>NC_082660.1:5668624-6312374 GCF_028023285.1 Balaenoptera ricei | reverse complement strand
GCCTGTGTGTGTGTGTGTGTGTGAGCCTGGGTGCGTGTGTGTGTGTGTGCCTCTGTGTGTGTGTGTGTGTGTGTGTGAGCCTGGGTGCGTGTGTGTGTGTGTGTGCCTCTGTGTGCGTGTGTGTGTGTGTGTGTGTGAGCCTGGGTGCGTGTGTGTGTGTGTGCCTCTGCGTGTGTGTGTGTGTGAGCCTGGGGGTGTGTGTGTGTGTGTGTGTGTGTGTGTGAGCCTCTGTGTGTGTGTGCGTGTGCCTGCCTCATAGCTAGGAGTGCTGCATAACCAGGCCGTTCATCTTTTTTTTATTGTGATAAGATACACATAAGATTAAAAAGTTACCATTGTAATCACTTTTTTTTTTAATTTTTATTTATTTATTTATTTACTTATTTTTGGCTGTGTTGGGTCTTCGTTTCTGTGCGAGGGCTTTCTCTAGTTGTGGCGAGCGGGGGCCACTGTTCATCGCGGTGCGCGGGCCTCTCACCGTCGCGGCCTCTCTTGTTGTGGAGCACAGGCTCCAGACGCGCAGGCTCAGTAGTTGTGGCTCACGGGTCCAGTTGCTCCGCGGCATGTGGGATCTTCCCAGACCAGGGCTTGAACCCGTGTCCCCTGCATTGGCAGGCAGATTCTCAACCACTGCGCCACCAGGGAAACCCCTGTCATCACTTTTAAGTGGCATTAAGCACATTCACATTGTTGTGCAACCATCAGTACTATCCATCTCTAGAACTTTTCCATCATCCCAAACCCGAAATTTGTACTCACTAAACACTTGACTCCCCATTTCTCCCTCCCCATCTCCTGGCACCCACCCTTCTACTTTCTGTCTCTGTGAACTTGGCCCTTCTAAGAGCCTCATGTAAGTGGAATCGTGCAGTGTTTGTCATTTCGTGTCTGGCTCCTTTCACTTACCATTATGCACTTCTTTTAAAGCCAAGTTGTTACTTACTTGACCTTTATTGTTATTTTTTATGCTAAATTGTCAAAACAAAGGTTGGTGGGACAGGTCATCATTCTATCTCTAGGACTCTTGAGTTGAATAAGTACTCATGAATCAATGGTTTTGAACTATTTGTCCTTTGGAAGAGCTCTTGAAACTAACAGATGCTTGACCCTTTTTGTTTTACAATTAAAGAGAGTTGTTTATTTTGCTCTCTTTTGGTAGCTGTTCACTTAGGGGGCATTTCCTCTCCAGATTATATGAGCCGTGGCGTCCGGGTTGCTCCCACAGTAAGTGGTGTGTTCCCACTGTGGACCTCTTTCATCTACTGCGGTGTTTATGTGCCTGTCTCCTTAGATGGGCGTCCCTGGAGCGGAGAGACAGTGCTGACAGCCTCTGGGGCTCTGTGAGCTCCTTGCTGGGCAGGGCAGTCTTTATTCTTTTCTGTATCTTCTAGCACCGCGAGCACCAAAATACCCTCGGTAAAGGGAAGTTGTAAGTTAGAGCACATGAAATGGGCGAAATGTACGGGTTGGCACATTCTGAAAGATGCTCTTTTCAGTTTTTGCAAGAACCCCAGGAAGTGGCTATTATTTTTCTCATTTTACAGTTCAGAAAGCTGGGCTCTGCTTGGAATAACGAGTTGTCCAAGGTTCCCGAAATTGGCCGGTTGTGGGCTAAATGGCAGGACTGTTTGTCTCTACAGCCCATGTTCTTTCTTTGTACTTTAACTGACTGTTCCTGACATCACAAACGTTGAGTAGATTCCCCCTCCAAGTATTTGGGAGGAAATATAACATGTTAATGTGTTTCACCACACTGAATATTCTTTCTTTCCAGAAGTACCCGTATATTTCTTGGGATGTAGAACTGGGAAGTGAGGCATTTCAGCCTCCGGCTCTTGCTGTTCAATTGCCTTTGACGTTCCAGAGAGGCGGACTGCTTTATGCGCCACTCCCTTTGAACTTGGACTCATTCTGGGGCCCTTGGTTGTTTGTGGATTCTCTGACCTGACACAGTTATCTCATGTCCATGGGGGAGTGTCTTCCCTCCTCCTTCGTCACTAAACTTTCCACGCATCCTGTGAACCTGTGTAACCCCACTTGAAAGGCCCCGGCGTCGGCTCGGGGTCCAGTGACGGAGATGAGGTGACCGCGGCGGGCTGAGGGACAGCTTGCCGGGTCGGGTCACTCCTGCTGCCCCAGAGCGGTCGCACCTGGTCCCACGTGGTGGAGGTGTTCTCAGAGAGGGCACAGAGAGCCAGCAGGCACAGCTTGGGGTGGTCACGGCTGTTAACCCCCTCTTTGCTTCCGGCCCCTGCTACTGATGGATCTCTGTTCATCTCATTATTCCCTCCCTGGGTGGCAGGTATGGATAAAAAACAAAAACAAAAAACCTGTGGTGGTTTCTTTAAAATCTCCTTTTCCTATCAATTTTGTACCTTCTTACACATTGCTGGGTTACGATTGCTGTCACTGCTCTGAGTTGAAGACAGCAAATAAATAATTATTATGCAGATAAAGTGAAAGCTTACATTGTTTTAATCCTTAGCCTTTTCAGGAAAAATAATTCTGAACGTCCCATCATATTTGTTGACTGTCAGTCTAGCTTTTTTTAAAAAAATAAATTTTATTTATTTATTTATTTTTGGCTGCGTTGGGTCTTTGTTGCTGCACGCGGGCTTTCTCTAGTTGCGACGAGTTGGGGCTACTCTTCGTTGTGGTGCGCGGTCTTCTTATTGTGGCGGCTTCTCTTGTTGCAGAGCATGGGCTCTGGGCGTGCGGGCTTCAGTAGTTTTGGCACATGGGCTCAGTAATTGTGGCTCGCAGGCTCAGTAATTGTGGCTTGCAGGCTCCGTAATTGCGGCGCACGGGTTTAGTTGCTCCGCGGCGGCACGTGGGATCTTCCCGGACCAGGGCTCGAACCCGTGTCCCCTGCATTGGCAGGCGGATTCTTAACGACTGCACCACCAGGGAAGCCCAGTCTAGCTTTTTATACTAATCTCAGGAGTTTTAAGACAGTGCTGTCCAAAATAGTAGCTGCTTCATACATTTGCTATTTAAATTAATTTAAATTGAATGCAATTAAAAATTCAGTTCCAGTAGCCCCATGGTTCTCAACCAGAGATAAATTTGCTGCCCCCAGGGGAGATTTGGCAATGTCTGGGGACATCTTTGGTTGTCACAGTTAGCAGGAGGAGGTGCTGCTGGCGTCGAGTGGGTAGAGCCCAGGGATGCGGCTCTAAACATCCTACAGTGCCCAGGACCGATCCCACCACAAAGAAGTATTTGACCCAAAATGTCAGTAGTGCTCAGGTAGAGAAACTCCACGTGAGCCACACTGCAAGGGCCCGGTGTGCACTTATGGCCGCAGGCTGCAGTGTGGGGCAGCCCAGGTAGAGAACGTTTCCAGCCCTCGCTGCGCACAGTCCTCCTGGACAGCGACATCTGAGGTGAGAGGGAAGGCGTGACTAAGACTGAGGTGAGGAAGGGAGAGAGCAGGGAAGTAATATGCTTATACAGTAGATTTCTCTGGACAAGGTAGTGCAGCTTCTGTGTTCCTTTTCCAACCTCTGTCTTAGGTTGTGGAGATCACAAGCCTCACTGAAGTCACACTGTCAGTAATGTTAATGCTCGTCCTCGTCGTGTAGAAATCCGTGACTGACCATTACTTTACCATCAACTGTCTCATTTAATTTTTGCAGAACTCTACAGCAGATAAGCTTTCCATTTTACAGATTTATAAAAATGAGAGAGCGATTTGACTGTCTTCATACGTGAGTGAACTAATATATTTTAAACAGAAAACTGGTTTGGTCATGCCCATGTCACAGGGGTGGAGCCCAGGTCTTCTGGTTTGGGAGGCGGTGCCCTTTCCACTTTGTCACCGATGTGTCCTTTGAGAAAGTTTTTAAAGACTGCACTAGTCAATGTATAATGTTTAGAAATAGGCCAGCTCTCAAAACCCCCAATCATTTTTGCATCTCAATTTTCCATGGTCAGTCTTGGAAGGGAAAGAAAGGTAGAAAGAAAATGTCGTTCTCTTCCCCTCACTGAACATTTATGAGACAGTTATGGATCTCCCTAAATTTATAGACCATGTTTTCATAAATGCATTTTTACTGGAACATCTCAATTTAAGAGGAGAAGGCATACCCCCCCACCTCCTAAGTTCAGTGGAACTTATGGACGAATGGTGCAACATTTTACAAAAAGTATCCAGTCATTTTTCATATTTGGAAAGATAATTTTCCCCAGATTAGCTGATGCAAATAAAGATAACATATGCATGTGCCTTAGTTTTCTTAGTTTCCTTCCAAAGGAAAAACAGTTATAGTTATGCTATTTCAACAAAATGAGCGATTTTGGAGAGGAAATCAAAGTGTATGATATTAAACCATATATAAGGGAACCCAATTCTCAACTTTGGCTGGTTTGCCATTTGAGTTAAATGAAAAACAAATCAGTCAAAACAGCAAGAAATATAAACTGGGACACCCAAGGAGAAACTCCTCTTAACCATTTCTAAACAAAATTGTTGATGTAGATATGCTTAATTTTAGAGACCAAAGACGTGGGCTTCTTATATTTAGATATCTTGATGATTGCGTTCTCCCAAAGGTTAAGACCCATGGCTGTTTTCAGCTCCACGTTCAGATAGAGACTGCCGTGGTCATTAATTTCTCGAGAGTTTACCTGACATCTGGGTGGACTCTCCCTGAACACCACCAGAGAGGACAGGACTTCTGGTGGCATGGTTACCATGCCTTTCTTTGAGGAGGTCCTTTGAGATCCTGCTTCTCTGCTTTGAAGGTTGAAGCCAGCATATGATCAGTTTATGTATCTGTGTGTTACCACGATGCCTAGGAAAATATGGAACACATTATGTTACAAAATACCTGGGAGATTCTTTCTGTTAACTTCTGTGCCCGTTCAGGGGTGCCACCTTTTGAAAGGAAATTTGTGCTAGTTGAGGGTGCTGAATTCATAGCTTTTGGATCTTGGGAAGCTCCTTTCTTGTATAGGATGTGTGGTAGTCCATGCATGCAAGACTCAGTTTCTAGACTTCCTTCCATGGCCCACATACGCCTTTCAGATTGTACTTGGTAAGAGTAACTCTACAATCAAATAGGGGCTGAGGAAGTGGGAACTTGCTGTTGTGATACCCGGAGCTGTTTGCATGGACACAGGGCAGAGACGGCCAAGTCGGGAGGTCAAATGCACAGATACCACAGTTTGCCTGAGAAAATCTGTTTGGGATTCCTCTATTGCTCCTGGGATCGCCCACATTTTAGAGGCAATTCAGGGATTTCTGTGTGTGAATTATGAATTTCACATGGATGAGGCACATGCATTTTATTAGGAACTCCTCAGGCCTAGAGTTTTATGCTTGTCATTTGAGTCATCTATGCCTTTAAGACCTTAGAAAGTAGATACAGCAATCCCATCACTCAATCAGTAACATGTGTTACTTTCTTTGTGAGGCTCGTTGATTTTATAAGTCTGACTTAACAGGATCACAGAAATGTTAACACAAACAACAAAACAGACAAAGTAGGCATTTTTTTCATTTCTGAAAAGAATAAACAAGAGTAGTATTTTTGAAACCTAAATTAGCCGAGACCTTGAGGAAATGCTTTCTGTGCTTTTGCAACAGATACACACGTGGATTCTGCGCCTCCCTTTTCTATCACATAAAAGTGAAGGGGCTTTGTAGAGTCTTCCCGTGTTAAAAATAAATAAATAAATCCAGACCATGAGTGTCTTGGTGGAAAGTCAAGAAATAAGCCAAAAGGTCCTTACGTTTGGTTTATGCGGCCCTTCTCGGGAGCTTGTGAAGTGTCCTTTAGTGTTGGCATTTGGCGCACGGTGACAGGCTGGTTGACACCTTGGGCGGAGAGAGACAGTAGGCACCCTTGCAGTGCAGAGCTTTGGGTGGTGGAGGTGGCCCCTTGCTGAGGCCGGCCGGCCTGCAACGTCAAGGTCATCACAGTCTACTCCACTTTCCCTTCGCCCCTGCTGGTTGCGTTCTCCAAGCATGTGCACCTTTGGCCCCTCAATCTCACTTAAATGTTGACTGCACTCAACCTGGACAATGAATTAAGCATCGTCTCTGTGGTGATTTGGGGAGAGGACCCAACACGATCATTTCAGAAACATGAGTTAACTTTACCTGACATTTCAAGGCAGAACAGAGTTCATTGTTCATTTCTTGACGCTTGCAGAATACGGACATGGACATGGAGGAGGACCGTCTGGAAGTAGGAGTTGGTGTGTGTGCCGTAGGGGAGACCCTCAGACCCGCCTTTAAGGTGACATCACTGCCCATGCCATTCTGGATCCAGAGGGCTGATGTGTCTGCAGGCTGCTCTGACTCTCTGTACAAACCAGGGTTCTGTTTTTGACAGCATTTGGAAAAACTCCCCAGCTCTGTCAGACAGAGAGTTTCCTTTTCCGTGAAGATTGTAGTAATGGTGAACAGAAACGCGTACGACTGCCAAGTTCCATGATTCCGCACGTTTCTGAAGCACCGTCATGTCCTATGAAATCTCTTGTCAGTTTCTGAAAAAGAACAAAAAAAGAGTCATTCCTGGGGGCATCAATGAACAGAGAAAAGAGCCAAATTCAGTGTTACACGCCAGTTTTAAAAATACATTAGATCAGTGGTAGGTAGTCATGCATGAAGCATTAAGTAGCGTTTACCAAATTAATGCCAAAAGGTGAACAGATGTTGGTGGCACAGTGACAATTTTTAAATATGGGTTTTACCTTGAAATCATGTTACATCACCTTCATATTTTTATGTTAAAGGACATCTAAAGTAACAAATGATTTCAGTGTAAAAAAAAATAGCTGTCTTATTCCGTAATGTGCATAATAAAGTTGAATACTGCATCGATACTCCATTTTAGGTAATATTTATTTAGTTATGTGCTGCCGAGATAAAGTTCTAACTTCTTTGTTGGTTCTATGATTTTAGTAGATTTTATTTATTTTTATGTCCCCGGGAAGAATTAAGAAAATGTCCTTTCACTCTTGTTTTTTGCTTCCTGGAAGAAGACTCATCCTGTGGAGGTCCGTCGTGCTCTCCTGCTCTGTGAGATCAGCCACTCCCTGGGCGATGAGTTTTCCTTTTACAATCAGGGTATGACTGGTGCTCAAGCTGAAGACCCCAAGATGATGAATTAACAGATTGGTTGGCCCTGTCATGGGCCGGTTAAGGGCGAGGGTGCCTGGCTCCGAATTCTCATCGAGGGGACAAGAGATCAGCCCGTGTGCCCAGCGCTCCCGGCTGCTGCGCTGCCGCAGAGCTTGTTAGCCGTGAATGACTCACGTGCTGGGAGCAAGGGCACCCCTGGCCCCGGCGGAGATTATCAACTGACCCCCCGTCACTTGACGGGGAACGCTCCGGCGTGGGTCGTTCCCACTGCTTCAGGCCAAGCCTAAACAGACCGTTCCTGGGAACTGGGCTGATAGATTTGGGGTTTATACGCACAGGTTAGGGCCTGAGCGGCAGGTGGATTCCGTGTACACTGATGCCCTCGGGCAGCGCACACGCAGCTACCACCGAGAACCGGACGCTCTCCTGCTGTAAACGTAGGTTTCTAAACTCTCCTTGGCGTGGCGGGGTGGGTCCAAGTTTTAATTCTCTTTAATGTCAGGGGAGCCATGTGGTACAAACAGGACTCTGTGTGTGTGTGTGTGTGTGTGTGTGTGTGTGGTCTGTGATTTCTCTGGGGAAGTGATTTTTTTGATCCAGTCAAGAAAATTAATTTCTATCATTGGATTTTTTGAACGGTCTTCTATACACACATAGTATATATACATATAAATATGTGCCATCATAATAGAAAGCATGTGTAAATGTTGCTTTATTTGAGAGAAGGTTGGTTTTTATAAGCATGCCGAGGCATTTCCTAAGTCAGAGGAACACTCGTGGCTACTGATGGGTCTCGGCATTTGGTCAGGTTACATCCTGGCTCAGCACAGAGGCTTCACAACCATGTTCCTTTTTTCTCTTTTGAAACCAGCAGGAAATTACTATTCAGAAGAGTAATTTAGCACTGTATCCTCCACCGGAAAGGAAATGTAATTTGCACCTTTCTACAAATATCCTCTTATCTGATTTGTACATGCCTTGACCCACTTTTCTGGAAAAAAAAAAAATTTGAATGTTAAATATTTAAATTAAGGCATTTCCCCTCATAGAGATGAAAACATCTTTCCCTAAAGTAAATTATTTGACCCTTTATAAATGCCTCAGATGAAAAATGGAAATATTAGTAAGAAGCTAGTATTTAACCTCTCTCTTCTGGAAGTGAGAGTCTCTCCTACACAACAGGTACCTTGATATCATGTAATGAATGACAAATATTTAATATTATGAAAAGGGCTTTTCCCCTTCCTACGGCAAAATGAGGGGGAGGATGGTAAATATTTACTAAATGAATGAATGAATTCTGATATCTAACATATTTCTCATGTTTACTTTAAAATAATTCATTCATGTATTCATTCATCCATTCACTTAAGAAACACTCATTTTAGCACATCATAGTGTGCTAATTCATTCATCCATTCATTTAAAAAACACTCATTTTAGCACATAATAGTGTGCTAAGCCTTTTCTCTGCAGGGTGCTCTGCCTATAGGTACAGACTCTGCCTTTATGGAGTAAAATCGGTACTATTAGCAAAGAAGGAAGTGAGGAAGGCAGCCATTTCAAAAATGGATAGACATTTTATCAAGTGTTTTGGAAAAAATAGGGTACTAAGATGAGAAAGATAGGAGATGTGACATATTGAAAAAGTTCTCTGACGATGAAATTTCTTGGAAATTTTGAAGAGCAGGCAGAGTCAATGGCATGTACCAAGGCACTGGGGCAGGAAAGAACTCACTATCTTTGGGGGAGTTTAAGAAACTGTTACATGGCCACAGGAGTCCTGGTGAAGAAGGCTGGGGCCTGCGCTCTACAGGGCTTTGGAGGATCAAGTGTTTTATATCCTGTCTGAAAGTTCAAAGATAGAAGCCAATGAGGAGTCATAACTTGGGGTGTGTGTGTGATGTGATACAAGTTATATTTGGGGGAGGTTCATAAGGCAGAGACTGGGAACTGGGGACCTGTTCTGAAGCACATGAACTGATTCAGGCAGAAGAGAGAGACTGTGGTGAAGGCAGGGTGAAGAGGATGGATGTGGGGAACATCCACTCAGAATTGGCCAGGCCTGGATATGAGGTCTGAGGGCGAGGGATGCCTGGGTTTCTTGGGGACCTGGGGAGAAGCATGGGCCAGTTACTGAGATGGAAGAGACTGGAGGAGGGGCTGGGCTCTCCCTCTTGGGGAGGGGAGGGCCGTGTTGAAACTTCCTTTCGAACATGATACATTGAAGCCTGTGAGATGAGGAAAGGCAGCTCTTAGACAGAGGTCTCTGAGGTCTCTGGCTCAGGAGCAGTCGGGACGAGAGATGTAAAGTTGAGTTGTCAGTGGTTGTGTGACGTTTACAGCGTCCTAGGAGAACCCCTTGGGTAATTCCACTCTCTGTGCCCGTGGAGAGTGTCTGTCACTGCCTGCCTCCGTGGTAATTTAATAAGCACAGTATGTTGGTGAGGATGGGCGGGGACTCAACCTTGGCGGCAGTTAGGGTGGTTCATCGGATGGGCGGGACCAGAGGCTGGGTCAGCGTGAAGTCCACTTCCCGCTCTTCACACCTGCTGTGTGGCCACACCCATTACCTTCCTCTCCTTGCCTTTTTCTTCCCCAAAATGAGAATAATGAAAGTTAAGTTTTACCTTGCAGATTCATGTAGTTTCAACCACATAGGGAAATCTGGGTTTATGTAAGTTTTCTGGCACATCACGGGTGCTGTGCTGATAGATGCTTTATAAATGCACGTGGAGAAGGGAGTGATAAGCCCGAATGCGGGTGGCCAGTGGACCACTGCTGAAGCGGTTTCATTTCACAGGCAGTGTCATTCCACAATGTACAGACAGGATGAATATCCTACTTTTAATGGAAGTAATGACATAGTTGCAATACCTATTTTAGAGGGCATTTCTGAATCCACAAAAAAAGGCAGGTGTTTACTCTCTTCTTTCATTGATTTCCTATTTGACATGCTACCTTCACGTCACGTGCATGTTGATGAAAGATACTTAATAATATATGCAAGCTAGCATTTTTACCATTTATAGATGCTGGTAAAATAATCCAAACAATAGTTTCTTGTGTTTTTTCTTAAATTTCTGTGTAGAGTTCTAAATTGTGTTTTCTTTGTCATCTACCATGTCAACTCAGTCCATCCACCTACTTGGAGTGGCATTAATTTCAACATAGTTTTGGTACTTGTGTGATAGATTTCTTACTAGAGATATCGTCTTTGATGGAATGTTTGCATGTTTGCCGTATGTCTGAGAACATTAAGAGATCGTGGATTTTTTAATGAATAAACTTCTGTTGGGTTTTTTTTTTTTTAGCACTTCCACCCAAAAATTGAGTGGAAAATACATTGAGTTCCCATATATTCCTTTCCCTCTGCATGGTTTTCCCTACCATTAGCATCTTGCTTTAGTTTGGTACCTTTGTTACAGTCGATGAGCCAATATTGATATATTATTATTAACTAAAGTCCATAGGTTATATTAGGGTTCACTTTTTTAAAAAATATTTATTTATTTATTTATTTATTTATTTCGGCTGTGCCGGGTCTTAGTTGCGGCACGCGGGATCTTTAGTTGCGGCTTGCAGGCTCTTAGTTGCAGCATGTGGACTCTTAGTTGTGGCGTGCGGGATCTAGTTCCCTATGCAGGGATCAAACCCAGGCCCCCTGCATCGGGAGCCCAGAGTCTCACCCACTGGACCACCACGGAAGTTCCAGGGTTCACACTTAATGTAACCAAGAGTGGGGTCCGGCTGCTCACCCCTCAAAAGCCAATAAAGAGGCAAGGTTGATGGAAAGGAAAGTTTGCTTTATTTTGGATGCTGGCAACGGGGGAGGAAGGTGGACTTCTGTCCAAAAGCTGACTCCCCCCACCCCCCCGACAATCAGGGGGCAAGAGCTTTTATAGGCAGAGGGGAGGGGACTGCACGGTCAGCTCTGACCGTCATCTTGAAATTGGTCATCGGTGGTCTGACCAGCGTCATCTTGACTGTTTTAGGTACAGTCAGCCTTCAGTTCCAGGGTCGGTTTGTTCCCATTTCCTTAGGCCAGTTCTCGGAATTGTGGCAGCTTATATGTCATGGTTACAGTCTGGTCATCATGGAGTTAACTTCTTCTACCTGCTAGGGGTTTCAGTATTTACAAGACAGCTCACAAGATATGGCTCAGAATATGATCTATAGCCCTTGAGGAGGAACTCAAGGTCCTTGACTTTGCTTAATGACTAAACTATTGTTATTTGGTCTCGTTTGACTGTTTTCCTTTGCTTCTGCATTTTCTTCTCTCATTAAACTTATTCTTTGGCTAAAGCTTTTTCACAGACAAAAGGCAGGCGGAGGACATGGTGGGGAGGGACCATAGGGTCCTGCTCCTTTTCATTAATGGTGTGCATTCTGTGGGTTCTGACAAACATATAATGCCATGTATGCACAAGTACAGTGTCATACAGAATAGTTTCACTGCCCTAAAAGTCCCCTGTGCCTGACCTGTTCATCCCTCCCTCCTCTCCTGGGACCACCGATCTTTAACTGTCTTCTTAAGAGGCTTTGGAGTTTCACTCTCACTTCGCTTTTTTGTTAGTTTTCGTTGTGGCCACAAGGAAAGGATTTGCTGTTACACCTTTGATGCTGAGGCCCTCCTACCTCAACCCAAGGCTTTCGGACCATAGTTGTTGATTCCAGCCATTGGGTTACGGGTAGGACAGGGGAAGGTTATGGCTCCCACAAAGTTGACGTAGCTTTCCTGGGTCAGCGCTGTTTTGGAAACTGGCTCCACGCGCTTTGGTTTATACTGTTATACTGATCCTGCTGCTGTGGACATAGAGGTTTTCATAGCTGCTGTTGTAATTGAATGGACCTTATGCGCTCCAGGCAGTTGGAAGCACTTTGCAGGTATTAACTCCCGCGGAACCCATTGCAAGCCTATGAAGTAGCTTCTCTTCCTTCCCTGATTCTACACATGGAGCATGTGGAGGAGACAGGATTTGAACCCGGGACACCTGGCTCCACAGTCCACGCTCTGAGCCTCCACCCCCTCCTGCTCCTGCACAGCTGCAGTCTTGCCCTCCCGACCCAAGCGGGATTTGGGGGAGAGCCTACTTGAAAGAGAGTGGTCCTTTCTGGTCTTTGGCAGCTAAATTCCTTAAATTGCCCCCCCCCTCCCCCAAAAGAAACCCTCCACATCCCTGATGATGTGTGATATCAAATAAACTTCACAGTGGAGTTAAGTGGGCAAGGACAGTGACCCATGATCTCCTGGGTTCCCTGTCTGATGTGTAAGCCGGGTCCCACGGTCATGTTCATTCTCTGGAACTCTGATCTTCTACTTGAGAACTGAAGGGTTTTCATGAGATGCTCTCCTGGGTTTGACCTCTAAGATTAAGTTCTAAAACTTGCATGAAATTAGGGAAGAATTTCATTTGTGCAATATCAGGAAGGCTTGAATCTCTTATAAAGCAAATGTAAACTCATTTTTCTCTTCATTTTAGACTTGAATTTTCTTAGATATGTCCTAGAATTTTGAGGAAAAATGCCAGCAACTCTGAGCGTCTGATGGGGTAGGGCTGGGTGAAAGAATATGGACAGAGTTTGTAATTCCCATACAGTTCCATGCTATTCAGCCCAAGGCTGTGGGTGATGGCTGGGGCTTCTGTTCTTTTCACGAGTCTGATTGGCCTGGAGCAGGATGTATTTTCTCCCAGGTGGTTCCGCCTGTGGGCACTTGTTGTGCTTGTTCGGGGTGGGTAGCAGGAGGGCGGATTGCTGGCGTTGGTGATGCCGTCAGCTCTTGGGCATCCCTGGCCCTCATCCCAGGGCTCATAAGGAGAGTCGAATTTTCCAGTTATCAAGAAGTCTGGAGGCTGGGAGGAAATATGGAATTAAAGGGCACTTACCACAAGCGATGTAAATCTCCACGTTTTGGAGAGATGCCACTGTTTCATTTAGTACAAAACCAGTTTGTCTGTTTTTACTTCTCAGCCACTGCAGAATGTAGAGCATTTCCTCTCAAGGTTCTCACCATGTCATAGACACCAGCCCATGCACTCCTGAATTCCTAAATTCTTAAATTCCTCTGTAACCAACTATAATGATGCGTCAACACGTTAAAAGTTAAAACTTGAAAACATCACAATTTTGCGAATTTTCTGACTCCATTTTGTGTGTGTGTGTGTGTGTGTGTGTGTGTGTGTGTAAATTTTCCTTCAGCTCACAGTAGCAGCATTATTTAATTTCTTGTTACAACACCTATGATATAGGAAAAGATAACCTAATACTGGTTTGGGAATCCCTGAATTGTTAATAGTGAACACTGAACACTATTTCCTGTTTCCTTCGACTCCCTGTATAAACACGTTAATCTTTAAAATTTGTGAAGTGTGAACAAGGAGATTCTTCATACTGGTACATATGTGACAGAGATTACACAATAAGCTGGAAATATGAGACCCCTTCCCTTCCCTTCCCTTCCCTTCCCTTCCCTTCCCTCCCCTCCCCTCCCCTCCCCTCCCCTCCCCTTCCCTCCCCTCCCCTGCCCTCCCCTCTTCTTTTTCTTTTCTCTTTTCTTTCCTTTGTGAAGTGTTTATGAGTTAGACTGAAGAAATGTCAGTATTTTTAATTTCAAAGAATATCATCAAAAGTTGTTAACTTTGCCAGAGTGAGCATGGTAAATACTGCCACAGTTATCTGCTGTAATATTTTGAAGGTCAAATTAAGTGACCGCTTTATTTCCCAATAGTCACTTATTTCTCAATAGTCAGTTAACCAAGAGGAGAATTTTAAAAAATGTTTACATCATCTGGATCCCCAACATTTCAGCACCTGAAACATCTACATCCTTATCGAGTAGTTTTAAGAAGGAAAAAATTTGATATTTTAGACTTCAACAATTGTCTTAATGAGTGCATAGTATAAAAATGCTGCTTCCATGTTGAAGGCAATATACACCCCTTCAAAAACACGTAGAGAATGCGAATGGGGAGAAAAAAATGTCTCCCACAGTTCCACTACTCAAATAGGAGCATTTGCTGGCATTTGCTTCCTGTATTTTTTTCTAGGACTAGGAAGCCCTTTGGTACCAGTGGAACCTTTTCGCTGGTGGTTCTGGCGCATGGGGCTGGGACTAGCTCACGTCTCAAGCATAGCTCTGTCTGGGACAGCTCTGGGGACCACCGGGTTCCTCTTTCCTTCTGCGTTTATTAATTTGCATCCTGTCTTAAGGAAGAGTTTACTTTCATATTTGTGTTTGTGTTGTCAGTGTGGACTCATGAATTTTTATTTACCTTGTGAAAGAAAACCAGAGCCTGAGCCCTGCAGGAGGGCCGGCGGAAGCGTGGATGTGCTCTTTCTCATGCCCTGGGAGGAGCGCTGCTAACGGTGATGAATGCCAGTTGTGTGTGCGATGGGCCGGTCCCACACCATCAGGACCGCTTGCCGTACCGGGAGCCCAGGAACGGTGTGGTCTTTATTATTCTTACTATGGCAGCAGGCACTCTTGTTTAGCATCAGCTTTTTGAATTGTGGTCAGAGGCAATCCTTCATAAAAATCAAACAAGCAATAGAATTCCAAAAAGTCTACCATTCTGGGCTGAATCGTGTCCCCTCTCCCGCTTTATATGTTGAAGCCCTAAGCCCCAGAACCTCAGAATGTGAGTATTTGGAGATGGAGCCTTTAAAGAGGGCACTGAGGTAAAGTGAGGTCATTAGGGTGAGTCCTAGTGCAGTGGGACTGGTGTCCTTATAGGAAGAGGTGATTAGGGCACAGACACGGAGAGGGACGACCACGTGAGGACACAGGGAGAAGACAGCTGTCTACATGCCGAGGAGAATGGCCTCGGGAGAATCCCACCCTGGTGACACCTTGATGTCAAACTTCCAGCCTCTAGAACTGTGAGACAGTGAGTTTCTGTGGTTAAGCCCGCCGTCTGTGGTACTGTATCCTGATAGCCCTAGCAAACTATACATCTGCCTAGATCCTTACACTTTCTTACCTGGTTGATCGGTCTATTGCTGTAACCGTTAGCATATCATTTAGAACTGCCTTTAGTAGGTACTGCTGTATTTCTCTTGTCTCCTCTGCCCGCTGTTCAGCTTCCTGGTCTGCCCTGGCATGCATCACTGTCTGGGCCACTGAAGTTCTTTCTGTTTTGATAAATGTACAGTGAGGCCCTACTGTTTACAAGGCATTCCCCATCTCCTCTAGGGGGTACACGCATCCGAAGTGTGAAGCACAGTGTGTATGCAACAAGATTGTGACATGCTGTGGGTTAAGGTAGACACATCTCCTTTTTTTCCACGGTGTTCTGGTGCGTGCCTTTTACCTGCAAATCAAGAGCAGAAGAGGTGGACATCCAGGGCGTGTAAGCTGAGGGCCTGTGAAGATATTTTCCAAACTGCCCTCCTTCAAGGAGATGGTGTCCTGTCTGCAGTTCTTCCCCTAGAGTTTCTTGGGATCCCTTCTAAAATGACAATGCTCCTGAGACCAAGTTTTAAATCAGTTCATACCATTATTCCCAGAATAAATTCCTTCATTCATAATATCAACAGATATCCATTGAACAATTATTAAATATCTTAGTCTCTGGGGATAAATCGGACAAGTCAGATCTTATGGGGGGAAAACAGAGGATAAAGAGGAAATGGTAACAGAACTTGAGAAGTGCTGTGAGTGGACGGCTAGGGCAAATAAGACAAGGCCCCCAGGCCCCGGGACGACACTGGAGCTGAGCTGACTCCGGAGGATGAGTCAGCCAGCTGGGAGGGTCGGGGGTCGAGGGCGTGTCTGTGTTCCCGGGAGGCGAACGGCCGCTACAAGAAAGCCGGATGGACCAGGCTCACTGGAGGAAGTAGAGCTGACCAGGCCAGATGCAGGTGGGGCCTCCTGTGTCCCCGCTGTGGCGCTGTGATCCCCTCACACCCAGAGCACCACGTGCTTCTGCACGTGTATGTCACTCTGCCTGGAAGCCTGGACACGGGGGGGACCCTGCCCTCAGCCACCTGAGGGACGGCCGGGAGGGCTGGGAGTTGCCGCCCTGAGAGCAGCCCCCAAGCCCTGACGCCGGGAGGTGGTGGGCAATAAGCACCCGGGTCTCCCTGTCACTGGGGTGGGAGAGCGGTCGCAGTGGTCTCCAGGGCCGCGGAGCCCCAGGTGCTCAGAGCAGAAGCTCTGCGTGACTGCGTTCTGGCTCCTGCCCTCACCTGCCTCACTCCCCTGCCCCCCCCCCCCCCCCCCCCCCCCCGCTCTGTCCTAGGAGCGCGCTGACCAGGACCTCTCCAGGCTGGGAGGTGACAGGCACAGTCCTCCTGACTGTCACGTGTGTTCTCCTCGTCTGACACCGGCTATAAGTTCAAAGGTTCCACAGACCACCCTTAGGTGGGAAAGTTCACAGAAAAGATGCAGAGTTCGATGGTTCATGTTTATTACAGGGAGAGGAGGCAAATGTGAACCAGTCAAAGGAAGAGACGCAAAGGGCAGAGTCTGGGACGGTTCCAAACAGAACTTTTCCCTCCCGGCATCCCCGTGTGACAGCACCCACTGAACATCGCCAAGCCTGAAGCTCACCTGTGCTTTGGTGCCCAGAGTGTTTTCTCGGGGCTTCATCACGTGGGCATGGTTGCTTGAGTCACTGCCCACGTACCTCCATCTCCAGGTGCCCCCGCCGACCTCCCCGGAGGTCGGGCGTGTACCATGCGGCCCGCCATGCGTCAGTCATCTCATCAGTTAAACTCTCCATGAATAAGAAGGGGACTCCCACCACTCAGGAAATGCCAGGGGTTTAGAGGGAGGTCACCTCCCAGGAGCGAGAGGACCAAGGCCGGACCTCTCTGAGGGAGGCCACCTTCCTTAGCACGCAGCTCCCTCAGCATGAATCTGGGGGAACCTGAGGCCGGAGCCTTGGGTCTCAGATTCTGGGGAGCGAGGGGCCTGCTTCCCGGTTCTGCTGACTCCGCTGCTGTTGCTGGACTGAGCTGAGTGACACCACCTCGGATAAAACCACCTTCTCTCCTTCATCCTGGCTGGGGAGCTTCCTACAAGCGATAAACTTGCTTTGTACCCGCCAGAGCCCCGTTTTGCTGATGCTATTTAAGGTACTTTACGAGATAAAAGAAAACAATTTTGAGGTCTCAGATTCTTTCCAAAGGTCAGAATTCTGCTGATTTGAATTTGACGTAGGTTTGAGGAGGACCCTCTGTGTTCCAGGGCCCTGCGGTATTGTGGGGAGGAGTGATAAACTCTTGATAGAACAGGGCTTGGCACGTTTTCTTTAAAGGGCCAGATAACAAGGATCTGGGGCTTTGTGGGGCTGAGTGCCCTCTTCCAGCTACTCAACCCTACCTGCCTGGAAACAGCTGTGGACAGTGTATCAGTGAATGGGAGTGTGTGCCAATCAAACCTGGGTTTTGGACATTGACGTTTGATTTTCATGTAATTGTCACGTACTGTGAAACTCTTATTCTTCTTTTGTTTTTTTTCAACCATTTAAAAATTTAAAAATCATGGTTAGATTGTGGGCTGTACAGAAACAGGAGTCAGGCTGGTTTGGCCTTAGCTGGCCAAACCCTGGATGACACACACAGCCCCTGATTTAAGGAGCTTATCGACGATTCTAGGGAGGTAAACAGAGAGGTAAATCATGTCAGCACCGTGTAGGGAGCACTGTAGTCATGGGACAGAGATCCCAGAGCAGGCCCTGGACTAAGTTTTGCTATTGGACATAAGTTAAAGGCTTTTTACGTTCAGTTCTTAAAAATCTGCTACAGTTCCTATATTGGGTGAATTAAATGGATATAAAAAGCAAGAATCAAGGAATGTAAAATCTTGTTTGCTGAACATGGACTTTTTAAAAAATAATTAATTAATTAATTTTTCACTGCGTTGTGTCTTCACTGCTGAGCATGGGCTTTCTCTGGCTGCGGTGAGCGGGGGCCACTCTTTGTTGCGGTGCGCGGGCTTCTCATTGCGGTGGCTTCTCCTGTTGCGGAGCACGGGCTCTAGGCGTGCCGGGTTCAGTATTCACGGCATGCGGGCGCAGTAGTTGTGGCTCGTGGGCTCTAGAGCACAGGCTCAGTAGTTGTGGCACACGGGCTCAGTAGTTGTGGCACGTGGGCTCAGTAGTTGTGGCTCACGGGCTCTAGCGCGCAGGCTCAGTAGTTGTGGCGCACGGGCCTAGTTGCTCCACGGCATGTGGGATCCTCCCAGACCAGGGCTCAAACCCGTGTCCCCTGCATTGGCAGGCGGACTCTTAACCACTGCGCTACCAGGGAAGCCCCAGACTTTTTTTTTTTAGGCCACAGCACGGTGAATTTTTAGCAAAAGATCAGAAATATATTTTGTTGCTCTTGGGCAGATGGAGTAGAGACAGACCTTCACCAAGACCACAGTTTATTGTTTCTTTTATGGTGTTATATTTCCTACTAGCAGAGCACAGGTTTCTTTTTGGGGGGGGGGGTTTTGTATTCAATTTTATTGAATGCTCTTTTTAAATATCCAAATGCTAATACTGACGTCCTGTACCGGTAGACTCTGCCCTCCTGATGCAGACCGATGGGGAGAAAACACCAGGTCCAGTTTCAAGGGGGCATGGCTGGCAAAAGAGGTGTCAGCTCTGGGGCTGGACGGCTTGACCTTGAAAGTTAGAGCAGGGACAGTGTCTGAGGCTGAAGCTGAAATGCAGAGCCATTAATTTCATCCCACTCAGGGCCAGTGCCAAGGGATTTAGCTGAGAAGTTCCCTGCAAGCTACAGCCATGTCTATTTTCGTCACCACTGAATCCTCAGCACCTGGCACCATACTTGGTACTCATTACAGTTCAGCTGGAAAACAAAGACGTTGCTTCATATCTGGAGCCACGGGTTAATCTGGTTTATTCTTCACTCGTACATTGAACGTTTATTGAGTGCCAAAGACTGTGAGGGACTCTAGTGATTCTAGAATGAAAGGGTGGACACGTTCCACGTCCTCATGGGGGACCTTCTGGGGCAGAAGAGAAACAAGAAACACAAGAAGCAAATCTAAATACTGTGGTTGGCAAGGAGAGCAAGGGAGAAAACTGAAGGCAGATTAGGGGAAGGTGGAGTTTGGGGAAGGTATGTTTATTGTGCAAAAGGTTCCTGCTAAAGGCCTTTCGTATCTGCACATCTGGAGGAAGTGAGAAAGGACGTAGGTGTTTGGGAAGGATTTTGAAGGTGGAGCCACCAAGACCTGAGACGGTGGATGGATTGCAGCTGGGAGATGAGAGAGCAAGATGTCCAGGACGACTCCAGGGATGGAGGGACGACGTCACCTGCTGGGGCGGACACCACGCATTCACCATCTGGGCTCTTCCTTTCCACCCGGGAGAGCAACCCAGCAAAGGGATGGTGGGTTCACGTAGACTTGTTCACGCACAGCTCTACGATGAGCTTTGTTTCTCCTCTGTGCCTCAAAATCACCAAACCCAAAACACGTCCAGTGACGAGGTGAGCGCGTGACAAAAGTGCGAAGGAAAGCAGCAAATCTGAGGGTGAGGGATGTGAATTAAATGGAACGAAGACGGGCTTCATTCACTCGGACGGTGGGCTGGCTCTGCTCACACGGTCGGCCGGACCCTGTGGAACGGAGGGTCCTGACTTTGCTCTGGGGAGATGCTACCCTGCAGTGACACAGGCTGTGAGAAGGGGCTCTGGGGGGGCACCCCCAGCGTCGCTCCTAGGAGGATACTCGGGCATATGTTCTGTTACCAGAATACGCTGTTGCTGAACTTCAGCAGGACCTTCTGTTTAGTATTTGCATCGGCAGTCATTGTTCCCGCAGCCTGCTCCCTTACTTTTGACTTCTACATGTGTGAACCATGTGGATGGCCACGATCTCCTTTCCCTGCCGGGTCATCGAAAGCTGAGACCAGTATTTGTGACCTCTGCTCAGTGAGTGTTAAGGCCTTTGGAGGCTGTAATTTGGTATCAGATTATTGATTCCACGTCATGACCTCGTTTCCTCTCATTTCTTCTCATTAACTTCCAATTTAGGTCATTTTTCTATTTTTGTGAATATGTGTATCACTTAAAATTATTCCTAAGAACAGAACCCAAGGCCTCAATGTACCCCCGGCCGTTGCTGGTGACCTCCGCATTCTCTGTGTCTGCCGTCTGAAGTGCGTGTCCCCTGGGGAAGTTTCCACCTGACCCAGGACCTCTGAGCCCTTTACTCACTAATTACGATGGGAGCTTTAGGACAGTAATGCAGTTGCAGCTAAACTACTGGTTTGACAGGAGTTTATTTCACATAGGTAAAAATGGCAGCAATCTGCCGAGTTTTGTACGTGCCGTTTTCCACTCTGAAGTGTTTTATTGTGTGACCTTGTGGAAGCCAGTGCAGAAATCTCAACTGGGGAAACTTTCTTGATTTAATATCACTTTAAATGGTTTTAGGTGCACCCGCTTTTAGTATCCCGCAAATCAGAGGCCTGTCCCTCAGACACACGCCTGTTCTAAATCAGATAAAAATGATGACACTTGGTCGCCTATTAGATGAGAACATCGTTCTGAAAAAGGTTTTCTCCTTAATCCCTCCCAAGTAATCTTCTTTTCCCCCTCCAGTTCCGTGACTTTGCTAATCTCTGGCTAATTTTATTTAACATTTTCTCCCCAGTTCTTCAAGGCCTTAACGTATTCTGTGCTCCTTTTCATGCAAAGGGTAGTATTGGAGGGGTCTGGGAGGCGATTTGCATTGGCTTGAAGACAGAGGGCATGAGAAGGCCGCCTGCTTTTGAGCAGGCTACGTGTTTTGCGGTTTGAGAGGTGGCGGGCCACCTTGGAGCATCTCTGAGTCCCTCGGGTAGGCTGGGAGGGACCTGCGTGCTTGGCCGCCCCGTGCCAGCAGCCCCGGCGTTCCCAGGGTACGCGGCACAGGGCTCTGTGTCCCGGCCAGGCCATTTCTTCCCAATCATCTGTCCAGTCTGGAGACACTGTGTGCTTTCTTTCAGGTGTCAGTGTGGATCAAAGCCACCCAAAGGACATTTGCATGAGAATCTGTGGAATGATTAATTAGCAATGGTCATTAGTAATTTTCCTTTTAAGGCTTTGAAATGTCTTTCATTGATAAACTAGTTCTGTTAAGCCTTGACTCCTTTTCACATAGTTTTCACTCAGTCCTCCCTCTGTGACTACAAATTGGATTTCCCCCCTGTCTCCACCTCTCCTGTTACTTGGATTCGGCAGTGTGGTTAAAAGGACAGCCTTCTGAGGGTGACAGCCTTCATCATCAGCCTGCACCTCTTTTTCAGACTGTATTTTATAGGAAGGTATCTTCCATCCTCTCTTGTTGGCTGTCTCTTTTGTGGTAATTCCTACAGTTGTTCTATTTACCCCATCTTCTGGTTCTCTCTGAATTGTAACAGTGCTGTTCTCTTTTTACAAATAGAGCTGATTTGACACTCTGATTCTCTCGTGCCTTTTCCTGACGGTCCAGGGACCCTTGGGGATATTCTCATAAAGGGCAGATGGAAAGTGCATCATCAGACAGGGTATATTCTGGCATATTCTGAAGCAACAATTTCACACCCAGGAGAGACCCTGGAGAACTCTGGAAAACATTGCAGTCCCCACAAGGGGATGGTGGCAGGTCCCCCAGGCAGCTATCATGGGCAGCAGATCAAACTAATACCAGCCAACCCTTTGCCAGAAATGAAGCCTGTCACCATCACACAATGGAGGTGTGTGGAATGGAAGCTTACCTAGTTAAGAAAAACGAATGAAGATGTGTTAATTTTGCAGATTTTATAGGTGGACACATAGCAAAGACTTCTTCCAGGGCTTGGAGGGGGCTCCTGTGGAGTGAGGAACCATGAGCTTTCAACTTGGGGAGCATGCTGTGACATTCACTTCAGCACCTGGGGAGGGAGGACTCAGACACCTGCTGCCCCCGGAAGGTGCACCTCAGAAGTAGCTGGTGCTCGTGGGAGCTCCACTTGGTGCTGGTGAAACGTGAGATGACAATTCCTGTTGGTGAGAAATTTTAAATTATAGGACTTGGTCCTGTGAAGATTGGGGGCACTGGAATTTGATTGCTGTCTTCATTCATGGAGTACCTCCGGCTCATGCAAAGTATCCCTGAGGACAGAGACAAAAATCTCATCCTCGTGAGCGTAAGAAAAGACAGTGATGGGGCTATGGCAGAAAATATAGTCAAGGATGTGGTGGTAGCCATTCTCCGTGGCTCAGGGAGATGCTGTGGCCACCGGGTGAGTGAGTGCCGGGGGCATGATGGGGGGCTGGCGGGGAGGTGAGGAGATGGGTCTTCACGTCCTGGTTTTGTCATGAGACGATGTTAGTCACATATGTCAACTCCCTGGGCCATAACGTTCTCAGCAGAAAAATGGCATCCTTTCGACTCTTCTGGATCATTCTTAGGATTTATGAAGTCTTATATTTTGTTTTCTCGATCTCATGTCTGGTCTCAACAATTCCATCCCTACATACCTCTTACCATCAGAGATGTTGGGATCGTTTTGATTTTGCATTTTATGAGGTGTCTTGGAGTTAAGGACGAGCCCCTTTGTAAATACCTGGGGTACTAAGGGAATTCAGGTGTCATTCCTGGGAGAGACGTAGGCTAGAGCAGTGTAGCGTTTTTCTAGGGGATTTTCACATCTTTAAACCTTTCTCTATTGGAACCACTTTAATGGACGGTCTGGTGAGAAAGGAATTGCTGGCTTGGGACACTGCCATTCCTTGCTTGGTTCTTTATTTTAAAGAAAGGAGATCTAAGGCAATGTTCAGTCATGGGTTCAATTTTTATTTATTAAACATCTAGAGTGCACCTGGTTCTGTGCAGAGTTCTTTAGAATACCATATGTCCATATGTCTATAAGTATATATTAAAGCTGGCTATTAACTTTTTAAAATTTAATTAAATGAGCATATGTGTTAACATTGGCTATTTAGTAACATATCTGGAAATTAATAAGTAAATAAGCATATATGTTAAAACTGACAGTTTAGTAACTGGTTCTCTTAGAGATTCATAAGAGTATTTTAAATACAGTATTGGTGCTTAATATGAGTAACAAATTTCTATGGTTCTTTAATTTTATGAAGTGACAATATACACTGAAAATATAGAGGATATAAAGTTAACATGTGTTAAAGAATTGTTGTTATTCAACTTGGATTAGGTATAACAAAATGAGAAAAAATTGGCCCACCTTTGAATTACTTTGCTTCTTTTAGACTCCAGAATTATGGCCCATAGTAACTTAGTTTGAATGCTGATTGGATGCTTTCTTTTAGCATTTACTTGACCTGATTAAATTTGTTTCCTTTGCAATAAAATTATCTTTATATAATGATTCGGTTTTAATATATCGTATTGGTCTACTTTATAAGAAACATATAAATTATTTTACACTCTGAAGATTAACCCGAGAAGCATTATTTTAATTGGCTCATCTAACAGTTTATAACATCATTACAATTTAATGAACTTCACCAGGTTTTGAATGCTTAGTGGAAATGGGAAGTTTTGATGATGTTTGTTGCCCTCAAGTAGACGGCTGAGTGGACCAGAGCAGAGCGACTAAATGAGGTACAATCAAAATGTGTGCGTTTAAGGTGTTCCTTTGGCTAAAGAGAGTATAATGAGGGAATTTCAATAATGTAACGATTCATTTTTTCTCTCCGTCCCTCATCTTCCTGGAACTCTTAGGTCTTTTCTCAAGGTTGAACATAGTAACTCTATTTGCTTACTGCTTACAGCTAAGAGGGAAAGTATCTCTAAAAGAGCCTCTAGGTAGAAACATTCTGTTCACTGAAAAGCTAACAGATTTGACTTCTTTACATAAATATTCCAAAGTACCACAGAAATATTATTCAAAACAATGTTGATCTGCGGAAATACTTTTAAACTCTAAAGTTATTTTCAAGTGTTAGTTATAATTATTTATTTTCCTTGTTCTTTTCTTTCACCCTTTGAATTGTTACAGTGAATTACTTCTCTTCCAACCTACTGGTTTTAGCAATCTGGATTATATTGTTGAGAAAGCCACGTTGTGGAGATGAGCATTCCTATTCAGAATCACCCGTGCTCTGAATGCTTTTCCCCTTGGTGCTGATGGGTTTAAACTTATTTATTCATATGCTCTTACCGCATCCCATTGGTTCTCTACTGGGGACTCGGCAATATTTTGAGGTATTTTGGGTTTTCATACGTGGGGCTGGAGGTGCTGCCGGCCTTTAGTGGGTAGAGGTCAAGGATGTTGCTAACATCCTACAGTGCACACGGCTCAGCCTCCCCCAGCAAGGATATAAGGTCCCAAATGTCCAGAGTGCTAAGGCTGAGAAGCCCTGCCTGTTTCCACAAGGTGAACAGTACATTACTTAGCAGACGCCTGCTCAGAAGGTAGAAGAGAGTTTGCTTTGCATATGACAGATTGTGCCATTTGGGGGTCAAGCCCTCAACCTCGATTTCATTAGTAGCCTCCAAATGCCACATGACGTATTCTCTTAAAATATGATTCTATCTTCAAGACTTTCCCTTTTTGTGGGGGGATGAGGAGGGATAGCCTTTACTAATAATTGCAATCTACAAAAGGTATAAAGCTTTTATCATAGGCAAGTAGGGATGCAAGATGGGTGTTATGTTTTACATTTATGTTCATGCTGAGACATATGATGTCATTTCATTGTAGCCATTCTTAAAGCACTTCAGTATCCTGACAGCGCTTTCCAAAATCATTAGGCCCACAGAATTCAAATTTCACATGCCTGAACACGTCTTCCTTGATGGTCCCGCATCTATTACTCTTGTTCTTGAACTCTGCAGCTTTTCCTTTGCTCTTTGTTCCTATTTTGAAAAGTAGAGTCTATGATACACATATTTCATGCTACTGCTCTTCTTCCCCAGGTAAAGACTCCCATGAGGCTAAATGCCTAGATACAACTAAGGATATTCTTGCCTCTTTTGAAAAAGTAAATTACGGGGAATTTTAAAGCAGTCTTTTTCCAGAATCAGAGGGAATCTGTATATCTGCATATAGCCACCCTCCCTCCCCAGATCTTTTTGTGTAAGAAGAAAAGACATACGAAACTATATCAGGTAGACCCAACTTTCAGGCAATGTTTGAGTTCATGTTTCTTTGCTGAGAAGAGAAAGATAGGATGAATTCCAAAATAAATTGAAAAAACAAAAGAGCATAATGATAACACATTAAAGGTGAGTGGAGAAATGTAATAAGAGGAAGCAATAGTAGAAACACAAAGTACACTGATCTCCGTCTACCGCTGCATTAGGTCGGCAGGGTTATTGAATGTAGAATCTGAGGGTCCACACAAGAAGTCTTCCTTCACGGAGGCCAGCAGTTGGAAATCTCAGTCAGTTCGTGCTTTGCCAGCCTCTGCAGAGAGCCCTTTGGGTCACCCTTCTGGGTCTGGCGGGCGTGGACGTTTCTTCTCCTGCTGGACAGCTGGACACCTGGACACATTGACCTCCCTCCGTCGATGGGAGGTTGCACACAGCGCCAGGGTACCTCTGCCTCATTGCACTTCTCCCCCAAGGAGCCTTGAATTGCATGTTGAAGAACATGCATTTGAAATTGGGTGCTTTTATGGTAAAAGCATTTCACTTCAAAATTACATATGGGAAGCCCATCCAATACAGTGTTGAGGCCAAAAGGTACACCACATAAGCCATTCCTTTCAACCTAAATCTTCAAAAGAAGCAGAACAGAACAATAATATAACTTAGAATGGGAGGGCCCGATTCATGAGTGCAATGGAGGGATTTTAGCTTAAAATTGTAGTCACCGGTATCTCGGGATGATATGTCATTTTGCTACATTGATTAGAAAAGAGTCTAATGCTTACAAGTTGCAAACACACCTCCTATTTTTTTTATTATAAGGACCTTTCCTGGGTAACATATGCGATGTCAGGAATCCATAAAGGACTGCCAGTTCTTGCACTGGTATGTCTAGAATTTATTTTTCAAGAGGTCATTTCGTTCTCAAGAGGTCTTTTTTTTCCCCAGGTGACAGACAAATAGAAAAAAGTGTTTTGACTGCCCTATAAAACTTAAGATAATGTCATTGTTTTCTAGCATCTTCTAGATTTATTGCTTGTGGGTGGTTAAATATGTTGTGTGGAAAATAATTATTCCAAAATTAACATGGAAGTAGAAACATTTAAAGTTCTTCAGAAAGAGTCCTGTTTTTATGTGGCCAGGTCTTCTTCCGGTCTCAGAGTGATCTGAAGTAATTGTTGTCATTTGGATCGTGGTCCTCAAGTTCAGCCTGCATAAGCATCACCTGGAGTCCCTGTGGACACATCTTCCTGGGTGATCCTTCAGACTGAATCCCAATCTTGGTGAGGTGCTGGGGAGGGGACCAAGCTCACACTCTGAGAAAGACTCATCTATGTGCTCAGCCCACTGAATGGGAGGGATGCGTCTGACAGCATCAATCTATTCAAAATGGGACAAAGATCACTAAATTTTTAACCTACGTGACTTTCATTTTCGATTATTGTTCAATAAAATTATATATTGGTGGATTTATAAACATATTTAAAAAAATAGTAACATTATTGAGATATAATTCACATGCCATACAATTTACCTATTTAAATAATTCATTGGTTTTTCGTGTACTCGCAGAGTTGTGTAACCATCAGCACCATTACAGGATATTTTCAACACCACCCTCAGAAAACACCGTAGGCATTAGCAGTCACTCCCATTTCCCTCTCATTTCCCCAGTCCTAGAGAACCACTCATCTGTTTTCTGTCCCTCTAGATTGGGTCCTTCTGGACATTTCATATAAATGGAATCATATGCTACATAGTTTTCTCTATCTGGCTTCTCTCACCAAGTATAATGTTTTTAAGGTTCTTTTATGCTGTAGCATGTATCACAACAGTGTTTCGTTACTTTTCATTGCCAAGTAATATTCCATTGTACATTTTCATTTTGTTTATTCATTCATCAGTTAATGTACATTAGGGTTGTTTCCACTTTTTGACTATCATGAAGAGTGCTGTTATGAACATTTGTGTACAAATTTTGGGTGGCACGGATGGAATTATTAAACCTATTGGACATATTTTATCCTGAAATTTTTGCATTAACTTTATTCTACAGTTGTCTGTTATAATATTAAGATAAACTCTTTTTCATTGTTTGTCCCCATTGTAAGTTCCTGACATAATAACACTCACGCCTGACATTAAAACAATAACAAAACAAAACAAAACCAGAGTGGATGCCTTTCTGGAACACTAAACACTAACCTTAGATCAGCCTGTGGGGAAATTTGCTTAGTACTGTTGAGAAAAGATGAGGAGATTGTGTGCACACCCCCACATTCCCTCAGGGTGACATTCCCTTGAGCACACGGGCATAACTGGGGTCTACATTTGGTATTTGAGGTGATATCTTGTGGGCTTTAAGATATCCATGATGATTTCCAGTAAAATAGCATGTGTATTTGTGTGTGTATGCCTGTGTGTTATTTGCTTTTCAGTCTTCTGATTTTCAGGTCTTGTACTTTCTCTTTATAATATTCTAATGGGTCAAAGAAGGATGACAGTTGTTAACGAGATTGATTTTCCAGTGATATTGTCTTTCTTTTAAGAAGATTGATGGGATAATTGCGTCTACCTTAGTGACAGTGGGGAAAAAGGATCACAAGACATAATACTTTAATGAGAAGGGGAATATAAGGATCACTATTTTATTTCACTGACCGCTGTCCTGAAGCCTCTTTTTTTCTCTTTCCACACATCTGATTATTGATTATTCTGTCGTTTAGCAGCGATGAATTAGATAGTTGGCAATGTGTTGCTTTTATTTCTTTGCTGTGTGTGTGTGTGTGTGTGTGTGTGTGTGTGTACCTGGTTATGTTTATGACTCTTCAGAGTCATAAAATATATTATTTTTTTATTGCTTCCTCCCCTGTAAAATTCCTTACTCTTTGGGCATTCCATATGTCTGAGTAACCCACTTATTTCCAATAGTTTTCTCATACTTTAAAAATGTTTATTTTTCTTCATATAAGCTGAGCTATTGAAGTATAGTCTTAAAGGACATCGGAGAAGGAAGTACAGTCCTGTTACAATGAGAAAGCATTGCTCTGTTGATTATAACGACATTAGAAAACTCTGTTTTTTAACTACTGACTTGGGTCATAGTCAGTGATGGGGCCATCTCTACCCATTGGTTTCTTTCCGGAGTAGAAATTGTAGCTATAACTTATAGAGATGATCGATATGAATCATGTCCTGTAAAGTTTTTCTCACAGAGACTGTCTTTAGATAGAATGAGCTCTTTATTAGCCTCGAATAGCAAATATCTCTTAACAGTCCAACAGGGTTCCTGAATTGAGAAGAATTTATTCCAAAGCCCTATGTACGATTTTATTGCAAGCAGAAGAAAAAATAGCCCACGAAACAGATCTTCAATATTCCCAGTACTATTTTTTGCAGGTTCTTTTTGCTAATTAAAAAAGTGTGGGCAAAAGGCTGTGCTTTGCTTTTTTTTCTCTTTAGAGCAACACGGGAGAGCCGAGTCTGCAAGACAGAGAAAGCTCCGTGTCTCACGGCTTAATCGCATCGATTTGGTAGGGCTCTCAGTGCGGTGGGCAGCCCATTTACATGTGCCTGATTTCTGTCGAGCGGCAGGCGGGGATTTGCCCCTGCGAAGACGAAACCCCCTTTCTGCAGCGGCTTCCCTTCCTCCCCTCCCTCCCCCCTCCTCCCATTAGGAGACCTCGCTGAAGACAAACAGATGCCTGCTGCCAAAACGCAGGACTTAACCTGACCCTCCACGGCTCACAAAGGAGGGCTTTCAGGTCCCCCGGGAAACAGCCCCTGCATTTTATCAGGCCGTGAAATTCGGAGTGAAAAGCCCTTGCCTCTGGCTGCCTAGCCATGCGGGGCAGTGGTGAGGGTGTCCGGGAGGGAGGGAGGGGGGGGAGGATGGACAAAATACCCCCGCACAAAGGCGGCCTGCCCCCCCTTCTTTGATTGCTAGGTGGTCTGTAAGACTCCTGAGGAGCCGTCCACCCGGCCCGAGAGCATTTTGTTGTCACTGGGTCACTCTCGGGGGGGCAGGGGAGGGCTGGAGAGGAAGACTGGAGTCTTCTCTGCACGGGAAGGCCCCTGGCTTCTCCTCATTAGCAAACAGCAAGGGCCGCTTCGTGTCCAAAAAATGAAAGCTGGAAGAGGGAGAAACTCCTCACTTCATGGGAAGGACTTACCTTATCGGACAAGCCTGGAGTCTCTCGAAGCGTTTAGCAAACTCTGTTTCCTGCAGGCGCTGGAATGCTGTTTGCAATGAAGTCTGTGTACGAGTCAGTCACATTTCCTACCTAAAGTTAATAATGGGGTACACGTTTCTAATGTTTTGTATCAACACGGAGAGACGTCGCGAGCGTGTTAAAGAAACAGGAGAAAAGCATTCCTCAGAGTGTAAAAGTGCGTTCATTAGGTGCCATCAGGAATAGAGCAGAGTGGCTGGCCATCCGTCTTGTGGCTACACTACCATCAGTTAGCAGTGTCTTGGCTGATTTCACGTCTACTTTATTCTGCAGATTCCAGGTGTTTTAGGTCCCTCTCAGGAAATAGCAAGTGGACAACACACTGAATGAACTGGGCAGAAAATAATAGAACCTGTGGAAGAAATACCCTTTACTTTTCCTCTTGCGTGTCCTTGGCCAGTTATCCTGCCACATTTAGTGGTCCTCAGTTATATTGAGCTGCCAACTCAGATTTGTGGGGTTTGTACACCTTATCTAAAATTTCCAAAATAATCTCATGTGTGGGTGAGACTATTTTTAAGCTCCCCTAAGCTGGAAGAAAGCCGTCTTAATATACCAGCTATGTCATAAATACCACATGTGTCTGTTATAATATAGGAGTGTCCTAATATAGACTGTTTTCAAGTGCATGGACTCTTACTTAGGAATTTTACCATTTCATAAAGCAGCTCTCTCCATGCTGTATTTATTAGGTAATTGAAGAATTGGTTCTATAAACGGCGCTGGATATTTGGAGAAACGGAAGCTAGATCATTTGTCTCTGATAAAGGGAACATAAATTTCTTTAATAACAGAGTCATTTTCTTTCCTCTGTTCTACACTTTGACATCATGTCTGCTATGCTTTTGGAAACACATTCAGCAATTACTCTAAGGACTGCTAAGATCCCAGCTTCCATTTGCCCAACAGCTAAAGTTTACTCCGAGTAGCCTGTGTGTTATAAATCATGCATGTTTCCCATCTCACAACCCAGCAGAAACTACTGGGATGGATCTATATTGCTGAAGTTTACAGCTTTATCTTCATGCTTCTGAAGGTCACATTTGACAAGAACATCCCACTTGCTTTTGCTACGCATTCTTCTCCTACCCCTTATTCTTTTTACGGCCTAGACATCCCTTCATGCAGAGAGCTTTGTCCAGCTCTATGCTAGGGTTACGTTGTCCCCATCTGTGCTTCTCTCCATCCTTCTTCCATGGTATTGATCCCACGTGTTGCACTGGCTTGATTAATTTTGCCCTCCATCACACTTAAGATTGAAGCAGGCAGACTGTCTGTCTTATGTGCCCACGAACTTCCCGTGTCTCTCAGGGTGTCGGACACACAGATGTGGCTCAACACATACTTATGCAGGGGTAGGGAGGTAACAAAGTGAAGGCAGAGTTTATAAACTAACATGGGTGACACAGTAGACAATGGGAGAAGCCGTGGGTACATTCTTTGCATTTTTGATGGCGTAGGGGTTAAATCTGAATGCACATCTGTCGTCCTAGTTGCTTGTGTCAATGAAGAAAACAAACCACTCTAGGTACATAAACTAGAAGGAATTTAATACAGGGAATTAAATGCTTCTAAAATGATTGGAAGTGTTGAAGGAACGGGCTCTGCACTAAACCTCCAGAGGTGACTCCAGAGCGATTCAGAGCCGACCCCCTTGCTTGTTCTGAGGTCTCTCTAGAACAGTGACCTCAGAGCTAGGAATCTCCCCCAGGGAAGTCTCTTCAGACATCCAGGAAGCTGAGGAGTGAAGACAGAAGAGAACCTGCACGCATCCACAGTGGTTCTGAAAGAGTGAAGAGGGGACGAGCAAGAAAATACCTTCTGCTTCACTTTCGCCTTCAAAGGTTGCCCTGGAGCATTCATTACCATGGCCAAATTGCATTCCGAATCTTAGTGATACGGTCATCTGGGAAATGTAGTTTTTATTTGCTTTCCCACTAGAAGGAGTATGTATAGTGGATATTGAATGTGCACCCTTGTACTTTCTTTTAACACTCTCCAAGGTGGTTGCCACTAGCCACATATGGCTCTGCAAATTTAAATGAATTAAAATTAAGTGTTTACTTTTTCATTTACACTGGCCACATTTCGGGCCCTCAGTTGCCTCCTATGGCTGATGGCTCCCATATTGGACCATGCATACGTAGAGCATTCCCACTGTGGTCTTATGTTGGGTAGCCCTGGTCAGGATGATGCAAATGCCTTCTCTTTCTGCCCTTTTTGGTCCAGCAGAGCCACTGATGAAGGAGCGGGTAAGGTGGTCGAGAGGGTCAGCATAGAGTTCATCAAACGGGGTTGAATCAGCTGAGTTGGGACATGCAGAACAGCAAGAGGACACTTCTTTGGTTGGGTCCTCCACTGTGTGTTTCAGGTCAAAAGAGGTACAAGGGGAAATTAGCAAAGAAACCCACATCTGCGTTGCCCACGGTGCAAAGAAGTCTATTCTAGACCTTGTGCAAAATCTGAATCATTAAACAAATCTTCATTCTGAGCCCAACTTACTAAGTTTGCTCTTGCTGCTAGTTTTGATTGGGCTCACAAGTAGGTTTAATTGCTATTTTATTATAATGGAATTCCACTGGACACAAGAACCTCAAGATCACTCTTCAAAGGGAGAACAAAATTAAATATCCAAGTGAGATTGTGCAAGTTCCAAGTTTGGTTTAAAGGGCAAACAGGGTCTCTAGAAATAGGGTCTCCCACCCATAACTAACGTATATCCTCCTCCCCAGTGTTTTCAGCTTCCGGAAAGTTACGAATATTACGACTCACTTGTTAATTTTGAGCAGACCTACCGCGTAAGGCCCACTTGAATGGGTTTGTTCAGGGATGCCCTAATGTGCTAGAGGCCCTTTACTGTCAACAAAGCCAGGCTGACCTGATCTGGCTCGGGAGGCAGGAAACATGAAAGTCCTTACGAGCTGCAGCCCCCCCCACTCCCCGTCCTTTCAGGAGCACACCATGCCTTCCTGGGGCTTGACGTGTCAGACAGCCGAACCACACAGATACATATTAAGCTGTCAGCGTAACAAGCTGCTTCTATCTGAAAAGGATTAGCGTTGACACTCCTGATGATTTGTCTAACTGTAAGGACTTGCTTCATTCCTGGGTCCTCGCTGAGTAGCTGCTACAATCACTCACCTCTCAGACAAATGGATTCGACTTCTTGGAAATAATTAGCCACAGTGTACATCTGCCTAAGCCATTCTTATATACTGCTGATATAAATAATCTTATTAACCCAGAGCACGTATTATAAATAAGTTCAAAAGTACCTCCGTGAGGTTTAATATAGGGCCAAATTGAGAACTCAATTACTCCTGTGACGTAGGCAAGATTTTATAAGGCCGGTAGCTCAGGGCAAAAGGACAGCAGGCCACCCAGCTTGGGGATACGATTGACACGGTTCTCTGACACCACCAATTACATGATTTCTTAGGAATTGTGTATTGTTAAGAAAATGTGTCGAAGAAAATATATACGGAGATAAGGATCAACGCTAGACTTGCCTAAGCTTTTCAATGTAGCATGAAGGCAGGGAAGTCCTAATCTCCATTCAGTGTGTGGCATGTCGGGAGCAGTTCCTTAACTCGGGCCTCAGTGCTGTCAGACGCATGCTGTGCAGATTACATTCTGGCTTTCACGAGGGAGCGGGGCCTGGCTGGTTAAACCCGCAGGACGCTCTGACCAGGGATTCCCCTGGAGCTGTGCAGCATCTGATCGAATGAAAGCACAAGACAGTTCTTAATTCAGTCTCTAAAATCTGACTCATGGTGGAGACAGGCTTCCCAAGTTGTTTTGATTACCTGGGGGTCGATACTAGAGAAAGATGAGTCGTTGATTTGATAGCCTGCAGAGGACACACAGGCCTGTGATCAAACCATAATAAAAAATGGTGTGTGTGTGTGTGTGTGTGTATGCGCACGTGTGCGTGCATGCATGCGTGAGAGAGAGAGAGAGAGGGAGATATCTGGCTTTGAAATGACATAGAGATAATATTCTCCAGCCATTGTTGATTTGCTGAGCGCCCTGATGAAATATACATTTTTAATTTTCCCGGAGGAAAGGCTGTCTTGTCGTGTACATCATTTGGTTGGGCTGTCTGCTTCTGCGGTCCATATCCCACTGAGGGCCCATTCTCAAGTGTCTTTAGGGAAATGTTCAAGTTAGGATGAGGAAATGGAACACACCCTTCTGTTACATCCCTGCCTTGGCCAAACACCAGGATCGGTTTTTCCTCGTTGGACTTGTAATAGGGATGGGCTGATTCTGCTGACTTTAGAATTTAGGTATGCATTTAGGCAGCATGTGCAAGTACTACTGGAAGCTGATATTTATGCAGGACGTCTCATTGAATGGTTTGCAACGGCAAAATAAGTAGGTTATACTCATTTCCTACTTTGATTGTGAGAAACGTTTTGCTTTGATGTTGTAAGAATGGTTCCTTTAGTACAAAGGAGGGAGGGACATTTTCAGAGGCAAATTGGACCACAGGGCTGAGCGAACTCATTTCCTGTGTTTATAATCAGAAACCGAGACAAGGGGTCGAGATGATTGGGGTCGCCACACACCCCCGCATGGAATTACCCTGGGACTCCAGGATGACGGGGCTGTTCCAGCCTCAGCACCATCAGGGTTCCTGAGGCTGTCCTTAAACCACCTGTTTATAGAACCTGTTAGATACAACTTTGCAGAGCCTAGACGGTTTTTGTTAACCATTCTGTGGGAAGACGTGCCCCTCGGTCACTATGAGGTTTCAGGTCTCAAGCCTTTGTCCCTAAGTCTCCATTTCTTCCCACAACTTGTTTATAACCGCTTTACTAATTTTAAAATCACCTTTCGCCCATAGGTCTATGTCCATAATAGATTTCAGTGATGCCTGCTGAAGAAAATTTGTGATTTTGAGTAATTTTAAGATTACTTGATGTGTTCATTTTTTAAAATTTGAAGTATAGTTGATTTACAATGTTGTGTTAATTTCTGCTATACAGCAAAGTGACTCAGTTATACACATATATACATTCTTTTTTATATTCTTTTCCATTATGGTTTATCTCAGGATATTGAATATAGTTCCCTGTGCTATACAGTAGGACCTTGTTGTTTTGATCTATTCATTTTTAACTTCATTTAGAACACTTCAGAAAAGTTACGAGAATAGGACAGAGAACTTCCATATATCTTTCATCTAGATCAGGGTACAGCAAACATTCTGGCAAAGACAAGTAAATATTTTTGCCTTTCTTGGCCATACAAACTGTTTCAACTATTCAACTCGGCTATTGTAGCACAAAAGCAACCAGTGACAATACATAAATGAATGGGTGTGTCTGTGTTCCAATAAATTTTATTTACAAAAACAGATAGATGGTGGGTCAGATTTGGTCCCTGGTTTCTAGTTTCTGACCCCAATCTAGATTTACCAGTTAAGTTTTATTTGCTTTATCACATTCTCTCTCTCTAGATAGACAGATATAGGTGTATGTGTGCACTTACAATTGTTATTTTTTTCCCAACCATTTAAAAGTAAGTTGCAGACATCATGACTCTTTACGCCTAAACGTTTCAGCATGCATCTCTTGCATAACTGCCGTGGAATAATCGAACTCAGAGAATTTCACATTGATGTAATCTTAAGATCTCACATTTGGTCTGAATTTTAAATTTCACTAATTGTGTGAAGAGCGTCCTGTCTGGCATTGTTTTCTCTGATTCAGGATCTGACCCATCAGCATGGCTTTGCGTTTAATTGTCACATGTCTTTACTCTCCTTTCATCTGGAAGCAATCCTCAGCCCTTCTTTGCCTCTCATGATATTGGTTTTTTTTTTTTAAACTAATAATATGAAGTTTAATGTGGGTAAATTCAAAGTCCTGCAAATACTGACCACACAGATACAAAGGTGAGAGACCAGTTCTTATAAAGGAATCGTCTCCTTGTGGCTTCTTCTTTGTCTTTGGATGTAGGGTCTTTTTTGGTAGGTTCCAGTGTTTTTGTCTGTTTGCTTTTGTTTTTGTTTTTCTGATTTTGGTGTTTTCCTAAGAAGGGGTGAGCTCACGTCCTTCTATGCCGTCGTCTTGCCAGCAAGTTCCCGATGTTGGTATTTTTTAAGACTAGAGGCTTGTTGCTTTGTACAAGGCGCCTCATTCTGGATTTGTCTGATACTTCCTCATGGTTCAATTCAGGTTCTGCCCTTTGGGCAGGACACTGCCTCAGTGATGGTGATGCTTTGTTTTTACCAGTGCATCACATCAGGGGCGCACCAGGTGGGTTTCCCCGTTCCTGGAGATGTATCCTTTATCACTTAGTTAAGGTATTATCTCCAGGTTTCTCCCCTGTAAAGTTGTCACTTTCTCTTCATTATTAGTATTTTTTACCTTTATTTTTAAAAACTTTTTATTACAAAAATCTTTAATTGAACTATATTTGATGTACAATATTATATAAGTTACAGGTATGTATACAGGTATACATAGTATCTTTTTAATTTGAGAAGTAACCATGGGCTATTATCTGGAACTTCAGTACTCTGCCAAAATGCCATAGCAGATGATCAAGTGGAAAATCTGGATGCTAAGAAAGTCTGTTTGGTCTTTAATGAAACAGAATCCCCTGACGGATCTATTTCAAGAGGCTTCATGATAGGCATAACGGTATGAGAAGGCATGACAGTGACAGGATGGTTTTCTGATAAAAACTACCTCGGTTCGTTTCTTTTTTCCATTTTAATTGTTTTTTTTGTTTGTTTGTTTCTAAATACTTTCGCTGAAACTAAACGAGCTCTTGATGTTAGAATTCCCTTTATTGTGAACAGTAGTTGTGATCAAATGAGGCCCAGATTTCTTGATAAGCATCGCGGCAGGAGAGTAACTATCCTTAGAGTGTTTCAGAGAAAGTTGACTTGTGATGTGAGATGTCTGAGGTGTGACATGGCCGTGCTGGGCTGGCACGCTGCAGCTCCCGGGTTTAGGCTTTGCTGATTGTTCAACTGTACTTCCGTGGGCTGGCTGCCAAAAGGTTTCATTATTTTGGCAAGACGCGGTACACTTTTTGACACAACAAGATTGTAACAATTTCTATACCAGTTTAGAGCTGGAGAGAGTCCGTGAATACTTCTAAAGCCACTATGGTGCACATATTTCAGGAAATATACTGGGGAAAAAGACGCTTCCATCTAAAAAACAGATCTACAGTTTCCTACAGAATCTTGCTGCCATTAATTCAGAAAACAGAAAAGGTCTTTGGAAACTTCTCTTGCTGGCATTATTATATGCTATGAGTATATACCTGTATGAAATGAAAAGTGGATTTTTTTTTGTGGAACCCCAAATTTATTCTTTACATCCAGGCAACCATTCAGACAAAAATAAAATATAAATCACTATTTAACTTTTTTTTATTCAACAGAAAATTTTTTTGTGTGAGAGCATACCATATGTGCTATAAAACGTATGGTGCTCTAGTCTCAGATTTTTCCTTCTGATTCCACCTTCCGGCCACATACGCAAGAACATGCCACCTCACCCATCCATAGCTGTTGGAATTTGGGCAAAAAATTGGCACTTTTAAAACAATTATTGGAACATGCTTGAGAGACTAGAATTGAAAGAAGGTTTATTTTCTTCTTTAATTAAAAGAAACAAAGGTAGATATCAGGGAAATATGAAAGAACTAAAATTAATTCTCCTTATTGGTCTTCTAGAAATGGAAGGGCATCTCATTCACTGAGTACCTACTACATACGGGCATTTAAAAATGTGGTCATTAAAGTTTTTATTCTGAAAGAATCCTCTTGGGCAAATGTTACTCTTTCATGTGTCAGAAACCTCAGACCTGGCTGGAATCGTCAGTTTCTGTGTCCCTCACCTGTGTTGTCTATCAACTCAGGACCTCGCAAGCTCAGTCACCAGAATTGCCCCTAGAAGGGGACACACATCTCATCATCAGCACTTTCTCACCACACTGGAAAACTATGGACAGAATGTGCTTCTCATGACCATTGTTGTGTGTCTCTGCCTCCAGATTCTTACATCCTCTAAGCTCAACAGTGAATTGATTGGTCTGTGTCCAATCACAAATGGAGCCCTGGACCTGAATCCTGCTACCCAGCCATTGTTCCTGTAAAGATGTTTTAGTTCCCAAATCTGGAAGATGTAGGGTTGGGTTAGATGCCATCAAAGATGCTTGCCTTTCTAAAATTCTGTGTTTCCATGTTGTAACCCCTGCAACATTCTCTGGGACCTGGATCTGTTGATTATTTCCCATTTCTCCTACATCTTCAGTCAGACCCCCTCCACCTGATCCTTTTTTTCTGCCTACCAATATGTTCCACACCCTTCTTTTTCAGTCTCCCCGGGCACAAATACAGAAGAGGGGGCAAGATAGATCACACAAAAACATTTTGCTGAACTGTGAGGTCACCTCAGTGTTGCCATTCTAGCTCTCATATATCCCAGCTCCCCAAATTCTTGACATGCCAACTTCATATTTTCTCTACTTCCTTTTGACATGTATCTTGGACTTTTGCTTAAAAGTGAACATGCCTTGTTTACCTTTCTAGACTGTGAAGAACTTGAAGGCAGGTGTGTGTGTGTGTGTGTGTGTGTGTGTGTGTGTGTGTAATTCATAAATTTAACAGACCCATCACTTAGCGTGACGCCGTGGTGATGGAATTCAGCACATGTTTATGAAAGAAATGAATGCATGATGTAGAAAGAAAGAGAAAAGAAACCTGTAAATGCTCATCATTAGCTTTACCCTTTCTCCAGAACTGTGTATCCATAATTCCAGTAGCTTGGTGGACATCCTTCCCTGTATATCCACTTGACAGCTCAAACTCATCACGTTAAACGCTTAATTCCACCTCTTGCCCCATGTTTGTTTCGCCTGCACCCTCCGTCATATTGACACAGTCAGCTCCTTTTCACTTGAAGTTAGAAAGTTGGGTGCCTTTCCCATTCTCATTTCTCCCACATTGCCTTTCGTAGGTTGATTTTTTCTTTTCCTTTCATCCAATGTCCTCTTCCATCCAAATGGCGTATTGGCACTAGAAGTGCTGGAGAGAAGGTTTGGAAGAAATTGTAAAAACTTTTGCTCTGGTTTCATTTGCTGCATATTTTGCCTCCATAATCCATCTCCTATTCTAACACTCAAGTCATTTTTAGCACAGATAGGGGCAAGCAACTCCTTTCTAGGACTGTCAGTGGCTCTCATTGAATTCCAAGGGCCATCTTCCTAGCCTTGTGTTTTATTGCATCTTCTTTTTTAGCTCTCACACTCCACATATTTACGACATTGTCCAGGCCCCAGATCTATTTACAATTGATCAGGTCCTCCTCATCCTTCTAAGGTAATTCATGAGCCCTCAGTTCTGTGAAATCCTCTCCAATTATCCCATACGGAACAACATACCACTTTGGTTTCTTATGGGACTTTATTCTTCTATCACTTATTGTATGCTTTGTTGCTGTAGACTGATTTATTTGCATGCTTTTCTCCCATGGAGATGATAGACTACCTCAGGGTGGAACAAATTTCGGCCAGATTTCCCCCACCTTGATGAGTCGATGACCACTTAGCACATAGGAAATATGAATCCACATTCATTGATTTAGCAGAAGTTAATGTGAACAGGTTGAAAAGTATGGAATGCTGGCTGCTTTGTTTTAACGTGGGTTCTGTCTATTTAGCATAATGTAATTATGGGTTCTGTTTCCTTGAGGATTGGGCATGTGTGAAAATTTGAATTTTATAGGAAACTTTTTTGCCTCAGAATTTTTTGTGATTGCCATTTAGGTAATATAATTTCCTTTTCTGTACTTTTGCGTGAAAGTTTTGGGTTAAATATAAGGTATGGAACTTTGTGCTAAACTGCCCAGATGGTAGTTCACCAAAGCAATATCAATAATTTTCCTCTTTGTCAGTACTTTGGCTCAGAAGAGTGGGATCTCTTTGTCTGTGGTATACATAAATACCTTGGAATTTGTAGCACCTAGGGCATTCTGGAGCTGAATCCTCCTTGGGATCATAATAATTTAGTAATCTCATAGATTTGCAGACTGCTCTTCAGTTTCCAAATCCCTGTCACATATCTCATCTCTTTAAGCTCTTGTAGCATGTGGCGTAAATGGGGCAGTGCTTTATAATGGAAATAACATTCCTTGGAGTGTGCCAAAGCGTGGCTCCAAATTCCAGTTCCCATAGCCTCACCCACAGTCACTTGCTTTGTTTCCTCAACCTCTCTAAACTGCAATTTCCTCTCTCTAAAATGTGAGAATAATAGTACCTAATTTTACACACTTCCGTAGTTTTGTTGTTAAGAGGCTCCACTGAACAAATCATTTTAAACGTGCTCCATAAATCTGTAAAGATTCTCTCACATTCAGTAATAGTTTAACAAGTTAACATGGATGATTGTGTTCTCATATTTGAATTATCAAGCTGAGGCTAAATAGTTAATGTGATTTTCTCAGTTGTAGATTAGACACATGGCCAAGTTAGGGCTCAAACCAAGGCTTTCCATTCCATGGTGCACATGGCTTGTTTTTTTTTTTTTTTTTTTTTTTTTTTACATGGCTTGTTTTTTATAATCTGTTCTCTTGTTTGCATGTTCAGTCCCATATGCCTTGTGAAGGATTATAAAAGGGTTTGCAGACATATTCCCTCCTCAAGAGGATCTGGAGGTAGTGTAACTTTAATACAAGTCATAGGCTCCACAAATCAGTCAAAAATGTGAGAATTCTTGAGGGGAACTCTAAATGCTACATGGTTGCAGAGAGGGCAAATCAGTGTGTGCTGTGTGGATAGCAATGGCCAAAAATAGATGGTTTGAAGCAGCTACTGATCTGAGTAGAGAAGGACAGACTAGCTTGTCTGTAAGGAAGACATATCATTAACAGAGTGGAATTAGAAAGGATCTTGTTTGGAGGGAACAGAAAAGCAACCAGCTTCACTGGAAGCAATTCATAGGAGGTTGAAGGAGTTGGTTGGACAGGATTTGCTGGTTGACCAGATGTTTTGAATGTAAAACCATGTACTTTAGGTTAAATTCGATAATGATTGACTAATTGTATCAGTGACCTCACATCTTCAAAACCGTGTTTTAGAAGGATGAATGTGGCCAAAATGTATAGAATTGTTCCATGATTGCAGGTCATGGTCCTGAGTAGCATTTACTCCTCCATCCTGGGGAAGTTGTTTCTCAGGACCAGCTCTGTTACTGCGGTTCCTTTGCATGTTGTTCAAAAATTCTCAACCTTGGCACGGTTAACATCTGGAGTCAGGTAATTTTTTATCATGTGAGTGCTATCTGGGCCCTGGAGGATGTTTAAGCAGCATCCGTAGCGTCACCCCCGAGAAGCCAGTACCTCTCCCCTTAATCATAACAAAATGATTCCAGACATTGCCAAATGTCCCCTGGGAATACAAAATCACTCCCATTTCAGAACCACTTACTTAGAGCAATTTTTAAAATTTACCTACTATCGTTTTTTTTTTTTTTTTTAGCCACGCCACGCAGCTTACAGGATCAAGCCTGGGCTCCCTGCAGTGGAGGCGTGGAGTCCTAACCACTGGACCACCAGGGGATTCCCTCTAGTATATTATGATATAAATTAATTACAATAAAAAAAACCTGTACAGTGTTGTACAATATATTTAAAAGTTGGAAGGGTTTATATAAATTCTGCATCATTGGCTTCTCTGTAAAGTTTGAGTGTCAGGCAATTCTGGAAAACAACCAGAAGGCAGTAAAGAGCAGTTGTTTCCTGGGTATTGGCTGACCTCTCCAGCTTACCATTCTTTCTGTCACCCCAGTTATCCAAAATTTACCCCCTTCACTCTTCCTCATTATTTGCTTGGTCTCTGGAAGTACTTGGGTATCCCAGTCCTAAGTACTGGTTATAAAAACATTTCAATTTATCAATAAATTCATTCAGCAGGTGTTTATTGAGCTGCAACTAAATGATAAGAATATTGTAGTAAATGTCACAAAGTCTCATTGCTCACTATTCCATGAGTGGAATATTGTATGAACATGTTTTATATTATGGTACATTTTATTTTTTATTTATTTATTTTAAACACAACATATCTCTCACTTTATTTATTTCTTTTTTAAGTTCACTTAGAAGTAGTTTGGGTTTTCAGCATATAGGTCTTGACATTTTTAAATCAGATTTATCCCTAATTATTTTTTTTGAATTTATTTTATTTATTTTTTGTATACAGCAGGTTCTTATTAGTTATCTATTTTATATGTATTAGTGTATACATGTCAATCCCAATCTCCCAATTCATCCCACCACCACCACCCACACCCCCCGCCGCTTTTCCCCCTTGGTGTCCATACGTTTGTTCTCTACATCTGTGTCTCTCTTTCTGCCTTGCAAACCGGTTCATCTGTACCATTTTTCTAGATTCCACATATATACATTAATATATGATATTTGTTTTTCTCTTTCTGACTTACTTCATTCTGTATGACAGTCTCTAGGTCCATCCATGTCTCTACAAATGACCCAATTTCGTTCCTTTTTATGGCTGAGTAATATTCCATTGTATATATGTACCATATCTTCTTTATCCATTCGTCTGTTGATGGGCATTTAGGTTGCTTCCATGTCCTGGCTATTGTAAATAGTGTTGCAATGAACACTGGGGCGCATGTGTCTTTTTGAATTATGGTTTTCTCTGGGTATATGCCCAGTAGTGGGATTCCTGGATCATATGGTAATTCTATTTTTAGTTTCTTAAGGAACCTCCATACTGTTCTCCATAGTGGCTGTATCAATTTACATTCCCACCAACAGTGCAAGAGGGTTCCCTTTTCTCCACACCCCCTCCAGCATTTGTTGTTTGTAGATTTTCTGACGATGCCCATTCTAACTGGTGTGAGGTGATACCTCATTGTAGTTTTGATTTGCATTTCTCTAATAATTAGTGATGTTGAGCAGCTTTTCATGTGCCTCTTGGCCATCTGTATGTCTTCTTTGAAGAAATGTCTATTTAGGTCTTCTGCCCATTTTTTGATTGGGTTGTTAGTTTTTTTAATATTGAGCTGCATGAGCTGTTTATGTATATTTTGGAGATTAATCCTTTTTCCATTGATTTGTTTGCAAATATTTTCTCCCATCCTGAGGGTTGTCTTTTCGTCTTGTTTATAGTTTCCTTTGCTGTGCAAAAGCTTGGACGTTTCATTAGGTCCCATTTGTTTATTTTTGTTTTTATTTCCATTACTCTAGGAGGTGGATCAAAAAAGATCTTGCTGTGATTTATGTCAAAGAGTGTTTTTCCTATGTTTTCCTCTAAGAGTTTTATAGTGTCCGGTCTTACATTTAGGTCTTTAATCCATTGTGAGTTTATTTTTGTGTATGGTGTTAGGAAGTGTTCTAATTTCATTCTTTTACATGTAGCTGTCCAGTTTTCCCAGCACTTCTTATTGAAGAGGCTGTCTTTTCTCCATTGCATATCCTTGCCTCCTTTATCATAGATTAGTTGACTATAGGTGCATGGGTTTATCTCTGGGCTTTCTATCTTGTTCCATTGATCTATATTTCTGTTTTTGTGCCAGTACCATACTGTCTTGATTACTGTAGCTTTGTAGTATATTCTGAAGTCAGGGAGTCTGATTCCTCCAGCTCCGTTATTTTCCCTCAAGATTGTTTTGGCTATTCAGGGTCTTTTAGGTCTCCATACAAATTTTAAGATTTTTTGTTCTAGTTCTGTAAAAAAATGCCATTGGTAATTTTATAGGGATTGACCTGAATCTCTAGATTGCTTTGGGTAGTATAGTCATTTTCACAATATTGATTCTTCCAATCCAAAAACATGGTATATCTCCCCATCTGTTTGTGTCATCTTTGATTTCTTTCATCAGTGTCTTAAAGTTTTCTGAGTACAGGTCTTTTACCTCCTTAGGCAGGTTTATTCCTAGGTATTTTATTCTTTTTGTTGCAATGGTGAATGGGATTGTTTCCTTAATTTCTCTTTCTGATCTTCTGTTTTTAGTGTACAGGAATGCAAGAGATTACTGTGCATTAATTTTCTATCCTGCAACTTTACCAAATTCATTGATTAGCTCTAGTAGTTTTCTGGTGGCATTTTTAGGATTCTCTATGTATAGTATCATGTCATCTGCAAATAGTGGCAGTTTTACTTCTTCTTTTCCAATTTGTATTCCTTTTATTTCTTTTTCTTCTCTGATTGCCGTGACTAAGCCTTCCAAAACTATGTTGAATAAGAGTGGTGAGAGTGGGCATCCTTGTCTTGTTCTTGATCTTGGAGGAAATGCTTTCAGTTTTTCACCATTGAGAATGATGTTTGCTGTGGGTTTGTCATATATGGCCTTTATTATGTTGAGGTAGGTTCCCTCTATGCCCACTTTCTGGAGAGGTTTTATCATAAATGGGTGTTGAATTTTGTCAAAAGCTTTTTCTGCATCTATTGAGATGATCATATGGTTTTTATTCTTCAATTTGTTAATATGCTGTATCACATTGGTTGATTTGCATATATTGAAGAATCCTTGCATCCCTGGGATAAATCCCACTTGATCATGGTGTATGATCCTTTTAATGTGTTGTTGGATTCTGTTTGCTAGTATTTTGTTGAGGATTTTTGCATCTATATTCATCAGTGATATTGGTCTGTAATTTTCTTTTTTTGTAGTTTCTTTGTCTGGATTTGGTATCAGGGTGATGGCGGCCTCATAGAATGAGTTTGGGAGTGTTCCTTCCTCTGCAAATTTTTGGAAGAGTTTGAGAAGGATGGGTGTTAGCTCTTCTCTAAATGTTTGATAGAATTCACCTGTGAAACCATCTGGTCCTGGACTTTTGTTTGTTGGAAGATTTTTAAGCACAGTTTCAGTTTCAATACTTGTGATTTGTCTGTTCATGTTTTCTATTTCTTCCTGGTACAGTCTTGGAAGTTTATACCTTTCTAAGAATGTGTCCATTTCTTCCAGGTTGTCCATTTTATTGGCAGAGTTGCTTTTGTTAGTCTCTTGTGATGCTTTGTATTTCTGCAGTGTCCGTTGTAACTTCTCCTTTTTCATTTATAATTTTATTTGAGTCCTCTCCCTCTTTTTTTGATGAGTCTGGCTAAAGGTTTATCAATTTTGTTTATCTTCTCAAAGAACCAGCTTTTAGTTTTATTGATCTTTGCTGTTGTTTTCTTTGTTTCTATTTCATTTACTTCTGCTCTGATCTTTATGATTCCTTTCCTTCTATTAACTCTGGGTTTTGTTTGTTCTTCTTCCTCTAGCTCCCTTAGGGGTAAAGTTAGATTGTTTATTTGAGATTTTTGTTGTTTCTTGAGGTAGGATTGTATTGCTATAAACTTCCCTCTTAGAATTGCTTTTGCTGCATCCCATAGGTTTTGGATCATTGTGTTTTCATTGTCATTTGTATCTAGATATTTTTTGATTTCCTCTTTGATTTCTGCATTGATCTCTTGGTTATTTAGTAATGTATTGTTTAGCCTCCATGTGTTTATGTTTTTTACATTTTTTCCCATGTAATTTATTTCTAATCTTACAGCATTGTGGTCGGAAAAGATGCTTGATACAATTTCAGTTTTCTTAAATTTACCAAGGCTTGATTCATGACTCAAGATGTGATCTATCCTGGAGAGTGTTCCGTGTTCACTTGACAAGAAAGTGTAATCTGCTGTTTTGGGATGGAATGTCCTATAAATATCAATTAAATCTATCTTGTCTATTGTGTCATTTAGAGCTTGTGTTTCCTTATTAGTTTTCTGTCTGGATGATCTGTCCATTTAACAAGTGAGGTGTTAAAGTCCCCCACTATTATTGTGTTACTGTCAGTTTCCTCTTTTATAGCTGTTAGCATTTGCCTTATGTATTGAGGTGCTGCTATGTTGGGTGCATATATATTTATAATTGTTATATCTTCTTCTTCGATTGATCCCTTGATCGTTATGTAGTGTCCTTCCTTGTCTCTTGTAACATTCTTTATTTTTAAAGTCTATTTTATCTGATATGAGTATTGCTACTCCAGGGTTCTTTTGATTTCCATTTGCATGGAATAGCTTTTTCCGTCCCCTCACTTTCAGTCTGTATGTGTCCCTAGGTCTGAAGTGGGTCTCTTGTAGACAGCATATATATGGGTCTTGTTTTTGTATCCATTCAGCGAGCCTGTGTCTTTTGGTTGGAGCATTTAATCCATTCACGTTTAAGGTAATTATCGATATGTATGTTCCTATGACCATTTTCTTAATTGTTTTGGGTTTGTTTTTGTAGGTCCCTTTCTTCTGTTGTTTTTCCTACTTAGAGGAGTTTCTTTAGCATTTGTTGTAGAGATTGTTTGGTGGTGCTGAATTCTCTTAGCTTTTGCTTTTCTGTAGAGTTCTTGATTTCTCCATGGAATCTGAATGAGATCCTTGCCAGGTAGAGTAATCTTGGTTGTAGGTTCTTCCCTTTCATCACTTTAAATATATCGTGTCACTCTCTTCTGGCTTGTAGAGTTTCTGCTGAGAAATCAGCTGTTCACGTTATGGGAGTTCCCTTGTATGTTATTTGTCGTTTTTCCCTTGTTGCTTTCAATAATTTTTCTTTGTCTTTAATTTTTGTCAATTTGATTACTATGTGTCTCGGCGTGTTTCTCCTTGGGTTTATCCTGTATGGGACTCTCTGCGCTTCCTGGACTTGGGTGGCTATTTCATTTTCCATGTTAGGGAAGTTTTTGACTATAATCTCTTCACATATTTTCTCGGGTCCTTTCTCTCTCTCTTCTCCTTCTGGGACCTCTACAATGTTAATGTTGTCCCAAAGGTCTCTTAGGCTCTCTTCATTTCCTTCCATTCTTTTTTCTTTATTCTGTTCTGTGGCAGTGAATTCCACCATTCTGTCTTCCAGGTCACTTATCCGTTCTTCTGCCTCAGTTATTCTGCTATTCTTTCCTTCTAGTGTGTTTTTCATTTCAGTTATTGTATTGTTCATCTCTGTTTGTTTGTTCTTTAATTCTTCTAGGTGTTTGTTCTTTAATTCTTCTAGGTCTTTGTGAAACATTTCTTGCATCTTCTCAATCTTTGCATCCATTCTTTTTCCGAGGTCCTGGATCATCTTCACTATCATTATTCTGAATTCTTTTTCTGGAAGGTTGCCTATGTCCACTTCATTTAGTTGCTTTTCTGGGGTTTTATCTTGTTCCTTCATCTGGTACATAGCCCTCTGCCTTTTCATCTTGTCTATCTTTCTGTGAACGTAGTTTTTGTTCCACAGCCTGCAGGATTGTAGTTCTTCTTGCTTCTGCTGTCTGCCCTCTGTTGGATGAGGCTATCTAAGAAGCTTGTGCAAGTTTCCTGATGGGAGGGACTGGTGGTGGGTAGAGCTGGCTGTTGCTCTGGTGGGCAGAGCTCAGTAAAACTTTAATCCGCTTGTCTGCTGATGGGTGGGGCTGGGTTCCCTCCCTGTTGGTTATTTGGCCTGAGGCAACCCAACACTGGAGCCTACCTGGGCTCTTTGGTGGGGCTAATGGAGGACTCTGGGAGGGCTCATGCCAAGGAGTACTTCCCAGAACTTCTGCTGCCAGTGTCCTTGTCCTCACGGTGAGACACAGCCGCCCCCCGCCTCTGCAGCAGACCCTCCAACACTAGCAGGTAGGTCTGGTTCAGTCTCCTATGGGGTCACTGCTCTTTCCCCTGGGTCCCGATGTGCACACTACTTTGTGTGTGCCCTCCAAGAGTGTCTTTGTTTCCCCCAGACCTTTCGAAGTCCTGCAATCAAATCCCAGTAGCCTTCAAAGTCTGATTCTCTGGGAATTCCTCCTCCCATTTCCTGACCCCCAGGTTGGGAAGCCTGACATGTAGCTTAGAACTTCACTCAGGTGGTGGACTTCTGTGGTATGATTATTCTCCATTTTGGGGGTCACCCACCCAGCGGTTACGGGATTGGATTTTATTGTGATTGCGCCCCTCCTACTGTTTCACTGCGGCTTCTCCTTTGTCTTTGGATGTGGGGTATCTTTTTTGGTGAGTTCCAGTGTCTTCCTGTCGATGATTATTCAGCAGTTAGTTGTGATTCTGTTGCTCTCACAAGAGGGAGGGAGCACTCGTCCTTTTACTCCACCATCTTGAACCAATCACTATTACTGTACATTTAAAAAATATAAATTTAATATACAATTATCATCTGAGCAAGTGATATTGTGAATGTATCTTTCTAGATTAAGTAAAAAAAAAAATTGATAGCTACATTCCAAATGATGATCAATGTGATTAGCTTGCTCAACCTTTTTTTTTTTTAAGTTTCTCTGAAATGTGAAGTTTCTCTTCATTGGGCTTGAAGCAGTAGCCTAGGAGGAAATGATTTCAAACAGTTGATCAGCCTAAAACTTGAAAGCCTAAACCACTTGCTAAAATACTTACTTTGAGTACTGTTTTTGTTTGTTTGTTTGTTTGTTTTTGTAGTTTGACGCAGTATGTGATCATGGCCCTTAGAGTTGCAGTTGTTTGCTTGTAGTATTATTTCTCTTCTACTCCCTTCACACAGGGAAGAGAGTTTTGCGACTACCTTTTTTTGGCAGTACTTTTTTATTATTATTACTTGGAGAAATAGAAAGTGTTTTCTTCTTGTTCAAAGTATGAGAGAAAAGGCTGTCATTTTTTTCCTTTTCAGCTTTTGTTGAAATCATTTTACCTGGCCAGTAGCACCATAAATAAGTAGAGCTTTGGAAAATTTATCCTGCAAAGATTTACTCAAATGTTTACATCTAGGCTGTTCTTGTCAGGTAGTTTTCACAGAGGATTACTAAAAGAAAATGTTGGCTGTCATTAGTAGCATTTTGAGATGTATCTTTAGGTGCTACTGATTAGTGGTGACTGGAAATGAGGCAAGCATGCAATTAAAATAGAACTTTAAATGAATTGCATATACCAATGCTAGACTTAACAGATGGAGATTCTGGGTTAACAAGAAGACAAGCGCATTACGTATTGCTGTTGTTAGCATTTCAGAAATATGCCCACTTTTGTAAATGATATCTAGTTTTTATAAGGCATTTATTCCACAAGTTGTCAGGAATATGGTTATTTGGAATCATGGACATCACAAAGGACTGACTTTTAATGCACTCATGCATGTCTCTAGTTGTGAAAATGCAACTGTACACATGTAATATCTTGTTTTCATAATTTACATTTTCAGTAATGACAGAAAGCAAGAATTACATAATTATTCAGAGACATTTTTAGCCACATTGCACTGAACAGTTTTTATATGGAATAAATGCTTGTTGGATGTTTCCCGAGTGAAATGACAGAGACTTAACTTGTCAGTAGCTGAGCCTCTGTCCGTGAAAAATCCCCACGTCTTGTGGTGCGGTCCTGCTCCGTTGTAGGCCACTTCTTCAAATGAAAAAAACTGCAAGGTATTTGAAAGAGTGCCAGTTATTCATTTCAAGTAGTCTTGAGAAGGAGTTAGGTCTAAGCATATTTATTAAATGACCAGTAAAGTTTTTTGGCTAGGAGCCAATGTCTTGCAACAAATTAGGATAGCTCTGTGGCTAAGGCATTGGATGTACCTTTAGGAAACAAAACTCACTCTTTAGGGAGCTCATGAAATATGTAAGGTAGACAAGTTTTAAACTATTTCATTGCTATTAGAAAAATGGTATTCTTTTAGAATTGTTATATTGGTGAAAAATTGTACATCTATTTTAAAACATGCTTGGAAGAGGTGAACACTAATAGACTTGGGACACGCTTATATAGATCTTGGAAAAGCATCATTGACGAGCTCAAGTTTTTTTATTTAAAATAACTAAAAATGAATTGTTCATATGCAACATTAAAGGATATCAAATCTAGAATAGTCTCACAAGAAGTAGACTGATTCTTAAATGATACTTACATGAACCAAGAAAGAGCCATTACAGACTCTGTTTTTTTTTTTTTTTTTAAAGGAATTCCTTTATTTTTTTTTTATTATTTATTTATTTATTTATTTATTTTCGGCTGTGTTGGGTCTTCATTTCTGTGTGAGGGCTTTCTCTAGTTGCGGCAAGCGGGGGCCACTCTTCATCGCTGTGCGCGGGCCTTTCACTATCGTGGCCTCTCTTGTTGCGGAGCACAAGCTCCAGACACGCAGGCTCAGTAGTTGTGGCTCACGGGCCTAGTTGCTCCGTGGCATGTGGGATCTTCCCAGACCAGGGCTCGAACCCGTGTCCCCTGCATTGGCAGGCAGATTCTCAACCACTGCGCCACCAGGGAAGCCCCAGACTCTGTTTTCATCAAATTCTACAGCAGTTTTTTTTTTTCCCCCAGCTTTATTGAGATATAAGTGACATATATAACATTGTGTAAGTTTAAAGTGTACAGTGTGATGATTTGATACACATATATATTGGGAAATGTTTACCACAATAAGGCAGTTCTTTTTAAAGTTTAGTGTAAGCACCAAGATTTTCAGGGGAACTTGCTGAAAGAGATTCTTGGCTCCCAATCCCAGAGATCTGACTCTGTACACCTAGTGCATTTCCCATGAACTCTAAGGTGATGCTTATATTATTGGTCCTTTATCACACTTTGAGAGCAGTGCTGTGACAGACTGACAGTTGATACAGTCAGTAGTTTGTTTTCATATATGCATTTTTGATTGAAAAAAACAGCAATGGATCTTTGCAAAGTAAATTTCACATAGAGTCTTCCAGTTCATCTTTAAACTGTATTTTAAAACAGGGAGGTTACTAGAAAGTAAAGTGAAAATATAGTACAGGTGTATGTTCTGAATTCTACATTATATATGTCTGAAATTTCACTGAGAATTTTGATATCAACTGGAAAATTTATCAATAATGGAAGTCAGATAGATAGAATAATCGTGAGCTTATGGGAGCCAGGGTATGCCAATATTTAGATAACTGTCATTTAACTATACGAGATGATTAATTTGTACTAATTAAAATTTGCATTAAAATATAATTTTGAGAATCAAATATCCATTCATATGAATGTAAGATTTTAATTTCAATCACGAGGCTTGGCTGTTATCTCTTATTACAATATATTATATAGATAGTATATATAGTACTATATTTTAAGTGTTATAATTATATATTATATATAGTAGTATATATATAAAACCTACATTTACATGTATATATACTTTGTTCATTCAATAATATATTTATTATTACAATTGTTACTGAACAGTGGATCCTGGCTCTTATCTTTGATTTATTAAATCATATGTGTAAATTATATATATGTATTCAAACTTTATTCTGAAACTCTTATGGCAGAGTCTCATATTCAGGTTTATTCAATCCATTTTAATAGAGTAATTAAACTGGATACATGTGAATGCTGCTGGAGTCACTGAGATAAACACATAAGTTAACAGTAATGGGTGTGATATATATAAACATATATATATACACACATATACATATATTTAATGCAATACTTCAGTCACTTACAGAAGAATATTCAAAAAATAGCCCTATGTTGTCCATTTAAAAGCAGGTTATTGTTAAAGCTGATGAGAAAAGAATCCATCTGTAACCACAACCTTTAGAAAATATTTTTTACTGAATAAAAGTAAATATCCACACTGCTGTGCCTGACAGGGGATATAACTGCTTCTCCTCCGTGTCGCCTCCAGACCGTGCGGCTCTCCTTTCTCGATTGTGTGGAAACGTATGTCTTTCTGTCCCTGCTCGGTCGTGACGCTCTTGCTCAGATTCCTGTGATACACACAGTTCAGATGAGCTGCTCATTCATTGTGTTTCCCGAAGTCACTAGGGAAAGTTGGCCCTGAAAAGCCAGGGGTGCACACAAGTGGGCTCTTTCCTTTTGGGCTTTGTTTCTTTCCCGTGTTTACTGATTGGTTTTCACTGTTCATCTCTCCCAGTGCCTGGAGCCCTGCAAGGTGTCCTGGGACCTGCGGAAGCAGCAGTGCCAGAGCTTCTGTGAGGTAAGAGGCCCGGTACACAGCCATGGACACTCGGGACACAGTTGCAGGCTGACCACGTGCCAGTGGGTCCTTGGCATGGGAGGGCATCATGTTCTTCTGTGGCTGGGGAAGTTCACTCTCCTTCAGGTGTGTGTGTGTGTGTGTGTGTGTGCACACATGTGTGTGTAAATTCACATTAAAAAAATTCTCGAGACTTCTTAAAACCTAGCCACCCACTGCTTCCGTTATTAGTTAATCAGACAGTAAAACTTTTTTTTTAATCACCATTGAAGAAAGGTACAAGCTGTTGCCATCCTCCCACCTCACATTATGGCTCTCCTGTGGGTGATTCTCGGCATGCTGATTCTCATGCCTTTTGGAGGAAGCCACGATTTTATTAGTGGTGGGGTTTCTCCGAGATTTTCAGCTGACTCTTCACCCCCTGGGCTGCCCATACTCTGGGCTGAGGCTTGCCCACGTTTTCCCATTTGGAGGGCACCTTACTTTCCCCGCGCTCTCAGGTAGATGATAGGGCGTTGCTGTCCCAGACAACCACGGTCTAGAGTCATCTGCTGTGCTGAAGCGGGGGAGGGCTGCTTTGCTGCCCGGTCTCTTCCAGGGCAAACCAGGGACCCAGGGACCTGCTGTGAAGGTTGACGGCTGACGGCATGGGGGCCGCTCAGAGGAAGAGCAGGCGGAAATCCCACAGGGGCCGTGAGCACAAGAGTTGGAAGAGTCCACTGTGGGAACCAAAGAAACACCGTGGAGGGTGGTGGCGAGGGGACGCCGGAAGACCTGCCCGTGCGGCATCAGAGGGAAACGGCGCCGCAGGGCTTCTTTGAGTGGAACTGGGGGCCGATAGGGCACTTCCGAGCTTCTCCAAACAGACACGGTGGTCTGGCCCTTCCCCCGTGCGGGAGCTGCCAAGGTGGTCCTGTTGCCTGCGTTTCACCTTGGAGGGCACACAGATTCCGTTCTGCAAACATGCCTGTGGACCTGGGGTCATAACAGCTCCATCAGTTTTTTGTTTGTTTGTTTGTTTTTAATTAATTTATTTATTTTTGGCCGCGCTGGGTCTTCACTGCTGCGCGAGGGCTTTCTCTAGTTGCAGCGAGTGGGGGCTACTCTTCGTTGCGGTGCGCGGGCTTCTCATTGCGGTGGCTTCTCTTGTTGCAGAGCACGAGCTCTAGGCACGTGGGCTTCAGTAGTTGTGGCTTGTGGGCTTCAGTAGTTGTGGCTCGTGGGCTCAGTAGTTGTGGCACATGGGCTTAGTTGCTCCGCAGCATGTGGGATCCTCCCGGACCAGGGCTTGAACCTGTGTCCCCTGCATTGGCAGGCAGATTCTTAACCACTGAGCCACCAAGGAAGCCCCAGCTCCATCAGTTTTAAGGTGCGTGAAATACATCCTCAGTCCTGGTACCGTCTGACCTTCCCGATAAGCATGGAGATAAGCAGGGCACACTGTAAGTCCACAGAGCTGTGTGTGGAAGCGTGGAGGCCTGGGAAGCTGGAAATTATCAAGTCATAGGGCTCACCCACTGCAGGTGGCAAGACTGGTTCCCAAGTCCATCTCTGACCCCCTCTCCCCATGTCCATGTGCTGCTGTGGCTGGATTCCCCTTGGACAGTTACAGGGGCTCACTGTGTTATAGGGTTATTTTAGAAAAGTGTTTACTGTTGTTTTGGAAAGCTAGAATGGAAGTGTTTCTCAACTGCTAATGTAATCAATACATGATCTTCCTAATCTGAGTTTTATTTTGCTCCAGAAGTTTCTACTCAGCATTTTGTGACTGGCTGGAATATGGGTGATTTGCAAACTCTTACATAATGACATCTGTTGCCAGAAGTACCTGGGGGCTGAGGATTTTACCATCAGTGAAGTCTTTGGAAGCATTTTGTAGTAGTGACTTTAAAATGCTTCAAATAATACATAGGACTGGCAGATATTTGAAGTTACGTAGCCAATTGCTCTGCTACGGACACACACAGCTAAGCGAATGATTTAGTGTCAAATCAAATAGAAGAACTCTCGTATGTCTTTTTGTATCTTTTTCTGGATGTTGGAGATGATGCAGAGGAGTATAAATCATGGCTTCTGCCCTCCCTCAAGGGCGCTGACATATTATACTTCAGGTTTTCCAGAATATCTTCAGGCTTCTTTAGGGATCCAATCCAAGCTTTTCCAGGAAACATGCTTACCTGGCATTCACATTAATGTTTCTTTAAATTACTTACCTCTTCCTGCATAAAAAATTACCCCCAAACTTAGTGGCTGAACACAACACACAGTTTCTTTGGGTCAGGAGTTTGGGCACAGCTTAACTGCATTCTCTGCCCAGGGTCTGTCAAGTCTGTAATCAAGGTGTTGGCTGGGCTGCATTCTCATCCGGGGGCTCGACTGTAGGAGAATCTGCTTCTAAGCTCATTGCAATTGTCGGCAGAATTCATTTCCTTGCAGTTGTAGGACTGCGGTCCTGTTTCCTTGATGACTCTTGGCTGGAGTGCACTCTTAGCTCCTAGAAGTTGCCTGTGGTCCCTCCCCATGTGGCCCCCTTCATTGGCAGGTCACAAAACAGCTATGTACTTCTTTAAGGCCAGAATCCTGATTTCCAGTCTGCTGAGACGGAATTTTATATAACACAACATAATCTCAGGCGTGACAGTGCTTCACCTTGGCCATATTCTATTGGTTAGAAGCAGACACACACACACACACACACACACACACACACACACACACACACACACACACACACACACACACACACACACACACACACACACGGAGGTGATTACACCAGCGCAGGTCATGACTCGGTTGGGCTCATTCTAGGCTGTGGAGGGATTCAGGTTCCTTGAGACATAGAACAGAGAAGATTGATCAGAAATGGAAACAAACAAGCAATAAACAAAACTGATGAATCTATGCAAAGACAAGGGGAGTAAGGCCATCCCTGTGTCTCCTACATTCTATAAAGTGCACTCCTACTTTATTTTGTATTCTATTCTGTACACAAACTGTACATATATAGGAACAAAAATATGCTGCTGTAGAATCTAGAGGAACAAGATGTGCCCTGCTGTTTGCTTGGTAAACACATTATCCCTTAATATCACTGACTCTGTGTTGATAGTTTTACATCTGAACCCTGAGAAGGGAGATATAATTGAAACCTTTCTCCCTGAAATTCCGGATGTGATAGTGGGCTTCTGTAATTGCTGTTCTCTCTGAAATAACTGTGAGGATTTCTGAACCACATCGGTTTATTAAAATGGGACTCGTGTGTACAAATTGTGATCTGCTTTGGCAGAAAGGTTAATTGAAACTTGAAAGGTGGGGAAAACAGAGGCCAGTTAATGTGAGGAACTTTGTGGAGAGACCTCAGCCCACTGGTCCAATAACTCACAGCCTTAATGTTCAATTTTAGTTGCTTTGATTGTTCTTATCTCTCTCTCTGCGTTTTTTTGCTTCTGTTTCATTTTGCAGTAAATGTCTGACTATTATGCTTAAACAGACTGAATCCTGAAAGGACTCGTCCCTGTTTCAGTATTCTTAAGGCTAGTCATTCATTGAGACAGACCCGTCCATCCCCCTGGTTATCACATTATGTATTAAGAATGCATACAAGTTCCATATTGTTAGGAACCTAAGCTTTCCCTTTGTAAGAGCTGGGACCCAGAAGGACTCCATGTTTTATTCTTCTCCAACAGAAACAACTAGACTATTAGATATACTTGGCCCAATGTGTATATTTGCAAGATGGTCTGAGCTTTATCTTCTAAGGCATGAGCTTGCAAACCACGCCCCACAGAGCAAAACTGGTCTGCCTCTTGTTTTTGTAAGTAAAGTTTTATTGGAAATTGGCCAAACCAGTTTTTTTTTTAATATATCATGTATGGCTGCTTTTGTGTTACAACAGCAGAGTTGGGTAGTTGTGATATATCATATGGTCCACAAAGTGGAAACTTCACAGCAAGTCTGGCCCTTTATAGAAAGCGTGTTCCAACTCCTGCTCTAAGAAGGAGAACCACAGTCATAATGATATCACACAACCTACCTAACCATTCAGACTGTCATGATTTCTTAGTCTGTATTACCAGCACCAATTTCTAAACATAAAGTATTTTCTTGGTAATTTTAGTCATAAAGTTGTGCTATGTGGAAAAGATTTTTGGGGGCATGTTAATAATAACATACCTAGAATTCATTCATGGCCTCCTCATGTATTGATCTCTTTAACTTCTCATATGATTATCTATACAGTTCTACTTTTGCTACTTTTTCAGGCTGATGGCAGAGTTAACAATGTTATTTTTTTTTAATGACATAGTTAAGTATATTAGAACAGGAATCTTTCAAGACTCCTTCTCTGAATCATAAGGGATGATTTCTCATGTGTCCTTTTATGAAACGTGTTATTTTCCACGATAGAGACATAAATAGATTGTGCTTCATTGCTTTAGTTTATTAACTAACCATTAGCCCCGTCCTCTTACTTTTATAAAATCTTAAGAAACATGATAAATTATTATAATTTTTGTACTAGTCATAAAATGCATGTTTTCCCGTGTTTAAATGTACTTTTCTTACAACTGATGGAATCTTGAATTATATAAATGAACATGTCCTTTTTCCTTGTTAACGGTATATAAAATAGTCATGTGTGTTATAGCTGTTGTTGTCTTAGTTTCTTTCTTTTTTTAAAAGATAAATTTATTTATTTATTTATTTTTGGCTGTGTTGGGTCTTCGGTGCTGTGCACGGGCTTTCTCTAGTTGCGGCGAGCGGGGGCTACTCTTCGTTGCAGTGTGCGGACTTCTCATTGCGGTGGCTTCTCTTGTTGTGGAACACAGGCTCTAGGCACACGGGCTTCAGTAATTGTGGCTCACAGGCTCTAGAGCGCAGGCTCAGTAGTTGTGGCGCATGGGCTTGGTTGCTCCGCGGCATGTGGAATCTTCCTGGACCAGGGCTCGAACCTGTGTCCCCTGCATTGGCAGGTGGAGTCTTAACCACTGTGCCATCAGGGAAGGCCCCTGTTGTCTTAGTTTTGATGACACGTGATACATCGTCATTTATGAATGGCCTTCTTGCTGATGAAACACCTCCCATCTTTAATTCTGATGTTTTTGACTTCATAATATCCCCACCCTAGTAGGATGTCAGCTGAGATGTCAACCTTGGCCGTATGAAATGTGCACTAGGGGTCATGGAAAGCTGAGACCTCACCTGCGTCAGGGGTCAGTCAGTGAGGGAAGCATCCATTGTTGATATTGAACTTGTCATTCGATCAGCCTGGATTCTCATCGATCCAGTACTGGTCAGGATGAAATTAGGAATAAAAAAGAGGTTTTCACTCTGCCACAGATAGCATTATTGATTCATTTCTTTGTGCTTTTTTTTTTTTTTTTTAAAGAACTTGATTTGATGAAACCAAGTTTCTTTGTCAATTGCATTGTAATTAGATCTTTAACCATACCTTTATTTAAAAATTAATTAATTAATTTATTTATTTATGGCTGTGTTGGGTCTTCATTTCTGTGCGAGGGCTTTCTCTAGTTGCGGCGAGCGGGGGCCACTCTTCATCGCGGTGCGCGCGCCGCACCTCTCACTATCGCGGCCTCTCTTGTTGTGGAGCACAGGCTCCAGACGCGCAGGCTCAGTAGTTGTGGCTCACGGGCCCAGTTGCTCCGCGGCATGTGGGATCTTCCCAGACCAGGGCTCGAACCCGTGTCCCCTGCATTGGCAGGCGGATTCTCAACCACTGCGCCACCAGGGAAGCCCTCTTTGTGCTTTTTGATTTTCAAGATATTTTCCCATGTTATTCCATTTGATTTCATAGCAATTCTTAGAAGTGAGGTCTGAATTTTACTAGGCGAACTTTATGGACAGTGAAACCAGCACACAAGGAGAAAATGGTTGTATTGGCCCGAGATGACATGTTCAGAGGCAGAGGAATAAGATCTAAAATCGAGGGGTCGTGCCTTCTAGTTACGTTTCTTTCGCACTGTCCTCCATCCCAGACACCTCTGTCTACCCCTGCTCCATGAATGAGCCTATCTCTTATGTAAAATTCTTGGTCCAGCCATTTGTGTGTGAACAGGCTTACCCTCAAATGAGAAGGAAGTTTTGATTATGCAAAATCATAGTTAATTAAAGGTACATCAAGGAATTGAAGGAAGAACAAGGCTCCTTACTACTTCAGGGTCTCTTTGGCCGTGGGATGTTCCAACGTGACTGGAAAGACACCTCGAAAGTAAGGTGTTCAGATGGATCACACTCCTCTTCTTGCTGTCAAAACCTGTCCTCCGTCCCCTGCTCCACAACCCAGTGTTATGTCTTCCAATCTAGGGTATTAAGTAAATGCATCGCTTCAGGAGCTCAGGCAGAGCCATCACCTGTCTGGGAATGTCTCTACAAGAGCTAAAGGTACTGCAAGAAGCTGATGAGAGCTAAACAGGAAAAGGATGTAATCTGCCCCAGATGTTTGCCTGCCGGGGGAAGGACCAGCACGTAGAGTTTAACACAAGTGAGCAGTCTTTTGCTTTAGTGTACCAGAACAACAGCTGACCTGATTAGAATATCCTTGTGAAGGGACGAGTGGAGATGGATCTTGGTGCTGCTTTTTGAACGTAGTCATGTCTTTTCTTTCTTGGGGGTTGGGGATATACCAGAGCGTAATAAAATAAAGCTGGCTTTGGGTGCCACACCATGGGAGTCATGATGCAATCACCTCTAGTCTTTTGAAAAGTCAATTAGTGAATCGTTCTGAGTCCATTAAATTAAGGTCTAATATACAAGGTGGACTCAATTTTTATTAAAAAGATTTGCTACGTTGGAATATTTTCCCTAAGAAAGTTATATTATAGTATGGCTCCTGAGTCCTCCCTTTAGGGGAGTTGTTCATATTTGGGGGGGGCACCAGGATGGCTCTTGAGGTGTATGACTGGTGGGTAAGAAGCACAGGTTCTTCTTACTTGTACAGTATGAGTGCTTGAGCAGAAGAGAGATGTTGGTGGGTTAATCCAGGGTGGCAGTGGTGGAGGTGGGCAGCACATATTCTGAAGGTAGAGCTGACACAATCTGATGACAGGTTGCATGGGACGAATCGGGGAAATGAAGCGATGATAATGGTGGGGTCTTTGTCATGAACAGCGGGAGGAGGGAGCTGGCATGACCTTGAGCAGGTACCGACATGTGGGGTATGTGAGAGGCACAGGTTTTGGGGGGGTGGGGGGGGAGAAAGGATGGCCAGAGTCTTGGTGTTGAGCATGCTATGTCTGAGATGTAAATTAGACCTCCACTCGAGATGTGTCATGGGCATAGATACATGAGTCTGGAGTTGAGAGATCAGGCTGGACATACAAATGTCATGGTTGATAGATGGTATTTAAAGTCATGAAGCTGGATGAAGTGGTAGAAGGACAAGAGCTTCATGGGTTATGCCCTGAATCACACCAGTGTAAGAAGGATGGGAGCCAAGGAAGAGCCAGCAGGTGGACTAAGGGGGGCTGTTAAGATGGGAGAAGGTCCACGCGAGCGTGGAGTTCTAAAGGACACATAGCAACAGCTTTTCAAGAAGGAAGAGGTGATCAGCTGCATCTGCAAGACTGTGGAGGTCTGAAGATTGGTCGCTGGATACCGTGATGCACAGGTCACGGTCGACCTTAACAAGAGCAGAGTTAGCGGGTGTCTGCAGAGAAAGCCTGATTGATGTGTTCCGGAGGAGTGGTAGGGAGAGACGGAGAGAGGAGGGGGTATAAGAACATTTCAGAGAGCACGGATTGCTGTGGAAGGTTGTGGGGGAAGGGGTGAGCAGGGTAACCCCACATTGCATTACGTTTGGGGTGAAGAAATCATCCCATAGTCTAAGCGGATGGGAACTATCCTGAAGAGAGAGGGTGTTTGATGCTGGAGGAGAGGGGAGAACTGCAGAAGCACGTGACCTGAAGCGGCAGTGGCGTCCACTGCACCACGTGAGGAAGGTTTGACGTGGGAGCAAAGGACCGTGCCTCCTTGTCACAGGACGAGGTAGCGAATGAGAGCACACGGGCCACCTTCCAGTGTATAGGCGGGTGTGAAAGGGGATTCGTGGAAGTGTCCTTCTCAACGCTTCACTTTTCTCCGTGAAGTGGGGTGATTAGCTGAGAGTGATGGAACCTGGGGTGCTGGTGCACATAGCACATTTCCCAGAAGCGTTAGCTTTTATCACTGTAATGAATAAACTTTTATTTTTTACAAATGATAAACATTTACCTTTTATATTTTTATAGTAAAGAAAAATGTTAGTGATATAGTCTGGATTGTGATCCTTGGTCAAGGGGCAGGTTTGGTCCAAGTTTTCTTTTCCACTTAGTGAGGGTGGGAGTAATGGAATCGAAACGTTTCAAGGAATGTTGAAGATTTTTATAATCGTTATGAGATCTCCTTTACCATCATCTTATAAAGGAAGCTGTCCTTATTAGATCAAGTTTCACAGTCCTGGAAAATGAGGATATCAAGAATATTGAATGACGTTTTATGGTCGTTCAGTAAATTATTCACTGGGTGGAACGTGTTCTCCATGGAATGCAGCCTTTTTTTTCTTTTCATTTTTTTAAACAGTGAGGCTCAATTTTCATTGAATTTTTATGTGTTGCTGGGAAGTATACCATGAGACTCTATTGAGGAGAACTGATGAGTTTTGAAAATGTATAAGAGGCTGAGACTGGAGGCTATTTGGAATGATTTAAAGACCTATCCTGTCTGAAAAGAGGGACTAGCCAGGTAGCTACACAAGGAGTTAGGGGAATATCATAGAAATTACAAAAGCATCTAATTTAAGTAAAAAATCAAAGATGCATGTAAAGCACTTAAACAGTGTCTGAACATAACAGACATTGGATAAATAGTAGCTCTTTTTATTATGAAGGCGGAGGGCCAGGTCTCCACTTTGGAATTCTATGACGGGCCAGTAGAAGACAGCCTTAAAAGGTCCCACTTGAATAGTAAATGTACAGGAGGAAATGTACACCAGATGGCACACAACTCTGTCCACAAGTTTAAGTTCCTTCCTAAGACCACCTGGGTGGGAAAGAGGAGAGACAAGTGGCTGGGTCAGGGGCTTTGATTTTGGGGAAATGGGTTTTGTGTTTTTACCTTGGGAAGACTTGTATACAGTTATAAGCCAAGGGCAACTGACTGTCATCGCAAGTGTGAAGTGGGAGATTCGTTGGGGGAAAAGCCCAGATTTCTGGGGTCAGAAACTAGGCTTGAATCAAGTTTCAGTGCAGAGATGGAGAGACTCAGCTTCTGCAGATGCCAGCTGCAGCTTCCCGGGTCCAGAGCAGCGCTTTCCAGACTTGGTCCTTCACACACTTCACCTGGAGTCTTGCTAAAGTGCAGATTCTGTCTCAGCAGGTACGGGCTCTCGGCACGAGCGTCTCCGTTTCCCCAGCAGTGCTGATGCTGCTGGGTGAAGGGCTGGCAAGTGTGTGGGTGCCCCTTCTTTGATGGTGGGGTTCCCTAGAAGCTCTCACTTTGAGGCGCCTGCTGATGAAGTCTTGTGATTTCTTCTGTGGTATTCTGTAGAGAGAAAGTGTGCAATGGCTGATAATGATTGAAAATCAACAGATGCAAATGGTTTTTAGAAGTGGAAGGGCTTCCCTGGTGGTGCAGTGCTTAGGAAGATCCCACATGCCATGGAGCAACTAAGCCCGTGAGCCACAACTACTGAGCCCACGTGCCACAACTACTGAGTCCACATGCCACAACTACTGAGCCCATGTGCCACAACTACTGAGTCCACGTGCCTAGAGCCCATGCTCTGCAACAAGAGAAGCCACGGCAATGAGAAGCCCGTGCACCGCAATGGAGAGTAGCCCCTGCTCACCGCAACTAGAGAAAGCCCGCGCACAGCAACAAAGACCCAACGCAGCCATACATACATAAATAAATCAATCCCTCACACTTTTATCATTCAAAACGCAGAATTATAATTGTCGGTTTGTCTCTGTCCCCAAACGAAAGGTATTTCACTGGGTACAGAATTTCCAGTTAGCAATTTTTTAAAAATTAGTTGTTTAAAAATCTTTTCATTTTCTTTTGTCTTGTATATTTTCTGAAAAATCTCCAACATTCGTTTTTTTTCAACTGTTTATAAAGAATCTTTTTATTTCTCTGTCTGCTTTTAAGTGTTTCTTTCTATGTCTAGTTTTAATATGATTATGGTATACCTTGATGGGGTGGCCTTTGTGTGTCTTCTGTTTGGGGTCACTAAGTTTCTTCTAATTGTGGGCTTATAATTTTAATCACATTTTAAACATATGGGCCAATTTTTTTTCTGCCCCATCCTCTGTGTCCTATCTTCTGGGGCCCTAATTATACATGACAGACTTTATATGGTCTCCTGGGTCAGTCAGTCTCTGATCATGTTTTTTGCTCATTTTTTTCCCCACTGTCTGCTTCATTTTGATAGTTTTTATCATTGTGTCTTCAAGTTCCCATCAAGTGATCTTTTCTTCTACAGTGTCTGACACGTTTTAAATCCTCTCTGGCATGTTTCTGTTTCTTCATTTTTACGTCTGGAAGTTCCATGCAGGTCTTTCCTGCATCTTCTCTTCCTCTCCTCTCTGTGTCCATGTTTTCTTCTACATTCCTGGGCATATAGGGCATATTTATAATGTCCTTTTATCGATAAATGTCCTTTTCTGCTAATTACATCACCTGTGTCGTTTCTGGCTCTGTTTCTTTAGATTCTCTATTTCCCTTTTGGTTGTATGTCATAGTTTCCTGCTTCTTTGCATGCCTGATGATTTTTTTTTTTTAAAAGAAAGTACTTTTTTAAAAATAATTAATTTTTGGTTGCATTGGGTCTTCATTGCTGTGCACCGGCTTTCTCTAGTTGTGGCAAGCGGGGGCTACTCTTCGTTGCTGTGCGCGGGCTTCTCATTGCAGTGGCTGCTCTTGTTGCGGACCATGGGCTCTAGGCACGTGGGCTTTAGTAATTGTGGCATGCGGTTTCAGTAGTTGTGGCTCACGGGCTTAGCTGCTCCGTGGCATGTGGGATCTTCCCGGACCAGGGATCGAACCCGTGTCCCCTGCATTGGCAGGCAGATTCGTAACCACTGCACCACCTGGGAAGTCCAGCATGCCTGATGCTTTTTGATTGGATGTCAGATTTTCGTGTTCTGAATTTTGCTGTATTTTGTAAAAAGCATTCGATTGTTCTGGCATGTAGTTACTTGAGATCAGTTTGCTTTTGTAGAGACTTGCTTTTAAACTTTCTTAGGGCAGATTCAGAGCAGCCTTTAGGGCTAATCTGTCCCCATTACTATAGTGATATTTCTCTGAGGACTCTGTCCGATGCCCTGTGTATTACGTATCTTTTCTGCTCTGACGGTTAGAATGTGAGGTATTAACCTCCTTAGAAGTCCAGGAATTGCTTGCTCTAGTGCTTTCTGTGTGTTCCTTCCCCGGTCTCGTGTGCTTTCACCTCATGCATGTTCAAGAAACAGACTTAATGGACGTAGAGAACAGACTTGTGGTTGCCAAGGGGGAGGGGGTTGGGAGAGGGGTGGAGTGGGAGTTTGGGGTTAGCAGATGAAAGCTTTTCCATGTAGAATGGATAAACAACAAGGTCCTACTGTAGACCACAGGGGACTATATTCAGTGTCCTGGGATAAACCATAATGGAAAAGAAGATTAAAAAAAAAAAAAAGAATGTTAAAAGAAAGCAGTATTCAGCCCAAAACTTGAGGGGTCCCTCACAGCTCTCTGGGTTTCTCTTTGCCTAGTTCCATCCTTCCTGATTTTTTGCCCACGAGACCTACTCGTTTCAGGCTCCTCAAACTTTGCTCTCTTTCTCCTCGACTCAGAAAAGCTGCAGGACTGCCTTTGGGCCACCCCTCCTTGCACTGTGGACTTGAACCCACCCCCAGCCATGCATTATTGACCATCCCCAGGCTCACCTCACCTGTGTGCTCTCACGGCATCTAGCCCTGTGCTAGCTGTTGACCACTGTCTGCTGTTACCTATATTCTGTCCAGTTTTGTGGTTGTTTCCAGAAGGTCAGTTCCCACATTCCTCAACAGGCATATGTAGAGGGTTTTTGCCAATAAACCAAACGAATTGAAGCTCTCCAGACTGTGCTCTGACTACTCTGGTTTTGCACAATTGATTCTTTATGGCTGAAGAAACGCTGACATTCAAACGGTCCTCTTCACTCCTGCCTTTCTTCATTTAAGACAGCTGTCACATCTTCTGAGCGCCTTCTTTGACCTTCGTGTGAGCTAGTGTCTCTCCTGTGTTTATTAGCTGATATGGTTATTTACATTTTCCCGCTCCTGAAAGGCAGGCCGAGTGGGAGCAGAAGCTGTGACTTCATTCTCTTTGTCCCTGTCATATGACGCACTGCTGGACACTGTCGAGATGGTTTTTGAATGTGTGATACCAGCTGTTCTCACTGGATTTGTACATGTCTGTCACAGTGCTTATGACATCGAGGTTTTGTTGTTTCACTGTCTGTCTCCTACAGAGGATTCTGGACTTCTCCAGAGAGTGATGGAAACTTACCTCCCTTTCACATTTGTGCTTTTCTGGCTAATTAATCAATATACTGCTCTAATCCAGAGTCTTTGAACTCCGACACTATTGACATTTTTGGTTAAATACTTCTCTGCCGTGAGGCTGTCCTGTGCATCTTTAGCAGCATTCCTGGGCTCTACCCACTCACTAGATGCCAGGAGCACTCGCCTCCCGGTTGTAAGGACCAAAAAATGTCTCCAGGCCTTGCCTTATAATACTCTCTGTGGGGCAAAAGTCACTTCTGTTGAGAACCCTTTTGCTAACCTATGGTATTTGTAATTTCCCTTGCACATTATAATGAGGAAATAACATTCTATCCACATTAATTTCTAGTTCACTTTGCGATGGTACAATCAGTCTAAGAGTATGCTATCCATATAGTAGTGTATAAACAAAGGAAGAGAAATTTCAAGGAAGATTTCTGGGATCCTGTGATTTATAAGAAGAAATATATGCATTTGGTCTTCAACCCCCTTCTTGGCACAGAGGTCCTTGGGAATGTCCTAAGTGGTGAGAGCTCTCACAAGGTGTCTTTTGTTACTTTAATGAGGTGACCTTTGCAAAGCACCTGCTCACAGGGGCCTGGTTGCCAGTGGAACAACCCTGTAATTAGGGGTTGGAACTTTCCTCCCACCCTCTGGCTTAAGGGAAGGAGGGAAGAGCTGGAGATTGACTTCAGTCCTCAGCGGCTCATGAGCTAATCAGTCATGCCCAAGTAATGAGGCCTCCATCAAACCCCCAGGGGACTGGCTTCAGAGAACTTCCTGGCTGGTGAACATGTGGAGATTTGGGAAAAGTATCTTGTGTCCTTTCCCCATACCGTGCCCTATGCATGGCTTCCATTTGGCTGTTCCCGCCTTACGTCCTTTTGTAAGAAACTGGTAATACAGTAAGTAAAATGTTTCTCTGATTTCTCTGAGGCGCTCTAGCAAACTAATTGAACCTGAGTGGGGCTTGTTGGAACCTCCAATCTGTAGCCCTTTGGTCAGAAGCACAGGCAACAACCTGAACTTGGAACTGGCCTGTGCAGAGGCAGTAGGGGGATGTCGTCCTGTAGGACTGAGCCTGTGACTTGTGGGGTCTGATGCTGTCTCCAGGGAGATAGTGTCAGAATTGAGTTGAGTTGTGTAAACACCCAGCGGGGGTCTGAGAATTGCTTGGTGTTTGTGCGGGGAATGCCCCCCTCCCCGCGATGACATTGGAATTGGGGGTACAGACCTTTTATAATTTCTAAGACTGTGAAAGTGTATCTCTTTTCTGAAGTATGATTTTGCTTGTAACTTGGATGGGACAGTATTTGCAAAATTCTCTGAGATGGAAACATGTTAGAAACTTAAAACTACAAATCAGAGTAAATATGTTTATTCCTCCTCAAAAGAAAATTTTCATATGAGGATTTTTGGCAATCTATAATTAACCTCTTGTGTTTCTCATTGTTTTTTTGTTTTTGTTTTTTTTTTGTAGAATTTCTAGAATGATGTTTTAAAACTCTAATACTTCTTTTCGGGCCTAGCAGTAATTTCAGCATGATTATGTGGCAGAACCTGTGCCAAGTGTTTAATATACTTCAGTGCTTAGGGTAATAGTACACAATAAGTATTATCGTTATTCCCCTTCTACATCTGAAGAAACCAAGACTTGCAGCACTAATGTTGTCACCACAGCCTGCAGCTCCTGCCTTACTGATGTATTTGCCGTGCCGTGAATGGAGTACCCTGTATTTGCTTCTGCCCTCGTGTTTGTCATTCTTTCCTTCTAGGATAGTCCTCTGCCCTTCCACACCACGCTTACCCATTTAACTCACGCTAAGTGTTGACAGCTTATCTTAAAAGCTTTCTCCTTGTCTAGTCCTCTTTTGACCTCACGTGTGTGTACCTGCATTACCTCCTGTGTCCACCTCTATTTTAATACAAATGAAACTGCGTAATGATGTCACCTGTTTGTTAGTAGAGACATAAACTGTGAACACAGTGGGGCATAACTGTCATGCTTTTCTTCTGTTCATCAGTGGATCCCTAGTACCTAGAATGCCAGTTTGGCTTCTGAGTCAGTATATAAAGACTTCAGTGGGCTAATTATTCATAGACATGCCTGGTAGCTCCTAGTAACAAAATTCAGGACGAAGGGGAGAGAAGGAAATGGTGGTTTATCAAGTGTCCTAACTGTCCCTGATTCTCTAGAAAATTTTGCATTTTTGGAATTATTTTTGTGCCTGGCGATCTTCCAAAGATCTTCCAGCACGATTCTGGAGAGATGCTCCCAGTGGAGACTCTGACGGTTGATACCCTCGTACACTGTGTCACATTTGCCTTCAAAATAAAGAGAAAAGCCAAGGAAGAGGAAGCTGAGATAAACATACGTAAAGATGACTGTAATTTAGCAAAAGGGGCGTGTACTCATAGGAAAGTGACTATCTTCAGATACATGTTTCTGATTTTCTCCTCATTTTACAGTATTCACGGCCAAGGTCTACAGTTTGCCTGGGAACCAAATTAACTGTAATCACATTTAATAAATTAGGATGTGTAACTGAGTTTCCAAGCAAATTATAATTTCATTTCCAAGCATAAATTAGAAACATTTGAATTGAGAATGCTTTTTCCTATTTCATGCATACTTAGCATTTAGATGCCTTCTTTGAAAGATACAACTGGCAGTTCGGGTTGTTTTTTAAACAGTATAATGTCTTTATTTTTTAGAGAAATTATATATGCCCATTGAAACATTTATATAACAAACTGCACAGGAGACTAAAACTTAACCTTTACTACAAAGTCTGCCATCTGGAAATAGCCATGGTCACCTGTGCAGAGAAGTTATCATAGCAAACCTGTCCTTAGAAATTCCTGCTTAAAAGGTTGGCCCTCGGCTGGCTTCTGGAAACTTAGACTTGGGCAGGGGGAGGTTTTCCCACCAATCCCTAACTGAGAAGAGGGGCTCACTGATCTAAACTATTTTTTTTTCCTCCCTGTATTTTATTTATTTATTTATTTTTTAACATCCTTATTGGAATATAATTGCTTTACAATGGTGTGTTAGTTTCTGCTGCATAACAAAGTGAATCAGCTATACATATACATATATCCCCATATCTCCTCCCTCTTGCATCTCCCTCCCACCCTCCTTATCCCACCCCTTTAGGTGGTCACAGAGCACCGAGCTAATCTCCCTGTGCTATGCGGCTGCTTCCCACTAGCTATCTATTTGACATTGGGTAGTGTATATATGTCCATGCCACTCTCTCTCTTTGTCCCAGCTTACCCTTCCTCCTCCCCGAGTCCTCAAGTCCATTCTCTACATCTGCATCTTTATTCCTGTCCTGCACCTAGGTTCTTCAGAACCTTTTTTTTTTTTTTTTTTTTAGATTCCATATGTATGTGTTAGCATACGGTATTTGTTTTTCTCTTTCTGACTTACTTCACTCTGTATGACAGACTCTAGGTCCACCCACCTCACTACAAATAACTCAATTTCATTTCCTTTAATGGCTGAGTAATATTCCATTGTATATATGTGCCACATCTTCTTTATCCATTCATCTGTCGATGGACACTTAGGTTGCTTCCATGTCCTGGCTATTGTAGATAGAGCTGCAATGAACATTGTGGTACATGACTCTTTTTGAATTATGGTTTTCTCAGGGTATATGCCCAGTAGTGGGATTGCTGGGTCATATGGTAGTTCTATTTTTAGTTTTTTAAGGAACCTCCATACTGTTCTCCATAGTGGCTGTATCAATTTACATTCCCACAAACAGTGTAAGAGGGTTCCTTTTTCTCCACACCCTCTCCAGCATTTTTGTTTGTAGATTTTTTGATGATGGCCATTCTGACCGGTGTGAGATGATATCTCATTGTAGTTTTGATTTGCATTTCTCTAATGTTTAATGATGTTGAGCATCCTTTCATGTGTTTGTTGGCAATCTGTATATCTGCTTTGGAGAAATGTCCATTTAGATCTTCTGCCCATTTTTGGATTGGGTTGTTTTGGTTTTTTTGATATTGAGCTGCATGAGCTGCCTGTATATTTTGGAGATTAACCCTTTGTCAGTTGCTTCATTTGCAAATATTTTCTCCCATCCTGAGGGTTGTCTTTTCGTCTTGTTTATGGTTTCCTTTGCTGTGTAAAAGCTTTTAAGTTTCATTAGGTCCCATTTGTTTATTTTTGTTTTTATTTCCATTACTCTAGGAGGTGGGTCAAAAAGGATCTTGCTGTGATTTATGTCAGAGAGTGTTCTGCCTATGTTTTCCTCTAAGAGTTGTATAGTGTCTGGCCTTACATTTAGGTCTTTAATCCATTTAGAGTTTATTTTTGTTTATGGTGTTAGGGAGTGTTCTAATTTCATTCTTTTACATGTAGTTGCCCAGTTTTCCCAGCACCACTTATTGAAGTGGCTGTCTTTTCTCCATTATATATTCTTGCCTCCTTTATCAAAGATAAGGTGACCATAAGTGTGTGGGTTTATCTCTTGGCTTTCTATCCTGTTGCATTGATCTATACTTCTGTTTTTGTGCCAGTACTGTACTGTCTTGATTACTGTAGCTTTGTAGTATAGTCTGAAGTCAGGGAGCCTGATTCCTCCAGCTCTGTCTTTCTTTCTCAAGATTGCTTTGGCTATTCGAGGTCTTTTGTGTTTCCATACAAATTGTGAAATTTTTTGTTCTAGTTCTGTGAAAAATGCCATTGGTAGTTTGATAGGGATTGCATTGAATCTGTAGATTGCATTGGGTAGTATAGTCATTTTCATAATGTTGATTCTCCTAATCCAAGAACATGGTATATCTCTCCATCTGTTTGTATCATGTTTAATTTCTTTCAGCAGTGTCTTATAGTTTTCTGCATACAGGTCTTTTGTCTCCTTAGGTAGGTTTATTCCTAGGTATTTTATTCTTTTTTCTGTAATGGTAAATGGCAGTGTTTCCTTAATTTCTCTTTCAGATTTTTCATCATTAGTATATAGGAATGCAAGAGATTTCTGTGCATTAATTTTATATCCTGCTACTTTACCAAATTCATTGATTGCTCTAGTAGTTTTCTGGTAGCATCTTTAGGATTCTCTATGTATAGTATCATGTCATCTGCAAACGGTGACAGTTTTACTTCTTCTTTTCTGATTTGGATTCCTTTTATTTCTTTTCCTTCTCTGATTGCTGTGGCCAAAACTTCCAAAACTATGTTGAATAATAGTGGTGAGAGTGAGCAAACTTGTCTTGTTCCTGATCTTAGTGGAAATGGTTTCAGTTTTTCACCATTGAGAATGATGTTGGCTGTGGGTTTGTCATATATGGCCTTTATTATGTTGAGGTAAATTCCCTCTATGCCTACTTTCTGGAGAGTTTTTGTCATAAATGGGTGTTGAATTTTGTCTAAAGCTTTTTCTGCACCTATTGAGATGATGGTATGGTTTTTCTCCTTCAGTTTGTTAGTATGGTGTATCACATTGGTTGATTTGCGTATATTGAAGAATCCTTGCATTCCTGGGATGAAGCCCACTTGATTATGTGTATGATCCTTTTAATGTGTTGTTGGATTCTGTTTACTAGTATTTTGTTGAGGATTTTTGCATCCGTGTTCATCAGTGATATTGGTCTGTATCAAGAAAAAAAGGGAGAAGACTCAAATCAGTAGAATTAGAAATGAAAAAGGAGAAGGAACAACTGACACTGCAGAAATACAAAAGATCATGAGAAATTACTACAAGCAACTATATGCCAATAAAATGGAAAACCTGGAAAAAATGGACAGATTCTTAGAAAAGCACAACCTCTCGAGACTGAACCAGGAAGAAATAGAAAATATAAACAGGCGAATCACAAGCACTGAAATTGAAACTGTAATTAAAAATCTTCAACAAACAAAAGTCCAGGACCAGATGGCTTCACAGGCGAATTCTATCAAACATTTAGAGAAGAGCTAACACCTATCCTTGTCAAACTCTTCCAAAATATAGCAGAGGGAGGAACACTCCCAAACTCATTCTACGAGGCCACCATCACCCTGATACCAAAACCAGACAAAGATGTCACACAAAAAGAAAACTACAGACCAATATCACTGTTCCTAAAGTATCGACACCTGTTTCCTTCTGGGAGTCTGGGTTTTGGTACATGCTACGCAGGAGGTGCCTAGGTGACCAGCCCCCCAGAAAAGCTCTGGGCTTCAAGTCTCCCCTGGACTTCTCTGGCTGACAGCATTGCACACGTGTTGTTACAACTCGTGGCTGGAGGCATTTAGTGCATCCTGTGTGACTCCACTGGGACAGTTTGCAGCTGGTTTCCTCTGGACTCCTCCCCATAGGCCTTTTCTCTTTGGCTAATTTGGCTCTGCATCCTTTTGCCGCAGTGCATCATAGCCCTGAATGCGGATGTCCTAAAATTAAGTTCAGGATTTCTTGCTCCATTCCTTCTGACCTACCGGTTTTTTAAGACATATTCTTTTAATTTTATTATATCAAATTATCTTTTTAAACTGCAATTCCTACTTTTTTCAATTTTAGTTTTATATTTATGTGGATGACAAAACGATTAGTAATTCTTTTATGCTAATTTCTTTATTTTTGGCTTTCTAAATTTGATCATGTCTCAGTGTCTTTTAAAAGATACCATTTTCTTTGAGATTATTCATGACTGGCTCTGCCTACTGTCATACCTGATGTCCAAATGGGTTTGCACAAACTTTTTTTCTCACACAATATATAAGTATATGCTTTTTATTTTTTTCAGGGGGTGCTGTGCTAGCTCATCTACTCTTTATTTCTGTGAACTTGTGGAACAGCTGAATTTTACCGTTGCATAGTTTTGCAAGAAGGGCTCATGAGTGTTATATTCTCTGAGTCTTTATGTCTTTGAGAATATTGCTGTCACATGTTTATTTGAATAACAACTTAGCTGATTTTATATATATATATATATATTCTTTAGTATTATATAGCCATTGCTGTATTGCCGTCACACATTAAATTTTATAGAGACAAATTAACCTGGGAGAAACCTTATTTTCTCCATCATAATCAACTTGCCTTTTCTACCTGGATGCCTGAAAAATTACATTTTTATCCTCAAAGTTCAGTAGTGCAAGCTGTGTCTCAGTGTTGTTCATTCTTATCAGTATTCCTGGACTATAGCCGACCTTTTAATTTTTATATATATATATATATGATTTACATATATACAGGTATATAAGTGTGTGTGTTTGTGCACCAGTGCGCATTTTCCCCCTCTGCTCTAGTCCTGGATATTTCTGGAGTGCTAGAAGCCCCCAGGTGATCCTAGTAGGGAAGCAAGTTGAAAGCCACTGGCTTAGCCATCTTCTAATTTTACCCTGAGATACGGGGCAGCCCTTGGATAAACATTGGCGCACACTCTTACTTGTTTGTGATTTTGGATAAATTACAACCTCCCCGAGCTTCTGTCTGCTCATTTGTGAAATGGAAATAATCCTGGCTGTAGGGCCTGGGGAGGAGTACATGGGGTGAGCTAGGGAAGCAGCTGGTAGAGGTGACGGGGTGGGAGACCCTCGGCAGCTGTTAGCGATGACCTACCACTGGTGAGGGTGGCGGGGATGGTGGTGATGATGGTGGAGAACTCATTTGAGGGGTCCACACTGAAGGTTGCACGCCTGTGTGTTGGCTGGAGCCAGGAGAGAGCCCCCAGGCCCTGGCTCTTTGCCAAGGCTGTGTATTGGGATTGGGCACATGTGCAGTTCTGGTGAATTGAACCAGACACCAAATGCAGAGTTTTCTCCATATCTGAGGCCTCATATTTATATGATTTCTAACGTATTAGTATATGTTACTGAATTTGATGTGTTTGTGTTCATCATTCCATGATTGCTGCGCAAATTATTGTGCAGTACCTTGCATTTTACACCAAACAAAATGAAGATAATAGTATCTTTTTTAGAAGCATCCAAGAACAGTTAGTTACTATTGTTAGTATTTCATTTTGTTTTTACCATTTGCCACAAGAAAGATGAGCTTAGTGTGTTGCCCAGGTGAGGCACTAAAAACACATTTTAGTTTTGGGCTAAGAGATGGGATGTAGGAGAGATTTATAAGAATTTATTAATATTGTGTAGAATGTTAATTAAAATATGGAGGAGTTTCCCCTTAATGCAGTGCACCCAAGGGCATTTTCCTTCACCTCTTTGCTTTTTTTGAGCCCGTCTTTGGATGCAGAATGACATCCTTTAGGCACTGACTACTCTAGAAAAATACATGATCTTTGAAGACTATTCCGCTCTTATTTTTGTATATGGACAGGGCAGAAAAAAACAAAAAAAACAAGTAAAAATTAATCGCATAGTAACTATGTTTTCTCCAAATTTTAAACTTGAGCCAGTGACCTGGCGAAATGGTTATTTGTGTGAAATTATCCATATGAATAGTTTTATAAAGGAATTGTAGTTACATAGTTTTATAATTCATAATTTGCCTTAACAGACTGGATGCAGTTGTATAAACAAGAAATGCAGCTTTTAGTAGATGCATCTGTTGTTGTCACGCGTGTTTTCATTTCTGTGAAGTTGAGGGGCATGACATTCCTTGTGATTTGGGTAACCCGCACCTTTGCTAAAATGTTCACATCCCTCCTGACAAGTCTATGAGTGATTAACTTGTAATGGCACAAGAAATATGACACGCTTAAAGGTCAGAAGTTTCTTTTCCTGCACCCAAATGATCTTTTGCTCACAGGATTTCCAACTGGTGATCAGGGGACCAATTTACACATTTTCTTTATATCTAGAGTACTAATGTTCACACATCATTTTCTATCACCTATGAGCATTTTTGTCCTTATTCCATTCAATGGTAAATTCTCATTAAGCAATGATTAAAGACATGGGGAGAGACCTTGTGTACAGATACCATATGTTCTCTAATTTATATTCAGACCATTAATATTTTTCAACCTAATGCAAGAGGATTATCCAAGATAATTGATAGAGAACATCAAAATTTGCCTTCAGTAGAGCTGAACAATAGATCAGTTAAGTAGAACGCCTCTATAAGATTACTGTACCAAATCCACGTATTTGTAAGATGATCTTCATTTAAGTTCAAGGACTGAAGACTATTTCTTTGTTATAAATTCCAAGGGGGCCCAGTTCCCTCCTTGCAGATTTCAGTGCTGGGCCTGGTGGAGGCATGTTGGAGACTTGTGGATGGTCACGCCGTAGGAGAAACCGAGCCAGCTAGCTCTCTGTCTTTGGCTCTTGTAACGTTATGATCAGAATAACAGAAGAATTTGGAAATGTTAAACAGGAAACATGTAGCAGTGGGAAAAGAAAAGATACATCCATGAGTCCAGTCCTGTTGAGTAGCTGTTGGGAGCTAACTTGGTACAGCACTGCCTAGTTCTCCGTGTACACAATCTAATATAATATTCATAATGTCATCTGGAACACTGCAAGCTCAGGGACCAGTCTAGAAAGCTCCAGTGCAGAGAGGAACTTTCTTTGATTCCCGATTTGTTTCCATGGACCTCAAAATACCCACCCCCCCCAAAAAAAAATCACATTTTTGAATCCATAGCCAAAAGGAAAAGAATTGTACAGAACAACCCTACATCAACTGGAAGATCCAAATTATTGTGCTAACTATGATCATTCTTCTTTTACACTCAGTGGGAACAAATGTTGCAGATCTGTCTCCTCCAGTGTTTTTAATTCTGGCCCGTTAGCTCGGTGAGTAAATCAGTAAGGGGAGGAGATAGCAGCTCCTGCTTTCCTGTCCCTCCCAGTTCAAGGGCGTGGCGGTTGGCATGAAGATGATTAGAGTCATATGAACAGACAGCCCTTACTTTGTTATCTGATTCCCAAGTTATACTCCGTTTTCATGTGTGAAGAAGTTTGCCATGAGTTGATTTGATTATACGTAGTGCAAACTAAGTCCCTGTGATTGCTAACTTAGCAAGCAGTAAACACTTGCCAGATTTAATAAAATTATGTCTACTTGCAAATCTCAGCCAGTGTGGCAGGGGCCAATGATTTTAGTAACTTAAGTATTTTCTTTCAGTGCATGTAATGTATACATTTTGTTGAAAGAGGAAAGCTGGCCAAAACTCTATAATTGTTCCAGATCCTTTCACATGCTTCTTTGATTCCTAACTTAGATTTGGACCTGAATTTAGAACTTCAAAAACCAATGAAGTAAAACACATCTAGCAGCTAACAGAAAAATGAGCTGTGAAATTGAATAAGAGAGAAAAGCCTTAAGAACTGATGATGCTTTAAATGTTTATAAAATTGTTTTTTTTTTTTTTAAATTAACTAGTTACAGATTTGTGGTACGTCAGTATTGAAAGCATGACCTTTCTTCTGTTTTACCTGGAAAGTTCTTGAATTGAGACACTGTTTTAATCCAGTCAATTCATGTTATTTTCAAATTTTATATATCATTAATTAAAAAAATTTTTTTTAAACTTTGTTTTTTAAAAAAAAATGAATGAATTAATTTTTTTTGGCTGTGTTGGGTCTTCGTTGCGGTGTGCAGGCTTCTCGTTGCCGTGGCTTCTCTTGGTGCAGGAGCGCGGGCTCTAGGCGCATGGGCGTCAGTAGTTGTGGCACGTGGGCTTCAGTAGTTGTGGCTCGTGGGCTCTAGAGCACAGGCTCAGTAGTGGCACAGGGCTTAGGTGCTCCGTGGCATGTGGGATCTTCCCGGAGCAGGGCTCGAACCCGTGTCCCCTGCATTGGCAGGCGGATTCCTAACCACTGCACCACCAGGGAAGCCCTATATATGATTATTAACAATCAATTTTATTCTCACCTACAATTCTAATTCAAACCTTGAAATTATGCTTTTTCTAGCTACTGTTCCTAGTTTTCCACCTTTGGTAATTAAGAGTGTGAAATTTTTCCCTGGTATTTAATTGTCAGAGTATTGATGTCTCGATGTACATTAAATTTACAATATCAGAACTCAGAATGTAACAGTAATCTGTGAATGCGTGTATGTGTAATTGATGTGTATCTGTTGCATGTAAAATAAAGCTCTAAGTCATGGGTCATAGTCCTTTAAAAAATTAGCATAAAAGATCACTTCTTTAGGGGGAAAGAAAGCAAGTACATTTACCTTGTAAACAATTCAAGGGAGAATTTGATGGAGTAAGAATTTTGACCTGCCTTTCCGATGTCTTGGAAATCAGACTCCATGTGTCTTTAACGGGAGAATTTTTTTTCTATTCTCTCCCAGCCTCTGTTCCCCAAGAAGAACTATGAATGCCTGACCAGCTGTGAGTTCCTCAAGTACATCCTGTCGGTAAAGCAGGGGGATTGCCCAGCTCCCGAGAAAGCCAGTGGCTTTGCCGCCGCCTGTGTCGAAAGCTGTGAAGCGGACAATGAGTGCTCTGGGGTTAAGAAGTGTTGTTCCAATGGATGTGGACACACCTGCCAGGTGCCCAAGACTCTGTACAAAGGTAAGGAGCAGAGCGGAGTAGGTGAGGGGACCTCCAGGGCCACAGGGGGGTTTGTGTGCGTGTGAGGGAGGGTGTCAAAGATGTGACTTGGAAGGAAAGAGAGAACTGTAAGAAAATTTACCTTGTGCCACATACAAACATCTGAAAATACTTACTGGACCATAGAAATCAGCCCCAGTGAACTCATATTGGGGTGGAGTAAATCCTTCATGGGAATTCTTCTTATTTTTTTTATTGAAGTATGGTTGATTTACAGTATTAGTTTCAGGTGTACAATATCGTGGCTCAGTATTTTTATAGATTATGCTCCATTTAAAGTTATTATAAAATAATGGCTATATCATATGAATTCTTTTAGAAGTTAACATGTAGGAAGGCCACCATCAATTCAGGGACTTTTTTTGTGTTTTTCTCCAACATGAGTAAATGAATGAAGCACCACTGGCTACCTTGGAGTAACTGTATTCAAATCCTTGGAAAATAGGCTGGCGACGGGGCCCAGCTGAAAAAGGCATGATAGACGCATGAGCATTGTGGGTTTTCGGTTGGCATAATCCAAGAACAGAAGTGTGCTTGCAGGGAGCTTTAAATATTTTGATTAGTATCTTAAGTTCCCAGATGGAGGAATTGCCCTCTTCCAAAAGACAGGGATGCAAGTTATCAAACAATTTAGCCGATGTAACAGTTTACATCCATAGGCAGTTTCTAGAGCACTTAACTCCTTTATGCTGTTACGCGCCTCTTTCTGTAAGTGTGACAGAGTTCTTGTGTGTTAAACCGACGCTCTTGTATTATGTACAGTTTGGCACGCCAAAAAGTATACTACGGGAGACATAACATTTCGTTACTTTTTTGGGTCTAATTTGAAGAGAAAAATAGAATCAGTCACTAGGCATTATTCATTATAAGTAGAAAGAGAAATCTCTCTTGCTCTCTCTCACTTTCCCTCTCACGCACCAAGTGTATGTTGTTGCAATGCCGGTTCTGAATTATGGGCTCGTTGACTATTTTCAGAAGTCCATTCTTAGGCTTATAACAATTCAGGTCTCCCAGAAGTCACATACCTGCGCCATCCTTCTCCAGCTGCCACTTGGAAATACTCTTATCTGAAATCTATGGAATCCATCCAGTTTTCTATTTTTTTCCCCTAAGATGCTTGGAAACCTGGCACAAATACTGTCTCAAATTCAAAGTAATTGCTGCTTTCCCTTTCTTAACAGACTGACGTTTCCTTAATGGATTTAAAGTTTTATTGTTTCCATGCCTTTTATTATAAACTACATAAAATCACTTCTGCCCAATCTAACACCATTTAATTTTTTAAAAGTCTACTATTATGAAACCTGTTCTGTTATTACAGATCATTTGCTATTTAAGTATCAGCATTTACCATAAAAATAGGATGCTTTTAGAATGATTGTTGAAAACCCATTTGTAAAACCTTTTTTGTTTTAAAAGTAAGGCAGTTAAAGGACTCAATATACATTAAAATATGCTTTTCATGTGAAAGCAGTGAAGAGTCAGTATGAATTTCAAGTATGCCTGGTTCACCGAGAATAAGGGAAATATTCTATAAAGGGCCAGGATAAATGATTAATGATTGAAAGATAACCTGCAATTTAAACTTAATACGATGGGCTTTTTTCAAGGGCTGAAGTCACCTTTCTACTACAAGTAAGTCTTGACCTGGGTGTTTGTGGACAGAGGCAATTCATGGAGGGCTAACCACAAATAGAATAAAAAGACTCTCTTGACCTGACAATGACTTTTGCATAATGAACACAAGGATAAAATAGTATTATTTTGAAAAAATATATATATATATACACACACACTACCTAGAGGTTTTTTTTCCTTGCTCTCTGAATGAAGGCTGGCTTCCATGTCCTGGGAGCATCTGACAGTAATCAGAAGAGGGTTCTGGTGCTGATGGCCCCAGCCTCTCTGGGAAAGGGTCCTTCCTGACCCAGCGCTTGGCTTTGTGAGGAGAAAAACATGTATCCAGCCAGACGACGTGCGTGCAAATCAACCTGACAATCTTTGGGGGCCCAGCTGTCACTGTCTTTCTCACCTTCGTAAGTGCCCTCTTAGTGCCCCAAAACGACCGCTGGGAAATGAGCTTGCCTGCCTGTCTCTGCTCACGCTAGGTCTGTGCAGGCACTTTCCTTAGGAAGAGGGAGCTCTACCGCTGGCTGAGCTGGACCAGCCCCGCTGTCAGTTCACAAGTGCGGAGGCTGAGGTCGGAGGCCGCCTCTGAGGGGACCCCGTGGTTGGCAGCAGCAGCGCAGCTAATGCCTGTTCCCACCCGGGCCAGCTCTCCTGTCATGTTTATTTTGACTCTCTCCAGCTACTGGAATAGGACCCTAAACTTCAAGCCCTCTTTGGGCACCCCGCTATTATTATATTATAGCTCAAGTAAAAGATCAAGATCAAATAGATTAAATCGAATACAATCCCTGATTTATCAGTATTTTTTAGGGTCATAAATAACATGGAGCTTTTTTTCTTTGAACTTAATTTCCAACTAATTTGTGGAGTTGTAATATTTAAATTAGATACAGAGTATATACCTCGTGAAGAACCAAATTCTATTGGGCAGACCTGTAAGTTCCTCACGTCCATTTCACTCATTCATTATTTACTTACTGAAGTGTCATCTCATAGGAAATCCCAAAGGGCATTTTCTCAATGTCTCCCCCATTTTGAGTTTAAAAGGGACTGATGTCACCTGGGTCTACAAGTACTGACACATTTCAGCTCAGTTAGTAATTGCTGACTGTGTGTTAGGAGTTATGAGGAGCGCCTGCCATTGCTTATGACCTGTACTGGGTGAGCACCGGGGTGCAAAATCGAAGGACACCGACCTCCACCCGGCCCAGCAGTTCCTCGTCCAGGTGGTCATACGCACGCACTCACTGAAGTGGGCCAATCACTTTCTTAACTTTTGTCATAAATTGCTATGTGCCATCCGCTGTCCTGTTTTTCCTTTTATCGCTTATTGAGTTAATGAAAAATTTTTAAAATACATGGAAACACATATATCCTTTCTGTCTGGTCCACTTTTGTAGAAAGGAAGATGGGGTGTGGGCTGAGTTCATACCTTCGAAGGCTTTATATGCTGGAAACTTGAGTTTTTCAAAACACTGTGTGTTTTGAAAAAATGATCAACAGAATGTCCCGCGTTACATTTGCGCATCTAATTTGGGTTATGCTGTGAGAACTGTCCTTGGCTGACGCCTGAGTTAACTTTACAGACTGGTGTTAGGGTTTGAAACAAAGGAAAACAAAAGAGAGCTTTTCCTTCACCCTTCAAGTAAAGACTATTAGAAGCAGCCCCCTGGAAGACTTGACCATGTTACCGTGGGTAAACCAGCCTCGAAGGTGCTAGTCTCTGACACGCACACCTTCGTGAGATTGTGGGAAATTCACAAGCTGGTCTTCTATGGGTGAAACACAAGCTCCGGTTCGTTGGGGCACTGGTTTTCCTTTGATCCTCCCCTATTTTAGGTCTGGTTCACAGCATAGTTGGACTGTCCTCTGTCTAGAGGTGATGCTTTAGTATCTTACTGCCTCTCCTCACTCCCAACTGGGACACTTGGTTTGGGGAGGGAAAGAGAAAAGCTGAACTTGTTTTCCAAATGTAAAGATTCAGAGTAGTTTGTGGTCTTCAGTTAGGTAGGTGGCCGTGACACAGCACTCATTTTCCTTTACCAGGTGCTAACCAGGAATTAACCCTATATCAATTTGTTTCTTCCCAAAAAGATCTGATGTGATGATGGAGTTGATTTACTATTTCCATGAATCTCTTAGTATTTGAAATATATAAACCTCAGGATTTTAGAGATGGGCCACTTTTCACAAATTAACTTTTCACATTTTGAATATAGTGACTGAGTGCCTTAATGTGATGTAAACACAAATTCCTTGAGTACAGTTGTCTTTATGAGAGATATTATCCCTGGAACACAATATCTTTTTTTTAATTTATTTTATTTATTTTTGGCTGCACTGGGTCTTCATTGCTGCGCGTGGGCTTTCCCTAGTTGCGGCGAGCAGGGGCTACTCTTCGTTGCGGTGCACGGGCTTCTCATTGCGGTGGCTTCTCTTGTTGTGGAGCACGGGCTCCAGGGTGTGTGGGCTTCAGTAGTTGTGGCACGTGGGCTCAGTAGTTGTGGCTCACGGGCTCTAGAGCACAGACTCAGGAGTTGTGGCATAGGGGCTTAGTTGCTCCGCGGCATGTGGGATCTTCCCGGACCAGGGCTCGAACCCGTGTCCCCTGCGTTGGCAGGTGGATTCTTAACCACTGCGCCCCCAGGGAAGCAGCCCCAGAATATCTTTTTTTATTTTTATTTTTATTTTATTTTATTTATTTTTGGCTGCGTTGGGTCTTTGTTGCTGTGCGTGGGCTTTCTCTAGTTGCGGCAAGCGGGGGCTACTCTTCGTTGCAGTGCATGGGCTTCTCATTGTGGTGGCTTCTCGTTGCAGAGCACAGGCTCTAGGCATGCAGGCTTCAGTGGTTGTGGTGCTTGGGCTTCAGTAGTTGTGGCTCACGGGCTTAGCTGCTCCGCGGCATGTGGGATCTTCCCGGACCAGGGCTCGAGCCTGTGTCCCCTGCATTGGCAGTCGGATTCTTAATCACCGTGCCACCAGGAAAGCCCGGAACACAATATCTTGCTGCATTTTCATACCTAGACTTGTGACAAGTATATTTATATGAATAGTCAGATCTTGTGGTGATTTGCAGCTGCTGATGGTCTGTCTTTATTGAGTTTTCTATCACATAGTTTCAACATTTTTTGAAGCATTGGGTTTCTCTTCCTTTGATTTCACCAGAATACTTGTTATGTTTTAAAGAAAAAAAAAAATGCACCGATATTGTCATATATTGTGGGATGTTATGTGATAGGATTTATGAAGTTTTTAACAGAATAGTTTAGATTTCAAGATGACTAATACGTTCAAAAATACTAAAAAAGAAAGATCCTAGTCATTTACGTAATAAAAACCACACTGAGGACAGATCCATCCTCTGCATCTGGTTATGCAGCCGGGATGCTGGGTGAGCTCGTGAGGACTATGAAAGGACTGACGTGAGGGCTGAGGGTCCAGGGCTGAGCCCCATCTGCACACAATTACAGCCAAGGGCTGCAGTTACTCCCAATCAGGGGAGCCAGCTGACCCTAATGCAAACCAGATGGACCGTCTCTTAAAATGCAAACTGCAAGGCCATTGCACATCATAATTAAAGAGATTCTTAAATGAAGGAATTTGAACTGACAGTGCCCTGACGCGCATCATGTTGCAGGAAGGCTCTTGGTAGTTGAATGATCTTCAAGACTGAAGCCTCAGAGCATGGGGGTGTGGATGCAGCTCTGCTGCTGACGAGTTCAGGGTGCTGCAGTGACTTGACGATTTACCGTAGCTGCGTTTACGCTAGAGGAGTACACATGGAGAGCCAAGACAGCGCTCTCAGAGAAAGTGCTCTGTGAGGTTCAGGAACTAACCAGCCATCTTCTCTTTAAATAGTAAGTAAAGGAATGCTTGAGCCATAGGACCTTGACAGAAAAGGAGATGAGAGCTCCTTGAAAGGATACACACGCCAGAGAAGGTGGCACCGGACGCCTGTGATAAGTCTTCTTCTTCCCCTCCGTGACTCTCAAGCGGAGAGGGGTTTACCATTGTCACAAAGATGTGTGTAAATGTTCCGAGTCCTCTTACGTCCCCAGGTGTATTCTTGAGAGAAGAATAAGAAAGCGGGTTGGGCTGTTTCTTCAATGAACAGTTCCGGGCCATTTGCTATTGCAGAGCGCTCTCTACGAGGACATTGTGACGTGGGAATTGAGGAGACATGGTTCTTGACCTCTGGGGCTATAGCTTTGTGGGGAAGACAGACATCATTAAACACGCTGGCTGTGGAGAGAGGCAGTTAAGTGCACTTCGACAGTTACAGGTTAAATGCTGAAGAGCTGGCAGAAGAATGGAGCCTTTATTTGCAATTGGGAGCTTTAGGGAGAGTGGCTCCGAAGGGTGGCATTTGGACTGAGCCTGGAAGTATTCCAGGGTCTGTGGTCAGAAAATAGAAGGACAGAGATCTCAGAGTGAAGAAAACACCATGAACAGGCCATGGTAGCAGGGAGTGCCTGACAGTGTGTTTGTGGGAAAGCTGGGTGTGAAGGCAGCGTGTGTGACAGACGCGCAAAACGTACCACGAGATCAACTGAAAGATGACTGGGAGGCGGTGGTGAAGACGGGTGCCTCGAGTGAGATGCAGAGACATTTCCCTCCCTTCTGTAGAAAACGGATGCACTCGAACATTCTGAGAAGGGAAGGAGAGCCTCTCTCCTCCACCTGAGGAAAATAACCAGAAATACGGTGAAGAGGGAATTAGAGAAAGGAGACTGGCTTGCCCAGAGATGGGTTAGATGCTATGGTGAGGGTCCAGACAGGAGAGGAAAGTGCCTAAAACAGGTGGTCACCATGGAGACAGGATGACTGAGGGGTTCCTGAAATTATGCTCTGCAGTAAAACAACAGGATGTTGGTAGGCGCAAGCACAAGACAGAAGGTTCTGGGAACCCTTCGATGTCCAAGAGCCTAGAGATGTCATGAAGACCTACATCTCAGGAGGAGGGGCGTATCCGGGGAGAGGCATTTGAGAGGGGACTTGTGCAGGTGGATGAGGTCCTGCAGCCCAGAGAGGGACTGGGGGTAGATGTGAGAATCACTCGCTCTGCAGAAATATTCTAGGCATGAAAGCGTAAGTGTAAGGTTGTGCACCGAGAAGTTTCTGACATGAGCTTGAAAAAGACTCTTGCAGGGGCACAGCAGGAGCAAAGTCTAGGAGGGAAGTCCCACGCCAACCAGGAGCTTCAAGGACGTTAGAATCACAACGTCCAAGGGACTTGCAGAGCTACGGAAACCACTTCTTTTCTCTACCTTTCTAAGTGGCTTTTCCTAACCCAAAATGTGGCAGAAAATTCAGAGAGAAACCGGAGATGGGTCATAGCTCCAGGCAATTTATTTAATCTTCCTCAGACTCAATTCCCTGGTGCTTGAAATGTAGCTACTTCACCCTTCACCCACTTGATGAGGTCACAGCAAGGCTCACATGAGACAACTTTATGGTAAAGTGAAGGGCAACGTACAGATACAACCCGCCGGCAAATCAACATGGAGAATGCAATAGGGGCGGTGACTGTGGTTGTTTAGAAAATAGCTTTTTGGTATTTTTTCAATTTTATTTTATTTTTATTTTATTTACTTTTGGCTGCATTGGGTCTTCGTCGCTGCACGTGGGCTTTCTCTAGTTGTGGCGAGCGGGGGCTTACTCTTCGTTGCGGTGCGCGGGCTTCTCATTGCGGTGGCTTCTCTTGTTGCAGAGCACAGGCTCTAGGCGCACGGGCTTCAGTAGTTGTGGTGCGTGGGCTCAGTAGTTGTGGCTCACGGGCTCTAGAGTGCAGGCTCAGTAGTTGTGGCGCACGGGCTTATTTGCTCCGCGGCATGTGGGATCTTCCCGGACCAGGGCTCGAACCCGTGTCCCCCGCGTTGGCAGGTGGATTCTTAACCACTGCGCCACCAGGGAAGCCCTAGAAAATAGTTTTTAAGAGAGTCAGTGAGCTTTTGAGCAGATATACATATGCCATTTTAAAATTATCCGGCTCTGTCCTCCTCAGTGTTTAATGACTTTAAAATTTCTCAACACAAGATTTGGCTTGGATTAAGATCAAAATGAAATGAGTTGAATTCAGCCACATCACTAACATGCATCAGAGCTTATATTTTGTATTTGCACATTTTCTAGTTTTCTCAGTTTAAACTTAAGAAATGGAAAAATAAATGCAGCATTCTGAATTAACCATTTCAAATGGTCAGTTGTCAGTGCTTTAGGCAAATGCTCATTCTCAGCAGAGAATGATTTTAATGCAACTGGTGTTCTTGGTTTGGATGGCATTGAACATCATGATGCCATAGACTACCTAATTCAGTTAGTTTCATATATCCTCTTAGTATTATAAATTCGTTTTAAAACTCCCTTTCCATAACGGCTGCTATTTTGAACCGTGGTTCTTAAATCTTTCAGTTACCAGGCAACTTGCATGCGCTGTAGGGGGAAAAAGAAATCAAAATGATGAACTACTTTCCAATGAGGCACCTGTGAGGGACTTCTGAAGCCAGGCACTCACTCATGCCAAAACCAAACATTATAAATTCATCTTTTTCCAATTTTCGACAGTAAGTCAATAGGGCAGAGGCCCAGCAGTCAGTTGGGGAATCCGCGAGACCCATGCTTTGGAAACCATTCTTGTAAGATTTGACCACATGAGAGGATTGGGCTTTATAATGTTTTCCTTAAAAGGAAAACTCGCTCAGATAGAGAGGAGAGGAAACTTGAGAACCGTGTTTTAAGGACCCTAGGATCTATCAGCAGAGACGGAGCGCGTTACGTGGGAAAAAGGACTCAAGACGCCTCACGACTGTCGCCTCGTGTGGGTTCCGGGTTAGCCTCCGGTGCTGCAGCTTGGTGACAGGATTTACTTGGAAGAACACACATAAAAGAGTCACTCCAGAGGTTACCTTGTTCAGAATCAGGAATCAGTTTAGACCCTCTAAAAAAAATGGGAAAGCGAAACTGAACTTAGTGTCAGGAGATTTCAAATGTGAACCCCTGATAGGGAGAAGCTGCTTTTAAGAAAGGAAATAGAGCATCCGTTGTCACGAGATGAGATTTGTCTCTTCCGTAGATTTTCTTCCTCCACTTTGACCGCACTCCGAGTCACACACAGGCTGTTTTAACGGGCGCGGTTCTGTTTCAGGTGTCCCCCTGAAGCCCAGGGAGGAGTTACGATTCACAGAACTGCAGTCCGGGCAGCTGGAGATTAAGTGGTCCTCAAAATTCAATATTTCAATTGAGCCTGTGATCTACGTGGTACAAAGAAGATGGAATTACGGAATCCATCCTAGTGAAGACGACGCCACGCATTGGCAGACGGTAGCCCAGGTTAGTGCTTCATAGGCTTTGTTTTCCCCTCGAGGTAGTGTCTCCTTCGCCCACAGAGAGAAACTTAGCTTGCTGTGCCTCGGTCAAAACAACCTGAGCGCCGGCATCACGTAACCCAAGGTGGACGTGCCCTGCATGTTGGCGGAAGACGGGATGGGCTCTGTAGGTATAACCGGGTACCACGAGAAACTTGGCTTCATGGGTTCACAGCGCACGTGGAAGGGAGACGGTTTTCTAATGAGCGTTCACATTTATTCCGAGAACTACACTTCCTTGAGATAAACTTAAAACCGGCTAGAGTGAGGGAAGTGCAACACCCGTAGGACTAGTCAACGTGCTATTTGATCATTTCAACGACTTCTCCTCTATTTCTCCTACATTTAAGCCTCTATTCCGCATGGGACTTTCGTGGCGGGAGGAAGAAGATTTGATGTCACAAAACTACTTAGTGGGAAGCGGCCAGCAGCTCATCAATCTCCCCTAAGTGCTTTCTTCTTCTCGGTCAGCTTACCAACTGGTAGGCCACCTGGATGGCAGCCCTCCTGGAGTTTATCTGCTCAGTGCTTTTCCTCCTCTGTCTTGTGGATGTGAAAAGCAAAATATTTTCTTTCTTTTTAAGAGCTGTTAAATGGACTACCAGCTGCAAGCAGACGCCACGGATGGAGAAAAGAATAAGTTCCCAATATGCAACTGCTTCATGCTTTTCAGCAACTAAAATGCCTTCTCTACATGTAGGTCCATAGGGGAAAATTCTCTCCTGAAGTTGATCAGGTCATTTTTCTCTCCAAGGACAAGATTCCCATGATTTTTTTTCAGTAAATATAAAATACATTTCAGTATTCAAGTGTTTAGAAGAAGAATTTGGTCCCTTTCGCAACAGTAGTATCTCAGAGAGGATAAACACTAAAATCATTTAAATACCACCCAAGTCAACGAGAAATGTGATGTTAAGAGAAACAAATTAGAGGGGGGAAAAAAAACTGGTCAGGTAAATTTAGCAATTCTATTCCATACTTATTTTGTTAAAAAATTGTGCTTTAACAAAACATAAAGATGTTCAGAATACAGCCTAAAGTTATATTTGGTTTACATGGCATTCTCCCTTAAACAGTGCTACAGTATCATTTGTAACTTTTCCAAATTATGCAATTTCCAAATATTTCCAGATTATAAATTTGAAGATTTATGAAAGTAACTGATGATAAGCCCTTCTCTTTCATATCCTCTTATTCGGAGAGAGGAAAGACCTTGCACTATCATTTCTGTTATTATTCCTGTTTTCACTAGTTAATACCACATGTAATGCTTCCTTTCTCTGTCTGCTAAATGCTGTGGCTAGCGTGCTGGCTTTAGTTCCTTAAATTGAAGGTTAAAACTAGACAAACAAGTCAATGAAAATGTTGCCTTAAATTCTGCCAAATGAGGTAGAAAGCCACGCTTGAGGTCATCCTCTTCCTTTGATCTCGGAAATGCTTAGCTTCTTTCGAATGTTAAAGTACACATGACGATCCTTTTCAATAAGTTATTATAAAGTCAGGTTTAGGAGGGTTTCAATTCAGTTCTGTTTCCCAGTTTTATCCACTGAGCGCCAAGCTGAGCTCAGCACTTGGCGCGGATGAGGGCATAGAACTCGGGCGTTTATCCCTCGGAGTCAAGGCCAAGGTTTCACGTCTACCCTAGGACATTGCTGGAAGCAGGCATTTTGCCCTGAGTTTGAGGAAGAGGAGGGCAGTGGGAAGATGCTCAAGTTGTTTAATATCTTGGGACATAGCTGTAGGGACAGCAAGACCTGTGGAGCTGTCCCATTGTCCAGTTTTCTTCTCTGGGCCTTTTATTGGACGAAACCTACCTCACCCTTCAGGAACACGACTCTTTGCAGATCTTACATGATTTACTCAAATTAAACAAAAAAGTCTTGGGCTGCAATGTACTTCCAGAATTTAAGTGTGTGGGTTCACATACATACTTCCAAAATTATATTTGGCACGCAAGTAGGAGGCATTTCCCTTCTATAAACTAAAGCTGATTTCATTTTCTCTATACTGTAATGATTACTTCATGTATTTATTCATTCATATGTAAAATTTATTGATGAAATCTCTCCAATGCTGTATTTAGTCACCAGATTTTAAAACAGCCCAAGCATTTGTCACGAGATTTTGACTTCCAGAGAGCTTTAACTCTTTGAGGTGAAATACCTGTGAATGGAATCAAGCAGTTGGAACCTTCCCTAGGCATTCCTTGGTCCCCGACAGCCCTTCCGTACCGGAGCAGGATGGGCTGCCCTCCTCCAGGAGGGGAGGGGAGGGCAAAGCTGTGTTGCATGGGCTGGTGAGTGCACGTGTTTCTAAGCCAGACCTGATGGGCACGTCAGGATAAAGGGGTTCTCTGTGCTCTGTGACTTTCCCCTCAGACCACGGATGAGCGGGTCCAACTGACCGACGTACGGCCCAGCCGGTGGTACCAGTTCCGAGTGGCGGCCGTGAATGTGCACGGGACCCGAGGCTTCACCGCCCCCAGCAAACACTTCCGCTCCTCCAGAGGTCAGTGTCGCTTGCCTGCCCCGCTGTGCCCAACGCACCACGGGGGCACATGCATCTCACCTCCAGGTTCTTGTGTGTGGTTGGCCAACAGGGGGCTGTGCTGTGCTTAGCAAATGGGACCACATGGGTCTGAAGGTGCCGGCGAATTTATGATTAGGACCGTCCCTGGGCTTTTACCTCTGAGGGACTGCAGAAGATAGTGTGATGGGGTTTTCTCAGCTCTGAAGTCATGGTTTGCCATGATCCACTTCCGTTGGCTCTCTCAATATATTCTGAGTCAAGCACCATTCAATTAATTTTTGGACAGAAAGGTTTAGTTTCTGCCACATCAGACTATGCAGGTTTCTTGCAACAATTGCTATACTGAGTGTGAATTAATCTCTTTTGTTTCATAAGAGGCAGAATTTAAATCCCTCCCGAGTCACTTTATCATGGCTATCATTTTGTTCAGTTCCTACTTCAATGCTATTTTAAAACCTCTGTGGGATCCGATGAATACTAACTATATTACATTTGTGGTTAGTTTAGTCTGTGATAGTGGGAGGACATCATTTAACTGGATATTAATAATAGCTCCGTGTTTATTTCTCCAGTTGTGTTGAGATGACTGTGTGTGTTCTGAATTAATGCTTGGCTAATAATCAGTGAGGGCCCGTTTCATGGACAGAGATTCGTCAGGTTATTCCCTTACTAATCAGCAGTTATCCTCTTAGGGAGCTCGTTTAAGTTTATTTTAAGCATACATTATGATATTAATGAATAATGTGACACTGGTAACATCAGTCATGTCTTTCAAAACGGGAAGGTTTGAACTGGCTGCTATAACTTGCAATTTCCGTTCCATTTTGGGTAAAATGTATGTTTCCGTTAGTCTGTCCGTTTCTCACTAGATAATATTGCCACACCTTTCTCTGCATAATCATAGGTCTCAAGTGGAAACCTTGCAACCAGATCAATTTAGTATTTGAATTCAATTACAGTGTATGTTGTAGATTTTTAAGTCTTTCTTTTAAAAAGTCCTTTTAAGAAAAGAAAGGTGCACCCCACACCCCCGCCAAGCCCGAGGCAAATACACCAAGCAGGTCCGAAAATGAAATAAAATACAGACATCAGACCGTCCGTGTCTGAGGACTGTCTCCAGGTGGTCCGAGGACTGAGAGAGGCCGTGGGGATAAATCATTAGCAGGGGGTTCAGAGGCAAGGATCGGTACAGGGCTCCAGAAGTCTTCACCTTGACTCTGGCAGTGCAGATGCGGTCCAGGCGTGCTGTGGTCACCGTGTGTTCCCATCTGCTCCCTTGCCGGCAGGATTGGCGTCTGGCGCTCTCAGATCGTGGCTGCATGTCCAGACAGGAGGCAGAGCAGCTCCCAGCCTCTGCAGACAGAGGTGGAATCCCTTTCAGAGTCGGACGGGGTCTGGGCAGAGGTCCTGTGACAGTCCCCAGGGCCGGGCCGGTTGCCGCCAACCACCAAAGAGGCATCCATTCTGGGGAAGGAGCAAGGCCGTGCTGTCCCAGCCCTTCCTACATGGCTGAGGACCGCATACGTCTACAATTAGAGCGGCATCCCTCAAATTGAAACGGGCTTTTGTTGAAGGAAAGTGCACCATTTTTGGGAAACCTTGCAGTCACCATTAAATTGTTCTGTTTCTTGGGTTTACAAATATGCCCAACATTCGGCATTCCAGAGTTCAGTTCTTGCACTTCTGAAACCAAAAATATATGCCCAGAATTTATGGTAGATTCTACTGTTTTCATTGAAGATGCACCACAGAATGATGGGAATATAACAGACCCACTAAACAGTTGAAAGCATTTCCTCCAGGATATGGCTAAGGATACGTCACCATTTACAAGGTGGTACCCCGTCTTCCCTCACCTTAGTCAGTTCTCATCAAGCGTAGAGATGTGTCTTACTGGGAAAATAATTTTTAACAACCTTATTGAAATATCATTTACATAGCATAAAATTCACTCCTCTTAAGTGTGCTAGCCAGTGATTTTTAGTACTTACCATAAAGTCGTGCAAGTATCCTTTATACCGTTTTAGAATCCTCCAGGAGCCTCCCTGCCTTGCTGGGAGAATTTTAAGCTAGAAATAAAGGGTTTGGGGGTCTCGTTTTATCACTCACGTTTCATTCCCTTTTTTATTAAACAAATGTTTGTTGAGCTCCTGCTCTGTGTCAGACACTGTGCTAGGCACTGAGGTAACAAGTAAAAGAAAAGACAAAAACGTCTGCTCCTGTGGAACACACACACACACACACACACACACACACACACACACACACACTCACTCTAATTGGGGGCGAGAGGAAACAGTAAACAAGATCAATACATAAAATACTCTCATATACTAGGGTACAGAGTGATAACTGACAGTGCGAAAAATAGAGAATAGACCCAGGAGCTGTGGGGAAGGGGGTGTTTTTGTTTCTTACTATTCAGGGAGGGCGGCCACAGAAGAGATGCCGTGTAAAGGAGTGACGGGCTGGCCTTGGCCCTCCGAAGGAAGAGCCTTCCGGTTCCAGGGGGTGGAGCAGAGAAGGGTGCAGACTGAGAGGAAGGAAGGAGGGGCCGGGCCTGCTGGGTCTCCAGGGTCATGGTACGGAGCGCCGGTGCAGTATTCCTGCTCCGAGATGATGGTAGCCTGGAGGGCGCCACGCTGAGAGGAGAGAGCCAGACAGAGGAAGACGAGCGCTGTATGTTGTCGTCGATATGTGGATCCAAAAAGTACAGCAAACCAGTGACGCAACAGCCGTAACGAAAGGTGACAGTAACTTGGTCAAAGGCAGAAGTGAGCTGGCCGGGGAGCACATGTGGAAAGGTGACTCAGATAGGCTTTGGGGATTTACCCGTGGCCTGTAGGAAAGGACTCCAGGCTCTTTGGCCTGGAACTGCTGAGAGATTGGTGTTGCCAGTGACTAAAACAGAGATGACCGAGACAAGAGGGTGTTTCAGGGGAAGACTCTTCTTCCTTTGGGGGGATGCACATATTTCAAGAAGAGGAGTAATCCTTGCCCAGCCAGTATGACTGCCGTGTTTTAGGACCTTTTCCTGCACACGGGCTTTTCTGAGGGGTGGACGTACCCAGGTGAAGGACCCTGGACATGCTGGAAACACGAGTAATCAAAGGAGAAGCTGAAGACACAAAAATAGCTTTGTTTCTACCTTAAAATTTCCCCAGCAGGGCAGGGAGGATCTTAATGGGGTAGCGGAATCCTTCTAAGATGGATGGTGGTGATGGTCACACAACTTAGTAAACACTAGAAATCACTGCTTGCACACTTGAGTGAGCTGTATGGTACATAAATGATAGTTCAATAAGATTGTTACATTTTTTTCCCCAGCAAGCACTTTTGTATGTTTGTAAATGCAGTGGAGTAAGATGGGGAGAGACGAGGTGGACCATCCTGGCAATGCCTTCAGCCGTCAAGCAGGTCTGTTATCCCCTCACCCCCAGCCCCATTCTGTCATGCATCTTCCCTGAGACCACCACAGGATCTATGATGACCACCGCACACACGTTTCTGGTTTGCAGAACACAAGGACCGAAGTCTGGAATGCTCCTCGCCTTGGGACGGATGGAAGGATGGATGTGCGGTGTGGTTTGTAAAAGGAAATAGCACCCCATTTTAACGGTCACTGCAGCGCTTCCAAAAACGGTGCATTTTCATTTAATTAAAAGCCCACTTAGGCCCGCCGTGCTCCAGAACCAACTGACACTGTACCAGTTGTACGTCTTCTAGTGGTTTAAAATTACTTTAAGAAAGAAATAGTGCTTCCAAAATAATTGTCTGTGCAAAGGGTAGGCAGTTTTCTAGTGCATTTGAATTTGGATATGGGACCAGACTTGATCCTTTAAGGCTGGGTCAAGGGAAGGGGCAAGGATCTTTTCCATCTTCCCCGAACACCTCTGAAAATAAAAGCAAAATTAAATAGGACCAGAAAAAAACTTGGTAAAATGGGCATCATTTAGTTTAGGCCTGCTGCCTGGTATTCATCCTGATTCTCACAGAAAAGCCAAAATTCTTGTCTTTCTCTTCTTTAGGGTTACTTTTAAATACAAAATTACTTGTCTGTGGTTTGCCCGAATAGATTGGTTACTCAGTTAATTTCCCTTTATCTCTTATATCTCCCTATAACTTAATCCTAACCCCTTAGAATACCTATTTTCTATAAGAAAATTCTGAGTTGCTCATAGATTGGTAAGTCAGTTTCAGGCTTTTTCTTTTCCAGGTGAATACCGTTTCTGGATATTTTTATTGCTAACCCCTGCCAACCTCCCCTCCCCAAGGTTGAGGTGATTTCTGTATTTACTTATTTAAATGCTCTATACTGTCTTTCTCCCTGGTACTTGAGAAGGAAAATTGGCTACAACCTTAAAAAGTAAAATAACAGATAATTTAATAGACTAATGTATAATGTCCCTTTCTACTTTTTGTCTCTTAATGGAGAAAATCGAAATGGAAACCCTTCCACATGGTGAATTGCCTTCCTAGGCTACTCCTGGGATGAAGCGCTCGCTTTTCTGGGCACCAAGCCTGCCAGACCCTAGGGTCTTGGAAACTTTTACATCCCTTGGTGTGTGGAGTGAACCCTAGGAAGCGTCGGGAGACAGGTGTAGATACATGTGGAATCACAGGGGCGTTTGCACGTGGGACTCCTGACGTGGGAGATGACCTGCCAGGGACACGATCCCCAGACGCCCATGCAAGTTAAGGCTCTGCGTGGGAGCGGTTTACAGAGGAAAGGATCCAGGACGCTGGGTGGGCAGGGGCGGGGTGAGAGGGGAAGGTGACCGGCAAGGGAAGGCGGAACACAGAGGCGCGTTCTCACGCTAGTTACCACTGTGGGCAGCCCTTCGCCCTCCGGGGAACTGGGGCGTTGCAGGCGGGCTGCTCCCGGGAGTCTGTGTCCTGCACGCGCACAGAGCCTGCTCTGGGTGCAGACAGAGGCGCGGGCGTTTACAAGCTGAGCGGACGTGCCCTGAAATAGCACAGGACGGGGGAATGGGTGGGACCCCCAGAGCGTCTGCTGTCTACCTGTTGGTTTACTCAATATCTACAAGATCCCCGTTACAGAAGTGTCTAATGTACTTTGAATTATGGTTTAAAATAAAGATATGAAGAGGCTGATGGACGGAATTTGGCGAGATCATGAAAGGAGCCCCCGTGTTCCCAAATGTGGGACAGACGTAATAGTAAGTGGAGACAGACGGGCCTTTCCAGGCTCGCTTTCTTCCCTCCGCAATCCGCCATCACCCTTCCCAACATCAGATCCGTTGCACACTGCCGTCCGCTTCTTTGAGGAAGAAGCCCCGGACTGCTAACCCACAGAGCGCCCCAAAGCGGCAGGCATCAATTCAGAGTGGCGCTCTTGCCAGCAGAAAACATACTTTGCTATACACCGGTCTTTAACATTTTCTCGATCAGGTTGATATTTATGGACAGGGCAAAAAATGTGCATATACTGCGTGCTTGGTATTGGAAATATACGTTACTAGTACTACTTCCTGTTACAAGTGACTGCTTACGAGTTGACTGAATTTGGGAAACAAAGTGCTACAGAGACTTCCATGTGTTGACATAAGCAGTGAAAGCAGGAAGACGGACAGTTTTGTGCATTATATTAAGCAAAACCCAGATTCTTTTTTTTGCGTGTTGCCAAAAGCAGGCAAACATTTGTTTGGATGTTTGAGATTAGTCAGTATCCATTTAACACTGAATTAATGTGCTTTTAAGAGGTCTTATAAAGAAAAATTTAAAAATCCACCTTCCATTGTCATTGACCTAATACGTCTTCTAATGTACATAATACAGTTACTATATTCACTTCCTTCCAAATTCAGAGTTTTCCATCCATCTTTTCCCCCTTACTTCCCCATGTGTACGGGATACATTAAAAAGGAGAAGCAAAGCAGACAACATTGTTTTCACAGCGCACAAGCATCACACGGGATGTTATTCCACGCGTACGTTACAGAGCGCTAGGAAAGCGACAGCAGACTCCACTGTGGTCACAGAGCTCCCTGTCGCTCCACGGGGACCCGTGACTTTCTACGCAGCTGCTCTGTGCGCCGTTTCCACTGGGCAACACTGTGCTGAGCGTATGTCCTGAAACGACTTAATAGCTGGGAATTCACCTGCCGTGCAGCTTCTGCAGCTTCCCTAAGTTGTTGTGTGTCTAGATACTGCAGGGGGGTTTCTTTCTTCCTTCCTTCCTTCCTTCCTTCCTTCCTTCCTTCCTTCCTTCCTTCCTTCCTCCCTTCCTCCCTCCCTCCCTCCCTCCCTCCTTTCTTTCCTTCCTTCCTTCCTCCCTCCCTCCCTCCTTTCTTTCCTTCCTTCCTTCCTTTCTCCCTTCCTCCCTCCCTCCCTCCCTCCTTTCTTTCCTTCCTTCCTTCCTCCCTCCCTCCCTCCTTTCTTTCCTTCCTTCCTTCCTTTCTTTCTTTCTTCTTTCTTTATTTCTTTCTTTCCTTTCCTTTCTTTTTTTCTTTTTCTTTTCTTTTTTTTTTTTTTTTTGTTAATGAGGGAAGTAAAATTATTCCAACTGCTGTGTCTGGAAAGAAAAAACTATTTAAACATCAGAACTAACCTACTAATTAGCTGGAGAATGTGTGACTGGTTATCATTGCTTTAAAAGTCTAACTGCCCTTGATTGCCGCCCCACACCTAAGAGGCAGTCCTCTGATGCATTTCAAAGGGGAAGTCTGTTCCCTGGACATCCTTTGAGGAAATCAAATAAGTAATAAAATTAACATTCATGCTCTTAAAGCATATCTTGTTCCTCTCTCTGTGTCTATGTACATATATGTATACATATTCGTTCATGATTGTGTATTTATAAAGGTCTCTCTTTTTTTTTTTTACTGAAGTGGAGTTGATTTACAATATTGTGTTAGTTTCAGGGGTGCAGCAAAGTGATTCAGTTACAAGTATATATATTTTCAGACTATTTTCTATTGTAGGTCATTACAAGATGATGAGTTTAGCTCCCTGTGCTGCACAGTAGGTCCTGCTGTTTATCTGTTTTATGTATAGTGATGTGTATCTGCTAGTCCCAAACTCCTGATTTATCCCTCCCTGCCTTGCCTCTTTGGTACCCGTGAGTTTCTTTTCTGTCTGTTGAGTCTGCCTCTGTTTTGTCGATGGACTCATTTGTGCCAGATTTCCAATTCCACGTGTAAGTGGTATCATATGATGCTTGCCTTCCCCTGTCTGACTTACTTCACTGAGTGTGACCGTCTAAAGGTCTCTCTCTTTACTGCCATTTGCACCCCGTTCTGCTGTTGCGCTAACACGCGCGGCTGCGTCTCCGTGTTTAACCAACAGGATTGTCTGGACACGTGGAGGCGCCTGCCTCACAGTAAGTGATGGGCTTTCTCCTGGGATGGCAGGAAGGGCTCCTTTCCCATGAGAGTTCACATCAGTGTGATAATAGGCCTGCCTTTCTCCAGGGGTGACAAGTGATTTCATTTGGCACTTTACCCATCGAAGGGCGTAAAGCTGTTCCACGGTGCCTGTTACTTTGTCACAAAAGGTTTCGGAGATGAAACCGTAAATCTGCTGAAACCCAAAGTTCCGTCTTCCTTTGCCAAAAGCACTACATATGATCGTTAATAAAAGGAACTATTTTTCTCCAAGGCTGAAGTTGGATATTCCTGCTAAACATTGAATATATCTTGCCCTAGAAATCATGCAAACTGTAAAAGGAGCTCATACGGGCTTCCTATTACATTTATCTTTGAAAGTGTACTTGCTTTCTGCTTTGTGAGTTGTGTTTCTGCAGATAGTTTGGAAGGTTGCAAAGAGGGAGTGGATGAAGCAGAAAGAGAAGTGAGATGGGGGAGAAATGCTCTCATTTAAGCTTCAGAGGGAGGGGTCAGGGGAGCTCTGGTCTTGCGATGTGCCTCTGGACTTCTGCCCCTACACTCTTGAACTAGTGAATTAAACTCTCTGATCCTCAGTTTCCTCATCTGCAAAATGGGAACAAAATGCTAACATTAAAAAAACAAAGTACAACCATATGCATATAAAATTGGAAATAAGCTGTGCTTATGTCCAGTTCCAAGAGAGTAAATGGTGTCATTGCTTTGGAAAGACTCTAGCTCAGGGGTTGACAGTCCATGGCCTGTGGTGCATATTTGGCCTGCCGCCTGTTTCTGCAGATAGTGTTTCACTAGTACAGAGCCATGCTCATTTGTTTCCATATTATCTGCAGCTCCTTTCAAGCTACAGCAGCAGAGTGGATTAGTTGCAGCAGAGACTGTGTGGTCTGCAAAGCCTTGATATTCACTGTCTGCCCCTTTACAGAAAAAGGCTTTCAATCCCTGTGCTAGACTATAATGGGCGCTTTCCCCAGCAAAGGGCTTCACATGTTGACTTTCTGTAGAGACAGGGGCCCATCGTTATGATGATGATGATGATGACACATAACAGATGTAGAGATGTGGCCTCAAACCCCTCTTTGTCCCCTCATTGTCATTCTCACGCCTGGCTCTGCCACCAGTGATGTGAATGACCTCGGGCAGGTCACTTTACCTATCCAACCCTTAAGATCCTTACCAGTTTTTTTTTTTTTTTTTAAATGGTCATATAAATAAATTATAAAATCCCTTAGGGCTTTATCATAATGTGGAGTTGCTATATGCATATAATTTTTCCCACAAGCTTCCAACTGCATTTCAATGTTTTAATAGAATTAAAACATTATGTAAACTGAAAGAAAAGATTTTGTATATTTCAACAAAGTGAATATACTTGATTTCACACCGTAGGGAACCATTTCACAAGGCAGTGAATGACAGCAATCTGGGAATTTGTTGGGACTGAATGAAATCCTTCAGATTAGACAAACGGGACAGACTCTCTCATCTGAAGTCTTCAGTGACTAGACAGATAAATCAGTAGCTCGTTTACAGAGGATAATTGGGGCGATAAACAGATAACCTCTGCTATTCCCCTTTGGCTTCAAAATTTTTAAAAGTGGTTATTTTGGGGGAGAAAGAGATTGGGGGTGTCTCATGTTGGTAATGGGAGTACGCCACCTTGGTATTGTGAGTAATCAAATGGGCCTTACTTTTAAGAAAATGTGAAGCAAATATTACTAATTCATTTATTTGAAAGCATTACTTTCTAATGCCATTGTCATAAATTATGTTGTTTCATATTTTATCATGTTTCATAAACTAGATGATATTATTCTGAATTATGATCACATCTGAGGTATGAGAAATTTTTCCAGGGCAGTAAGAAATGATATAATGAATGAAGTAGATTAAGGAAATGATGCAATACCAAATACTAGTTGACTTCCTTAAACCTGGAATTTCTTTAGAAAAGGAGATGATTTTGAGCTTTTCCTGTGAACCTAGACTCTCTGGAAAATTCACATAACTACGTATTTTCAGCATATAGACATCCAGGTGCATCACTGGAAACATGAATGGCTGTAATTATCTTTACACATTGTAATTTTTCTCTTGCTTTGAAGTGATGATGAGCTTGCCAACCAGCTTTCTGTAAGAAAGGTCTGCAGCAACCTGCTGTAGGTTAAGGATTGAATCGTCCCACAGAGGTTGATCTTAAGGGTCTTGGAGAATAGCAAAGCAGGAGAAAATCACGGTGAAATTCTGCTGGTGCTCAGAGGAAAGCACATGTCACTGTTTTGAATAGGGTGACATCTGGTCGACCTGCAGTAGGTAAAGACTCTCGGGGCGGGGGCGGGTGGCGGGTAGGGAGGGAGGCGTTTAGGCTAAACCGGTGGAAAAGCTTCAGTAGCTCCTGGTTTTCATCTCCACGTAATCAGATGGGAACCAGCGTGGCCAGGACAGCAGGATCAGGTGGGGACAGGAAAGGAGGTTTGGGAGGCTGTGTGTGGTAAGAATGCACAGGACTTTGGGGAGGGGGCTAGCACGTTGGCTCTAAATGAGACTGGAGGCCATCGAGAGCTTCCAGGCTGAGGAGCCTCAGCTTGTGTCGGAAAGAATCACCAGCTGCCGTGGTGAGAAAGGCTCGGAGGCCTTTGCAGTAATCGGGGGAAAAGACAAAGGCTTGGCACACAGTGTTATTCGGCTGGAAACAGTAAGATTCCAGATAGATTTTTGAAGGTACTGCTAGCTCACAGAATGAAAGCAGAAGAAGTACACGACCCAAGGTCTGGGGCGGGAGTAGCAGGAAAGAGGCATTTGTGTCTCCTGAGACGGGGTGTCTGTGGTGGGGAGCAGGGGCTGGGAGGGAGGGGGACTTTGGTCTTGGCCACATTACTTTCAGGCTGCCTCGGAGACCTCCAAGTGTAGCTGATGCAAAGACCCTTTAGTACTTGAATCCAAGTTCAGGGGCAAAGTCTGTGTTGAAGCCATACCTTTGAGAGTTATCCGCACAAAGACTTTTGAAAGCTGTGACTGGTGAGATCTCTAGAGATTGGGTATAGATGCCAAGAGGCCCCCGAGTTCAGAGGCTGGATCCTCCCCCGCTTAGCGACGGTGGGAGGGGGGAGGTCAGGAGGGGGAGGCTGAGGAGGGACCAGGGACCAGAGGGACAGCCAGTGGGGAGTGGAGGCAAGCGGAGACCATGATGGAAGGTGAAAGCAGTGAGGTGTGTGGCGCCTCCGTGGGGATGACCAGAGTGGGGCTCCCAGGGGCTCTGCGGAAGCAGCAGAGCAAGGAAGGCCGTGCCTCCTGAGCCCGTGATAACAGGACCCAGCACTTCCCTCCTCGCGGGAGCCAAGGGCTGTTTACACCTTTGCTTGGCTGCCACCAGCTGTAGGACTGTTCAGCTTCTGACCTGCGGATCGTCTACTTCAGAGTAACGTGTGTGCTTTACATAAGTGTGTATTTTACATAAAACATAAATATATATTTCACGTGAATACATCGATGGGCCACACCTGCACTCACTGAGTCAGCGTACCTCAGTATAAGTCTTGGGCGCTCCCAGAGGGTTCCTCATGGTGACTGTTTGAGAACCACCTTGGTCAAGCATGTCACGTAATGTGCTTTGGATGAGCCATTAGCCTAGGAAAGCAACTACAAAGCTTTCAAAAATTACACAGCCCACCACACCTCCAGAACTTATCTATCTTACAGAAAAGCAACAGATTTTTAAAAAATAACTCATGTTTCCATCATCCCCGAAACACAAACCATCCTAAGAGTAAAAACATGGGTATTTTTCCCCAGTCTTCTTCATTTATATGGAGTTAGATATAGCTTCTTTGCCCCTCTGATGCAGATGGTATTATAATTAGAATTATTGACAGCATTTTCCCGGGCAGGCGTCTTAAAACAAAACCATCTGTAAATCATTTGTGGTGAGCGGCATCTATACTTGCTCAATTTGTGGCAAAAAAATGAAGGAAAGACCCTCAGCTTTACACGTACTTAGTCATCTTCGTATATATATTTCAAATGGAGGTTTGTAGAGAAATCATTCCAGAACCTAATCTCTCTCTTGACAGCTGAGACGGTTTTGGTTTATGCGACAAACTAGAAATGGTGAAATTATAAAAATGTTACTTACCTGTCTGTCATCCACTTTGTAATGTGGATAAAAAAAAAAAAAGGTTTGTTTTTGCTGATGTTTTCATGTCACTCTTAACTTTTGATTCAAGGATCTAAAGCTCCAGGACCACTCGGATGAAAGCAGTTACTCGAATGAGCTGGTCCTAGATTTCTGTCTTTTCTTTTCAGAATTTTCAAAGGCATTTCAACTTTGCTGACCTATTTAATGCCAACCAACCTAAATGGAATTTGACCGTGTTTTACAGAACTTAATCAATTTCGGTACAATGAAAATTTGGCTGGGTTGTAGTGGTATGGAAATGCCTAGATTACAAATAGGGCCCAAACACATTGATCTTACGGTTCTATAGGCTGTATTTCAATTTGAGGCTTAAGAAGGGGATCTTCCTTAGTGCTTGTCTTCAGCTATTCTCCATATCAAGGGCAGTCTTCCTGCATCGACCCTGTAGTCATTACATGTACAGAGACGATGCTTTTGTGGTCATCCTGGGCCCTTGTGTCTTTCTCCTGGGATTTCAGATCCATCGGCACCACCGGCCCCAGCCAACCTCCGGCTTGCAAACTCCACCATCCACAGTGACGGAAGCGTGGCTGTGACGATCGTTTGGGATCTCCCCGAGGAACCAGACATCCCAGTGCATCACTACAAAGTGTTCTGGAGCTGGACGGTCAGCGGCAAGTCGCTGGTGCCAACGAAGAAGAGGAGGAGGAAGACCACGGGTGGGGTGAGTGAGAACTGGGGGAGGAGGCCCGTCTCCTCACAGCGGTGTTTGGACTCGGGCACCTGGTCTGAGAGTGGCCTCGGCTGAGCCACAGAGAGGGACGGGTGAGGGGCAGGTTCCCATCATCCCTCCCCTGGGACCGAGGAAGTTCGGAAAACAGAGGACCACGCCAGCCGTTTAGCCGTGCACGTTTTAGGTGACAACAGCTGAATTTAGTCTGTTGACTTACTCATATCCACATGGCTGGCACCACTCCGGAAATCAGAGGAACAAAAATGTCTCCATCTTACCTGCCTAGCCATTGAAAAGGAGACAATTCAAAATGTCCTTGACATTTAGGTCTTTTTTTCTGAAGAGATCCTTGTAAACTGAAGAGTAAATGTTCATGGCTTTTCAGTTGTGTATTGTGAGGTGCTCCCATCTATAATCTAATCAGTGCGACAGGAAACAGTTTAGAAAATGCACGTTTGACGATATACTTTTCTTATTGATTAAAAGAACTTGGAATGGCTTATTTTCCACAGGCCGAGAAATAAAATCTTCACTGAACCGTTTTATGCAATGAGAGCTCTATAACACTGAACATTTTGCATCATATGGAACGTTTAATGCATAAAAATGAGTGTTCAGTGTCCTTTTAGTACACATTCCTTCATCTTGTTGTTATAAAACTTAACACCTTTCCCCCTAATTCATAAGGTCAAATTCTGTAAATAAATAAATGTTTGAAAGTGCTTTAGAAGGACAGCAAGACCTTTTTTTTTTTTTTTGCACTGAAGATTCCAATATCTGTGCCATTGAGAATTATAAAACATGTCTCCACAGGTCCATATCACTGATATTTAGCTGTGATACTGTTTTGGCTTTATTTTCAAGAAACTTTCTGACAGTTCCAGCTTTTATTTTGTAGGACTTTGCAACAAGTGACCATTGGTAATGTGTGCTTATCTCACAGAAAGTGCTGAAAGAGATAAAGCTGTGAAATCACAGGGATGGAAAGCAAAAAGTGATGTGATGAAATGCTGACAGCCCCCTGCCCCCGACATGCCCTTAATAACCAAACAGCATCAAGGATTAGTAGGGAAGTTTGCAATTTATTTCCAGTATATGTCAATTAGATAAATAAAAAATGAACTGCAAATTTAATTATAATTGTTAACAGGCCCAGAGTAGCCTTAATCATAGGTCACTATCTTATGAGTGACGTGTTTTTTTGGATCCACAAGAGGCAAGCTGTAGGTCATGTGACTCATTAAACTTCTCAATATTAAAATTTGACCAACTGAGAATTAGGATCAGAAATTGGAAACATATAGAAGAACATGAGAAATTGTGAAATTTTCTTCTTGGGGATCAATGTCTTTTCATTTCCTAAGAGTCCATCCTAATATCCATGATAACTGAGAGGAGTGGGGCTTTTCAAGGAAATGCTCTTTCAAAAGTGAATTTTATTTTACTTGTTTGAAGGTAATAGTTTAGGAAGAGTGATATAGAACATAACAAGAAACCCTAACTAAAAAAAATTGGGACTTGGTAGTTCATAGACATACGGTAGGTAAAAGGAAGAAAGGGCACGAAAATGCACGGTTAATACCCCAGTGGGTGAGGCTGAGAGGTGGCCCAGCCTCACCTGGGAACAGGGACCACGGTCCGGAACCTGCCTCTCAGCCTCCGCTTCTGGAAGTGCAGTCCTTCCCGCCGTCCAGAGCTGACCTGCTGGAAGGTGGCCGAGTTCCGATGACTGATCCCTCAGAAGCCCGAATCATGTAAGGGTGCCATCTGTTAATTTACAGGGGGCGTTGTACTCACGGCTCTGAAATGCCCATGGAAATCATGTTCTCTCCCTGAAAAGAGATCTCACGTGACCCAAAATGATGCGGAGAAGTCCGACAGGTCATTGTGGTATTTAAATGAGGGACCGGCTTATGTGATTCAGCACTTGACAATTTCAGATGACGATATCTTCACGTAGCACGATGAGCGCATACAACTGGCCTACTCTCTGCGGGAAAGCACGTGCTACTCACTGCCTGCCTGATGTCTGCTGTCGCATTAGTGATGGACACGTTTTTCCCTTCATAGATGTTAATACCACCAATTAGACCATTTAGGGCCATGTGATGTCACATGTACTATATTTTGATGGATGTTTGAATTCTAAGACAACAACCTTATTTCTCTTAATTCCGAGTACTTGTAAGGGACTTTATTATCATACCTGCAAGCCATAAAAAAGTGCTTTAAGCATTTTGTCAGGTTGATTTTTCTCACAACTTTTGGTGGAAATTTACTCATGGAAGATTTAGGATAAAATCAGAGAAATACAGGGAATGCCAATTCATAATCCTTCCAGGTGTGTGCTAACACGAGCCTTTACAGCTGTCTTCTCTCTGTAAGGTGGTATCTATCTAGTAAGGAGTGAGGGGACAGAATTATTCATTTTCTTGCTACTGGAAAGCATCCAATAATGGGATTAGGAATACAATTTCAAAAAAAACGCGTTTGTGCTTCTGTATGACATTTATTTTGATCCACGGTAAAAGTGGATTTTCAGATGCTAAAGATGTAGAACGATTTGTGATCTTAGACAGTCCGGGCAGACATCAGAGAGGGGCTGGTGTGCTTCAGGAGGGCACAGCCGCTGTGCAGGGAAGCGGAGAGGCGGCGAGGCTTGTAACAGCGTCTGTGTGTGTCCCTCCACCTGCAGTCTCAGAATTCTGTGACCCTCGAGCCGCTGCAGCCCAACTGCGTCTACACGGTGGAGCTGCAGGCTGTCACCTACTGGGGCCAGACGCGCCTCAAGAGCGCCAAGGCCTCCCTCCACTTCACGTCCACACACGCCGTCCACAACAGTAAGTGCTCCGAGTGCCTTCTTCTCACTTGCAGTCTTTACCTGGAGAACCTTCACACCAGTGTACATGGAAATATGTCCTTTGAACTAGGATGTGTACAAATTTTACCTTTGAGTTTTTCTTAGGATTTTTATCCGTTTTATGTGCAATATTTCGGTGTCGTAATGGAAATTTAAGAAGAAAGCGTGTCTCATTCGAACAAATGTTTATACTTACATGATTTGGGGTCCTTATGCGTATGCGTACTTGTTTTTAAGGAGGACCCGTACAGTTAAACTGTTAGAAACTGTTGCTTCCCTCCTAAGAATGCGACGTGCCGTTTTTTGTTTTTTGTTTTTTTTTTTACTGGTTTTACACAGTGGTCACAATTACTGCCAAAGGCTACCTAATTCTCCACTGGGGGCAGTGACTAAATCATTCCCATTCCCGTTTCCTTGTTGCCAGTGGTTCTAAACTAGTCTGTTTGCCGTGAACTGAGCAAAGCAAGAGGAGAGTCTTATGAGACACTCATCTCTGAGCTGGAAAATGCGTGACGTGGTGTTTCTGGCTTTGCTCCGAGGTGGGGACTGCTGAGAAGAGCTGCGGGGAAGCTCCTGGCCAGGGACCTGGGGACGGGCAGATAGAAGGCGAGCCCGAGAGAGGCCGCCAGGGGTCTCCGCGGGTGCTGCTTCCCCAGGCTTGCAGGGTCCCGTGGGATCTGCCTTTCATCCCGGCACGGGGCCTGGTCAGACACGGAAGGTGTGACAAGCTTGTTGAATTTAGGAAAGGCAAGGCTGGCTCCGCATTGTTAGATGCAGGGATTGCCCATAATTATCTTCTACCACTTGGGAAACAGTACGATCCAAACGAGCAGGTCCATTTGAAATGATGCTTTCGAAATAGTTCCAGAAACAGAGCTTCCTACCTATTTGAGAAATAGTCCTTTTGGAGATTAAATGGATTTGAAAAGTCTACTATTTCTATGTATAAGTTTGCATACAGTACAACTTTTACAGAAAAATTCTCATGGAAACATTTCTATGTGTTTAGTAACTTCACTGATTTTTTTATCAATATTTTTTATTGAAGCAGAGTTGATTTACAATGTTAATTTCTGCTGTACAGCAAAGTGACTCAGTTATACACACACACACACACACACACACACACACACACATATATATTCTTTTCCATTATGGTTTATCCCAGGAGATTGAATATAGTGCCCTGTGCTCTACAGTAGGACCTTGTTGTTTATCCATTCTCTATATAATAGTTTGCATCTGCTAACCCCAGACTCCCACTCCATCCCTCCCCCACCCCCTCCCCCTTGGCAACCACAACTGTGTTCTCTATGTCCGTGATTCTGTTTCTGTTTCATAGATAGGTTCATCTGTGTCATATTTTAGATTCCACATGTAAGTGATATCATATGGTATTTGTCTTTCTCTTTCTGACTGACTTCACTTAGTATGATAATCTCTAGGTCCATCCATGTTGCTGCAAATGGCATTATTTCATGCTTTTTGATGGCTGAGTAGCATTCCATTGTATATATATGTACCACATCTTCTTTTTAGCCATTCCTCTGTTGATGGGCATTTAGGTTGTTTCCATGTCTTGGCTGTGCTGTGCTGTGACTGTGCCTGCTATGAACACAGGGGTGCATGTATCTTTTCTGTATCTTTAAAATTTTTATTTTATATTGGAGTCTAGTTGATTAACAATGTTGTGTTAGTTTCAGGTGTACAGCAAAGTGATTCAGTTATATATATACCTGTATCTCTTCTTTTTCAAATTCTTTTCCCATTTAGGTTATTACAGACTATTGAGCAGAGTTCCCTGCACTATACAGTAGGTCCTTGTTGGTTAAAACCACCGTTACACAATTCAGTTTTAACAGCATTAATTTGTGTGCCTAATTTCAGCTTGACTGTTCTTAGGGAGGTCCAATCTTACAGTTTGTAAACAGGACCAATATGCCTGTTATATGATTATGAATCAATGTCGAGAGTAATTTTAGAGTCAGATTTAGTAATATCTATGACAACATTTATGGAGCACGTGGCATGTTAAAGGCAAGATACTATGCGTTAGAGACAGCTTTCAGCTGAGAGGAAGAATGAGACATAAGTCAATACTAGTGTTATAGGTGTCATGAAACATGGCCAGAAAATCCTTATATTCATTGGACAATAAATCACAAATGTAGAGTTTCGATAGCTTAGTCGCTTGTAGTCATTTTTTTCTTTAGCCTGGTTGCACATTATGGTCAACTAGAGAGTTATTTGTAAAAATGCTATTTGTGGGGTACCATGCCCAGAGATTATAATTCAATGGTGGCAGGAGGTGGCAGGGTTGGGGGAAGATGCCTCTCAATTTCTTTTTTGAATTCTACTGAAGTATAGTTGGTTTACAATATTGTGTTTAATTTCTGGTGTACAGCAAAGTGACTCAGTTTTACATATATATTCTTTTTCATGTTCTTTTCCATTATGGTTTATCACAGGATATTGAATATAGTTCCCTGTACTATACGGTAGGACCTTGTTGTTTATCCATTCTATGTATAATAGTTTGCCTCTGCTAATCTCAAACTCCCACTCCACCCCTCCCCCACCTCTGCTCCCCCTTGGCAACCACAAGTCTGTTCTCTATGTCTGTGAGTCTGTTTTTGTTTCGTAGATAGGTTCATGTGAGTCATATTTTAGATTCTACATATAGGTGATATCACTTGGTATTTATCTTTCTCTTTCTGACTTACTTCACTTAGTATGACAATCTCTAGGTCCATCCATGTTGCTGCAAGTAGCATTATTTCATTCCTTTTTATGGCTGAGTAGTATTCCACTGTATATATGCACCACATCTTCTTTATCCATTCATCTGTTGATGGACATTTAGGTTGCTTCCATGTCTTGGCTATTGTAAATAGGGCTGCTATGAATATAGGGGTGCAGGTATCTTTTTGAATTACAGTTCTGTCTGGATATATGCCCAGGAGTGGGATTGCTGGATAATATGGCAACTCTATTTTTAGTTTTCCGAGGAACCTCCATACTGTTTTCCATAGTGGCTGCGACTTACATTCACACCATTCATTGATTTCTTTAATGCAGTCTTCCATTCATTCATCAAACTGTGTCTAATGATGGGAATAATTACTACCTTATACCATTGTACACTGTATTATAGTATAAAGATATGTACACTGTAGGATATATATACTGTATAGACTGTACGTTATATAGTATATGTGTACCATGTATTTATATGTGTATGTGTGTTCATGTATATACACACATGCGTACATATACATGTGCAAACACACTCATACACACACATTACTGCAGCCCTAGACACATTTCGATCTCCGCCTTCAAAGCGCCTACTGTTGAATTTGGGAGATAAACATGTCAACATGATTACACAAAGACCAGTCCGTTGCACACAGAGCTGCAGGGAAGCTTGGCGCAGACGGACAGACGTGGCGGTGGGGACCCAGAGCGCAGCGCTCCTCCTGGGTCCTGAAGAATGGGTGCTCCGTGGGACACAGGGCACAGGGTGTCACCCCGCACAAGCGCAGAGTTGGAAGAGAGCATCGTTTGTGCAGAGAATCAGCTTGGGGGTGGGGAATGGAGGGGGGGCAGTTCCCTCCGTGGGAGACCTCAGTGACTCCCGTGGGTGTCATGACCATCCACGTGCGAAGGCCACCCGGTGTCTCCCACCTGATGCTCCCTGAAGGCAGAGGTGTGTGTTCAGCTGCCTGCTGAGCACCTCCACTGGGATGGCTAACAGGCACTTCGCATGTAACGTCCCCAAAACCAAGCTCTTCACTTCCCTCTCACACCTGTTCCTCTCCCAGGCTCTCCTGCCCCAGAAGTTCCCACCGTTCCCCCTTTTGCTCAAGCCATCCATAGAGGTCATTCGTCATGCTTTGCTCTTCTTTCTCTTCAGAAATCCAGTTCATTAGAAAGTCCTTTTGACTCTAATTTCAGATTCTGCGTGGGATCTGTCCAATTCTTGCCCTTGTTCAGCCCATTGTCACCTTATAAAATCTCCTAATTAATATTTGTTTCCACTCTTTCTTCAATATCCATTTTGTAGACAGCTGCCAAAATATTCACCATATCACAGATTACTCTCCTGAGTTCCACTCTCAAGACTGTCACCTACATCTTCTCTTTGCAAGTCTCCAGGGATCTCATCCTTTATTGCTTTCCCATGTTTTCCTCCCCAAATGTCTTCTCAAACCAAAATCCTTTGAACGTCTGCTTCTCCTAAGACCCTTTTTTTTTTTTTTTTTTTTTTTTTTCTATTGGTGGTGGGGATTTCCTCTATTGTGTAAAATAAGTTTGCCTTTTAGTCTCCTGGCTTTTCCAGTAAACAACATTCCTTCCCCATTAGAGACTGGTATGGGATTGCAAACTCCCATAATTTAATATGTGTTTCTGCCCACAACCAAGAACAAGGAAAGAAGAACCCAGCTTCGGCTTGCCATTGCTGAAGTCATGTCATCGAGAACCTCTTCATGGTCCAGCCCACAGACACAACTGTTACAGACTCTGGGTCTCCAGACCACATCTAGGGCTTTCTTCTTCTTCCTGGAGCATCTCCCCCCACACACCTGGTGACATCCTCTTTAATTAGCTCCTTCTCCCTTCCTCTCAAGTATGATTACAAACCCTTCTCTCTCACTTTAAACCATATGGCATCACATAGTCTGAATTCTTCCCTCTCAGTGAGCCACTCAGATCCCCCCAGATACAAACACATCTGTCCTTCACCCCTGAGTGTCTTCCCCTGTCCTCTGGAACCTCCGGTGGAAGTGTCCTTCCTTTTGCACATGACAGATTCCAGTCTGTGGGGTCTAGACCCATCCCTTAGAAAGTACATCCGCTGAACTAAGATCTCATCTAGGTCAGAGAACAGGGACTGTCCGCCTGTGTGCCCACAGCAGCCGTCAGAGCCCACGCGCTCCAGAAGCCTAAGCGTGGCCTGTAAGCACTGCTTCAGGAACACCTGTGAAACCAAATCAGTCAGGTATTCCCGCTCTTACCTACGCACTCAGCCAACTCCTCTTCCCGCAAGACGCTGGTGCTGAGCGTTAAGGTCACTTTCTAATCATCTTTTAACATGAGGTAACGTTTTACCTGACCAATAGAGATATGATAGTTAACCTACCAAAGGCCACTTTATGCTAGGATTAACTGATGCCTGTCATGTGGATTCAGAAAAATAAAAAAAGAAGGGATAGTGCAAAGTACCTGTCATAATACATATTATTTGGGTGTCAGCGTAGCCGACAGAAGAGACTGGTTTTACAAAGGATGAGGCAGGATATAGCTGAATACGTATCAGGATGTTCTTTATAACCCAATGTTGATATATAATCTCATAAACACTAGTATATGACTTTTACAAGAACACTATATATTTCATCATGAAGCAACTAGAAGTAAAGAATAATTACAACTTTATAGTATAAGCAAGGGAAATTATATTTTATAGGAATGAGTGTAGTAAATGTCAGCATATAAATTACTTTTTGAATTATATTTTTCCAGGTCTGCGGGCTGCTAGGTGTTTTAATGATATATATTTCGACGCAAGCAAAGCCTGAATGTTCATACAGTTTTATAAAAGGGTCCCTTGAAGGAGGAAAGACATAACGCTATCTTTAATGGAAATGTAACTTGCTTTTTTGGAGGCAGGGGGAGTATTTCCAGGGTTGGCAGATTCCAAATGTTTTTTATAGTTGCCCCATGCAACTGGAATATACTTCCAGCTCTCCAAAATAAAAATGGGGTGGAGAGAAAATACTCTGAGTCGCTCAATCTGAAAAGGTAATCAAAGTTTTGACATCTGGGGAAGTAGCATAGTCACTCAATTCTTTTAACTTTTAGGACTATTAAAGAGTATAAATAAATCAGACCTCACACCTCTTCAGAATGTGAAGGAATGAATTTTATTCCATTTTTGTTTCCTGCTGAAAGTGGAGGACACACTCTGAGTCAAGAATGTCCTCCCAGGACTGAACTATCACGTCTGTCCCTACATGGCGGGTGGGGCATGTCCATGCGTGTCTGTGCTGGAAATATTCAATAAAGCAGCAAAGATTCAATCTTGAGATATATATATATATATATATATATATATATATATATATATATTTATACATATATATATATAAATATATATATAATATATATATAAAATATATATATATATTCAGACGTTCTTACGTCTGTAATGAGAAATGAATGTCTCCATGGCATATAAAAGACAGCAGGAAGACAGAATTCACAGAGAGATTAAACACGGTTATCTAAACTGTCTTGGTAGTCTGCTGGCGACTTCTTCCCATCACAGGTTCTTAAAGGAATTAGAAGCATAAATGGGCTTGTGAAAATCTTAAGCCTTTAATTAAAAAAAAAAAAAATGCTTTAGGTGTAAGCAGCAGGATTCTGTAACCGCCTGGTAGTGTCAAGAAAGGGATGCATTTGGGGGCGGAGCCTTGTGAGGGCTCCGCGTCCCAGGCCCTCCTCTGGGCTCCAGGCTCGCTGCGCTGGTGTCTGCAGGCTGGGAAGCAGCGCCTCCTGCCATCTGGTCTCGGCACATTCCTGGCCCCCAGAGCTCTTGGAATTTCCTAAGTGAGGAGGAGCGAGAAAGGTGTCTTCTGGGATGTGAGAGAGGTGATTGGCGAGAACAGCTGGGGATGTGGGTAGTCACCAGAGGAACCAAGGGGTGACTGGAAGCCTGGAAGTTTCAGTCTCCCCTTCCCACCTCCACCTGCGAGCTGAGGACGGAGGTCAGTCATCAGTGGCTGGTAATTTAATCAGCACGCCTGTGTGATGACGCCTCTGTAAAAATCCAAAAAGATGGGGTTCAGAGAGCTTCTGGGGTGGTGAACGCGGGCTGGGGGAGTGACTCCCTTAGACCCTCAGACGTGGAAGCTCCGCCCCCTCTCCCCACACCCCGCCGTGTGCATCTCTTCCATCTGCCTCTTCCTGACTTATATCCTTCTTTTCCCGCTCATTTTTCATGTATCTAAATCAAATTTTATACTTAGGCATTAACTTTGAAGATAGATGTTCTTGTTTTCGTGAGCTAAGTATGAGCTTACATGACAAGCAATATTGATGTGAACATTTCTACACAAGTTTTTCTACGTTATAGATCCTCATCCCTAGAACAGTCTTTTTTGTTACTGTTGTCTGTGGTTTTGTGTTTGTTTCTTTTTTTAAATTGAAGTATAGTTGATTTACAATGTTGTGTTAGTTTCAGGTATACAGCACAGTGATTCAGTTATACACATGCACATATTCTTGTTCAGATTATTTTTCATTATAGGTTATTACAAAATATTGCGTATAGTTCCCTCTGCTATACAGCAGGTCCTTGTTGGTTATCTCTTTTATACAGAGTAGTGTGTATGTTTTAATCTCAAACTCCTAATTTATCCCTCTGCTCCCCCCGTTTCCCCTGTGGTAACCATAAGGTTATTTTCTATGTCTGTGAGTCTGTTTCTGTTTCGTAGATAAGTTCATTTGTGTCATATTTTAGATTCCACGTGTAAGTGATATCGTATGATATGTGTCTTTCTCTGTCTGACTTGCTTCACTTAGTATGATCATCTCTAGGTCCATCCATGTTGCTGCAAATGGCATTATTTCATTCTTTTTTTATGGCTGAGTAGTATTCCATTGTATATATGTACTGCATCTTCTTTATCCATTCCTCTGTCAATGGACACTTAGGTTTCTGAGTTATATCCTTTTATTATAAACGGGTAATCTAGCAAGTAAAATTTTTCTCTGAGTTCTGTCAATTGCTCTTGCAAATTATTTGAATCTGAGGAAGGGGTCTTTGGAACCCCCCCATCTATAGCAGGTCATCAGAAGAACTGGTGACAGCCTGGACTCGTGACTGGCATCTGAAGGGGGGGGCAGTCTTATAGCACTGAGCCCTTACCCTGTGGGATCTGATGCTGTCTGCAGGTAGAAACTGTCAGAATTGAGTTGAACTGTAGGACACCCTGCTGGGGTCTGAGAATTAATGGTGTGGGGAACCCCTCATACACACATTGGATTCGGGTGCAGAATCCTTAACCTAATAAATGTCTGAGTTATCCAAACATTCATCTGAATTATTTAAACTAAAATATAAGTACCAACTAATGTAAGTATCCCATTCCTTTTAGTCAGATCCATTGCATGGACGGTTTGACAGGCACACCCCTGTAAGGAGAAGTACACATTCGATGTACTTTTTCTTCTGGGTCCTCAGTTTTCCTTTCCTTCTCCTGATTCACCGCAGGTCAGCATTTCTCTGCATTCATCCTCATCTTTCCCTCTTCCTCCCACCTTCCCAAGAATGCAGACCTCACAGCTCTATCGGAAAAGTTTTGATAACACATTTCTGACTGCTTTATAATCAGTACAGCTTAAGCTGTTATCTCTCAAAGGGCTACTTGGAATTCTGAAAGCAGAAAAGTCTTGTCTCCAAGGACGGAATTTCTAAATGTGCAACTTCTAAAATCAATGAACTGGTAAAGGAGAGATTTGAGGGCAGGAATTTTCGGTATACTTCCTACTAAGCCATATACATTCTCATCTGGCTCTCTAAAGATGGAGGAACATAAGATGCTGGTACTTCTGTGAAAAGCTACCTATACTGTTTTCATGAGATGGTATTTTACTATTACTTCATGTACTTCATAACTGCAAACAAATCTATCTATTGTGAGAAATACTACTTCCACCTATTACTGAAATCAGAGCATCTTTCCGGGCTGGTGAATGTATGTTGATTCCCAATTTAAGTTCGGGGGATTCCGTGTAATACATACAGTCTACTTTTAGGTATGCATTCCAGCGAGTGATGAAGGGGGAGGTGTCATCAACTTGAGCGGGAAGGAACGTGTAGTCACGTTACATTTTACTTTAAAAATCAGGCACTAAATATGAATGAATAGCAGAGTGAAATTAAATACACTGGGATTACTATCAGGTTACAGATTTATTTTTAACAAGTAAATCAGAATGTTGTGCTTTGTTGTAGAAGAACAACTTGGGAAAACTAGAAAAAGTGTGATGCAAATACAGCCTCCGTTTCAAAGACGACGGCCCACTCGCCTCCTGGAAATCGGAGCTCCATTCTATCAAGACAACCAGCTGCAAGTGAAGGTGTACTGGAAAAAGACCGAAGGTGGGCAGATGCTTCTGTTTATTTATTGTTGTTCTTGCTAAGTTTTAGTTTATATTGGAGTCGAGTTGATTAACCGTGTTCTGTTAGTTTCAGGTGTACAGCAAAGTGATTCAGTTTTACACATACACGCATGTATTCTTTTTCAAATTCTTTTCCCATTTAGGTTATTACAGAATACTGAGCAGAGTTCCCTGTGCTACACAGTAGGTCCTTATTAGTTATCGATTTTATATACAGTAGTGTGTATATGTTAATCCCAATCTCCCAATTTATCCCTCCCGGCCACCCTTCCCCTTTGGTAACCGTAAGTTTGTTTTCTGTGCGTCTGTTTTTGCCTTGTAAATAAGTTCATTTGTATCATTTTTTTAAGATTCCACACATAAGCGACAGCATATGATATTTGTCTTTCTATGTCTGACTTCACTTAGTATGATCATCTCCAGGTCCATCCATGTTGCTGCAAATGGCATTATTTCATTCTTTTTTATCGCTGAGTAATATTCCATTGTATATATGTACCACATCTTCTATATCCATTCATCTGTTCATGGACATTTAGGTTGCTTCCATGTCCTGGCTATTGTAAATAGAGCTGCAGTGAACATTGTGGTACATGACTCTTTTTGAATTACGGTTTTCTCAGGGTATATGCCCAGGAGTGGGATTGCTGGATCATATGGTAGCTCTATTTTTAGTTTTTTAAGGAACCTCCATACTGTTCTCCATAATGGTTGTACCAATTTACATTCCCACCAACAGTGCAGGAGGGTTCCCTTTTCTCCACACCCTCTCCAGCATTTATTGTTTGTAGACTTTTTGATGATGGCCATTCTGACTGGTGTGAGGTGGTATCTCATTGTAGTTTTGATTTGCATTTCTCTGATAATTAGCAATGTTGAGCATCTTTTCATGTGCCTCTTGGCCATCTGTATGTCTTTGGAGAACTGTCTATTTAGGTTTTCTCCCCATTTTTTTCACTGGGTTGTTTGTTTTCTTGATATTGAGCTGTGTGAGCTGTCTGTATATTTTGGAGATTAGTGCCTTGTCAGTCACATCGTTTGCAAATATTTTCTTCCATTCCGTAGGTTGTCTTTTCATTTTGTTTATGGTTTCCTTTACTGTGCAAAAGCTTTTAAGTTTAATTAGGTCCCATTTGTTTATTTCTGTTTTTATTTTCATTAATCTAGGAGGTGGATCAAAATGATTTTGCTGGGATTTGTGTCAGAGGGTGTTCTGCCTGTGTTTTCCTCTAAGAGTTTTTATATTTGTTGTCTGCATTGAAGAGCGCTGTGATGTAAGGGTGCTTGTGCAAACGTCACCGTCAAGCCACACTATTGATATTAAGGAAACAGTAGCTGAACAAAACACATGCATGCTTTTAAAAAATTATTATTAAATGCCTTGCTCTTCTGAAGTCTGAATGGGTTGCCTTTGATTCCAGGGAATCTGTATCATATACTGAAATCTGCTGCTTACATTTTATCATTTCAGGGATATTGACCTGTCTTCATGTCTTTCCTAGAAGGCTGATCTTGTGTCCCAAACACTTAAGACAGTCATTATTTTGCACTGTAAATTCTTGTTCTAAATTAAAAGACCTATAATGCAAATAATTTGGAAAATAGAATAAAAAAGCCGATTCTCTTCTCAATATCATTTCATGGAAATAGCACTTTACTGGATTTTCTTTCAGAAGTCTCCTATACCCCTGTTTCTCACTCAGTTGTTTTATATGTATATGTGTGTGTTTGTAAAAGCACAACACATTTTCATAAAATACTAATTTGCATTCTATATTGTTAGTATTTTTAATAACATTTTTAAATGGCTGCCTTGATGGATATTATGTGTCATAATGATTCCACTATAGTCAAACATTTAGGTGCCTTCAGAATTTCCATCTTATAATCAATACTGCAATGAACAGTCATCCTTAGAATAGATTCTTTTTTCTCTTTGGGATAAATTCCTTTTGTTTCTTTGTTTTCTGTACTCTTAGAATATTTATTTTGCATTACTGAAATAGTATTTTTAGAGTTACTTGACATATATTTTTATATTTATCACTTCTATGCATTTTAAGACATAAACTATTTTAAGCAAAAAACAATAGATTGTTTCAAGAATTCAGTTTTAAATATTCTTCTTATTTTTCTGAAGTGCTATTTTACTCAGGGTATCGGCTCACAAGCCATTGGGGATATTGGTGTTGGAGCTCTTCTTGTTCCAGAATTTTCTTCCAAGCTGCTGAAATTCATTCTCTAGCTAAAATAACATTACCAATCATGTTAATGTTTTATTACTATCATATGTTAATTTAAATTAAATTTTATTTATTGAATATTAATTATTAAATTAAAATTATGTTAATATATCCATATTATGACATTTAATGATAGTTTTAAGTTAATATTAAATTGTAAAATTTATTTGATCTATTGTACAGTCAAGCCCTCCACATCAGTGGGTTCTGTATCTGCGAATTCAACCAACTGTGGATTGTGTACTATGTTTAAGATTGGCAGTTGGTTGAATCCAAGCATGCAGAACCCAGAGATACGAAGGGCTATCTGTGGGACTCGAGCAGCCTCGGAATTTGGTATCCAGGGCGTGGATCCAATCCCCACTCCCCAGTGTGTACCAAAGGATGACTGTATTTATCAATTTCAAATTAGAATTGTATGTCAATGTGACATATTAATATTAATAAAACAACATATTAATATAATACTGAAGATGTACACATCTTATGTAAGGAAATGAAAAGGTATACACACAGGAGGTGCAAACATCTTAAGCACAGAATAGTAACCACCGTTTCCTGACTTCTAAAATTGAAGATTTGTTTTACGTGTATTTGAATGTATACAGATGGAATCATACAGTTTGCATTTGTCTTCTCACAGTGAACACTGCATGTGGGAAACCCGTCCATCCTGTTGCAGGAAGCAGTGATTCATCCATTTATATCACTGCATAGTCGTCCCTGGTACAGCAGTTGATGGAGATTTGGTTTGTTCAGATCTCTTCAGCAGTTGATGGAGATTTGGTTTGTTCCAGGGATGGGCTATTCAGAATGGCCCTGCTGTGAACAGCCTATGAATCCATGTCTCTTGATGCACATGTGTACCTATTCCCCCACAGAGGTGGGATTCTTAGGTCATAGAGGATGTTGACCTTTAGAAGATACCGAGAATTTCCAAAGTGGCTGGACCAATGCACATTCCCACCAGGAGGGTAAGATGGTCCCCACTGCCCCCCATGAGGCATGTTCCGTCTTTCTCAGTTGAGCCTTTCCGGTACGTGTGACGTGATGGCTCAGTGCTGTTTGAATTTGCATTTTTCCGGCCATCCAGGCGTTGAACACCTTTTCATAAGTTTACTGGCAATGGAGCTCCTGTTTTTCAAGGCACTTTTCAACTGTTTAGCCAGCCTGACCTGCCAGAGTCCTTTATATGTGGAGTATATGAGTCATCTGCTGGTTTCATCTCAGTATTTTCTACTTTTATTTTTTTCACATTCTTAATAGTTCCTACTTTTAGAGATTATCAGTTCATCATTTTGTTTCCTTTAGGCTTATGGCTCTTTGTGTCCTGTTTAAGAAATCTTTGCTTATGCCAGGGTCACAAAGATACTCTCCTTATCTCCTAGGAGTTATACTGTTTCATCTTTCTCTAGCTTTTACCCAGATTTGATTATTGTTGTAAGGAGCTAGTATAGGGCATCAATGTCCTTTAATTTTTCTTTCCCTCTTTTTATCCCCCAAAACAAAGAACTTTTTATTGAAGTATTAGTTGATTTACCATGTTGTGTTAGTTTCAGGTATACAGCAAACTGATTCAGTATTACATATATATATGTCTATTCTTTTTCACATTCTTTTCCATTATAGGTTATTACAATATATTGAAGAATATAGTTCCCTGTGCTATAAAGTAGGACCTTGTTGTTTATCTACTTTATATACAGTAATTTGTATCTGCTAATCCCAAACTCCTAATTTATCCCGCCCCCACCCCCTTTGCCCTCTGGTAATCATAAGTTTCTTTTCTAAGTCTGTGAGTCTATTTCTTTTTGTAAGTAATTTTATTTTTATAATTTTTTTTACATTCACATATAAGTGACATCATGATATTTGTCTTTCTCTGACTTCACTTAGTATGATCATCTCTAGGTCCATTCATATTGCTGCAAATGGCATTACTTCATTCTTTTCTATGGCTGAGTAATATTCCATTGTATATTTGTACCACATCTTCTTTATCCGTTCATCTGTTGATGGACACTTAGGTTGCTTCCATGTCTTGGCTAGTGTAAATAGTGCTGCTACGAACACAGGGGTGCATGTATCTTTTTAAATTATAGTTTTGTCTGGATATATGCACAGGAGTGGGACTGCTGGATCATATGGTAGTGCTATTTTTAGTTTTTTGAGGAAACCCCATACTGTTCTCTATAGTGGCTGCACCAGTTTACATTCCCACCAACAGTGTAGGAGGGTTCACTTTTCTCCACATCCTCTCCAGCATTTATTATTTGTAGACTTTTTAATGATCGCCATTCTGACTGGTGTGAGGTGGTACGTCATTGTAGTTTTGATTTGCATTTCTCTAATAATTAGTGATAATGAGCATCTTTTCATGTGCCTATTGACCATCTGTATTGTCTTCTTTGGAGAAATGTCTGTTTAGGTCTTCTGCCCATTTTTGGATTGGGTTGTTTTCTTGTTATTAAACTCTACGAGCTGTTTGTATATTTTGGAAATTAAACCCTTGTTGATTGCATCATTTGCAAATATTTTCTCCCAGTGCATAGGGTATCTTTTTATTTTGTTTATGGTTTCCTTTCTGTGCAAAAGCTTGTAATTTTGAGTAGGTCCCATTTGTTTCTTTTTGCTTTTATTTCTATTGCTTTGGAAGACTGACATACGAAAACGTTTGTACGATTTGTGTAAGAGAATATTTTGCCAATACTCTATCCTAGGAGTTTTATGGTGTCATGACTTATATTTTAGTCTTTAAGCCATTTTGAGTTTCTTTTTGTGTATCGTCTTAGAGAATGTTCTAATTTCATTCTTTTACATGTAGCTGTTCAGTTTTCCCAGCACCACTTATTGAAGAGACTGTCTTTTCTCCAATGTATATTCTTGCCTCCTTTGTCATAGATTAATTGACCATAAGTGTGTGGGTTTATTTCTGGACTTTCTATCCTGTTCCATTGATCTATATTTCTGTTTTTCTGCCAGTACCATAGTATTTACTGTAGCTTTGTAGTATAGTCTGAAGTCAAGGAGCTGTGATTCCTCCAGCTCTGTTCTTCTTTCTCAAGATTGTTGTGGCTATTTTTGAGGTCTTTTGTGTTTCACAGACATTTAAAAATTTTTTGGTCTAGTTCTTTGAAAAATGCCATTGGTAATTTGATAGGGATTGCATTGAATCTGTAGATTGCCTTGGGTAGTATGGTTATTATAACAGTATTGATTCTTCCAGTTCAACAGTATGGTATAACTGTCCATCTCTGTCAACTTCAGTTTCTTTCATCAGCATCCTGTAGTTTTTGGAGTACAGGTCTTTTGCCTCTTTAGGTAGGTTTATTCCTAGGTATCTTATTCTTTTTTTTTTTTCCCCTCTCCACAGAAATCTTTAGTAAAAGGCAAAAGATTTATATGATCTGAAGAGAAACCAGAGTATGAATGGTATTTTATTCTTTTTGATGCAATGGTAAATGGGATTGTTTCCTTAATTTCTCTTTCTGATAGTTTGTTGTAGTGTACAGAAATACAACAGATTTCTGTATATTAAGTTTGTATTCTGCAACTTTACTGAATTCATTGATGAGCTCCAGTAGTATTCTGGTAGTATCTTAAGGGTTTTTTAATGTATGGTATCATGTCATATGCAAGCAGTGACAGTTTTACATCTTCCTTTCCAATCTGGATTCCCTTTCTTCTCTGATTGCTGTGGCTAGGACTTCCAAAACTATGTTGAATAAAAGTGGCAAGAGTGGGCAACCTTGTCTTGTTCCTGATCTTGGAGGAAATGCTTTCAGCTTTTCACCATTGAGAATGAGGTTAGCTGTGGTTTTGTCGTATATGGCCTTCGTTATGTTGAGGTAGGTTCCCTCTATGCCCACTTTCAGGAGAGTTTTTATCATAAATTGATGTTGAATTTTATCAAAAGCTTTTTCTGCATCTATTGAGCTGATCATATGGTTTTTATTCTTCAGTCTGTTAATGTGGTGTATCACACTGATTGATTTAAGGATATTAAAGAATCCTTGCATCCCTGGGATAAATCCCACTTGATCATGGTGTATGATCCTTTTAATATACTGTTCGATTTGGTTCGCTAGTATTTTGTTGAGGATTTTTGCATCTATGTTCATCAAAGATACTGGCCTATAATTTTCTTTTTTTGTGGTATCTTTGGCTGGTTTTGGTATCAGGGTGATGATGGCCTCATAGAATGAATTCGGATGTGTTCCTTCCTCTGCAGTTTTTTGGAATGGTTTCAGAAGCACAGGTATTAACTAACTCTTCTCTAAATGTTTGATAGAATTTGCCTGTGAAGCCATCTAAATGTTTGATAGAATTTGCCTGTGAAGCCATCTGGTCCTGGACTCTGGTTGTTGGGAGTTTTTTAATCACAGTTTCAATTTCAGTACTGGTAATTGGTCTGTTCATATTTCCTATTTCTTCCTGGTTCAGTCTTGGGAGACTGTACCTCTCTAAGAGTTTGTCCATTTCTTCTAGGTTGTCTATTTTATTGGCATATAGTTGCTTGTAGTAGTCTCTTATGATTCTTTCTATTTCTCTGGTGTTGGTTGTAACTTCTCCTTTTTCATTTCTAATTTTATTGATTTGAGCCTTCTCCCTTTTTCTTCTTGATGAGTCTGGCTAAAGGTTTATCAACTTTATCTTTTCAAAGAACCAGCTTTTTAGTTTCTTTGATCTTTTCTATTATTTTTTTAGTCTCCATTTCATTTACTTATGATCTTTACGATTTCTTTTCTCCTACTAACTTTGGGGTTTGTTTGTTCTTCTTTCTCTAGTTGCTTTAGGTGTAAGGTTAGGTTATTTTTAGATTTTTCTTGTTTTCTGAGGTAAGCTTGCATTGCTATAAACTTCCCTCATTGAACTGTTTTTGCTGTGTCCCATAGGTTTTGAATCATCATGTTCTTGTTTTCATTTGCCTCTAGGTATTTTTTTATTTCCTCTTTGACTTCTTCAGTGATCCATTGGTTGTTTAGTGGCATACTGTTTAGTCTCCACATGTGTTTTTTTGCAGTTTTTTTCTTGTAGTTGATTTCTAGTCGTCTCATAGCCATGTGGTCAAAAAACACAATACCATTTTTCTTTTCCTCTTCATCTCCAACTGATTTAGTGTCATTTACTTGAAAAGTAATTCTTTCTCCAAAGCCCTGTGGTGCCATCTTTGCCCTAAATCAAACATATATGTGCAAGTTAATTTTTGAACTTTCTGTAGAGTCAACTGGTGTATTTTCCATCTTTGTGGAAATACCACATTGTCTTAACTACTGTAAACTTATAAATATTTTAAATAATAGTCCTCTAGTTTTTTACTTTTTCAAATTATCTTGACTATTCTTGGCCCTTTGTATTTTTATATAAATATCTGCATTCGTTTGTCAATTTCCACCAACACCTTCTGAGATCTTTACTGAGATTACAGTTAATCTCTGTGTCAATGACTGGAGAATTCACATCTTAAAAATCTACAAATATATCATTTTTTCAGGATTAAAAGTTTTCTCTCAGCGGTGTTTTATATCACATAGATGCTATAATACCTTCTAACATGATTATTTCAAGGTATTTGTGTTTATCTTGATCCTATCATAGATGGCATACTTTTCCTCCATTTCATTTTCTAATTTTTGTTGCTGGCATATATAAATATATTTTATTTTTTTATATTGATGATATTTTATATTTTTATATTGACTGTGAATCCAAATATATTGTTATATTACTTTGTCCATTAAAGCATTTCATCTGATGATTGTTTTCCATTTTCTATAAAAACAATCACATAGTCCATAAATAATGAGAATTATTTTGCTTCTTTCCCCTGTCTTAACACTGGCTGAGACTTTGAGTACAATATTGACTAAAAGTGATGATTGTAGACATAATGTTTATTTTAAAAATTTTTTTGGCTGTTTCATTTCTGGTTATTCAAAATAAGGATTAGTCAGAAGCACTTTTTTTCCTTGCTTTCTTCTTGGTTACTTGGTTGCTTATTTACTAGTAATTCACCAGAATATTTATATGGAAACAAGTTAACAGTATTATTTACAACTAAGAAAAGTCACTGCAAACAAGTGTCTGTAAGCAACTATTATAGGTAAAACATTGTACAGTTGTAAAGTAGTACTTGGACCAGAATAACGTAGAGTTTAAGAATAAGTTCTTAAATAAGGTTGGGATCCCCTAGAGAGAAGAGGGACCAGGACCGGGCGGGAAGGAACTCCACAGTTTCAGGACAAAGGGGGGTGATGCAGCAGAGGACAGTGCAAGTGAGTGCTCAGAGGAACTGGAGAAAACGGGGAGATTTGCGACAGAAGCCAAGGCGGGCAAGGGGTTTTAGAAGAGGGAGGGATGTCAGACACTGCTGAGACTGCATGTAAAGTGCCGGAAACGTGGGCCTGCAGTGATCACTATTTAAATCCAGTGATGGCACAGTGGGACCACTTCAGTCAATACCTCTGCACCATAGGGTGAGGACTGGCTTAAAGGTAACTTATGAAAAGGTTGTGGAGTTTGTTTTTTAAAAAGCTACATTATGCTACTGATTTTAAAATGAAAGGGGACACAGTGGATACTCACTACTGACAAGAGTGTGTATGTGAAGATTCGTGTAGTCACTACGATTTATTTGTGACCCCCTAACCAGTACTGGGGGGCGCTTGTGTGGTCCTTTGTGGGGATGCTCGTGCAGGGAGTGGCGATGGGCTTGAGTCACCCCACGTACACGTTCCCACCTGAAGCTGAGGGGATGCTGCCCTCTCGTTTCCGCTCTCATACTGGCAACACATCCTTTGCACGGTCTGTTTAGTGCCGTGGGTTTCTGGTCTGTTTTGTTGCATTTTCTTGCTCTTTGTTGGAGAGTTGTTCTGGTTAAAGTGGCCCCAAGCATAGTGGTGGAGTGCTGCCTGGTGTTTCTCAGCCTTCTCAGTGAGAAGGCGACACAGTGCCTTCCGATGAAGATGTGCGGCTGGCTTGTGCCCCTCCAGGTGTGAGTTCAGTGTGAAGGAATCAGTAATACGGTGCATCCAGAAGAAGGAAGAGAAAAATTGCTGATTTATACATGAGGCTGCCTGTGAGGTGCTAGTCACATTGGTAGTGTGTGATGATGAAGTTCTGAAAAGGTGAAAAAGTGGCTAAATTTGTCGTTTTTGAGATGGTGATGGATGAAAAAAAAAGTACAGTGGAAGCGTTATTGTGATACTGAAAGCAAAAGAAATTTACCTCCTGCTACCCAGGATCATGAAAATATTTTCAACTAGAGTTTTTTAAGTAAAGAAATATTACAATTAATTATGACTTTATAAGAAATATATATTAAGTAAGTTTTTAAAAAACATACATAAAATAAGATTATGTATTGATTGGCTGGCAAAAATGTGGTGACCAGAAGCTCACAGGAAACTAACACTGTATTTCTCCAAGAAACAGCCATCCAGGATTTGCTAATTCGGCATTCACGGTGATTTTCTAAACCCAACTTGCGTGAATAACGAGAACTGACTGTGTAGACCCACATGAGAAACGCATGCCAGTTCTTGATTAAGCTTGGAAGAGTGTGGACTGCTGTGTGTGTGTCTGAAAAAGTGCCGTGAAGGACAGCCTGTTCATTTTAATCATGTTTTAAAGAGTGGGTTTTATTCGGCTTTGGTGAAGGCAACAGATCCAGAGACAACGGCCACTGAGAAGGTAGTTTGTTACTCACAGCCTCCAGGAGCAGGGACCCTCCACACCACTCGGGCCACGTGGGGAAGCACGAGGGTCGGTCAGGAAGCAGGAAACTGTGCTCAGGAGCCTTTACTCTGGGGAGTAGGAAAGGCAAGATGGTCTCAGGATTGGCTAGTTTGGATACTTTCGGTGGCTCTGGCGCAGGGGCTGTCCCCAGCTGCCTGGCACCTGGCCCTGGGGTGACGAGGGTGGTGGCCCAGAGTGTGAGGGCCCCATAGAGGAGGTGCTGGGGAGGGGGCTCTGGGTCGGCTGGTCTGCACAGGACACATAGGCCTGCGGGTGCGTTGTTTGCTATCTGGGCAGTGGCCACCCTGGGAGGGCAGTCCCGGCAGGGTCGGCAAGGCTGCAAGATGTCAGAGCATCACAGATACAGAAAACAAAAAGGCATGATTAAATAAGAGGCAAGCTGAATGCAAGGGCAATTGAGGGCAGGGATCAAGGGTGTGGTTTTAGAAGCGCTGAGTTTGAAAAGCATCTACATGGGACAGGAAGTTGGGAACACCAGCTCCCCCAGGGAACAGCTCAGGTGAAGGTAGAAACGCAGAGCCGTCTTGGAAAGCCTTGGGCTTCGGTGAAATTCTTCACGGAGGTGGCAGATCCAGAGAGAGCGGGCGTGGACTCGGGCAGGGCGGCGTTGAGAGCTGAGGGGTCCAATGTGTTGCTCGGTGCGTCCTCTTAATGAAAACACGATTATGCTGTCAGATATGTGTGGGGTTCTTAGGAGACCTGGAGCCACGGGTATCAATTACACATCATAGAACTGGAGTGCAGCAAACTGGAACCCAGCCCTGGCTGCTCCAGACCAGGGAATGTCGGTCCTGCTCTGTGCCCGACTTTGGAACTTGCTACTCTGTCCAACACGGGAGCCACGAGCCCTGTGGAGCAGCTGAATTTTAAATTGATTTCAGTGATTTAAGAATTTGATTCCGCAGCTGCAGCAGCAATGTGGTGACGAGGGGTCACCACATACAGAAGCTTTCGTCATGGCAGACAGTGGTGTTGGACGGTGCCCTGCCCACCGTTATCCACACCGACCAGGCCCGGTGCCAGCCTCCTTCCAGGTTCCCCTCCGAGGTCAGCTCCTCCGTGAGCTGCGCCAGCGCTTGAGTGACAGTCGCAACCCTCTGCCAGGACGCCGTCCCTCTCTCGCCCTCCGTGTCCAGCCCCCTTAGGATTTAAGAGGCGTGAGAGCAGCTGCTCCTGGGAGGTTACTTCACTACGATGCCTAGAGCGGCACCACTTGTTGAAAGAAAGGATATGAATTCACTCAATGATTGACTTCAGACTTAATGTATAACGTACAATTCGTTTCTAAAAAAAAAAAAGCCCTTGATGTCTGCCATGTAAAAAGTTAAAACCCTCTAGTCAGGGGGTTCCCCTTTTAGCTAAATACCATTGGGGCCCGCTTGCTTGCTGTTTATTTTCTCAGATTGAAAGTTCTTCTTTTCTCGTTCCAAAGTGCTCGGAGCAAGTTCCCACCAGACGCACCCAATTTCATCCAAGAGTTTTCCCCTCGGAAAACCTCCATCAAACACTTGGCCTGAGCATTCGCGCAAGATGCTAATCACCCAGGGAAGCAATGCCTTTCACACGCGGGGACACACTGGCGTGATTATTCAGCCCAGGATTGCCCGGACCTCCTTTCCCACACTCAGCGACCGGCTTCTCATCACGGTGTCTGTTTTTCCACTCGGTCGCCCAAAGTAAAGACGCGTGCAGCAACCGCGCTGCTCCAGCTGGAAGTGGAAACGTTTAAGGAGCCCGTGTGCTGGGCTGGCTTTGAGAGCCGGCCTTGCTTCCGTAGCGATCGCACACACCCACTGCAAGGGTGCGCTTACCGAGAGGCTGGCCACCCGGTATCTTCTGATGAGGGGACCCTGTCACAGCGAGGCTCGAGACGGAGCACGTCTGAAGGGCCAGGTGGAGGGAGAGGCTTTTGTTCCTGCCTGGGCTTCACAGCCTCTCCATCAGCTTGGTCAGAAAAATGTACGATTCAGAGACTTGAGACGAGTCTCTCGTATAGCCTAGGAAATGAGAGAATGGCTGGCTGAGTGTTACCCTTTGTTGGGGGATTTACTGACTGTGGACACCATGGCTAGGTTATTCTCCAGACCTCTGTGGAGTCATTTTGCTATGACTTGTCTAATTATTCTTTTCTCTGTGGGTCTCGTATTTCAATTCACTTTTCCTTTGATGGTTTATTACTTTTTCCCCCGACGTCACTCTGGTCAGAGTTTCGGGAGCCCCACCTCCTCTGGCTGGTGTCCGCACTTCTGGATCACCTGCAGGACGCCGTCCTTCCCCCTCCTGGTCTGTCGTGCTTTAAGAACTTGCGTGCACTGTGGCTTGCAGACGTTCTTTCTGCTGATTGGCTGGTGTTGACCTTACAGAGCCCGGTGGCAGTCGGTATCACGTGCAGTGGTTTCCAGAAGTCTGTGCCCACAACGAGTCTGCCGGGGCGGAGGCATCCTCGGGCATGACCCAGGTGAGGAGGTGGCCGACGTGCCGGATTCTGAATGGCTTCTAGACTCACCTGATCGGGGGACAAAGCTGGACAGAGAGAGGTGCAGGCCGTGTGCCAGTGGGTAACTCGTCCTCACCGGGCTCCCTACGGGACCCACGACCAGGTGGGAGCGGGAGACCCAGGGTCACCTGTTCACTCATCCCTCGGCCCTTCACAACCTCACACGTCATCAGTCAGCACAGGGCGGGCCCTGAGATGCGGACATTCAGGACACAGCTCGCGGGGAGCTCCCACGACACAGGGGAAACGCTGCCAGCCTCTGGGTGTTTCATCTTAATTGCACGAAAGCTCTGAATTGTTTTCTGGATTTTGACTTGGCACCATGACCTAAAAGGTCTCATTTCCCCGGGGAATTTCTATACGACACTATCATTCATCATCTCCTTTGCTGCATCCCTAACTTCCACCAACTCGTCCAGGTAACGAAAGATACGGCCCGTCCTGTGACGTTCTGCCCTTAAGGGTCCCAGAGATGCTCCTGCTGCAGCTCTCGTACATGTGCACGAAGCCCTGACAACTACCCCCTAGAATGGGCACGCACACCCAACAGCCAAAGGCGAGGAAACCTCGCACAAGCTCGTTAGGCCCGTCAGTGTCAGCTCTCCTGTTAGCGTAAAGTTATACCCTCAGCCTCTCACTCCGCCGCAGCTGAGTCTGGTTTTCGTAATCCACTTTAATCGCAAAGTTCCGGCCGGCAGCAATCACAGCCCTCCCAGAAGGGGAGGAAATACACTGCTCAAGAATGTCTTCCTTTCCGTAAGGAAAAACTCACAGCTAAAGCACGCCTGTGTCTCAGAGAAGCCCGAGTTAGCTTATTTGCATTAAAAACTTAGGTGTCTATTTACAGCTTTACCCGCCGCGCTGCCTCCCACCTCCCCCCGCTGCTGCCAGCTCACCCAGGCTGGTCACGAGGGCTGCAGGTCAGCTGCTTTGACGTGGAAGCACTGCCATCCTGTCGGGCTCTGGAGCCTGTGTCCCACCCCGTGGGAGCCTCTCACAGTTGTAATAAATGAAAGCAGGGCCCCTGTCTCCTTTGCGCTTTTTACGAAAGCCGTGTTGCACACGTCCCATATATAGGAAGACAGCTTTGGTGGAGGTATGATTTCCTCTCCTGCCAATTTCGTACCCTCGTGAGATTTACTGTTAGCGTATTCTCTCTCTCTAGGAAAATTACATGATTCTTCAAGATCTGTCATTTTCCTGCAAATATAAGGTGACCGTCCAACCCACACGGCCAAAGGGCCGCTTGAAAGCAGAAACCGTTTTCTTTACGACCCCGCCGTGCTCCGCTCTAAAGGGGAAAAGCCACAAGCACGTCAGCTGCCCCAGTGACGCAGGTACGTTTCATGCAAACTTCCAAGGTTGCGGCTGTGATGTTGGCAACTCTGTACACATTTCCAGACCGCATTTCACAAGACCCTACAAACCCAAAGTATCCCCCTTTCTAAACTGCAGCGTGACGGCCCCGTTGGGAGGTAACATACGTGTGAAGGCACGCGTCACTTCCTCATTGCAACAGCTTTGGCGAGACAGCCTTTGCTGGCGTATCAGCCCTTTAGAAATGAAGCCAAGGGTCTGTGTACTGCTTGTGCGTTTGGCGCACTTTATGTAAATGATTTCACTTTTATCCCGGCCCTCTGCCATGGGCGTTACCTCGACACGCTTTCCGAACGCCCCGTCTTTACCTTCCCAAGCCTCCCCTACAACGGGGGCAGCTATTCTCAGACGCAGACCCCTGAGCGCCTTCTAGTAACTTCTGACAACTCTTGTAGTACCTTGAATATTCACCCGTCTCACTGCCGTCTCTCCTGTTCTCTAAGTGGCCAAGTCCCGCCAGATCACAAAATGCTTCCTCCGTCTCCCACCCGCAAAGCAGGACTCCCAACGTAGCCCGCAAGGGTCGGAAGCACTTGGCACGAAGGTGCAGGGCTGAGGCTGCCTCCGCACAGGTCGCCGGGGCGACCGCCTGACCCCGCGCTCCCGCCCCTGCCCCGGAGAGCGGGAACCCCACGGGACGTACCTGCCGCCGAGGGCCCCTGCGCGCTCTCCATCCCCTGACCCGGCCTTCCTCTTCCCGCTGCTCCAGGTCACGTTCATTCCAAAGTGCACGCCAAGCCCGAGAACCTCTCGGCCTCCTTCGTGGTGCGGGACACGAACGTCACGGGGCGCTTCTCCTGGAAGACGAGCAAGGCCGCCGTCCAGCGGCCCGTGACCGGCTTCCACGTGACGTGGGCCGAGGCCACGACCGAGAGCAGGCAGAACGGCCTTCCCAACAGCATCATCTTGCAGTCCCAGATCCTCCCGGCGGTGCGTGCCCCTCCCTCCCGGGCCCTCGGGCCGGTACCCGCGCCGCGGGGTGGTCACTCACTGTTGGCGCCCACGTCCCATCACGCCGGGGCTAGTTGTTGCGTCGCGTGTGTACGTTTTCTTCTCCCGAGTGTATTACTTCGCAAGTACTGAAAGACACCACAAGTGCTGCTGTGAACAAACGGTCGTCTAGATGAACCGTGATTACTGGAGCCCCCTCTTCAGCACACGTCTCCTGTCGACATGCGATGCACGTGGTTTAACCGTTTTCTTCTCCTTTGTGAAGCCCGTGTCCCTCTGGCCCGAGTGGACAGGCCCCGTTTGAAGGGTTAAATTTGGGGAAAAATAACTAAGAGAACCTTGTTCTTTCTCTTTGTTTCCCCGCTTCAAATCTGGCCAGAGCCCATAATGAGTTGGCCTGTCTTCCAGGCCACTAATTAATTCCTTGGCTTGGGAAAAAACCCATGTATGGGCTTTTACCCGCTCTACAAACGCTCTTAGAATACCCAACTCCTGCTCCAAAAAGAAAAAGAAAAAACAAACAAAAAAACCCTTAAATCCCGGCAGGAAAAATTCCATGGAATTGGAAAGTAATTTTTCTATGTGTGTATATATTAGGTTTTATTGAGTTTTGAGAAAAATGTGTTGGCATAAACACTGTTGGCTACGGGCACCGACAGATAGATACTGCATCTTAAGGAACACAGTGGGCTCGCTCACGGAAATGTGGATTATCAAGAATTCTTTAAACCATGGGAAAGTCTTAGGTTGAGGAATACAAAATGCGGTCCCAGGGGTGAGCCCAGAGGCTGGCCCCGGCCCATCTGAACTCTGCAAGTGTCCCCAGCTGCCAAGAGCTGGGCTCTCAGTGCCGAGGCCGCCCGGCAGGGCAGGACCCTAGCAAACAAGGACAGACGTTCGACCGACCACACTGGGGCGGCAAAGCAACCGCACCCGCGTTTACACGGTGATCGCGGGCGGGCGGGAGGAAACGGGCAGAGTGAGAGAGTCCATTGTGTGGCTCTGTGGTCAAGAGGTGCCTGACGGGCGCGTCCTCTCCTGTCCCCCCTCAGGATCGCTCCGTGCTCACGGTGCCAGGTCTGCGGCCGGCCACCCTCTACCGTCTGGAGGTGCAGGTGCTGACCGCGGGCGGGGAGGGACCCGCCACCATCAGGACCTTCCGGACCCCCGACCTCCCGCCCTCGGCTGCACACAGTGAGTGCTGGGGCCCCCCGCGAGCCTTGGGGACACAGAGAGAGTCTTGGTGAAAAAACGAAAATCAACAGATCACTGCAGGTTCCTACGGATAGGGAATTCTCTGAACCTGAACTTCTTCCAGCCCTTTGTATGTGCTTTTCCTGGCGGCCACGCCTGCTGCCCGCAGCCCACCTTACACGCTTCCTGGCCCTGCTCCCTCCTCCCTCCCTTCCTTTCTGTTACTGCCTTTTCCATACTTCCATTTTTTCCCCTGCATGATGCATGCTTTCTCCTTGTCTGTCTTTTAACCACAGATACACATGGTGGGGGGGGGGAAGAAAAATCTATCATCTCATATCAATCTGAATTTTTTTTTTTAAATTAAGATGTTTAAATTAAGATGTTCAAATATGACAAAATAGCAAATAGTATTTGGCTACGGGGCTTATTTTCTTATTACATATGTTGTTACTATAATCTATATTACATGAATTTTCTTCATAATATGACCCAAATCAATCTACTTGACTTACTGCTCTGTTAAAAATAATTGTCACCTATTGTTTCACAACAATGAGCCTCTTGTTGGTTTTTAAATTACGCACTTTGCTTTTCCAGCTTAAACCTTTGACATGACTTTTTAAGTTTATGTGTTGATAAGAAAACTGAGAAGTCGTTCTAGTTTTACTTCTGTTTGTTTTTTAAAAAGTGATGGATCAAATTTGCCCCAATAGCTTTCTGCACTTCAAATTTAAAGAAAAAAAACCATCATCGTGGAAGAGCTTGATGGCCCCTTACGTTTATAAGGGTTGGGTGAATGCGGTCCCGATGTTCCTCCACTGAAATTCTGTGTAATATAAGAGCATGTGTTAAGTTTTAAACTTTCTTGAGGAAATACAAAGGATTTTGGCTTGCTTATATAATTGTAAGCCTAAAGGAAGGGGCTTGTCCTCTTTCTCTTGTGATTTTTTAGCGTTAGGGAGGGAACCAAAGAGCGGGAGGGAAGGCAGAGAGAAGAGAGGGAGAGGGAATGTGCCTCTGCACTTTCAGGGTCAGGAGAGGAGGGAGCGCGTGCCCGGGGCCAAGGCTTTCACCACAGTAAACGCGCTCCTACTGTCCGTTCAGCCAGCCGGGTAAAGCATCACAACCGACTGATACGCCTGCTCTGTCTCCCTAGGACCCCACCTGAAACACCATCATTCACACCATTACAAGCCTCCTCCAGAAAGATACTGACCTGTTCCCGGAGACGCCTGAACCCCGAGCAAGCGTGTCAGCTCGCAGACCTTCGAGAACCAGCCGCGCCCGTTTACGGGAGCGCCAGGCCTTTCCCATAGGACCTCCCGCCCCATCTAACTTTACTGCACTAAACGCTTCTGTCTGTCTCGGACGCGCCTGGACACCAGGGACAAGTGGTGAGACGGTGGAGGTGGACACAGTTTCCTGTGAGAATGGAGAATACGAAGGCCAGGCCTGTTTCACTGCAAAAATCTGTTTCCATATATGGTTTAGCTATAATCTCAAGTGAATTACTGCAGATCTGAGACTTCCCTGAATTTAGAGCAGCAAATTCTCAAGAGAAACCGGCGTAACAAACACACAATTTATACACGTAATAAGCATACACATAGTAACTAAGCATCAAGTTACTCAATAAACATTTTGAAATTAAATTATTGGTTTGGTTTGCAAAATTGACTGAAGAGTATACAGTTTTTTTGGCCCTATTTATTCAAATACTTCTTAAGATGATTTTTATCACGTGATTTTTTTAGCTGAAAACTTGTGACCTGCAATATGCCCATTAATTTAGACTTAAAATGTTCCCACTTCAAGCACCTAAGCTTCATTTTCTACAAAGGCAAAGAAGAGTTCAGCCTGTAAATGAGGATTTAGGGAAGACATCCACAGCAGAAAGGAGTCAGTGCCTTACGCTGCTATCCAGAGTCTGCCTTGGAGAAACTAAAAGTGTTTTCTGGGGATACTTTTTAATATTTCATCCTATACTGTAAGAGATTTTCCTGATACGCTATTTATGCTTTTCCTTAATGTGGGAAACGGCTGCTGATGTGCTTTGTTTTGCAGCTTTCATGTATCTAAAACTTGACAAAACCTCTTGCTTGAAATGAAAGAATCCCAACTATTGAATATTTTCAAATCTTTACTGAGATTTGCCTTCTCTTAACGAAAGCAAGCTCTTTACATGGTAGAATACTGTCCGTAATGTCGAAAAGGTGGAAGGGCTTTGGTTGGTGGAGAAGGACAGCTACTTGCCTTTGACTAACCTGCCTTCACTCTTCCAAATGTATTATACCTTATTTGAAAAATTTCCCAGGTTCCACGCTAAGCCCTCAGAGCATGACCGCAAGTCAAACACGTTGTTAGTATACAGTATTGCAGGGTATGTCGCGGCAGCCTTAAACCAGAAATGTTTAGTTTAAAATAGTTTTTTCCTCGAGGGAATACCCATATGTATGTTTTGAAACAGGCACGTATGTGTGTGTGTCTGCGTGCTTCCGTGTGTATACGTATACACATATGCGCACACACACTCACAGACTCACACATACACACACATATACCTTGAGGACGGATCTCTGAAGAAATTGTTTTCCCAGCTCAGCAATGGTGGATAAAGACACAGTTCTCCTAAAGATCATTAGGGTCCTCTGTTTTCTCCGTCAGTATCGACACTATGAGAAAAGAGCAACTTAACAAAATTGAACATTTTAAAGGATAGGCTTCCTCGTTTCATTACCTACCTACACAAGTAAAACAAGGAAATTTTCAGTACACTTTTCTTGGGTTTTCACGGTGGGACTTGGAACTGGTCATTTTGCTACGTTTCCCGAAAGCCTGCGGGCGCCCTGACTGCTCCCGGTGGGGTGAAGAGGAGAGAGAACGTGTGGGCCTTGTGAGGCTTCCCACTCTGTCTGAGAGCAGATGCCATGCAGAACGCAGACAGACCCTGTCGGTTACCAAATCGATGCCCAGCCTCAGGGAACACAGTCTGTAGGCATGGATCCCTGAAAGAGGATATTGAAAACTGCTTCCTGTGCGTTAAAATTGTTTAAAAGTCGATAAGGCAGACAGTGTTCTGTAGCTTTGGACACGTGGCTCCATGGGAAATCTCAGAACGGAAGTTCACGGCGCCTCTGGCTGGTTTTCTGCAGCTCCTAACGTGGCCTGGGATGGACTTTAGCACAAGGTGTCCTGAAATCACCTGGTTCCAAGAGTTACAAATTTTGAATGGAGAGAACAGGAACAGCCTTCATTTCAAACGCCCTTGAGCTTGAGCAAACACAGAGATCGTCTCTGAAACTATGATCTACTCTAGTGCTATTCCCAGCATCTGAATTTCAAATTCTTAAAACTTCAAAAATGAAAACTTCACATTATTGGCTACAGGCTTATCTTTTACCTTAATTTGTCATGAAGAAATCCAAGTATTCATGCCAGCAAATTTTTGTACTGTTGTATAGTTTAAAATGCAGGAGTATATACATAGATACGAAATATTATTAAATTATTAAATAAGCTTAATTTTATAAAATTTAATTATGTTTCTTTTGTCTGGGTAAGAGACATTGAGCAAATATATTTTCAGTTCAGATGAAGGTTCTGTAGCTTACACCTTCCTTAAAAAAATCTGAAGCAGCTCTTATGAGCATTTCATTCTGCTATAATATTCAATAATTTAAATTTTATTAGTATTATTGGAAGAAAATGCTATTAATTAGGCAATGAGAGAAACCTGAGTTTCTTTTATGAATTTCAGTAATCTTCAATAATAGTCAAATGAACAAAAATAATTACTACTTTTTGAATTTTTAAAATTTGAGTGCCCTAATAAAGGGCTAAAAAGATCTGTTTCTTATTTTAAAACACAGTTTTAGTGGCTGGCTCTCTGATACGTTTTATGGAAATTAGATGCATTTCTCTCACATGATAAAAAGTATATTAACTGATAGTATTTACTCTCTAAAAAACTGAGCTCGTCAAACATATGACGTCATCAAAGACAGGTGGCTAATTCCATGTACATCGAGGCTACACGCGCTCTTTTTACTTAGAACAGTCACTCCTCAGCGATGGATTTATCTGTGCTACCCCTTGTTCTAAGTAGCCTCTATGGAGCAGTTTTTATAAACGAATGTGTGCCCTTCACGTCATCTAGTGTTCTAATACGACCTATTGATGACAGGTAACTTTCTGAAATGTTTATTAAACAAAATTCAAAGTTGAAAAATAGATCTATGTCCTAGAAAGCTGGAAGAACCTACACCCAATGTAGAGAGCAGGGTTTCTGCACCGCAGCACTGTTGAGGTTTGGGGCTGCACGTTTCCCCGTTCGAGGGCCCCGCCCTGGGCGCTGCAGGACGTCGAGCAGCGTCGCAGGTCTCCACCCAGCAGCTGCCACGAGGACCTCCCCCGGGAGGGGGGGACAACCACAAGCTCTCCAGTCATGGCCCACGCCCTCTGGGGGGTATAAGGTCACCCCCAGCTGAGGATCACTGCTTCGTAATGTTTACTGAACAGATGAGAATTTGCCCTGTATGAGGAACCAAGTAATTCGCAGGGGTAGGAACGGCTGGGAAGTGATTACACTGGACTTCAAAGCCCTTGACTCTATCTTTTATCGCCACTGAAAGTCCGATCAAAAGGCTGAATTTGGACTTGTGTCTGTATCACGTGAGTACGAATATTAATTTTGTCCTACGAATCAGTCAGTGTCATTTGTGATAACGGCTTATTTACTTAATGCCCTTTCTTACACCATGTGCTGTGGAGTTCCTCAAGTTTACTCATTCCTACGATTGCAAATATCTCAATGTTGTTACGCAAACTTTGACGTCGTGACCAGAACACAGAGGCTAAATATCTGTTGCATGTACTTTAAGATTCATTTAAAATATAAATGCATAAAGATGGCGACTCTTATCTACGGTTTTGCATGGCCAGACTGAGCTTCTTACCTCTACTGAACATTTTAGCAAGTTATACACCATTCACAGGGTGATTAACAGAGGTCTGTATGTGAAGCTGTTATGACTTTTTCTTGACTTAATTATAGTGTGCAGATAACACAACGGCTACCTTCTCATCCAGATGGCCTGTAGAAATCATGTCCCTTAGAGAGGTCATTGAAAGTCAATATTTATTTATGTATGTAATAAAAAATGTTTGATTTCTGTGTGTGTCTATTATGTTATTTAGGGAGAAGTAATCTTGTAAAAAAAAATTTGTAAAAAACAAAAAAGCACTGTAAATAGGCTGATACTCTGTGACTCATTATTTTCATGTTAGAGTCTGTACATACTGATTCCGTAATAAAGGATCTTTAAACCCACGCAGTGGACTAGACTTGTTTCCTGAAAACATACACACGCGCACACACACGCACACACACACGCACACACGCATGTGCACACGCACACACGCGCACGCACATTTTCTTTCCATTTAAAAAGAAAAATTAACAGTTTCCTACGGCCCCAGAGAGATGCAAAAAGCCTCACTCCCCTGTCAGTACGAAGGGAATTTGAGGTCTGGTAAGTGCAACAAGGCAGCACGTCAGCCTGAAGAAGGTATCCTGGACTTGGACAGTCGGCGCTTCAGAGTTCTTTCATCGCGTTTACAGCCCTGACTCCTGATGGTTTTGGGGGCATTTTCTATCAATAGTCTACAAGTTTAAATCGCTCCCCGCCCCCAGGATGTATCCATAAAAGGCTAGGTATGTGCAGCGCTAATAAGCTTTCACCCACACCCCGGTGTTTTCAACACCAAAGGCCAGTGACGGCTGCGGTCTCCGCTCCCCGTGCAGCGTCTGGAGAGGTTCCGGCGGCCGCCACGCTGGCAGGCGCTGTGCCCACAGCATCTCCACGGGGGACTTAGAAGAGTGCTCTTCCATAAAGCACGAGGAGGAAGGTGTTAACGTACGGAAGCCGGGATTATTCTTCTCTCCATAAAATCACCTATTTATTTATTTATTAGACACTCACTCAGCAGAAACGTCCTTAGTCTCTACCGTTGCCTGGTCCTGCTCTACAGCTGGGACACTGACCAAGCCTGGCAGGTGCCAGGTTTTCAGGGGTCTTCCTCTAGGAGAAAGAGACTGGCAATAAGGACATCGCACGTGTGAAAAGCCAGGGGGTGAAAAGGCCGCGCAGCGCTGGGTTAGGGAGCGGCCGTGGGGTGCTGAGGATGGAGGTTCAGGCAGGACGCATTGCGGGCTCACCGTTCAGCTAAGCCCCGACGGATGGGAAGAAGCGGTGGCCGTGGCCGGGGACCCACACTGAGACGGGGGCACAGCCCTGGGGCGGGAGCCTCTCAGCTGTGCGTCTGGGGTTACTGCCGAGGGGCGTCCGAGCCACTTGTCCTTCCTTTGGTCTTTCCTAGTCGCTATTTCAAAATGATGGGATTTGCCTGACAAAAATCACGTAATCGTTTGTTTTGTTTCTTTGTAATCAGAAGCCGTTACATGGACAGAGTCTGAAAATTACTGGCCGCTGACCAGAACGAACAAACAATGGTGATAGATTCTTTGTAAACAGTATTAGCGACACCTAAGAATCTGGACGCAAACGGTGCCCTGTTGTGTGACTGCATTTTTGTGAACTTTCTAGACCAGGAAAGTCCATGGAGGCAGAAGACGGGTGGTTGCCTGGGGCTGCGGGGAGGGGATGGGAAGTGACTACTTCATGGGGGACGGGGTTTGCTTTTGGAGTCGGTGAGACTGTTTTGGAACTGGACAGAGAGGATGGCTGCGCACTTTGAACGTGAACTAAAGGCCACTGAATTACACACTTAAACTGGCCCGGTTGATGTCATGTGAGTCTTAACTTCAATAGAAACAAATACTGGCAATACCACCTCATTGCCAAACACAAACGCACGCATATATCGTGTTCAGTTTCAGTAGTAAGTGAAACTTATTTGCAGGGTAACTTATCCCTCTGATTTTCAAGTGAAAAGTAAGCAGAAGTGACGCCGCAGACGGCACGTTCCTGGCCTTGATCTTGACCAGGGAGAGTCTGGGTTCAGTCCCACTCCTCCCGGGCATCCTGTCGGAGGTGGCGCCCCTCCTGCCGCTGAGCCCCAGCGCCAGCTGGCTGAGCCACCGAGGCTTCAGCACTGAGGTCCCACTGGCCCCGGCGCCCCAGCCTCCTCCCACCTGTGACGCTGCCCTTGTCCGAGCCGGGGTCTGAGGCGTCACCGCCCCACAGCTGCGGGCCCGTTGCCCCTCCGACTGGTGTCCACCCTCCCTGCTTCCAGCCACCCCTGCCACGGGCGGAGGGACTGTGGGCTCCTGGCCCAGAGCCCGGGCTTGCGACTTACAAGAGAAACTCGACTTGCACACATTCTTGACCCCCTGAGCTAGACTATGGGGCCCACAGGGGTGGAGGGCTGGTGGAGGGCCGTGGCAGAGACTCGAAACCAATGAACGTTTTCAGTACGCTTTCCTTTGCGGAGAGGCTTTCACGCAGGTGTGTCTTGGGAACATGACATTGTTATAAATTGGAGAACATGTTTACGTACAACAGCCGCTTACGGAAAATGCCCCGCTCGGTGAGGTAGCTGTGCGTGACAGGGAGAATTTTTAAAAGAGTAGGAACTGGGCCCCCTCTTGTGCTGTGACACATGGAATGTGACGGTCCCGTTCCACCCCCCCCCCCGCCCCCCACTGCAGTTTGCAGCCAGATCGGGGGCCGACAGGTCCCAGGAGACCCAGGCCCCAGGCGACAGCACCAACGATTCAACTCCTGCAGCCGCTGCGCCCCTGCCCCAGCGCCAGCCAACTCCACGCTGCAGCCAAGCACTAGGTCTGCAACGAACACAACGGACAAGGGGGCGCGACCTTGGCCCGCCTCTGGGCAGGACCGCGGATGCCTGCACAGGCAGTGGGTAGGGCGCTGTGACCACATGGGCCTCAGTGCTCCACCCCTCACCTCCTTGGGGACAGAGCACACACTTAAGGGCAATGCAGCCTTATCAAACCTGACCTTCAAGGCTTCTACTCCAACGCCTAGGGAGCAGACCCTGCCCCCTGAGAGGGCTGTGACAGCCGTGGAGCAAAGAGGAGGCCCCGCCCGACATCCAGTGTAGGCTCTGGTCACAATGCCCATCGCACCCCCTATCAAGGGGATAACGGCCAGCACAGCAAAGAAAGATGTGGCTGGCATCCATACCAAAACAGCCCTCACACCAAAAATACTGGACTCGCAGTTTACATGGAAACACTCCCGCGTACGAATACCCCTTCAGACCACAGGAGGTAACTGTTTCTCCTAAATTCACAGAGACAAAGAAAGTAAAATGAAAAAGCAGACAAACTACACCCAATTAAAACAACAAGAGAAGCCCCCTGAAAGAACAAATAATGAAACGGACCTCACCAGTCTACCTGACCCTGAGTTCAAAAAGGAGGTAATAAATATGCTAAAGGAATTAAGAAAGATTATTGATAGAAATGCAGAGTACTGTAACAAGGGAGTAGAAAGTATAAAGAACCAGTCAAAATTAGACAATTCAATTGCCGAGATAACAACCAATCTAGAAGCAATGAATAGGAGACTAAGTAATGCAGAAGAATGAATAAGTGATCTGGAAGACAGAATAAGGGAAATCACCCAATCACAACAGCAGACAGAAGACAAATGAACAAAATGAAAGCAACATAACAAGATCTATTGGATAATATAAAGCATGCCAACCTACACATAATAGGGATCTCAGAAGGAGAAGGAAGAGAAAAGGGGATTGAAAATGTATGTCAAGAAATTATGGCTGAAAACATCCCAAACCTAAAGAAGGAAACAGATATCCAGGTATAGGAAGCACAGAGGGTTCCAAACAAGATGAACCAAACAGACCCACACCAAGACATACCATAATTAAAATGGCAAAACTTAATGAGAGGATTCTAAAAGCAGCAAGATAAAAATAGTCAATTACAAGTGAACCCCGACATGGCTACCAGCTGATTTCTCTGCAGAAACGTTGCAGGCCAGAATACAGTGGCAAGATATATTCAAAATCCTGAAAGGGAAAACCCTGCAACCTAGGATACTCCACCCAGCAAGATTATCATTTAGAATAGAAGGAGGGAAAGAATTTCTCGGTGAAGCAAAAACTGAAAGAATACAGCAATACTAAACCTATCCTAAAAGAAAAATGGAAAGACCCTCTCTACCTAGAAAAGAAGCAAGAATCTATAGGAAAGGGAAAATCACAATAGGAAAAGCACATACGTAAAAGGACTGAAGATCACCTAAGTAAGCCAGTACACAGATTAAAAAAGAATCAAAGCAATTCTGTAAAAGTGATTATAACTACAATTAACAGCAAAAGGATAAACAACATTAAGGGGTAAAATAGGACATTAAAATCACAAAATGTAGGGGAGGGAAGTAAAAAAATGTAGATCTTTTACAATGTGTTTGAACTTATATTACTATCAGTCAAAAGCAAGTAGGTATAGTTACAGGTTAACATACCCAGGGTAACCACAAGTCAAAAACATACAAGAGATTCACAAAAGCCAAAAAGAAAGAAACTCAAGCATATTATAAAAGAAAACCATCACATCACAAAAGGAAAAACAAAAAAGAAGAAACGAACAGAGAAGAACTACAAAACGAACTGCGAAACAAAGTTTAAAATGGCAATAAGGGCACACCTATCAATAATTACTCTAAATATCAATGGACAAAATGACACAATCAAAGGACACAGAGTGGAAGACTGGATAATAAAACAAGAACCTACAATATGCTGCCTACAAGAGACACACTTTAGGGTGAAAGACATATACAGACTGAAAGTGAGGGGATGGAATACCTATCAGAACGGCTATCATCAAAAAGAACACAAATAACAAATGTTGGTGAGGATGTGGAGAAAAGGGAACCCTTGTACACTGTTGGTGGGAATGTAAATTGGTGCAGCCACTGTGGAAAACAGTATGGAGGTTTCTCAAAAACCTAAAAATAGAACTACCATATGACCCAGCAATTCCACTCCTGTGTATATATCTGAAAAAACAAAAACACGAATTCAAAAAGATACATGCACCCCAATGTTCATAGCAGCATCATTTACAACTGCCAATATATGGAAGCAACCTAAGTGTCCATCAACAGAAGAATGGATAAAGAAGATGTGTATACACACACACACACACACACACAGGAATACTACTCAGCCATAAAAAATGAAAATATGCTATCTGCAGCAACATGGATGACTTGGAGGGCATTATGCTAAATGAAATAAGTCTGACAGAGAAAGACAAATACTATATGGTAACACTTATGTGTGGAATCTAAAAAATAAGACAAACCAGTGAATATAACAAAAAAGAAGCAGACTCACAGATATAGAGAACAAAGTCCTGGTTACCAGTGGGGGTGTGGAGGGACAATATAGGGGTTGGAGACTGGGAGAAACAAATTATTGGGTGTAAGACAAGGATGTATTGTACAACACGGAGAATATAGCCAATATTTTGTAATAACAGAAAATGGAGTGTAATCTTTAAAAATTATATAAAATTTTTATTTAAAAAGTAAAATATTTAAAAATAAAAATCATAAGTTAAAAAAGATATTTTCCTGCAACCTGAAAAAAATGGGTCAAAGATCAAATTTAAGAGGAAATCAGAAAATACCTTGAGACAAATGACAATGAAAATACAACTTTACAAAAATCTAGGGGATGCAGCAAAAGCAGTTTTAAGAGGGAAGTTCTTAGCAGTACCTGCCTTCCTCAAGAAACAAGAAAAATCTCAAACAACCTAACGTACCACTTCAAAGAATTAGAAAAAGAACAAACAAAACCCAAAGTCAGAAGAAGGAAGGAAATAATAAAAATCAGACAGGAAATAAACAAAACAGAGATCACAAAAACAAAAAGATCAATTAAACCAAGAGCTGGTTTGTTGAAAAGATAAACAAAACTGACAAAACTCTAGCCAGGCTCATGAAGAATAAAGGAGAGAGGACCCAAATAAGCAAAAGAAGAAATGAAAGAGGAGAAATAACAACTGGTACTGCAGAAATACAAAAAATCATAAGAGAAAACTATAGTTTTCCATAGTTAGTTACATGCCAATAGTTACATGCCAACAAACTGGACAGCCTAGAAGAAATGGGCAAGTTTCTGGAAACACACAGCCTGCCAAAACTGAGTCAAGAAGAAATAAGTAACTGTAATAGACTGATCGCTAGAAGTGAAATCGAATCTTTAAAACAAAAACAAAAAACAAACAAACAAACAAAAAAACCTCCCAGCAAACAAAAGTGCAGGACTGGACATCTTCACTGGGTAATTATACCAAACATACAAAGAAAAACTTATACTTATTGTTCTCAAACTATTCCAAAAGATTGAAGAGGAGGGAATATACCCAAATTCTTTCTATGAAGCCACCATCACCCTGATACTAAAACCAGACAAAGACACTACAAGAAAGTAAAAGTACAGGCCAATATCTTTGATAAATACAGATGCAAAAATCCTTAACAAAATATTAGCAAACCAAATCCAACAATACATCAAAAGAACCATACACCATAATCAAGTTGGACTGATTCCAGGTTCACAAGGATGGTTCAACATACACATATCAATCAACGTGATACACCACATTAACAAAAGAAAAGACAAAAACCACACGATCATTTCAACAGAAAAAACATTTGATAAAATTCAATGTCCGTTCATGATAAAAAAAGACTCTCACCAAAGTGGGTATAGAGGGAACATATCTTAACATAATAAAAGCTATTTATGATAAACCCACAGCCAACATAATTCTCAACAATGAAAAGCTGAAAGGCGTCCCACTAAATTCAGGAACAAGACAAGGATGCCCACTCTTGCCACTTCTACTGAACATAGTATTGGAAATCCTAGTCACAGCAGTCAGACAAGAAAAAGAAATAAAAGGTATCCAAATTGGAAAGAAAGAGGTAAAATGGTCACTATTCGCAGATGATACAATAATCTATATAGAGAACCCCAAAGACTCCATACAGAAACTATAAGAACTAATAAATGAAGTCAGCAAGGTAGTAAGAGAAAATCAACATACAGAAATCTGTTGTATATCTTTACACTAACAATGAAATATCAAAAAAAAAAAGCAACAAGCCAATCCTGTCTAAAATTTCATTAAAAAAAAAAATACCTAGGAATAAAGTTAATCAAAGAGGTGAAAGACCTATATGCTGAAAACTATAAAACACTGATAAAGGAAAATGAAGATGATTCAAAGAAATGGAAAGATATCCCATGCTCTTGGATTGGAAGAATTAATATTGTCAAAATGGCCATACTACTTGAAGGAATCTATAGATGTAATGTGATCCCTATTAAAATACCCATATTTTTTCACAGAACTAGAACAAATAATCCTAAAATTTGTATGGAACCACCAAAGACCCAGAATTGCCAAAGCAATCCTGAGGAAAAAGAACAAAGCTGGAGGCATAACCCTTGCAGACTTCAGACCATCCTACAAAGCTACAATAATCAAAACAGTGTGGTACTAGCAAAAAATCAAAAACAAAAACCCAGACATATAGATCAATGGAACAGAATAGAGAGCCCAGAAATTAACCCACACACCTATATTAAATTAACCTATGACAAAGGAGGCAAGAATATATAATGGAGAAAAGACAATCTCTTGAGCAACTGGTGTTGGGAAAGCTGGACAGCAGCATGTAAATCAATGAAGTTAGAATACTCCCTCACACCATACACAAAAATAAACTCAAAATGGCTTAAAAACCTAAATGTAAGACATGATACCATAAAACTCCTAGAAGAGAACATAGGCAAAACATTCTCAGACATAAATCATAGCAATATTTTCTTAGATCGGTCTCCCAAGGCAAAAGAAATAAAAGCAAAAATAAACAAATGGGACCTAATCAAACTTAAAAGCTTTTGCACAGCAAAGGAAACTATCAACAAAATGAAAAGACAACCTAATGAATGGGAGAAAATATTTGAAAACGACGCGACTGACAAGGGATTAATATCCAAAATATACAAACAGCTTATACAACTCAATGACAAAAAAAAACAACCCAATCAAAAAATGGGCAGAAGACCTAAACAGACATTTCTCCAAAGAAGACATACAGATAATCAACAGGCACATGAATAGACGCTCAGCACTGTTAATTATTAGAGAAATGCAAATAAAAGCTACAATGAGGTATCGCCTCATGCAGGTCAGAATGGCCATCATCAAAAGGTCTACAGTTAATAAACGCTGGAGAGGGTGTGGAGAAAAGGGAACCCTCCTACACTGTTGGTGGGAATGTAAATTGGTGCTGCCACTATGGAGAAAAGTATGGAGGTTCCTTAAAGAACTAAAAATAGAACTACCATATGATCCAGCAATCCCACTCCTGGGCATTTATCTGGAAAAAATAAAATCTCTACTTCAAAAAGATACATGTACCCCAATGTTCATAGCACTATTTACAATAGCCAAGACATGGAAAAACCCAAGTGCCCATCAGCAGACAACAGATTTAAGAAAATGTGTCATACACACACACGCGCGCACGGGCACACACACACACAGAGGAATATTACTCAGCTGTAAACAAGAATGAAATATTGCCATTTACAGCAACGTGGATGGACCTAGAGATTATCATACTAAGTGAAGTCAGTCAGACAGAGAAAGACATATGTTATATCATATCATTTACATGTGAAATCCAAAAAGTAATAAAAATGAATCTATATACAAAACAGAAACAGATCACAGACATAGAAAATAAACTTATGGTTACTAAAGGGGAAAGGGAACAGGAGGATAAATTAGGAGTATGGGATTAACAGTTACACACTACTATACATAAAATAGATAAGCAGCACAGATTTACTGTATAGCACAGGGAACTATATTTAATTTCCTGTAATAACCGCAATGGAAATTAATCTGAAAAAATATATATAAATATATAACTGAAGCATTTTGATGTACACCTGAAACTAACACAATATTGCAAATCAACTATACTTCAACAACAACAAAAAAGAAGTAAAGGGAAATTATTACCCTAGAATTTCATCCGGTTTCCCCCAATGGTTAACATCTTCCAAAACTGTACTGTAGTACAGTAACATAACCGGGAAACTGCCATCAACACCATCCATAGAACTTATTCAGCTGTCACTGGATTTACATGCACACATTTGTATTTAGTTCTATGTGATTTTATTATATGTGTACATGCCATTGTTTTCTAAGCAAAAGAACATCTAAAATACCATAACTTAAAGAAATTCATTTTAAGGAAGTATTGTATATTTTTGCAATTTCCCTCAGGCTGAATGCTATTTGCTTCATGGATGATTTTAACTTTAATGCTATTGAAATGATCAACTCAATATGCGTTTGATACTGTCTTGAATTTCAGGCAATGAATTGTCTTCCTAAAGCTGCATGCATACCAGTTCTGTCTATAAAGATCTGTCTTGTCCAATGAAACTAAATTTATGTATAAGTAAAATCCACAGATTTGAAAACTCATTTCATGGATTGAGAGGAATGTAGGTGCATAATTATAATCTAGAAGTGGGTTTTAGGGAGGAAAAAAAAAGGAACGGTGAACTTCATTCCTGTTTAGCAAGTCAGACCTTGCCTAAAGTAGGAAATAGATCTGGGTTTCAGATGAACATAACACTTAAAGGTAAGTTCGGAACAAACACCTCCAGTTGTGAGCATGCATCCCACCCCGGCTCAGATGCTTTCAAACCCAGTTGCCTATTAGATCCCAGGGGAGTTTTAACCAGTGTCCTCCGGCACCTTCAGGTCTGGAGTGAAGCGTGGACATCAGGGCTGTTTCAAAGGGTCCCTTGGTAATTCTAAGATGTTCCCATGGTGAGAACCAGTCCTCCTGACCTTGAGGAGGTGCTGAATAGTACATGTTATAAACATCCTGCTTGTGGAGCTGAAGAAGTAAAAGTCATACTAAAGCATCACATTCTGATTACACCGGAGTGAACCGAAGTTTTTCTCCCCTAGTTTATGCTTGAGTAAATGATACCTAAAGATGTAGCTGCAGATCTGAGGATGCACGCAGATATATACAGGTGTAGACAGATGTAGGTATTCCTATACACAGGCGTCTCCCGTTCAGTCTTTTGGGTGTAATTGAGAATTTATTGTGGGACACATTGCTAAAACACAGGGTAGTCAAATCTAGTTTTGCATATTCTAGTGTGTATGTTAGTAGAAATTACATTTCTTAAATGGCTGTTGTGGAAGACCTTTCACAGAGGCAGCTTAAGTGGTTTAAATGCAGTCTTGGGGAGCCAATTAGAATAGAGCAGTCAGTGTACTTACAGCCCCAGGTTATGTGCGATCCAAACCTGACTCCGACTGACCTTTTCACCCCAGGTATCTCTCTCCTCATCTCAAACAATGGCCCATCACATGCAGTTGGGTTCATTACCAATAATGGAAACCATCCCTCATTCCTTTGTGGATTGGACACGGCTGGTATTGCACTGGGTTGATCGTTTGATTGTAAGACACCCTTTGTATCTTACTAGAGAAACGGCTAATAGAATCAACCCCAGAGCTAACACTGAGAGGACAAACTGTAAAGCACTTGGCTAAGGGTGCTACTTGCATTAACTCATTCATTTCTACCATCCAGGAGGCAGACAGCATCTGCAGGCTCGCAAGGATGAGACATAAACGGTTGAAGTCAATTGCTCAGATCAGGTAGCTGGTGAGTTCCAGAGCATGAAGATGAACCCAGGCCACAAATGTCAGGCCAGCACCCTAGCCGGTAACCACTAAACTCTGTCTGCCAGCCTGTCCTCCATCAGCTCCAGTTACAAAAGATACCGTGTAGCCTTTATAAGTAAGCACGGGATCTTATATATGTGTGTGTAAGTAGATGCTTATGAAATACTACGTATATATGTTTATAAAATACTATGTATATATGTGTAACACATGTAGATATATATATATGAAATGTAAATGATACTAAATATATCTTTTTATGTATATATGTGGCTTGCTAGGTAGGAGGGTTTTTGCTTGTTTGTTTATCCAGTTTTGTTTTTGTTTTTGGAGTTAACCCTCACGGATTCCCTGAGAATCTGGATGGTGGAATGTCCCTAGGGCTTCTGGATTGATTGTAACATGCAGCCAGACAGAGAACCACTGCCTTACGGGGTCGTCCAAACTCTCAGACAGAACTGAAGTCTTTTGCGATGTGCCCACAGCATAATTTTCTTGCAGTGTGGCTTGGGTTTGGCGACTGGAACGCAGACTAATAGATATGGGTAACCGTGAAGTTCTCTTACAAACTCTTTTCCTTTTTTCTCTCCTCCTTCCCTTACCCAGATAGCAGGGGAGAAATCATAACTGTTTTATTATTTTACACAGAAAATCATCCTTACATGTTTGTTTCTGAGTAAATTTGGGAAACCAGGAGACATACTTTTAAGGACTTGGTTGACCATCTGAATAAAAGTGCTGCATTTATACAGTCATCAGTTTTGTTTGCAATGACTCACCCTGAGGTTGGCAAATACTTGCCAGTCAGATGGTAAATTTGGAAGTCTGCCTAGAGGTTGTAAGAAAAGAATTAAAAAGAAGCTCCTTTTTGCAGGTTTGATGTGACTGAATGTTCCGGGTGGTCTGGAATACAGAACAGGTGGTGAGGTCTGTACTCTTGGCTCATGCCATGTTTCTGAGCTCTCGATATCTGCCCAGTCCTTAGACTGCAAGTTGAAGATGCATTTACAGGGGCAGGTGTTTCCCAGTACTTTTTTTTTTTTTTTTCACTGTATTTGTATATAAATAAGTGATTATTGGATGAACTCTATCAAAGGTTAAACACATATATCATGGGGTAATTATTTTCCTTAAAACACGTTTATTGACTAAGCAGTAGATGAAGGCCCAGTATCCCTGTTTGTCTACGTGAGGATAATTATAATTTCTTCCAAAATAACTGCATGCAATGGTTTAAGATTTGACAGTGAAAGGATTTACTAGTCCTCCGTTCCCAGAGGTAGTCATGCAAGAGGGAAGAGTTGCTGAAAGATGCCCCAATATTTGCAGGAACAGTGATGCAAAGCATTTCCGTACTTTCCTTATCATCAAATTCACTCACACTTCCTTCCTCCAAAACATCAGGGTGTGACTCTGGTTCCAGGCTGACGCGTTGTCACCCGCCTCCCCCAACCCCATCTATAAGACTGTCCCTTGGGATCTCCCAGAGGCTCCCAGAGGTGTTCCAGACCGAAGCCCAGGCCCAGTTCCGTTCACGGGGCAGGAAAGGCACAGGCTGGCCCCTGCAGCTGTGGTCCGAGCGCTGGCGTGAACGCTCCACACGGCGTGCACAAAACCCCCGGGCACCTTCACCCCTGTGCGTTTACAGGTGCCGGACTGTCGTTTGGCCACGTGCCAGCTTCCCCAAGAACCAATGAAGCCAAAACATCAGCATTTATCCAGTTGCTGACAAGCCAGCACCTGTAAAAAGCCAAAGAAGACACCGGGGGATGCGGGTGGGAGTCACCCAGGGCGCAGCGTCTCCATCCCGCCCGCGGGCTTGGCAGCACAAGCTGGCCAACCGCAGCCCCGCTGTGTTACGTGAGATCAGCTTAAATCAACATGCATTTTACAGCAGACAGCACGGCTGAGGGCCTGAGACCTGTCTCTTATGGACACAGACGGCGAGCTCTGTGGAGTCTCCAAAAGTCTTCAAGAGATGAACCTTGGGCATGATTTTTTTTTTTTTTTTTTTTAACCGCCTTCGGAAGTCATTTTTGAGGGCTGCTTTTTGCTGTGGAGTTTTTGGTCCATCCTCATCATCCCCCCCCACAGAGCATGTAGGGCTCGGCTGGAGCCTGTTTTCTTGATGTCTGTCCAGAATCAAAAGGCAAGGACGCTTTAGTCCCAGAAACAAAGGCTGGGCTTTGGGGGTGGGAGGGGGCCTTCCAGTCAATGCTGGCTTAAAGGGGGAGAGCTTATCCGCGTCCACAAGCGCAGCTCTGTCGACCCAGGGAGGCCTGTACGGGTGACCGCCCTGCTCAGTGACGAACTGCTGATGGTGGGTGGGAGGTGGGAAATGGAAGTGGGACATCTGATCAGGAAATCACTTGGAAGCTCCACCCCACTGGGGAGCCAATGCAGACAACGGGCCTCGATGCTCCTGGCCACCAGGGAAGCTCTGAAAATGCAGCGTGGAGTCCAATCCAGTAACTCTCCAAGCATAGACTTTCTCGAGAAAGCCAGAGTCTATGCATCCCCATGAGTGTCTACGCTTTATCGCTGCATTTGAAATTGGTATGCCACTCCTTATTAACTTGCTTAAAAATTGGTGCTCTCAACCACTGCGTGATCTTCCAGACTTTTCTGTACAGTGGCACTGCAGAAGAAAACTTTGATTTGCTTCCCTCTTTCCCTCTGTTTTTTAACTGCAGCAGAACATTTGGTGCTTGACATGCCGTAAACTCTATTCAAGTTCAGCCAAAGTCCTTGACTGGACAGATCCAGAAAACCTGAGGATGTGAGGCCAGCCCTGGGGAACCTGTTTTCTTGCCTCTTCCATCTTCCAGGGGCCACCTTGCTCCTCGGCCTGAGGCCCCTTGCCCCACCCCCAAAGCCGGCACGGTGGGTGGAGTCCTTCTCACGCTGTATTCTTCTGCCTTCCTCTTCCACTTTTATGGACCCTTGTGGATCCATCCAAAGGAGCCAGGATGCTTTCCCTGTTTTCAGCTGGTGATCAACCTTAATTCCATGTGGAACTTTAACTCCCCCTTGCCGCATAAGGTAATATATCACAGATTCCAGGGATTAGAGTGTGGACCCTTGTGGGGCAGCATTAGTCTACCTTCCACAGGACCTGGATATGTTCTCAGACTGAAACACTCAGGTGGGAGACACACACATCTATTAAATACGGAAAGTTCCTGTTTCTTACTCCCTACCTTCTCAGCGACCCAGAGGTACACGTTGCTAACATTTTCACGTGTATCCTTGCATCCCTTCCTCTGTGATTTTACAGAGCAAAATCTTTTTACATAAATTCAAACTATATGCATTGTTCTTCAACTTGCCTTTCTCATCCATTAATATGTCTTGTTGAACTGTCCATGTCAAGGCATATAAATCTATCTTGTTCTAATCAGAATGTCATAGATTTGAATACCACAAATTACATAATCATTTTTCAAGGGATGGAGTTTGAAGAATCAAAATTCTTCCCTTGAAGACTGGCTAGCTTTAGTGACACATTTTTTAATGAACACAATAGGGGTGAAAGTGACCCTGCATGACTTTTAAATCTAGGTCACAGAAGGTAACACTCTCTCTCTGTGTCTCTTGTCTTGCTCATGGGACCCAGCGGCCATACCATGAGGAGGCCCCAGCTTCATGGAGAGGCCCATCTGCTGTGGTCTTGATGACCACCCTGCCTCAACCACCAGACACATGAGTGAACAAGCCTCCAGAAAAATCCAGTCACTGCCCAAGTGGGGCAGGATGGATGTGAGTGAAATTCTTAAACAGCTAAGCCCTACTTATACAACAAGTGAATGCAACTCTCTTTAGATAGTTTCCCTGTCGGATATGGAGCAGCCTAGAGTCTGAAATAGGGCATTTTTATTTTTTTCTTAATTTTTAAATATTTATTTATTTATTTTACTTCTTGATATTTTTAAAACATCTTTATTGGAGTATAATTGCTTTACAATGGTGTGTTAGTTTCTGCTGTATAACAAAGTGAATCAGCTATACATATAATATATCCCCATATCTCCTCCCTCTTGTGTCTCCCTCCCACCCTCCCTGTCCCACCCCTCTAGGTGGTCACAAAGCACCGAGCTGGTCTCCCTGTGCTATGCGGCTGCTTCCCACTAGCTATCTATTTTACATTGGGTAGTGTATATATGTCCATGCCACTCTCTCACTTCATCCCAGCTTACCCTTTTCCCCTCCCCGTGTCCTCAAGTCCATTCTCTATGTCTGCGTCTTTTGAAATAGGGCATTTTCAGAGGGAATTCTTTGGGGGATTTTGGAAAATCTTGGAGCAAGATGTTAAGAACTGTTCTGAGTCATCCACAGGAACTTTTTTCTTCTATTTTACCAAGTGCATTTTTCAGAGAACACAGGGAGGCCTCTTCTGAACCATTCTGTAGTAGCATCACAAATAGGGACCAACAGAGTACAAGGTGCCTAAAACACACGGTGGGGTGGGGGGAGGGGAGGGAAGGAGGGGCTTCACTCTCCCAGACTCCCTCTCCCCAAGCACAGCCACGGGCTCCAAACATTTTTTTGTTCACTGACACCTACTAGTAAATGTTTTTAAGCATTCATCTTCAATTTGTTCATACTTATTACTTTGCAAATAATATGCATTATTGTGTTCATATAATATTTACATTGTAAAAAGGACGGTATTAACATAAAATTATAAGCAAAAATATTTTTCCATGTATTTTTATGTATAAATAATGCATATTCGCTTTTATTATCCTAAAAAACTATAATTTGAAAAGATACATTAGCTTTAATAATGTCCAGGATGGTTGACTTTTAATTATTTTGCTAATTATAATGGCTTAATAATATAATTAGCGATGATCTCCAGATATAATACATACTCCGGGGAAGTTCACGGCTATGAACAGTGTATGTAAATTCACATCTTTTTTTAAAAAATAAATTTATGTATTTATTTATTTTTGGCTGTGTTGGGTCTTCGTTGCTGCGCACGGGCTTTCTCTAGTTGCGGTGAGCGGGGGCTACTCTTCATTGCGGTGCGCGGGCTTCTCATTGTGGTGGCTTCTCTTTGTTGCAGAGCACGGGCTCTAGGCGTGCAGGCGTCAGTAGTTGTGGCACGCAGGCTCAGTAGTTGTGGCTCACAGGCTCTAGAGCGCAGGCTCAGTAGTTGTGGTGCGAGGGCTCAGTAGTTGTGGCTCATGGGCTCTAGAGTGCAGCCTCAGTAGTTGTGGTGCACGGGCTCAGTAGTTGTGGCTCATGGGCTCTAGAGTGCAGCCTCAGTAGTTGTGGTGCACGGGCTTAGTTGCTCCGCAGCATGTGGGATCTTCCTGCACCAGGGCTCGAACCCGTTTTCCCTGCACTGGCAGGCGGATTCTTAACTACTGTACCACCAGGGAAGCCCCCTGTAAATTCACATCTTAAATGATGCTCTTGATTACTTCAGATGTGGCAAGTTATTGCTTGTCTGATCTCATTCAATGTTCGTTGTGTTGACCTCATTATGGGGCTAGTGAAAAGCTTCTATGAGGATTAAACAGGAGAAGAGTCAACCGTGCTCTTACCTTGTTCTCTTGGACTTGAGATATGGGTAAGTATTTTCAATCCACAGTTCTTTTATAGGAAAATTTTAAGCTACAAGTCCATTTTGTAGGGGCTAGATTAGTTAGACCTGGATGAAATAATCTACAAATCTACTTAACCGTACATAAGGCACATGACACTATAAGTTGGGGATTAAGTAAAAGCCCAGCTCTGGGCTCCTCCAAGCTGCACAAACTCCCAGTTTGCCCTCAGGACATCTCGCATTCCCAGGACAGGACATATCCCATCTGTCATGGAACCAAGTGAGGACTCAATATCAAGTTGACCGTTATGAATCAATACATCTTTATATATATAATATATACACTATACATTTATATATATGATATATATTATATATATTTTTTTTTAAATTGAAGTATAGTTGATTTACAATACCGCATTAGTTTCAGGTATACAGCACAGTAATTCAGATATATTTATGTTCTTTTTCAGATTCTTTTCCCTTATAGGTTATTACAAAATATCGAATAGAGTTCCCTGTGCTATACAGTAGGTCCTTGTTGCTTATCTATTTTATATATGGCAGTGTGTATATGTTAACTTTAACCTCCTAATTTATCCCTCTCCCCTCCCCCCCCCCCAATTTTTCCCTTTGGTAACTATAAGTTTGTTGTCTATATCTGTGAGTCTTTACATTTTGTAAATAAGTTCACTTGTATCCTGATCTTGCAATCCTACTCCTGGGCAAACTATAGTTTTCCAGAGAAAACTATAATTTGAAAAGATACATGCACCCCAATGTTCACAGCAGCACTACTTACAATAGCCAAGACATGGAAGCAGCCTTTGTCAGGCTGACAGATGGATAAAGAAGATGTCACACACACACACTGACACACACACAATGGAATACTACTCAGCCATAAAAAAAGAATGAAATAATGCCATTCGCAGCAACATGGATGGACCTAGAGATGATCATACTCAGTAAAGTAAGCCAGACAGAGAAAGACAGATATCATACGATATCGTTTATATGTGGAACCGAAAAAAAAAAAATCAATACATCTTAATCACCCTCTTAATTATTTAACTAGAAATAAATGTAAATGGAAGTTGTAGTACTTTCTTTCTACATCCAAACTAGTTGTCTTATAAACTTCACCCTATGTTGGGACCACCAGATTAGACAACAACCACTGAAGTACAGCCATAGTGGGACTGTCTGTGGAATTACCTCTGGGGGAATAAACAAAAAAAAAGTTTTTTAGTATTTTTCAGTTTATTTTGTAGATGGGTCAGGCCTGTGGGGGGAAAGACACTTCTTGGGGTACCAAAAAAGGAAATGCCTTAAAGTGGCATTTCCATTTCCACAGATTATACCAACTCTGCTATAAGGACGTGAGAGTTATCTAGGGCTGCCCATGTTCTGGTTACACAATCCTCCAGACATTTCTCCAAGGAAATTAGCATTTAAGAAATGTCTGCGTAATGAATGAATAAATGAATAAATGTCAAACACATCAATGACTCACAAGGAGATAAAAAGTTTCCCCTGAATTCTTACATAATCCTTACGGGGCATTCCAACCTTCAAGATGGGGGCCACCAGCACCTGCCCCAGGGAATGGAAGCTGGTTCGTGCTTATGTTGGTGCTAGTGGGCATTTATGTGTCTCCTCGATCCGACAGTCAAATACACTTAATGGTAGTAAAAAGCACTGTTATGTTCAGAAAGCTCTGTTTCCTCCTCCATCTTTTTTAAAAACTTCTATTCTGAACTACTATGGAGTCCTTGCTAAAGATAAATACTTCTTAGTGATGATTTATGGAGACCCAATAAAGAATTAAGGATGGGAGCCAACACTGCCCTCTCCTCCTGGTGTTCCCACTCACTCCTCAGTGTGGAAGTGGTACCATGTCTGTCAAGCAACAGTTGGGGGAACTCTGATTCTCACTGTGGCCCAGCAACACCAGAGGAAGCGATGAAGGCCAAGAACAAAAGTCATGCTAATTCGGAGGGGGACACAGGATGTTTCTGAGCTAAAGATCAAGAGACACACACTACAAGGAAAACTAATGGGAGCTGATTTTGAACAACAAAGACTGACTTCCCTAAGTAGCAGACACAGAGTGTATGTTTTTTAAAAAATTAGATGTGGATTGTTTTGATCAACAATGGATAAAAAAGGAGGGAGGGGAAATACTGGTTCTTGGAAAAATGTGCCCTTTCTCCATCAGCAGCATGTTTATTCAAGTGTTATCTGTATATCCTAGTAAGTTATTTTTTTTTTTTAATTTTATTTATTTATTTATTTATTTATGGCTGTGTTGGGTCTTCGTTTCTGTGCGAGGGCTTTCTCTAGTTGCGGCAAGTGGGGGCCACTCTTCATCGCGGTGCGCAGGCCTCTCACTATCGTGGCCTCTCCCGTTGCGGAGCACAGGCTCCAGATGCGCAGGCTCAGCAATTGTGGCTCACGGGCTTAGTCGCTCCGCGGCATGTGGGATCTTCCCAGACCAGGGCTCGAACCCGTGTCCCCTGCATTGGCAGGCAGATTCTCAACCACTGCGCCACCAGGGAAGCCCTAGTAAGTTATTTTGCATCCACTGTTTAGCATGAAAAGCAACAACAAGAAACAGTGTTGATATCTGGGTTGATTGAAGGACTCAATGTTTTTCATTTAAACATTGTAAACCCAAGGACAGTTTTATAACATCTTTGGACACGGTTGTTATATGTAGAACAATTTGTCTTAAGTGGGAATAAATTCTAGTTACCTTTTCCCTGAAAGTGCTTTACCATTTAACTATATTTGTTTTATTCTTTAGGCAATGATAGAGACGGATGCAAACTGTCCAGCAAAGCACAAAGACTGGAATCATGTGCCAAGTGAATTTATAGCCCTGAAAGGGCCCCTGCAATGACACTGCTCTTCTCCTGGCTCTTGTGAAAGGAGAATGCTGACCACTGACTCTAGGCTCCCGCAAAATTCAGCTGCATTTCTCACAACAGCATCCCTGCCGACGCCGGGAGACAGAACCCACGTTCACTTCACCCCTCAAGTCTCAGGCGCTTCTGCATTAGGACAACGTCTACAGAGCTCTGCAGTTAGCCGGTGGCATCAGACGGCACAGTGATGGCCGGGGCGTGGCAACAACTCCTGCCGGGAGACGCACCCGGGAGGCTGTCATCTGAGACGGACTGGAAGAGCCCTGCCTTGGAAAGAAGTCTGCTATTTCAGTGGTTCCGTTTTCAGCAATCCTCCTCAATTCAACTGAGCTTACTTAACCTCCATCACTGGGGGTATGCAACACCCAAAGATCCAGATCACCATCCCATCGCTCTGTGGATAGAGGCTCACTGACATCCTTGATCACTTTAGTAAACTTCATCTTGTCTCAAAATCCTTGGTGGACCAGTAATTCACATCCACCAAGTGAATGAAACTGGAAAGGTCAAAGGCAGGCTCTAGCCACTCGCTGGCAGAGTGAGACAGCTTCCTTGAGGGTCTTTCAAATCCTAATTTTGGCAGGCATAACTTTCAGGTCTGCTATGTCTTGAACACATTTATTTTTCACATTTAGAACATAAAACTAGTTAATGCATATGAGCTCTGAGGCAACATAGCTTTATAAAGTATCCTGATGTTGTTTAGCAAGTTGACATGAGTCAATGCTAGATGTCAGCAGAAACTGGCTGGTATGCCCCAAGCATTCTTGGGCTCTAAGAACATGTCTGTTACGCAGATCGTGTGGTTTCTATCCTAAATAACAACATGGCACCATAATTAATCAAATGAAGATTTGCCACATTTGTGTGTAAAGTTTAAACATATATTGTAATGGTGGTCATTAAAAAATTTTTTTTTTAAGAAACAGAATTATAAATGTCATTCTATGTGCAAAGTGTATAGATTGTATATGTGAAATCATCTGCACATCTTGTTTTTCATACAAAGGCATTTTAGCATTGTGCGTCATTGAGGAGTTTGAATTTACATTTGTATTCTTTTTCTTTTCAAACTGTGCTAATTATCTACTTTAAATCATAGTAATAAAATCACAATATGCATATGGAATCTTATGGGGTAAATTTTAGAGAAAACAAATATACTGAGTTACCAAAAGATGTCTAAAATTTCTACCCTATTTTAGTAGCTGTTTGAGAAACAACGATGGGGAAGATTGAAGGTAGAATCCGTCAGCTTCCCTTCCTAAGCAACAATCTCTATTACCAAGACAGCTGAACGTTAATAAAGCTTTGATTCATATTTCAGTAGGTGTCACTTGAAATCTATCAGAGAACTGCTATCTGCTCTGCAGCCTCTATGGTATTTGCAGTCTTTTTGGCTTCATCTATGCACCCTTAAAACACTGCATTAAAAATTGTATTTCCAGGGACTTCCCTGGTGGTCCAGTGGTAAAGAATCTGCCTTGCAATGCAGGGGACACCAGTTCGATCCCTGGTCGGGGAACTAAGACCCCACATGCTGGGGAGAAACTAAGCCTGCGTGCCTCAGGGAGAGAGCCCGCGTGCCGCAAATTACAGAGCCCCCGTGCCCTGGAGACTGCACCACAACGAGAGAGAAGCCCATGCACTGCAAGGAAAGATGCCGCATGCCGCAACGAAGACCCGATGCAGTCAAAAAAAATTTTTTTTTTCAGCAAGCACTGCATGTGGTACTTAAATGTCTGGCATAGAACCATGATCGTTTCATCATTACAAATCTAATCTTCTTCATGTGAAACCATCAAGTACTGTGACATTCTCTGCAGCCACAGAAAGGTCAGTATACCTAGCTGGGCTTCCTAGGGTTATATCATGTCTAGGGAATACTTCAGGCAGAAGAAATGATTGTTTGGCTATTTTTAAAAACAGTGGTTTGAAAAAACTTTTTAATCTATTCATTGCGTATTAGTTCAAGTTAAAGTTATTAAAGTAACTGATCACAACTTCAAATGTTTGTGTGTGTATTCTTTATATATGTACAATAATGGGCTGGAAACATCTGGTTTTTCTAGTACACAAAATCCAGAATGATATTTTAAGAAAACCCTTTTGTGCACGGAAAAAAATGGAATAAATCAAGGATTCACACTGAAGTAATTTCCCGGAAAAAGAGAATAATATTCACCTCCTTGATTGCCAACAAACACATGAAAGAATGCTCAACATCATTAATCATTAGAGAAACGCAAATCAAAACTATAATGAGATATCATCTCACACCGGTCAGAATGGCCATCATCAAAAAATCTACAAACAAGAAATGCTGGAGAGGGTGTGGAGAAAAGGGAACACTCTTGCACTGTTGGTGGGAATGTAAACTGATACAGCCACTAAGGAGGACAGTATGGAGGTTCCTTAAAAAACTAAAAATAGAACTACCATATGACCCAGCAATCCCACTACTGGGCATATACCCTGAGAAAACCATAATTCAAAAAGAGTCATGTACCACAATGTTCATTGCAGCTCTCTTTACAATAGCCAGGACATGGAAGCAACCTAAGCGTCCATCAACAGATGAATGGATAAAGAAGATGTGGCACATATATACAATGGAATATTACTCAGCCATAAAAAGAAATGAAACTGAGTTATTTGTAGTGAGGTGGATGGTCCTAGAGACTGTCATACAGAGTGAAATAAGTCAGAAAGAGAAAAACAAATACCGTATGCTAACACATATATATGGAATCTAAAAACAAAAACAAAAACAAAAATGGTTAGAAGAACCTAGGGGCAAGACGGGAATAAAGATGCAGACCTACTAGAGAATGGACTTGAGGATATGGGGAGGGGGAAGGGTAAGCTGGGACAAAGTGAGAGAGTGGCATGGACATATATACACTACCAAACGTAAAATAGATAGCTAGTGGGAAGCAGCCGCATAGCACAGGGAGATCAGCTCGGTGCTTGGTGACCACCTAGAGGGGTGGGATAGGGAGGGTGGGAGGGAGGGAGATGCAAGAGGGAAGAGATATGGGGACATATGTATGTGTATAACTGATTCACTTTGTTATAAAGCAGAAACTGACACACCATTGTAAAGCAATTGTACTCTAATAAAGATGTTAAAAAAAAAAAATTCACCTCCTTGAAACGTACCATAATGCGAACATTTGAGAGAAACTCTGCAGTTCAGGATGGAGAGGACAGAGCATGAAACTCCAAAGGGAAATATTTATTATCAAGTTTTACCAAAACACTATCTCATGTCCAATGCCAAATGATTAGCAGATGCATTATACCTTTCCTTAGAAATAATCATGTAGACAAAAATGTTGACTAAGAGCAATGATGGTATGCATCCTTGGTTTTTTTCTTGATTTTGATAAGAAATAGCTCATTGCTTCTTTCTTTCTTAGGATAATTGGTGGTAAGCAGCCTTCTTCATGATTAGGTTGCTTTCCTCTAGTTCTATCTCAGACTGTTCTTAGGAGTAGCTGCTGAATTTATCACCTGCCTTGCATCATGAGCCACCATGAATAGGAACAGATGGTCTTCTCCTTTAGTTTGTTAGGACAAAAGATCTTCAACTATCACTGCATCCTGGACTTAAAATATCAGTCATCTTCTTGAATACCTTAGACTCTACTGAGTAATAATCTATAATTTTTGCATCTGATCATAAATGATAATAATATATATTCTATAATTTTTCCAATTATTTTGTACCCTAGCAAGTTTTAGCATTAAACTTACACTAATATCATGGAACTGGACAGTTTCCCAGTTTTCTTCTATAGCCTAGAAAAGTTTACATCACATAGAAATGATCTGTACCTTAAAGCTCAAATAGACTTCAGCTGTGATACCAGCTGGGCCTGATGTATATTATTTTTTGAAACTTGCATCTCTTTAAATTATGTTTTCAGCACCTTCCTTGATTATTTGTGGATTCAGTTTTCTGCCTCTTTGGGAAGAAAGTTTGGATATTTCTTCAGGAAATCAACCATTCTCTTCAGAATTCTCATATATATAGCAATAGAGGTGTACAAAATATGCCCATAGAATTCTTCCCATCTCTTTAATATGTGATTACATTGCTGTTTTTATTCATAATCTCATTCATTTTTTGCTTCATCTAATTTTCCCTAATCTAACTTTCTGAAAAAAATATATTTAAGTTCAAAGAAATGGCATTCCGATGTATTTATGACATGTTTATGATTGCTACTATTTATACTACTTTAGTAATTTACAGTTTTATCTTTATTCTTTTACTTTGCTTTTATTATGGATATTTTTTATCAAGTTGAGGAAGTTTACCTCTATTGCTAGTTTACTGAGAGTTTTTATCATGAATATGTGTTGGATTTTGTTAAATGGTTTTTGTGCATCCATTGATATAACTATGTGGTTTTTCTTTTTTAGCCTGTTGATATCATGGATTACATTAACTGATTTTTGAATGCTGCACCACCATTGGATTCAATGCAGGATAAATCCCACTTGGTCACGGTGTATAATTCTTCGTATACTTTTTTAGATTTGATTTGCTAACATTGTCTTAATGATTTTGCATCTATGTTCGTGGGAGAGATCTCTGTCTACAGTTTTCTTGTAATGTCTTTGGTTCTCATAGAATGAATGAGGAATTACTCCCTCTGCTGCTATCCTCTGAAGGAGACTGTAGACAATTAGTATAATTCCTCCCTTCAGTGTTTGGTAGAATTCACCAGTGAACCTTTGTGGGCCTGGTGCTTTCTGTTTTGGAAGATTATTAATTATTGATTCAATTTATATAAAAGAGATAGGCCTGTTCAGATCATCTCTTTCTTCTTGTGTGAATTTTGGAAGATTGTGTCTTGCAAGGAATTGGTCCATTTCATCTAGGTTATCAAATGTGTGGGCATAGAGTCATTCACAGAATTCCTTCATTATCCTTTTAATTTCCATGGGCTCTATATGATGTCTCTCTTTCATTTCTGGTGTTATTAATTTGTATCCTGTCTCTCTTTGTCTTAGCCTGGCTAGATTGCTTTTACTGATATATTACAGAAAAAAAAAAAAAAACACCCCAGTTTGAGTTCACTGATTTTCTCTATTGATTTTTTATTTTCAGTTTCACTGATTTCTGCTCTGATTCTTATTATTTCTTTTCTTCAGCTTCCTTTGGACTTAATGTGTTCCTCTTTTTCTAGTATCCTAAGGTAAAAAAGTTAGATTATTGAGTTTAGATCTTTCTTCTTTCCTAATGTTATACATTCAATGCTGTACTTTCCCCTCTAAGCACTGCTTTCATTGCATCCCACAAATTTTGCTAAGTTGCGTTTTCATTTTCATTTAGTCCAAAATATTTTAAAACTTTTCTTGAGACTTCTTCTTTGACCTATGTATTATTTAGCAGTGTGTTGTTTCATCTCCTTGTATTTGATTGTTTTCCTGTTATCTTTCTGTTACTGTTTTCTAGTTTAATTCTATTGTGGCCTGAGAGCAGATATTCTATGATTTCTACTCTCTTAAATTTGTAAAGTTGTGCTTATGGAACAGAATAGGGTCTACGTTGGCGAATGTTGCACGTGAACTTGAGAAGAATGTGTACTCTGCTGCTGCATGAAGCAGCCTACAGATGTCAATTATACACACTTGATTCCTGGTATCTGAGTTCCCTCCCCCTTCCTCCTACTGGAATCATGAGGCCATTTTTCTCTGATATTTACTATAAGAACCTAGTCGAGCTCCTTGCAGTAAACTCACAGAAACCCCCCACTCCCGGACTTTTTACTCTCAGACTGGTCCACGTGAGCCTCCAGCAATCCATCAATCTTGGGGGCAGTGGTCTGGTTGTGTCCTCCTCTCTGTCATGCATTTAAGAAGAGCTGTTGATTCTCCTCCTTTCTTGTGGAACCAGAAACCAGACGTCTTATTTTGCTTTTCCAATTATGTTTCCTAGTTTCTTATATTGAAGATGTAGTTCATTTATATTGCGTCTTTTTCATTTTAATAATGAAAGCTTAGGTGGATATAAATGAGTCTGTCACAGGCTTTGCCAGATGGATTAACCTTTTCATTACTTGCTAGATAATTGACAGTTCTGCTAGGATTTTCCCTTTGATCTGGGTGTTGTTTCACACAACACCTCCCCCCATTTTTTTTCCCAATTTACACATGAATCAATTTACAAATGACTAGGTTTGCGGTGTGTGTGTGTGTGTGTGTGTGTGCGCGCGCAATTTGTACTGCTGATATCTAGCTTTGTGTATAAAAGTGTTTTGTAAAATCTGGATATTTTATATTTTATTAGGATTTTTTTTTTACCAAGTCATAATCAGAATGTGGATAAACATATGCAGACATACCTGTATGCACAGATATAAATGTATAGCTATCGATGCAATTATAGATGTAGATTCAGATACCGACGCAGATATCCTGCCCCTAGTTCCTTAGCCCTTATGATTTTCATGAACACTGCCCCGGTCCGTCTACCAGCCTTCCAGCACCTGTGTCGCCTTGGCAGGGCCGCTGGAGCCTGCTCTGCAAAGCACACAGTGTGCCGGAAGTGCCCAGGGCTTAAGGCCTCCTACGCTGGCCCCAGCCAATGGCTGATGGGAGTTGATGCCTAAGAGTTCAGCTCCCTCTTCCCCTGGGTGTGAGAACTCTGAGGTTTGTGTTCTGTACCGCCCCCCAGAGGCCCTCAAGGGAATTAAGCTCCAGTTGCCCACACTAGAAACTTGCTGGAAAAATCCACCTTTTCTTAGCTTCTTTCCTATCCTTACTTCCCTTTTCTCTCATTGATATTTCTTAAGACCACACGCTAAATAAATTTCTGACATTCAAAATCACTGTCTCAACATCTGTTCCTGACACACACACACACCCCACACACTGGAAAATAAAGCATCGTTTTGTCTGCCACTATACTAATAAGGACAGGTAATTAATTCCATTATTTAATTTGACCAGAACAGAAAGATCTGGAATGATCTACTCACACTCTTTGGTGAGTAATACATACACTACAGAAGTTAACATTTGTATTTGAAGTCACATCACAACCTATTCTCTTGAATAAAGTCACATGACATCAAGCTCGGCACGCTATGAACAGAAGGACTTTCTCCGTCTGTTACGTAAGCAGCTGCGTGTGGTGTCCCTCTTGGTCTGATAACGCTTCGCAAAGCAATAGCTGACGGAGTTAGTTATCCCCACCTTCCACTGGGGCATTATTTCGACCTGGCTAGAAGCTGATGTTATCTCAGTTCAGTACCTTCTTCTAACAGAAATCCAAGTTGGGACAATCCAAATCAGTACTTGAGGCTTTGAGGGAAAAAAAATTGCATTAAGAGTTTGGCACACACCATGATGTGTAGTACAACTCAGCCTAGGTCAATGCACATTTGCTTGATTGAGGAAAAAAAACCCAACAACCCAACCAACCAAAAAAGAAAAAAAATCAAGTAAATATAATACATTCTGCTGAATTACACTTCAGTAATCATTTCAAACTAGATGCAGCTGAAGTTGGAAAAAGTCCATCAATGTTTCCTATCTCTGTAGCATCCAAACTGATACAAATTGACAAATTGAGGGATTCCTGGAATGTAAGCCTTTTAAAGTTCTTAATGAATGGTTTGGGGGCTCACGCAGCAACACGCCAGAGGCGGTTTCACAGAGGACCGGCAAACTTCCCTCTATCTCCTCCACATAATCTCCTCGTGCAGATCATAAGTCCTGTAATGCATGAATTGCTACCAGAGATTAAATGCTTAGAAAGGAAATGGATACAAATTGAGATGAAAGCCCCATTCTACTATCTGGTCTTTCTCAAGGGGTATTTAAAAGAATAACAAGAGCATTTCTACTTTAAATCATTGAAGCCTCTTTTAGGCTTATCCAGTCATCCGGTGTATATGAGGTTTTTCAGGAGTTCTTAATCACGATGATTGCAGAGGCCATGAGTTCACCTGCATGTCAAAGTGTACACTGTGACCAAGTTAGTCATCTGATTCACCTCATTCCATGAAAAACTAGTCAGAATTATTAATTAGCCTTCCTCTTTGGGGTCATGTGGATATGATGTTTAAATATTTAAAGTATTTTGCTATTCCACTGAACAGTTCCCTACTCAGTTTGTGGTTATGTTGATGAAATAAACGCTTGGTCTTTAAACAGTCCAGATGATGTTACATTCTTTGTTACCTAAAGTTTCTCAGTGCACACACACTGGGTCTATGTGGATACAAGCAATTATTATAACTACTATTAAGTTATCTGTAACAAAAAACTCTCAATAAAGCCAGAGAACAATGTTTGATTTTTCTCTAGTGTAATGTAGTTTAACTCGAAGTTGCTGTTAGTGTTGTTTTTGTTTTTAATATATGCTCTTACTACAGCTGGGGAGACTAAAGCAATGGATAAATACATCGCAGGACCTCCAGAGGCTTATGGAGAACGGTGCTAAGTAATCACGAGTGGAAGACTGAATCACTGTTTCCTTTCTTCCAGCTCTCCTGGTCCTAAAATTATACACCTTTCCACGGGAGTGTGAGCTCCAGCATCTGCCCCGTTGATGCTGGGCTTGGAGAGAGGACTTACATGGGCCAATGGGAAGTGAGTGATATGACAGTGGTCCAGCTTGGGGTTGAAGCCTCAAGAAGCATTACATCTTGCCTGCGCTCCTGTGATCTGCCTTTGGGAGATCATGTCCCAAGTAGTCACTGATGAAAGGAATGGGGTGGCACATGGCACCTAAGTGGACACCAGCCCCAGCTTGAAGCAGAGCGGCCCAGCTCACCTACACAACCATGAGCTTTCAAACGTTTGCTGCTCTTGGCTGGGTTTTTGGATATTTTTTTCTCTCAGCATGATTATGGGAATGGCTCCACAATAGATGACATAACCATGGTTTGGCCACATTGTCACAACTTGCCTGAAAGCAATTTGGCTAAAATCGTTAACGGTTCAAACAAAATAATCATCTGGCCCAAGCCCTTGGTGCTTGCACACGACACATACCACTGTGAGGAATCCTCCACCACCCACAGCCCCCGACTGAGCGCACACACCTAGGTCGTTTCTCACACCTAAGTTCCTGACCTATATTTTGGAAATCTTGGGCAAAAGGAGAGAGCCACTGTGTTGGAGATACGGAACATGTAATAGAGAGAAGAGAAAGCAAAAGTAGTGAAAACTATTAACTTCTGAGCCCAGGAAAGCAACAAAGAAATGGTTGGTCGAAACTGCCTTTAACTCTTAATTTTCTCCACAATTCTGGCTCTGTTTGGGCCGCTGTTCTTTAGTGAGACCGCTATGGGTGATCTCAGTGGAACACCTATTCAGCATGGTGGCCCCCTCATGGAGATTCTGCAGGTTCCTTATTTTCATATGTATCCTCGCCGTTTGAGGTAAATGGTGGTATATTTTCTGGCTTTAAAGCTGGCAAAACCTAATCAACATGCTTGTCAAGACGAGGCTGCTGTATTAAGTTCCTGATGGCTCTCCCTAAACTAATGCTAATACCAGAAAATATCTATACTGCAAGTTCAAAACTGTTGCTGTTATGTTTAGTGATGGTTTTCTGACATTTGAGCATCTGGTCAGTGCCAGGTGCTGTATTACGTGCTGGGACACAAAGATGCTGAATCACTTCTCCCAGGAATCTAGTTGGACATGTAGACATATACAAAGATAGTTTCAATGATGTGTATTAAATGCTAGTTTATACTGGATGTTAAGGAACTGTAGGGGAGGGACAGAGCAACAGCTTCATGGAATTTTAAATAACTGGTTGGCAACTCCTCTTTATGAATTAAAGAAAAAAGAGTACTCAAGTTGTTTTAAAGTTTGTATGGAAACAGATAAGACCCCGAAAAGCCAAAACAATCTTGAGAAAGAAGAACAGAGCTGGAGGAATCATGCTCCCTGACTTCAGACTACACTACAAAGCTACAGTAATCAAAAGTAATCAAAACAGTATGGTATTGGCACAAAAACAGATACGTAGATCAATAAAACAGGATAGAGAGCCCAGAAATAAACCCAAGCACTTATGGTCAATTAATCTACAACAAAGGAGGCAAGAATATACAATAGAGAAAAGACAGTCTCTTCAATAAGTGGTGCTGGGAAAACTGGGTAGCTACATGTAAAAGAATGAAATTAGAACATTCTCCAATACCATATATGAAAAACAAAACAAAACAAACAAAAAACCGTCAAAATGGATTAAAGACCCAAATGTAATACCAGATATTATAAAACTCTTAGAGGAAAACAGGCAGAACACTCTTTGACATAAATCATAGCAATATTTTTTTGGATCCTTCTCTTGAAGTAAAGGAAATAAAAGCAAAAATAACAAAAGGGACTTAATTAAACTTAAAAGCTTTTGCACAGCAAAGGAAACCAGAAACAAAATGAAAAGATACCCTAATGAATGGGAGAAAATATTTGCAAATGATATGATTGATAAGGGTTTAATATCCAACATATATAAACAGCTCATACAACTCAACATCCCCCCCAAAAAAACCACAAACAACCTGATTAAACAATGTGCATAAGAACTGAACACACATTTTTCCAAAGAGGAAATGCAAATGGCCAACAGGCACATGAAAAGATGCTCAACGTCACTAATCATCAGGGAAATGCAAATCAAAACCACAATGAGATATCACCTCACACCTATCAGAATGGCTATCATCAAAAAGACCACAAATAACAAATGCTAGAGAGGGTGTGGAGAAAAGGGAACCCTCCTACACTGTTGGTGGGAATGTAAAGTGGTGCAGCCACTAAGGAAAACAGTATGGAGGTTCCTTAAAAAACTAAAAATAGAGCTACCATATGACCCAGCAATCCCACTCCTGGGCATATATCCGGAGAAAACCATAATTCGAAAAGATACATGTACCCCAATATTCACTGAAGCACTATTTACAATAACCAGAACATAGACGCAACCTAAATGTCCATCGACGGAGGAATGGATAAAGAAGATGTGGTACACATATACAATGGAATATTACTCAGCCATAAAAAAGAATGAAATAATGCCATTTGCAGCAACATGGATGACTTGGAGGGCATTATTCTAGGTGAAACAAGTCTGACAGAGATAGACAAATACTGTATGATCTCATTGATACGTGGAATCTAAAAAATACAACAAACTAGTGAATATAACAAAAAAGAAGCAGACTCACAGATACAGAGAGAACTAGTGGTTACCAGTGGGGAGAGGGAAAGTTGGAAGGGCAATACATGGGTAGAGGATTACAAGGTACAAACTATTATGTATAAAATAAGCTACAGGGATATATTGTACAACATGGGGAATATAGCCAATATTCTATAATGAATATAAATGGAGTATAATCTTTAAAAATTGTGAATCACTATATTGTACACCTGTAACATATAATATTGTACAGCAATGATATTTCAGTTTTAAAAAAGAAGGGAGAAGTGCAGAGAGGTTTGCTGAGAAGGGTAGACCAGAAGGCTGAAAAAATCTGGTCGGCTTGAGTCTCGTCTACATGGCTGTATTTCACATTTGTGTTTTAATTGTCATGAGCTCCTCACATATTAAAGATGCATATTCAAATAAATCCCAAAATGTATTCAAGTTAGACATAAATTAGTTTTTCATTATCTTAGTTTTAGGATAATCTATCTCACTAGAGTATTCTTTCCAAACACTGCAGAAATAAAAGTTAAGAAGATTCTAATTGAACTTGAAAAGCTTTCCCTTAGAAAGACATTAGTATTAATAGAATTTGAACTATTGAGTTAAAATATTAACATTTTCCACTTAAAGTGAAATTTAATAATGTATAGTAAAGTAATGTATACACTAGTGGTTCAGAAGTATAAACGATAAAAGATAATGAGGCTCTTGTATTTGTAACATGACTAAAAATCAGAATTTTCTAAAATGGATTTTATAAGCCTTGATTCTGTCATTCATTAGTGTGCAGTTTCCAGGCTGATCTTATTGAAAACCTCAGGGGAACATATTTTAAAACTTTCTAGTCTAATATGCTTTGTCACTCATGAAAAGTGACTTCTTTTTTTTTTTTTTTTTTTTTTTTTAAATGATGGAGCTAGGTATTTTTTTTTTAATTAATTTATTTTATTTTATTTATTTTTGGCTGTGTTGGGTCTTCATTTCTGTGCGAGGGCTTTCTCCAGGTACGGCAAGTGGGGGCCACTCTTCATCGCGGTGCGCAGGCCTCTCACTATCGTGGCCTCTCTAGTTGCGGAGCACAGGCTCCAGACGCGCAGGCTCAGTAGTTGTGGCTCACGGGCCTAGTTGCTCCGCGGCATGTGGGATCTTCCCAGACCAGGGCTCGAACCCGTGTCCCCTGCATTGGCAGGCAGATTCTCAACCACTGCGCCACCAGGGAAGCCCAAAAGTGACTTCTTCACAGACTTGTGGCTGCCAAAGAGGAGGAGTGAGGGGGAGGGTTGGTTTGGGAGTTTGGGGTTAGCAGATGCAAACTACTATATATAAAATGGATAAACAACAAGGTCCTTCTGTATAGCACAGCGAGCTACATTCAATATCCTGTGATAAACCATAATGGAAAAGAATATGAAGAAGAATGTATATATTGCATATGTATAACTGAATCACTTTGCTGTATAGCAGAAATTAACAGAACATTGCAAATCAACTACACTTCAATGAAATAAATGTAAAACAAAATAAAAAGTGACTTCACATAGTTGCAGATAAGGTCTGTAATGTGTTACATTGTTAAAAAAATAAAACTAGGTAGTTCATTTTTTCATATTATATTCTATACACACACACACACACTTTTTCTCACATTTTTAAAAAGCTTTCAGAGCTGAAGGTCAAGAGGTAACTCCAGCTCTTTCACTGTTTGACAACTCAGTAGTGACAGGCAATAAAACATCATAGTGCTTACTTAATTTGCAAAATGTCCATGGCTCTGAAGAGTAAATATATATATATATATATATCTTATATGTATTTTTACATTTATAGTAAATGTCTAAAAAGAAAGGTCTTGCAATGATTATGCTTGAATATTATTTAAAGGTATCGATATGATTCTGGTTAAAAGACAACTTTTAATGTTGCCAATTGGGTGTCAGGTGGAATTACAATCTCAAAAAATTCACCTCACTCTTTCCTGTATGGGGAATTGTAAGTGTTCTGCTCTAGACAGAATGTTCCAAGCCTTCCTTTTTGTGTTCATTGGTGTAGGCAGCCTTCTGAGATGACCCCCAATGATCCCTGCCCTCCTTACCTTCGTGCCCTGGGTAACCCCCTCCCGTTGAACGTGGTGCCTTGCTTCTAAGGAACAGAATACTGCCATGTATTAGGATAACACTTCTGAGATTAAGTCACAAACGACTGTGACTTCTATTTTGAAGGAAGGACCTCTCCTGTTTGTTTTCATGAAGTGATTTGTGAGCTGCCTTTTGGAGAACCCCATATGCCAAGGAACTGAGAATTTCTATCCAGGAGCACATGAGGGGCTGAATCCAGCCATCCTTCCCATAAACACGGGAGTGAGCTTGAAAGAAGATGTGTCTAGGTTTGAGATGTCTCAGGTCCCAGGTGACTGCAACCTCATCAGGAGCCCTAAGCCAGGGGACCCAGGTAAGCCACACAATTCCTGACCCACAGAAAGGGTGAGGCAATAAATTTTGCTCTTTTTATCCATTACATTTTGGGATAACTTGTTACAAGCTATAGATAACTAATGCATTCACTAACACCATCTCTGCAAGTGGTACTTTCCCACAGACCAGATCATTTATAAGTAAATACATAGGAAGCCCTGTGTCCTATCTCTTGGTATGTGGAAAACCCAACTGGGTATTTACTAGATATTGGTTGGCATTACCTTAATTATAGATCAAGCACAGGCCAGTTCCTAGGAATACTAAGATTAAGTAATACACATAATCCATGGTGGTTCTTACAATGTCTCCAGTGGTGATTTTTGGCAGGACTGGTTTCAAGTCCAAAACTGACCACGGATTTGTGGTAAGATCTTGATCAGATAACCTGGTCTTTTTGAGCCTGCTGTCTCATTAACCAAATTGAAATGATAAAACTTATCATGGAGCATTGTTTGTAAGACTAAAATAATATGCGTGGAGGATCTGACATTTAGAGGGATCTTAATCCACCACAAATATTAGTTTTATGTTCCCAGTCACCAAAGAGCTCTTAATTTAATAAGGAAGGCAGAAATGATTATGGGAAAATATAGTATGTGTTTTAATAGAGGTAGATTCATTGTACAATGGGAATACAGGCTTAGAAGCAATCATTCCTCCCTCTAAATATTGAGAACATCTTTAGTTGGTTGACTCTGAAGAGAGTAAAATGAAAAATGTACAGGGCTATGATGGTCCCCCTCTTACTAAGACTTCATTAGCTAGCTCTGAAGATGAGACCAGACTCCTCAGATACTTACGAGTTTTCCTAAGTCAAGTTAGAAGGAAGAGAACATGCAGGTTTGATCTGTAATTAAACTACAAGCAATGCCAAGACTTTTTTGAAATACACACACACACACACACACACACACCCCTTACCAAATAAACGGCTGCCCTTAATTCATTGTACAATGTACAGTCTTTGATAGTAAATGCTAGACCTATATAATTTTAAAAGCTTCATTAAGTGTTCCTTCACTGCAACTTTCAGCAAATGGGAATTTAGAACAGGCACAAATACCTCATAAAAATGTCTTATTGCAAACTGCTTTGTTTTAATGTTCAATTAGCATTCACTGAGCTGCATTTATCCACCTTCACCAGCCCGCTCCAGTTCCCCACCGTTTAGCTCCTTCCAAATTTGTACATATCTAGATATTTACATCATCAGCTGAACGCATTACAAGTACTTAGTGAGAAAGCTTATGTTTGTTTTTCTTTTTTTGTCTGGCTGCTGCACTGCACTGTCTTAAATAAACCCCACGTTGCTTCAAGGCGCTGAGGGGAATCAAACGCCAGGAGCTTTTTTGCATGAGAACAGCTAAGCCTCAGGCGCTTTTTAAAAATAATTAATTTATTAATTTACCTATTTATTTATTTTTGGCTGCTCTGGGTCTTCGTTGCTGCATGCGGGCTTTCTCTAGTTGCGGCGAGCAGGGGCTACTCTTCGTTGTGGTGCGCGGGCTTCTCATTGCGGTGGCTTCTCTTGTTGCAGAGCACGGGCTCTAGGCACACGGGCTTCAGTAGTTGTGGCACGCGGGCTCAGTAGCTGTGGCTCGCGGGCTCTAGAGTACAGGCTCAGTAGTTGTGGCGCACGGGCTTAGTTGCTCCGCAGCATGTGGGATCTTCCTAGACCAGGGCTCGAACCTGTGTCCCCTGCATTGGCAGGCGGGTTCTTAACCACTGTGCCACCAGGGAGGTCCCTCTGGCTCTTTCTTGACTCTTCAGATGGAAAAGAGAGGTGGCAACCACCTCTCAGGAGTCAGGCAGAATTCTAAGGTCTCCCAGCCACTGAGTTTGTTTTCTCATCCCTCAGTCTAGTCTGAATGCAGCGTGAGTAAGAAAGCTGCATGCCAGCGTTCCCGTCTGTTACACGAATGGAAAATTCCATGCAAACGTAAGCTATCATTATTATCGTTCTTGTTCTTGTGGTGTAGCACGGTCTGTTTACCTCTGTCAGAATTGTATGGAGTTGTGAGGGAGAGTTCCTCATCATCAGGTTCTCCTCCATGTTGACAGGGGGACACTGAGACACGGCATCTGTTCCTTCTTTTTGGGTAGAATTCCCGTCTCTGCTGCTTCATCAAAGAGAATGAACACAACCTGGACAAACTATCCTCTAGAGCCTTTCCTATGAAGAACACCGGAATTTTTACAGTTTTTTAAATCATGATGAACATTTTACATTAAAAATCAAAGTGACCAACTGTCAAAAGTATGCACTTCCTAACACAAACAGTTATCTTTAGGAAGACGGTATTCTTGGGACTATTACCATGGGGTTCTCTTGAGTGAGTGCTTTACAGAACATGAGTGACTCAATGTGTTGAAATGAGAAACTGTTTTCACAGGTAGAAACCAAAGCTTTTTTGCTTTCTTCCTTCAGCAACATCTACCTTTATTATGTAGTTTGCAGCAGCTTTGCACTTTTCTAAAGTTATCATTTTAGACTACAGGGCTATGGATATAGCTTACTGTACCTTCTGAAAAATTTTAAAAGGCTTTCTAACACCTATGACATCTGAAGTAAGCATTTATTTAATCAAAGAATAAGCCCCTGAGCGATCTTTTCTATTAGGTTGAATGTTTACTGTCATGGTTTATAATTTCTCCCCTAAAAATTTGCATTTACAGTGTAGGATGGAGACGCCCATGAAACAAAAAATAAATATGTATGTGTTCTAGGATAGTGAGACTTTATGAAAAATGTTAGCATAGTATAATTGTTTCATGTTTTCAGCTAGGTAAGCATCAGGTAGAGATTAAACATGTAAACAGAGCTTTTCCCTTGAAAATGTTGACATACTTTTCTTGTGTTCTGACACACTCAAGATAATTTTCATATAAACAAAAGTGAAGTAAATTCTCACCTCTTCTGCAGTTTGGCATGCTAATTTTTTAAAGCTAAATAAAAAGCTGATATTTATTCCTTTAATTTCACCTCATTATATCTATTTTCAGTTTGTCCGATCAGGACACTTTCTACGCCTTCTGGCAATAATGAGATTATATAATAGACCATGATCCAGAAAGTATGCAACAGGGAAACAAAAGCCCTGACATGTTAGTTGACTACAAATTTGTTCTAAGCTAGCTATGCGATAAAATCTAAATGGTTTTAAACATCAGCACAGTAGAAGAATAATTTAATTTCAGTGTCAAGTATGCTAGCCTGGTTAGAGCACATCTACTGTTTCCAAACCGCTGCCTCTATTCACAATATAGGGTGGGACGTGAACACCACACTGTCCCTGAGACCCTGGCAGACAGCAGTAATCAACAGCAACGCTCTTTTTGAAAGAGCCTGAACCACAGTAGTGCAGGTAGTCACAGTAATTCATCAGCACTGGTACCTTTTGGGATACAGACTGGACAGGCTACGCGGAGTAGAGCAAATCAAGAGCGAACTCAGGCCTTTGAAAATGAAGATGGGACCTGGGAATGTTTAGCCAAGAGTGACAAGATCCAAAGGAGCCTGGGTGCTTTTCAAACATTTAAAGAGGTACCGCCTGAAGAGGAAGGAGACGGACTATGTGTGCTACACCTCTTCAAATGGAAACGAAGAACAGGGAGAGAATTCCAGGGAGGATCCTAGCTCGTAACTAGAAGGAAATGCCACTTAGTAAAATTAGCCAAACAAGCACTCTTAAAATGTAGTAGGTACCCTCAATCACCGTAACTACTCAAAAGCAGCGGAGGGGTCAGTGCTCAAGAGGAATCTGGTAACAGTAAACAAGACTGTCACTCCAATTCACAACCCAAGGCTAGATTATGACATTAAAATACTCTTAGGTTTTCATGAAAATAATTATTTTGTCACCGTCTATACCAGATTAGCTCTCATTAAATTCAAATATTTTCGCACAGCATAATTACTGAGTTTGGTTGCAGGCATGAATTCTGTATTCATAGTAGACTATGGGCACCTCTCCTGTTGAAAGCTCTTTGGGTAAAAACTTGAAATAGATCCTACGTAGTCTATGAATTTATCTGCACCACTTTTGGGCGCCACCAACACTTGGAAGCATTAACTGGACATAAAAGTATTTATCATCATGGAAGCCAATGAATTCTCTTAATACATTAGTAGGTGGAGACGGTCATTCTACATTTATTTTTACCTACATTTTGACATTTAAGAAACTGTGATAATATTACGTAAGGAGGTGCTCACAAAATGCTGGGAACATCTCAAAAGTGCACAGACACCGGTTTGAAAGGACTCACTTAAAAACAGCTGCATTTGTGTTATCCACAAGTCCATACCGATGGTGAATAAAACCAGAGGACAAAGGAGAGCCCTTCTTTAGCCACTAATAAATGCTGAAGAAATGCAGTGAGCAAATCACTATTTTGCAGTCATCACTGGCATTAATGCCAGCTAGACGTCAAAGTGAGTTTGATCAACAAGATACACACATAGTCTCAAAATATCTCACTGACTTCTTATCAATACCATAAACTTCTTATGAGTTGCCAAGGGAAAATCAGTAACTTTATGGGAGAGAACAGAGCAAAGTAAATGTGGCAAAGTTTTAACATGTCCTGAATCTGGGTAAATGCTTACTATCAATTTTTCTATAATTAGACATTTTCTGTATGCTTGAAAATATGTCAAAATTAAAAGTGACTAAAATAAAAGAGAAATAGGGATAAAAGTGGAGATAAATGAAAAACAAATTTGATAATGCTACTTCCGTGAACATTTCCTGCAAAATTTGGAGTAACCAGAGAAGGAAGCATATACCACATTATATTACAACTCACCATATATAAATAAGCACATTAAAAAATGTGTATGATTAAAGTCTGAATTTAGAAGAGCATGATAGTTTCCAGCTTTTACATTTGGCATCGGCCTTTGCAGAAATTCTGCACTTGCTCTGAGACGTTCAGGCGTCCCAGACGTTACGCAGGCACAATGGGATAATCCCACACAGCTTGGAAACCTAAACATTATTAGGCATGTTTCTGGTTAAGGTAAGTTCCACTGCACTTCGTGTTACAAGGTGTTCTGCTGTATTCTTCTTAAATGTTTCCTATGAGCCCTTACGCTTCCTTTCCGCTTCCCTAGAACCTGACTTTTGTATATCAGCCTAATACGACAGTGCCAACTGACCAGAAAGCAAGATCTCTCTCCAGAGTCAATTCCTCACAAAATTTAGTCAGCATGACCTCAAAGACAGCTTACTGGTTTCCCAGAGATGTACAATTATTTATATTTTAATTCAAACTTAGCTTCCAGAGGCAGAATCCAAGTTAAATTAAATGTATACAATTTGCTCATACCATTTATGGAGTTCCATGTCATTACTGATTTTCAGAAATGTATCCACATGACGTGTATGTGAGGAATTCAGGCCCGAAACCCTTGGTGCCAATTGTCTTTCTCCATGTGGGAATATGCATCTCTTAGTCCCCTTGTCCGCGAGGGGAAGGCACAGGGGCAGCAGAAAGACTATAGAGGCAGAAAATAGGTTTGAATGAAATAAATGATCGTTGAGTGTCTTATTTCTATTCTGAATGGGTTTTAAGAATCTCGTAAGTAGTTCTATCCACTCAATGAAAATACTAGATACTGACCAATGGCCCTGATCCCTGAGACCTACTGGCCCTACTTCCCAGATCCCTGGCCCTACTTCCCAGATCCCTGCCCCAAATTCTTGCTCCTTTCTGTGAACTAGGGCCAAATGTTGAAAAGTAACAGGTCTTGGAATCATTTTTCTTAGTTGTGAACCTGATTTGCCCGCAGAGGCTGTACCTCATTCATGCGGTGTGCTCTCCAAATAAGTCTGTTATCCCAGAAAGCTACGCCATTGAAATGAACATCAGAAGAAACTTTCACATAGATACTGAATTCCCACTGGAGATGGATTTAACAGGAACTATGTTTCCCGTGAAGTCCCATAGAGACACCGCTAACCTAATGTGTATTATGTTCTCTGAAAACTTGAGACACTATCTATGATGATCTTTGCATCCTGGCTGTTTCCAAATTACCGTGAACTTTCTCATCTCAAATACGAATAATGCTAAGATGGAGAAATGGAGAAGCGCATACTGAAGTCTTCACTGAGTCATATATATTTCGGAAGAAGAGTTGAGAGTGTTTTATTCTTAAGATAATAATCCACGAGGAGACATACACCATTGTGTAACACCAGAAACGTGAGTCCTCTAATGAGAAGTATACATCCCTTGACGTGTAAAGAACTGGAGAATTCCAAGTGGAGATATTGTATTCCTAAGCCTGCAAGTTTTATTTGTGGTTCCGTTTTGCCCATGATTCCGTAGGAAGCATCCCTAGGAGAGAGGAGTGGAGAATGGGAACTGCTAAGCGATTTTCCATACCTCCCCCAAACGCAATGGTAAGCACTTTAAACGCTCAAAGCCCCCAGCCTTCGCTGCCTGCCTACAACGCGGAGTGTTTGGTGTCGTCTTACGTAAGTAACAGGAGTAATAAGATTTGTGTTCCTGTCTTTGGATTCAGGAGTCATAAATCTTGAGCGAGTTAAAAATGCATGTGTGGAGATTTCATGAGAGGCTGGCGTGCCCGTGGTCTCTCTGCTCCATCAGACATCTGTAGGCAATAGCTCACCAAGATATTCTAAGGGGTGTTACAAGTCACACGACACCAGTTTCCTCCACGATAACTCGGTGAGGCACCAGTGTTCCTCCTGGCCCCTTCGGCCTCATGTGAAACATGCTGCAAACTTGTCAGCGTGAATTCAAGCAGGCATATAATTTTCCTTTCCATTTTAGCAAAATCCCTCTGTTTTCTATCACTCACAACTTTGGTTAAAAAAAGTCTTTGTGGAAAAAAAATCATTAATTGCCAATGTTTATGCTATTAATATAAATTACATCAGTTTACCTAGCTTGGGGATTTTAAGAATGTCTAGAAAACACTTTAGTTTTTAAAAATTGAAACTTTCCTTCAGCAGTAACTCAAAAAGACAGGGAAAAAAAAAAAAGAGATTCATCCTAGATTTGGGAGATTATATCCAGATTAAGAAAATCTTAGTCAAAGAGAATGGAAAAGAAAAACGGAACAAACAGAAAACAAAATTTTGATTTGTCGCACCAACACCTTCAAAGTGTTTCAGGGGACTCATTCAGGACTTCTGTAAAACTTTGCTGACACTTCGTCTCAGATAAATCCCTTCTCTTTTTGGCTTCAGATGAAGTTATAAAAATCTAAGTGTTTCCATTAAGTGCAGCTTCTTGATTCAACCTCTTCCGTGTAAGGGTACATGAAAAGGAAATGTGTCAGCTTCTTAATTATCTTCTAGATGATCACTGCCGAAAAGCATCTTGCTCAGATTTGTACTGTTATTTCCAAACATGTGAGTGTACCCTACTTGAATTTTTTGGAAATGATATCAGGTACATGTTTTCTTCTTGGTGCTTTTTTATTTTCTGCAGATCCTCACCATTAAAATCAGCCTTCGGCCTGAAGCTTACTGCCACAGGAGAGGACGAGCACAAAGGCAGATCAGAGTTAAATTCCCGGCTTTGAAGTGCTAGGTAGAATTCTCTTTTACTTGTAGCAGAAATATGGGTCTTGAAAGCAAAGCATTTCTTCGAAGGAACGGGTGCTTGAGAAAGTATTTTTTTAATTCCAAACTTTGCATTGGAATATCAAGAGGTGAATACCAGAGAACTCAAAACACTTTAACCCTGGAGTGAGAGAAATGCACACAGAGCTAAGCACCTCCCCAAGCCAAGGGAGATGAGAATCCAACAGAAAGGAAAGGACGGCAGAAGCAGATCTGCAGTAACTGTCCTGGGGGTAGGGGAGTGTGTGCCTTTACCAGGAAGCAGAGGAGACATCAGCATGCATTTAGGCATCCTCGCCTCACCTGAAACTCTGACAGGAAGCAGTCTCTTCCTGCACAAGGAAACACCTTATACGTAGGAGACGGTGGCAAGAAAGAGGGATGGAGACGAGTTTTGTGATTCTCGGGGGACCCCAGTGATACAGGGGGAGCTTTAGAACAGGAGAGGTACCGGGGTGGGGGGGGAGGGCGGGTACCAGGGCCCAGATGAACTCACAATTCAGTGGAAACGAACATCAGGTAAGCTCCTGGAAACTGAGACTTCCCCAAGAGAAAGGAGAGGAGAAGAGAGAAAATACACGGGCATAATCACTTCCAGGAAGCGACAGCCTTCAGACTGGCAAAGCGGAGGTTTGAGAGCTGAGCTGCAGCCCGATACAGAGAAAAAAAGGAACAATTTGTAGGCACTTGAATCTCCGATTTCGCTTTAACTTGCTATAAATGATACAAAGAACAAGCCAATTAACCTCTCAAAACTTAGTATCATCACAGCAAAGCCAGAATTTGATGAAATTACACATCAAATAACACAAAGAAAGCATTCAATAACTTGCAGTTAATATTATAATTGCTATCATTATCGTTGTTAGAAAAAATAAGCCTCTGAGGTCGGTTATTCGCTATGATTACTGTGTCTGAATTTGACTACATGAGGATAATCTGTGCTCATCATCTTTCCCCATTAGCCTACAACCGTTATTACACTAAAAGAAAACAAATAACAAAACGTTCCAATCCGTCTCCAGGAATAAGGTTAATTTAGATAGATCACTTTGTAAGGGCAGCCGTAAACATCATAACAGACCGTGCGAAACCACTCCAAGTTGCCAATGATCCCTCAAATTAAGAAATCCCTTCAAGGGACTTCCCTGGTGGTCCAGTGGTAAAGAATCTGCCTTCCAATGCAGGGGACACAGGTTTGATCCCTGGTCAGGGAACTAAGATCCCACATGCCACGGGGCAACTAAGCCCGCGGGCCACAACTACTGAGGTCACGCGCCTCAATGAGAGAGCCCGCGTGCTGCAAACTACAGAGCCCACGCGCCCTGGAGCCTGTGCGCCACAACTAGAGAGAGAAAACCCACACACCACAACTAAAGAGAAACCCGCGCACCACAATGAAGATCCCATGCACCGCAACTAAGACCCGACGCGGCCAATAAATAAATAAATAAATAATAAATAATAAATTATTCTTTTAACAAAAAAAATTAAAAAAAAAAAAAGAAATCCCTTCAAGACAAACTGGTGTAAGGAAATGGGACTTGGGATGAGAGCCCGTGTAATTCTTGGATCTCATGACACTGATCTTATCTAAGTGTGTTGCAAATATGATTGAATATTCCAAGTCACCAGGACCAACGGCAGAGATGGTTTAAACAAGATGGATCAGACCTAGTGTTCTGGATCACTTGCTCCAAGTGTGGCCCATGGACCGGCATATCAACATCTCCTGGGAGATGCTGAGAAATGCAGAATCTCAGGCCCCAACCCAGTCCTGCTGAATCAGCATCTGTATTTTAACACAACCCCTGAAGCTTTACACACAATGAAGTTTGAGAACTGCTGGCCGAGACCCTTCTCCGTGTTAAAATTCTAGCACTTGCATTACACAGCACAGGGAACTCTGCTCGATATTACGTAACAACCTAAATGGGAAAAGAATTTGAAAAAGAATAGATACATGTATATGTACAACTGAATCACGTTGCTGTACAACTGAAACTGTCACAACATTGTTAATCAACTATACTCCAATATAAAATAAAAAGTTAAAAAAAAAAGCAGAAGAAATAATTCTGAGTAGTGTCTTAATGAAGCTTATTTTTATGTAATATAACATGAATAGATCAATTATATAGTAATATACAGCGGCATAGATGAACATATTTTGAGATAGAGAAATGAGTAAATAAACTCTTGTGAAACGTTGTGTTAATATCGTGTAAAAGTGAAATGTGCACTCCATAAGTGTTCTTTTTTGCTTGAAATTATGACACTGCTTTCAGAAATTGGTAAAATTACAGCCACTGTTCTGAAAATAAAATATCTATGCTCTTTTCTGTGGTGTCACTTTTTCACATATTTATGTACTGTAGATGTCCCTTTGTCTCCAAGCCTGGACACTAATGAGTTATAATCTTTCCTGCAAAACTACAGGCACAACTTCCAGCGTAGGATAATTAAAATAGTTTGCAAATAAATCATTCCAGCATCCAAGATATAAATTTTTTTTAACTTATCTAATGAGAGTCACTGATTCTGTTATAGTCAACCTGAGCTCCCTACTGGTGATTATTCTAACACGTCACCTGCTAAGATGCTTGGAAAATAATGCTTAGAGAACCCACATCAATGACCATATTGTACGAGCACCATCGCATGCATGGTCTTGTTCTCTCACCGGGCAGGGAATGTGTCTTCTTTATCTTTATTTATCCATGCATTAATCATTGCCTGGCACATAGAGGATGCTCACCAATGTTATTAAATTAATAATGAATGACTGCAGCAAACTGTATGTGCTTTTCTGTCTTTGTGATATTTTTAGTAACGGCCTGCAATTGGTCACTTCCTATCAGGTGCTTTAAGACAAAGTTTTCCATGTAAATTCAGCTTGCCAGCCTTTGCTTTCATTTTTATTATTTTTATGCATTGTTTCTTGAAATCAGTTCAGTACAGTAATGAATACTGCACTATCTTTCAGGAATTCTAAGGCTTGTGGTATCTACTGGCTGAGAGGTGGGAGAGGAGAGAGGTACCGTGCTGTTGCCCACTTTGTACTGTCAGGGAGGCTGCCCAGAGCTGAAGATTTGGACGTCCCTGCCCACCCTCAGGGCTGCAGTACTGGCTGCAGCCCAGGCCATTTACAACCAGTTACTAACCAGCAGTTTCCTTGTAACCTGCCCTTTTAGTTCACTGCAAAGTCTATTTGGAACAAACCGTGTTCCATTCTGCATTCAAAGTAATACATTTCTGGGCAGTTTGGCATTATAAGTGGTATTGTAAGCAGTAATGGTGTTTTCAAACTCACTTTTTCTTCCTGGAAGAAATACATAATTTCTGTTTTCTAAGGATTCTGTCATTGCTTCATCATCAACCAGCTTCTACTTTTTACGTTTTTCTTCCATCCCATGTCTTTTGGGGTTTAATTTTTTTTTTTAATAGTTTTTCACCCTTGATAATTCGGAAGCTTTTAACACGGCAAGGACAACAGCAGTAAAACCAAGACAATAATTTTCTGTTTAATCTGGAATTCATTTGTGAGAGTTCAAATAAATTTTACCTAAAATGTCAGTGTTCACTGTAAAATAGCAGCATTATTTACAATTGCCAAGATATGGAAGCAACCTAAATGTCCATCGACAGATGAACGGATAAAGAAGATGGGGTATATATTCACAAGGGACTACTACTCAGCCATAAAAAAAGAATGAAATTTTGCCATTTGTAGCAACACGGATGGACTTGGAAGGCATTATGCTAAGTGAAATAAGTCAGACAGAGAAAGACAAATACTGTATAATATCACTTAAATGTGGAATCTAAAAAAATACAACAAACTAGTGAATATAACAAAGAAGAAGCAGACTCACAGATATAGAGAACAAACTAGTGGTGACCAGTGGGGAGAGTGTGGGAGGGGTAGTTTGGGGTGAGAGAGTGGGTGGTACAAACTATTGGGCGTAAGACAGGCTACAAGGATGTATTGTAGAACACGGGCAATAGAGCCAATACTTTGTAATCACTGTAAATGGAAAGTAATCTTTAAAAATTGCATAAAAATTTAAACATAAACCTAAACGGCAGCACCATTTTACTTTTTAAAAACTAAACCAAACCACCAGAACACGTGCATATCTCCTCATGGGCACAACAACACAGGTCAGTACCCCTCCTCCAATTCCCTGATGCTTAATGGACACAAAACAAAGCCTCTGATGGATACCTCTGATCACCCCTGTTAAACCTGATGCCCAGAAGTTAAAACTGCCATTAAAATGTGAAAGTCTTCGCTGCAACTTTGGCAATACAAGTAACACCTATTCTATGTAATGTTATTTTTAAGAGTTTAAGAGTGCGTACATAGGATGTGGAAAAAAAAAATCAGCTGATTTTAGTCCAATTAGTTGTTTGTCCAGTTAAATGAAGGAAAAGAATTCTTAGGCAATCCCTCCACTAACTGATAGGTATTCCTACAGAATTAGATAAATGAATGAATCAAACTCTTGACTAGTGGGTTCTGGAGAAATGTCCAGAAATAGCTGTGGTTTCTAGGGCCATCGAAACAGTGTGACCGAGACAGTGCTTACTGGCAGACCAACGCCAAGGGCACACAGAGCTAATTTAAGGAGGCAGTGACGTCTTTAGGGTCACCTTTACTTGGGAAACCCTTTGGTTACTGTGATAATTAGCCAGTTAAGTACCTAACCATTTTCCTTCTTCAAAGCTGGTCAAGTTCACTTTAGGTACATAGCGACCATCAGCCCCCCAAAATACATCCAGAGTACAAACTCCCAGGAGAATAATGGAGAGCTCTCTCACTGATGTGAACTTGTGTAGGAGTTAGCGGGCCCGAGATTCCAATTTTGAGGGTTTATAAATTAATTTGGATCAATCTGTTAACTGCTCTGTCGTCTTTTTCTCTCCCTGTGAATTAAGACAGACACTCTTACCCCATGGAAGCTGTGCTAACCAGAAGACAATGAAATGGCATCTGGAAAGTGCTGGAAAGGAAAAAAACAAAAACAAAAACAGCCAACCACCTGTCAGTCTATAATTCTACACCCAGTAAAAATTTCTCAGCTTTTGCAGCAGACCTGCATTTTAAGAAACAGTAAACAAAATTCCTCAGGCAAAACAGAAATGATACCAGACGGAAAATGGAATTTATGCAAAGAGTGACAGAATGTTAAACCTGTGGGCAAATATAATAGACTTTCACTTCCTTGCTTTAAAGTTTCTTTAAAGGTAATTAACAGTTCAGAGTAAAATTTAATAATAAATTATGGGTTGAATATATATGTTGAAGGAAAATGTGTGACAAAAATTGCACAAAAGACAGGGTGGGTAGTATACTGTTGTGAGCTTCTTACATAGTAAGGAAAGGGGTAAATTATTATTTGAAGGTGTTAAAGATGCATTATTAATGCTAGAGTAAGCACTACAATAATTTTATTAAAAAATTAAAAAGAAGTATATCTAATAATCCAATGGCGGAGACAAACGAGATCCTACAAAATGAATTTTTATTTTGTACAAAAACTTTTACCTTTATTTCTCTTAAATACTACTTATAATTTTAAAACAAATAATAAGAGGCCCAAACCAGATCAATGTCAAGGTCTTCCTAAGATTTCTATGCAGATTAAAAGGCGTACGCTGACTTCACTGAAGAGTTTAAAATGGATGAATTGTTGCTTTTTACGTTTGCTGACTGGCTTCTTAAATGTGGCAGATTTAACATCATGCTTCGTGCCCTAAGTAACTGCAGGGCTGGGTCAGCACTATGTGAGTCTCCCCAGTCCCCCAGCCCTACCCACTATGGCATCACACCCAGCATGGGTGGGTGGGTCTTGATTTCCAGAGCAACCATCAATCAGGCAAATCCTGCTCTCTCTCCCTCAGTGTCTGCCTGAGGTAGCCCAGGCCTTGGAGACCAAAGCCATCTTCTTCCCTGGCTATCAACTGATTCAGAGATGATCCATCAACACCAAAGTCCGGCCTCACGCTGGAAATTTCTGGACTGATTTTCAGTGGTGTTAACTGGAAGGGGCATGAAATAGGCCAGAATGAGGAGAGGAAAGTAGGAAAAACCAGGAAAATTGCAGAAGACCAGATCCAAGGCCCCAATTAATCCATCCATGAGCGAAACGAAGACTTTTATGTGACATGAGCCATGAGTTAATACTTAAGAGAATGGAAAATAGATCTTCTGTTCCTTCTGGTGTCCAATCCACAACATGAATACTTCAAAATAATTTAATAAAAACTTTGGAAGGTACATATGATTAAAAACCAGGAGCCAAATTATCCCAAGTTTAAAGTAATGAATGAAATACCAACAGTGAAACATTGACCCTAAACTGTATACAAGGCTTGCTGCCTAGTTTGATGGGGAGTCCAAGGACAGAGAAAGACATAATTGCTGCTCTTAGTTGAACAACGGACTCGTGGAAGAGACAAAACTTATTAAGCATGAAAAACACTATAAGGATCTCAGGACATATTTAAGCCTCATTTACTATGGCCTACTCCACTTTCAAAGTGAAAAAAATACGATCTCCATCGCCTAAAGCATGAGTTCAGAAATTTTCTCCCGGGAATTGGGTCTTCAGTTGGGCTTAAAGTGATGAAATTCAATGGAAAATGAGCAGAAGAGAGAACGTTACTCTGGAAATAATGTGGGCAAGAGTGTAGAGGTAAGTACGCATAGAGCATATTTTGAAGAGAGGGAGAAGGCCGGACTTTTGGAACAGAGAAGCATGTTTGAATGACTCTTTTACTTCAGTCACAGATTTTTGAAAAATGCATCCCTTCTTCATTCCTTCTCTCTCACATTTGCATTGAGATGCCTTTTACCTCACTTTGTTTCTCTCTTGGATTACAAATGAATACAGTCAGGAATGAAAATATTTTAGTAAGGGGGGAAAACTTTACCCCAAAATAATTCATTGCTAGTTGTAAACGAAAAATACTTTATAGACAACCTACCCTAAATAAGGCATAATGAAAGATGCTTAGACATAAGATATGGTCCCTGCCCTTAAATAGTTTATCTATAAGGGTAAAAAACCCATGCACATATCTGATTATATTTGGAAGCAGGTTATGACAACAGCAGTAAGACAGTAAATTCAGAGACGTGGTTATCAATTCCTGCTGTGGGGATTATAAACTGTAATAAAGTATGTATTAGTCAGCTAGGGCTACTATAACAAAACACCAGAGACTGGGTGGCTTAAACAACAGAATTGTATTTTCTCACAGTCATAGAGGTTGGGAAGTTGGAGACCAAGGTGCCAGGAAGGTAAGTCTCACTGCAATGCCTCTTGTCTTGGCTTGTAGTGGCCGCCATCTTGCTGTGTGCTCACATGGCCTATTTGTGTATGCTCTTGGGGGAAAAAGAGCAAGGTCTCTGGTGTCCCTTCTTGTACGGGCACTAATCCCAGCATGGGGCCCCACTCATGCAGCCGGAAGGTGTGGAGATGTGCCTGTTTTTCATGCCCCATGCTAGGGGTCTGTGATGGAATCCCATCCAGTCAACTGTGAGAACAGTTCTTTTGAGAACTGTTCATGTGACTCTTACAGTTTCTCAAGGTTCAGAGGAGGGCAAGTTAGCAAAAAGGGAGGAGAGGGGAAAAAAGGAAGAGAATAAAATAGGGGAAAGGTTTTAGGGTCCAAGGGAAGGAAACTGGGTTGTTTTCATCCATTCACACCCCCTTGAGATGTTTCCATGGACCTGCTTCATGGCTTCAGTTAGTTTCTCCCAATGACATTGGGAGAAAAGACTGTGCTCAAATACACAGGGAAGACTCTATTCTGAACATTTCCTACTAAAGTAGAAAAATAGTTTCGTGTTAAAAAGACCCTGAGGTTTATCAGGTTTTTCTCGCTTTGCGGTTCAAGCTGTCCCTCCGTTCTGAAAATATCTTTGGGTCTCATCTGTAATTATTCTAAAGATCTCCAGACTTACATAGAAGTTCAGGTTACAGATTTTCTTTCCACATCTTTCCTCTTTTACGTGGCTCTAAGTGGATCACTGGGATGAGACAGATATCCTCTGGTCAGGGAAAGGAAGCAGTGATATCAGCAGGCGTGGAAGGTTCTTTCCTTTCTGTTCCCCAAAGTCTGGTCCCTGACGTGAGTGTGGGCTGCAGACAAGTTGTTAAAATGGAACCTTCTGTTTATGACAAATAATAATGGGCTTAATGTTAGAGTCGTGATATAAAGTCTATCTTTCAGATACAGTTACTTAAATTTCAGGAAGAGTTATTTTAAAGGAAAACATTATTAAACAGCAGTACTGGGCTATGAGGATGTGGCAGACTTCCTGACACTGGAACTCAGTGACTGAGTTTGGGGAAATGGTGCTGGAGACTTTGCCCTGGCCAGCAGTATAGCTTCTCTCCCACGAGTACGCATGGCTTGATAGCAACCTCACTGTGATGATAGCAACCTCTGCTACTCACTGTGCGCACGGAGCACGATGACGGTCCCTTCCCCTGTGTCCCCAGTCTGTGTCCCAAGTGTCATGTTCTCAGTGAGACACGAGTCAGACATTTCCTCCCCATTCGTAAGGCGGTGTCCTGACCTGCACTGACATGAGCCGGAAGATTGTCTCAATCCTGCCTGGGCCATATCATGGCCCTTGATGCAAACCATAACATTCGATGTGCACAGAAAACATTTCCTCTGAAGAGTTCAAGGTTTTAAGCTCAGCCCTTGAGTCAGCAACTAGCTAGTGTGACAAAATGTCCACAAACAGAGGAAGAAAACAGGACACATGGAGCTGTATCGAGGACAGAGATGGTGTAGGGACAGCAGGATATGACAAGAAGAAAGAAACCCCAGGAAAATTTAATGGACATCTTTTTTTTCATTTGAAATTAATTTTTATTGGAATATAGTTGATTTACAATATTGTGTTAGTTTCAGGTGTACAGCAAACTGAATCAGTTATACATATACATATGTCCTCTCTTTTTCAGATTCTATTCCCATACAGGTCCTTACAGAGTATTGAGTAGAGTTCCCTGTGCTGTACATACAGTAGGTCCTTTTATTTGTCTATTTTATATATAGCAGTGTGTATATGACAATCCCAATCTCCCAATTTATCCCTCCCCTTTCGCCCCTGGTAACCATAAGTTTGTTTTCTACATCTGTGACTCAGTCTCTGTTTTGTAAATAGGTTCATTTGTAGCCTTTTTTTAGAGTCCACATATAAGCGATATCATATGGTATTCGTCCTTCTCTGACTTACTTCACTCAGTACGACAATCTCTAGTGATGGACATCTCTTAACCAGTGTTACCCTGTTAGGTGTCGTCTCCACAGTGCTGACGGGCTAATATTTTTGAGTGTGTGCTCTGGGCCAGACCCTTTACAAGTCTCACTCACTCCTCTGAGCTAAGGGAGAAACAACTATCCCTGATTTATGCACAGAAGGCAGCATCATGTAATGAGCAGACACTTTGTAAATCTCAGGACTGTGCATTATCTGTTGTGTGATGCTGGGCAGTTAGTAAAAGGGATTACCAACCGTGCCTGCATTATCGGGAACCTGTGAGGATTAAATGTGATGCCCCACATAAAGCATTTAGCTGCTAGCCCTTAGGAGCAGCTCAGCGGATGCTAATTATTATTATTTGCCCAGAAAGGGACATCGAGGCCTTAGAGAAATATACTACTCTGTCCAATTTCATGTAACTAACAAGCTTCCTGGCTATGGCTGTAAGCAACTAACCATAACATAATCATTAAGGGCAGGGAATCCTTCTTTTGTTTACATCTGTCCACACAGCACATAGTAAGAACTCAAAGTTGCTTTCTCCACAACACCTCGTCTTTCTGTTCCTATTCTCATTTGAAGAGCAACTGTGCTCGTGTTATGGCTTTTTGAGAAATGCCGTTCAGTCCACTTCTGTGGCCAGAAGGCCAGACCAAAGAATGCTTTTCAGCGGAAGGGCTGCAAAGGTGAGGCTCAAGGTAACAATGCAAAGAAGCACCTGCACCTTCTGGGTCTGAGCGCCGTGGAGGGGAGACTGATCGTCAGCGCAGTCATAGACCCCTACAGCTGGAGGGGGCTTATAGTTCAGCTAGTCTAGCCACGCCCTTTTCCCCAAAGGTAGCAGGAACGGAAACTTCAGCTTGTACTTGCCGTGCACGAGGCCACTTTGTCCTTGGGGGAGAGCGACTCAGCAGGACCAGGGATGAAAGGGACGGAAGCATCACACACTTTCCTACAGGGAGGGGGCAGTAATGTGATGGTGCTAAGGACATCTTCATCTCAAGAGCAAGCAAACAATTTCTAAGGGCTGGAGCTTCTCTGTGACACCTTCTAGTGAGACATGAAAGCACTTTAACTGGATTAAAAACAAAAACAAAACAGAAAGTTGATTTCCAATCAAGATAGCTCAGGGCCCTGAAACTCCTCTGCATTACACGCAGCAATGCGAATAAAAATTAAAAGAGAAGATTTAAATATCGGTAGGATAAAGCCAGAGGTCTGCCAACGGGGCTCACGATTTCCCATGAGTTGGTCTCCACTGAAACAGCAAGACTTGCATTTTCCTTACCTAGGAGGGGCACTGGAGCTAGGTTTACCTGCACGAAACTAAGGACTCAGGAAAGGAAGTTGACAGAAGTGGTGCTGTCTTATACTGCCTGATGGCTATGGCTTCAGTACTCAGATGAAGTGGACACACTTCCAACCAGGAGATAAAGTGACTGCCTCACTTAGCGATACAAGGATCAGCCATGTTCCCAGGCTCACTGTGCACAGAGATTAACAACCACGATGGACCCCTGGACTAAGGACTCTTTCTCTAAATAAACTTGCAAATACAAGTTCACAAACATTCAGAGAGTTATGAGACTACGGAAAACAGCCAATGAAACCAAAGGTTGTAAGATAAGTTTAATCCACTTGACAGTAAAAAAATAGAAATGTGATGATTTAAAAATAACTATTTTGGATGCCCAAAAGGATAAATGGAAGTTGAATCTTATAAAAAAAATAAATTGGAAAAAAAAGCAAGATATGGAATAAAGGTGGACTTAAGAAAAGAAATAGATAATTGGAAATATTGAAGATGAAAAGGACATTCTTGAAAATTTAAAAAGAAAAAAAACACTAAAGGAATAGGATAAATACTAGACCGGACAAATCCAAACAGAGAATTTGTAATGAGGAAAGCGGTGTGTACAAATTTACTCAGAGTCAGCATAGAGACAGAAGAAAAATATGAAAAAGGAGTTAAGCAATATGGGGAATACACTGAAAAGCTGCTACATACATTGAATTAAAGTTCCAGAAGAATATACACATTTTAAAAAGTAATAGCTGGTAACTTCACAGAAATTAGGAAACAGTATTCCAATCACGAGTGCAATCAAATATCAAGCAGGATCAATAAAAACCAACCAAATCCTTGGCAATCACAGTGAAACTGCACAATTTCAAGGATTCATATAAACTGATAGAATGAACCAAATAGAAAGCACAGCTTACCTGAAATGAGTTGCAGCGACAGTGCCAGCAGATTTCTCATTTACAAATTTGTAATTTCTAGTTTATAAAAATTGTGCCAGAAGGTAATATAAGGGAAAATATACAACTGTTAAAAATCTCCTCTCAGGAATTGTTAGAAAAAGTAGGCAGAAAAAAACAAAACAAAACAAGAAAGCATTACCAACACAGAAGAGTTGAACAGCACTCTTGGCGTCGTAACCTAACTGACATTTATGGAACCCTCCACCTGACAGCAGCAGAATACACATTCTTCTCTAGGGACAAGCAGAACATTTATCAAGACCGGCGATGTGTGTGTGGGGGGACATGATAAAAATGTTTCCATAAAGTTAAAGGGACTGAAAATGTACACAGTATGTTTATCGATAAAAAAATCAAAAATCAATAGCAAAAGCTTTTCAGTGTCATTAGGTCCCATGTGTCGATTTTTGGTTTTATTTCCATTTCTCTAGGAGGGGGGTCAAAAAGGATCTTGCTGTAATTTACGTCACAGAGTGTTTTGCCTATGTTTTTCTCTAAGAGTTTGATAGTGTCTGGCCTTCCACTTAGGTCTCTAATCCATTTTGACCGTATTTTGGTGGATGGTGTTAGGGAGTGTTCTAATTTCATTCTTTTACACTTATCTGTCCATTTTCCCAGCACCACTTATGGAAGAGGCTGTCTCTTCTCCATTGTATATTCTTGCCTCCTTTACCAAAGATAAAGTGATCATAGGTGCGTGGGTTTATCTCTGGGCTTTCTAACCTGTTCCATTGATCTCTATGTCTGTTTTTGTGCCAGCACCATACTGTCTTGATGACTGTAGCTTTGTAATATAGTCTGAAGTCAGGAAGCCTGACTCCTCCAGAGGAAACCATAAACAAGATGAAAGACAACCCTCAGAATGGGAGAAAATATTTGCAAATGAAGCAACTGACAAAGGATTAATCTCCAAAATATACAAGCAGCTCATGCAGCTCAGTATCAAAAAAACAAACAACCCAATCCAAAAATGGGCAGAAGACCTAAACAGATATTGCTCCAAAGAAGACATACAGATTGCCAACAAACACATGAAAGGATGCTCAACATCACTAAGCATTAGAGAAATGCAAATCAAAACCACAATGAGGTATCACCTCACACTGGTCAGAATGGCCATCATCAAAAAATCTACAAGCAATAAATGCTGGAGAGGGTGTGGAGAAAAGGGAACCCTCTTGCACTGCTGGTGGGAATGTAAATTGATACAGCCACTATGGAGAACAGGATGGAGGTTCCTTAAAAAACTAAAAATAGAACTACCATATGACTCAGCCATCCCACTCCTGGGCATATACCCAGAGAAAACCATAATTCAAAAAGAGTCATGTACCATTGCAGTGTCCATTGCAGCTCTATTTACAATAGGCAGGACATGGAAGCAACCTAAGTGTCCATCGACAGATGAATGGATAAAAAAGATGTGATACATATACACAATGGAATATTACTCAGCCATAAAAAGAAACGAAATTGAGTTATTTGTAGTGAGGTCGATGGACCTAGAGTCTGTCATACGGAGTGAAGTAAGAAAGAGAAAAACAAATACCATATGCTAACACATATATATGGAATCTTAAAAAAAAAAAAGGTTCTGAAGAACGTAGGGCAGGACAGGAATAAAGACACAGACGTAGAGAATGGACTTGAGGACACGGGCAGCGGGAAAGGTAAGTAGGCACAAAGTGAGAGAGTGGCATGGACATATATACACTACCAAATGTAAAATAGCTAGCTAGTGGGAAGCAGCCGCATAGCACAGGGAGATCAGCTCAGTGCTTTGTGCCCACCTAGAAGGGTGGGATAGGGAGGGTGGGAGGGAGACACAAAAGGGAGGAGATATGGGGATATATGTATACGTATAGCTGATTCACTTTGTTATACAGCAGAAACTAACACATTATTGTAAAGCAATTATACTCCAAGAAAGATGTTAAAAAAAAAATCAATAGCAAGAGTGTCTAAGAAATTCCAATATGTTTGGAAATTCAGCAACATGCTCCTAAGAACCCATGGGACAAAAAAAGAAATGACAACAGCAATTAAAAAACATTTAAAACTGAATGATAAAGAGAACTCAACACATCAAAATTTGTGGGATGCAGCTAAAGTATTCTTATAGGAAAATTTATAGATCTAAACACTCACCCAAGAAGAAAGGTTTAAAATCAACAAACTGACCTTCTACTTAAGCTAGAAAAAGGATAGCAAATTAAACCCAAATTAAGTTAAAATGAAGAAAAAAATCAAAGATAACATTGGAACCACTGAAACAGAAAATAAATAAGAGCAAATACTAACCAAACTAAAATATGGCCCATTGAAAAAGATCAATAGAATGCACAAACCTGATCCAACATGGGGGGTGGCATGGGGAGCAGGGGAGACGTGCAGGAGGGAGAATGGGGAGGACAGAGGGAGCGACCGCCAGTATTAATAAGGGACATCACTGAACTTATTACATGACATTAAGGAGATGCTGTGAAAAAATTCAGAACACCTAGATAAAATCGACATTAAAAAAATTTGCCAGAAAGAGACATAACAGAAACAAAATCAGAACAGCCCTGAAATTGAATTTGTAAAGAAAACCTCCCTCCAAACAAAATTTGATACCAAACAGATCTATTGATGAATTCTAAGAAACATGAAAGGAAGGAACAATATGAAACTTACAAACTCCTTCAGAAAATGGAGGAACAGAAGACACTAAACATATGATTTAATAAAGCCAGAATAAGCCCAATACCAAGACCAGATAAGAATAGTGTACGAAAAAATAAAACACCACAACAGTCCTTAGCAAAATCAAATCCAGCAATAATCAGGAGTAGAAGATAATATATTACGGCCAAGTGAGATCTTCCACAAATGCAAGGCTGGCCTTGCAAAGGCCTTACAAAAACCAACCAACGTTGGGACTTCCCTGGTGGTCCAATGGTAAAGAATCCACCTTCCAATGCAGGGGACGCAGGTTCAATCCGTGGTCGGAGAACTAAGATCCCACATGCCTCGGGGCAACTAAGCACGTGTGCCGCAAATACTGAGCCCGCGCGCCTCAATGAGAGAGCCTGCACGCCGCAAACTACAGAGCCCACGCACCCTGGAGCCTGTGCACCACAGCTAGAGAGAAAAAACCTGCACGCCACAACTAGAGAGAAGCCCGTGCCGCAATGAAAGATCCCACATGCCTCAACGAAGATCCCGCGTGCTGCAACTAAGACCTGACGCAGCCCAAAAAAAATAAGATAAATAAATATTTTTAAAAACCCACCAACGTAACCTGTTGTATTAATAATTTAAAAGAGAAAATAAGGTAATTTTAGTGGATGGCTTTTGATAAGTTCAAGACCTAGATGTGATTATGGGAGTCTGATGGTGAAAGACCAAATACTTTCCACTAAAACTTTGCACTAAGACAAGGATCAAGAAAGAAAGAATATTCACTCTCATTTTTATTTGATATTATATTAGAGATCATAGTTAGTGCAGTAATACAATAAATTGTATTATTTAAGGTAAGAATATTAAGAAGGTAGACGTGAGCTTCTATCACTGCAGAAAAACGATTGTGTATGTAGAAAATGCTGAAGTATATAAAACAGTTATTCATCCTAATTAGTGAATTTAGTGTGGGTACAGAATCAAAAGTCGATATACAAAGGTTAGTTCTATTTTTATACAATAGTAACAAATGGAATTTTAAGTACCAAAATGCCATCCATGATAACATTGTAAAACATAGAATAATAGGGATAAATCCAAAAGGGGAGCCAAACCTCTACCTGAAAATAACAAAACATTGCTGAGAGGGAATTAAAGTGGATTTAGATAAATGAAAAGATAAATCATGCTCACAGATTAGAAGACTCAACATCGTTAAGATCTCAATTCTCTTTAGATTACTTATAGATGGAATACAGTTCTAATTATATTTCCAGCAAGCTTTGTTGACAAGCAATTCTCAAAATTTATAAAAAGTTGCAAAGGACCCAGAATAGCCCAAATAACTTTGAGAAACAAATCTGGAGGACCCACGTTACTTGCTTTCAATAGTTATTCTGAAGCCAGAGTAGTCAAGACTGAGACCAGGTCTGCATGGCAGTAGGGAAAGGACACACAAATGGATCAAGGGAATAAAAGTGGGTGTTTGGAAAGAGACACACACACACTGTACATATTGTGAAATGAAACCAGGCCAAAATATCAATAATTTTATGGAGGAAGGGAGAGATTTTTCAAAATACAATAATGGGGGCCAAGATGGAGTCAGCCAATCACAACCTCCTTCTTCCACTGAATACAGCTAAAGTGTCTGGACAAAATCCCTCAAACTACGACTTGAGCTAAGAAGTAAAACACAGGCACGTGAGGGACTAAAATAAAAGCTTGAATAAGTTCCCATAACAGGACTGAGTTTCCCATTTTTTCTTCTTGGTTTCCTGGCTTAGACCAGAAGGCTGACGGGTCCGGAACCGAGCAGTGAGCATGGACAACGTAACTGCAGGATGCAGCCCCTGTGTCCAGCCGAAGACCCAGAGGAAGGGGCTCCCGTGTGCCGAGAGTGAGGAAGGAGGGGACACACGCTCCTCTGCGCTCTGGTTTTTCCCCCTCTCTCCTGCCTGACCCACATCAGACAGCTGCACTGCTGTGGCGGCAGCTCCCGGGGCAGACAGCTCAGATTCATCCCAAAGGGAGACCCAGCCCATCTCTTTTCTCCAGAGAAAGAAGGAAAAGAAACTCCTGTGGCCTGTGGAGTGTTGGGGAACCCCAGTTACCGCTTCCTCTCTTTTATCTCTCTGTGCTTCACCCCAAAGGCGGCCCCAAGTCACACAGAGCCACACCTAACGGGCTGGAGGGCAGGGAGGCCAAAACTCTGATAAAAACGTGTCTTTGTTTCTGGCCAGAGGAATCAGGCACAGGGGTGTGTGGCAGCCACAGAGCGTGCAGTGCGCTTGGCAGACTTAACGAAAAGAAGATACAGGATTCCTAGTAAAGTTAACATTTGAGATAAGCAATACGTCTTTGATACAGGTATGTTGCATGTTCTATACTAAAACATTATTCACTGTGTGTCTGAACTGGGCATCCTGTATTCTCCCTGGTGACCCCATATGGGGCTAATTCCACAGACAGGAGAGTTGGGAAAGGCATGCCCTGCTCTGTGTATGAGCCAACTGAAGTCTCGGTCTTATCTTACTCCTGAACTGTGCATGCACGGAGCAGACCCAATCAGAGCAAAGGCTCTGGGACCTTAACCAGGATATCAACCCCTTCTGGAATCCCTGACTACCCTCTAAGGGACGCATGCGTCAGGCAGACTCAAAGTGCCCAGCACAGGCTCTGAAACTTGATCTGAGTTGGGACTGCCACCCACAGAAAGTAGGAGACAAGGTAGGGTTTGAACTGAACCAACTGTATGCCAATTAAAAATAATAATAAATTCCCCAAACTGGTTATGAAACGACTAGATATTTACATGGAAAAACAGTAAATCTGAAGGCATCAGGCACCAAAACCTAAAATCTGATGTCATAGAAAACTTCTGGAATAAAACAAAAGCATGTTGTGTGATACTAGGTGGCCAAAGACTTCTCAGACAGGACACAGAATGCATTAATCATAAAGGAAAAGGTAATAAATTAGGCTTTTCAAAATTAGAAAAACAAAAAACAAACTTCTATTCATCAAAAGATACCTTTAAGAAAAGGAAAAATGAAGACACCAAATAGAAAATCATCGCAATACATACGTGTGGTCAATCCTTGCCTTACAATACTATATAAAAATATGCATTTATCTTAAGAAAAAGGAAAGGAATGAAGGGCTTGGTCAGACACTCCACAGAGAAAGACACCGACATGGCCAAGAGAAAGTCCTTACCATCCTTATTCACTAGAGAAGGGCAAGTTTAAAGCCCAGAGAGAGACCACTCAACACTCCCCGGAATGACTGAAATGCCCCAATGCGGCTGAGACTGTGGAGTGACCAGAACCCTCACACTGTTGACGGGGTGTGTAGGGTGTGCTACCACGAAAACAGTTCGGCAGTTTCTCGTAGTTAGACATACACCGTGATCCGCCAATTCCATTCCTGAGTGCTCACCCGCGAGAAATAAAAACGTGTGTCCACACAAAGACTTGCTCACGCAAGCTTTATTCATCAGAGCCCAACGCTGGAGAGCATCTGAGGTCCATCCACAGGAGGAGAGACCAACAAACTGTCTATTTATGCAAGGAACGCCCTCAGCAGTACAAGGAATGAGCCATTTATACACACCCCACCAGGCACGCGTCTCGAGAACGCTGCCCTCGAGTGAAAGAAGCCGAACGCCAAAGAGAACACTCTGTAAAATTACATTTACAGGAGGTTTTAGAACAGGCGAAGCTAATCCACAGTGAAAGAATCGAGAACGGTAGGCTCGGGGGGAGGGTTGGATGGGGTGGGAAGAGACCAACTGGGCAGGTGCACGAGGGAACTTTCTGGGGTGGTGGAATGTTCTGTGTCTCGATAGGGGTGTGTTTTGCACAGGTGTATGTGCTTTACACTATTCCTCAGACTAGCACTATGTAAATCATTTTTTAAAACCTCATAAAGACATTGAAAATTTGACATTATTTCCTTTTATTTTGCACAGGGAAAGGCACCACAAATAAGGTAAAAATTAAGACACAGACAAGAACACATCTTACGCAACTTCAATTTACTGACATGGATTGTATCTGGATATGTATTTTTTAAAGCAACAAATTCGTAAGTTTAAAAATCCTCAAGACATTTAAAAGTGGGCAAATTATACGGAACGCAGTTTTTGAACAGCAAACCCAAATGGACAATGTCCAGGAAAGAGCTTGACCTCACTGTGAGTCAAAGAATTACAAAATCTCACGAAGGCACGCACGTCCATCCCAAATGAGCGGAATTACTGTGTGTTCAGGGGACCATCAGTGTTGATGTAAGTCCTTTGGCGGGCAATCGGCAACACTGAGCCAAGTCAGTAACGTGCTGGATCCTACCACCTGGACTGCCTGGGAAACCCACCTCCGTGTGTATACGCTGGAGCACAAGCTCCTAACCCTGTCTGCAAGCCAGGATCACTGCTCTACAATGTGCTATACCAAACATTCTCGGGCCTCATTCCTTGCCCATCAAACACAAGCGTTTCTCTGGAGGAAGAGTTTATCTCAGTTCCAGGTGCCTGTTAGACTCTCCCAAAGAGTTCTTCACAAAGAGCAAAACCTGGTCATCCTTCACCCACTGAATCTGATTATCTTGGTCAGGAGAGGTCTGGTCAAGGAACCTGGGCTACCCAGTATGTTCTCCTGGGGAACTCTTGAAAATCTTGACACGCAGATTGCAATCCAAAAATCTCGGACTTGGGCTCCATATACTGTACAAGCAAACTACGGCATCGTGTGCAATAGGGGAAAAAACTGCGAGCAACTTAGATGTTCACTGATAGGATAATGCCTAAGTATATTATAGTATACATATAATAAAATCTATCCTGCACTGAAAATTAATGAATTTATACCCTCTTCTAACAGCATGACTGAAACTCAAACACACAATTTTGTGAAAAAAGCAAGTACAAAAGAATATAGACACTAGGATGCCATTTCCATAACTTAAGCATATTGAACCGTACTATGTATTGTTTACAGATGCACACGTACAATAAAAGTATAATAGCTCACACGAGGATAATAAAAACCAAGTAAGGGTTAGTAGTTATGTGTGGGAAGGGAAGGAGACAAAGGGGATAGGAAGCAATGTATGTGGTCAATGATTCTGTCTGTATAATACTTTAAAAATGTCTACAGCAAACGAGGCAAAATACTAAAACTAAGTGCAAGCTGCAAAACTGTTCATTATAACATTCTTTATACTTTTCTGTGTGTTAAAAAATATTTTATTATCGGAAAGCATTTACAATAAACAAAAACGTAACCAACAAGAAAGCAGCAGAACCAACAAGAAAGCAGCAGAACTAACATACACACCCAGGTATAACACCAAAGTTGCATAACTCTTCCTTCCTAAAATTTCTTCCCTTTTCCACTTTTCCTACTTGTTATTAACACAATAAGCTTAACGAAGGTGAAAACACAGACACTTTTAAACTCTACTGTGTTTACAATATGGTTTATTCATCCATAGAGAAAAATGCATATAATAGGATCTAATTTCACTGCAGAATGGAACACTTCAAGCTCAGGGTTGGAATCTGCTCAATTCGTGATTGCTTCCAGACCCTAACACCCAAGCATGATGAAGTGTGAACTTAGGATACCTTTTAGTATAATAAGTGCCACCATCCTGGCTATTTCCTAGGAAAAGTCTCTCAAAGCAGATTCTCAGCTTACTAATAGGTTTAGAAAGGATCAGTCTTTGCCATAAAAAGCAACTTTTCTCTTGGACTCAACACACTGTTTAAATAATTTACAAAAACCTTGCCTTGCTTTCTTTTCTCTGTTGGAAATGTCACTTTGTAACTGTCAGACTCCTTCTTACATCAGAACCAAGAAATCTAGGGAGGTGGAGAAAAAGGTCTGGCACTGAAAATGTTTCAAAACGGTTGCTACTTTTCAAAGCTGAAATGATAAGATAGCAGTTACTTTATACTGGGGACATCATGCACATCTGCATCACCCATGTCCCTCTGGAGTCCAAGTTCGTCCACAGTCACCACAGTGGAATGACCGAGTTGAAATGAACTGCCCAGGGCATGATGCGCCATCAGTTTCTTTTTGCAGTGACAGGGGTGCAGCCTCCAGGTCCACGCATTCTCTCCACGCACATCACAATTCCTACAGAGCATGACTCAGGGGTTCAAATATTCCTGGTGCAGCAGGGAGTCCTCGGAGGGGAAAGAAACTTACATCTAAATGCATCCTATACGCTACACACATGAGACTAATTATTTTATTAAATTCCCAAATGGTACGACATGGCATGCTTACACTCGTCTTACGCAAGAGGAACGTGAGGTTAGGGACGCAAATGTCGTAACCCTTGAGCACAGCTTGTGTGTCGTGAGCCCTAAGCTCACACAGCCTGTGCTCCTCCAGTTCGTGCTTCAGTCCCGGTGCTGCTTCTCCAGGGTTCGTGTCTCTACTCCCCCCAGCTGCTCCTTACACCCCGCAGTCCGTGCTTTCACCCTGCCAGCTGCTCCTTGCGTGCCCCGTTTCACACCTGCCCACTTGATCCCGCTGCCTCTACCCTGGGAGCACGCTGGAAGCTCTCTTGACCCTCCTCAGTTTCCTCTCCTGTGTCCTATGCTTTTGTACCAATCCTGCATTGGTGGGAGCATTCCTGGATATACAGAAAAGTTGGGGAGGTTCTAGTAATAGAGAGAGTTCTCCTGTATCCCTCAGCCAGTTTCCCTCATGTTATCTCACGTGACCACGGGACACTCGTCACAGCTAAGAACTTAGCTACTATTAGCTACACTCCAGACTGTATTTGGATTTCCTAGTTGCTCCACTAATGTCCTCTTCTCGTTCCAGGTTCCATTGCGTCATCGTGTCTCATCAGCCTCCTCCGACGTGTGGCAGATTTTTGTCTTTCCTCGTTTTTCATGACCTTGACAATGCTGAGGAGTACTGCTCAGGTACTTGTAGAATGCCCCTCCATCTGGGTTTGCCAGACGCTTCTGTGAGCATGACCGTGGGGTTAGGGGTTTTGGGGACGAGTACACAGAGGGGAAGCGCCCTTCTCACCACGCCACACTGGGGGCATGATAAGGGTACGGTGCGAAGACCCTCGAAGCCTCTCGTTCCCTAACAGGGAACGCCTGGTTCTCAAAGAGTCTGTGAAGCTTCTGGAAACTCTCCTTTTCATAATGCCTCTGCTCATAATGTCTTGTCGAGCACAGCATTCTCGGCTGCATCCGGATCACGGGATGTCACACGTTTCCAACAAGACCAGTGAGAACTGAGCTACCGGGCAAACAAATGAACAAACAGACCAGCAGGTGGGCGATGATTACTTTGGAAAATGCCTCCTTGCTCCGTTGGCTGTAAGACCAGCGCTGCCACCCTGATTCTGTTCCTCTAGCATCTGTTATGAACAGCTGCACCCTTCGGCGAACAGTGCCACCTCCCGTGCGTAAATACGTTTTCCTGGGCACGTGCGGCTGCGTGTGTGGCCGCACTCAGCCTGGGATCTGGGCCTGCAAAAGTAGAATAATTCTTCCACTCTGAGAGGGAATTAGTCCTTGTGAAACTTTAGCTTGGTTGAAAGGACACACACAAGGCACACATTTCCTGTCTACAAAATTCATCCAACAGATACCATGGGGGTGGTGTTCTGCAGTGTATTAATGCTGGTGGATGGAGTTTGAGACTTTTACAAAGTAGAAATAGATACACATATCTCCTTCCTTTCTTTTTATCCACTCGAGTCTTCTCTCCCTCACAAACTAAACTTTAAGTGCACATCAGTGGTTCTCAACCCTCCTGACTGCCCCCCAACTCCCCAGGGCCCCGGCCAGCGGGACGTCTGGCAGATGTTTCTGGAGAGAGTTTCGATCGTCACAGGCGAGGAGCGGGGAGCGGTACTGGCGTCTGGTGGGTGGAGCCCAGGGGTGCCGCTGGCCATCCCGCAGGGCACAGGGCAGCCCACGATGAAGAACCGTCCGGCCCCAGAGGTCAGTAGTGCCAAGGCTGAGGACGCCCGGGCTGGGTGTGCTGATTCTGCACCTTCTCGCGTCTCCATCACAGCGCTGCTGGAGCGCACCACCTCCCTCTCTTCTTCCCTCTCCTTAACGTCGCGGTTTGACCCCTGGCTCCCTCGGGTGCGACCTGCCTCGGCCGCACTGGGGCTTGTGACCCCGCAGAGACCTCACAATTCCGTGGACCCTGCTCCTCGGTCTCCCTGAGCCCCCGGCTGCCCTCACGCTCTCTGCTGGTCCAGCTCCGGTCCTCCCTGCCCGAGCACAGGGCTAGCAGGGCCCCAGCTGAGAGTCCCAACCTCAGCAACAAAGCAACAGTACTTTGCGTTCTCGCACGAGACGCCCCCCCTGAAATTACTCTTGAAGTCACTAGACTCGCTTCGGCTTGGGCGCCGTGTCCTTCCCGTAAGTCAGCATGTCCCAACCCGAGTGCCCCCTCCTCCTCCCCACTCTCCTGTCACACGACTTCACTTCTGTAAACGACACTGATTTTGCGGGCATCCAGGCTCAGACCTTCACTCCTCTACTGGTCCCGTGCTCAGTCACTCCCTATCACGTCGGGCATCCTCGCCCGGATACAAAACTCACGACTTCCCTCTCGGAAGTGCCTTCCCCAGGCACCTCTTTCTTGCCACCTCATCGGAGAATATCACGTTTCTCGCTCACAATGTCTCTGTCTTTAGTTCATCAACCTCCTAACTAGGCTGTCGTTCCTCATCACCTCGTCTCCAGCGGTGGATAATTTTCCTTGCTGTCACTGGTTCACATCCCAGCCTCCACCTGTCCCTCCCTCATCTCGCTCCCTTCTGTGTCACCCACTGGTCCCGCCCATTTGAAAAAGAAAACAAGAACTTTTCACTTGGGAGCATTTTTAGATTCACAGAAAAGCTGCAAAGAGAGTACAAACAGTTACCGTTCACCAGTCATCCAGTTTCCCCTCCGGTTAAACTTTTCCATCCCGAGAGCGTACACACTAAGGAACGCTAAGGAACCCACATCGGTGCACTGCTATTAACTAAACTAGATTTTCTTTGAGTTTTAGGAGTTTTCCCACTAAAGTTCCTTTTCTGTTCCAGGATCCAGTCCTGGACACACCATTGCCTTTGGTGATGTCGCCTTAGTCCACTCTGGATGGGAACTTTCCTCAGACTTCCCTTGTTTTGGATGACCTTGACAGATGTGAGAAGCACGGGTCAGATATTTAGCAGAACCCATTCAATTTGGGTTTTACTGGATGTTGTTGTTACGATGAGAGTGGGGTTATGGGTTTTGGAAGAGAAGACCAGAGAGGTGCGGCGCCCTTGTCAGGACACCAAATCAGGGGCGCATGCTGTGTAGACGGCGTCTCTGGGTAAGAGAGTGTTTGCCCATCTTTCCACTACGGTTACCCTCGTCCCCTTTCCACGGGCTCTTTTGGAAGCAATTCACTAAGTCCAGCCACACTCAAAGGCTTAGTGATGAGAGCTATCCACTCTATGCTTGCAAACTTATTTCTAATTTCTTTTTATCCCACCCAGAACACATTTATCGTTTCTCCAACTCAAATTCTCCATGAAGGCCTGAAAGCTACTTTGTACCTGGGGCACTCTTTGATTTCCCCTGTGATGGAATTCTCTTATCAAGCTCCCACATGACGGTTCATTTTATGTGTCACCTTCCTTGCCGGGCCAAGGGGTGCCTCAACTACACTTCATCTGGGTGTGTCTGTGAGGGTGTTTCTGTATGAGATTAGCATTTGAAGGGGTGGATTCAGTAAGGCAGGTGGCTCTCCCCCGTGTGGGTGGCATCACCTGATAGGTTGAGGGCCTGAAAAGAACAAAAGGCAGAGAAAGGAGGAATTCACGCCCTTTTTTTTTTGGTCCCACTGCATGAATTGGGACGTCTTATCTCATCTTCTCCTGCCTGGGATTTACACCATCAGCGGCCCTGGTCCTCAGGCCCTTGGACTCAGACTGAATTATACTACTTGCTTTCCTGGGTCTCCAGTTCACAGAGGGAAGATGGTGGGACTTCTCAGCCTCCATAATCACATGAGCTAATCCCTCATAATAAGTCTCAAAACACACACATATATATATGGCTTCTATTGGTTCTGTTGCTGTGGAGAATCCTGACTAATACAACACAGAAAGTACATCAGACCTGCACTCAGCACATTTTGAGGATGTTTCCTTTCCTGCATCCCCCACACATCTCTGCTGTGTTTTGCTGCCTTCCATTTCACTTCAGAGTTTTGTATTTCTCTGATTATCCCCTGCCTCTGCTCCAGGATTTCTTGTTTTCCTGCAACAGAAGTCCTGTCTCATGCAAAACTGTGTCCATCAGAAACATTCAAAAGATACTTGCCAAGGGAAAAGAATGAGCCATTCAGTCACAGCGTGTGTTTATATCCTCGCTCACAAGATCATATTTCTTGCACCAAAGCAACACTAATGCGGGTTTAATTAAGACAATGTTGAAATATTTTTTATTGCAAAGCATGGAAGCATGCAAGGGCTCCCCAATGCAGCCCAGTTTTAAACATGAGGCAGATGCACAATATATTTTTTAAAATATATATTTTGCTTTTAAAAAAATTAATTGCAGGAAAATGAAAGCCTAGGTAAGCGGAGCAGAACAGAGCAATTCGTAGACACCAACAGGGGTTTAGTGAACCCCAGGGGCAGAATGGCATGAACTCAGAGATACATCCTGCAGAACCAGGCTCAGCTTTGAACCTTCCAGAAAGGCTTTCCTTGGTACCCTAGTTGGAAACCAATCTCTCCTTCCTTTGAAATCTGAAAAAATCTTTCCTCACGCTCCCTTTCACCTCTTCTTTATTCACTTACGCTGTTACTTTGCATTGCATGTACGCAGAATGATTATTCTTGACTGTTGTTTCGATAAATGGCTCTCCTTGCAGTAAACCCCCCTGTCCATGTGCTTCCTTTCCCTGGGCACGAATGATACCCACAGAAGATGACTCTATGTCAATAGATTCTGTGAGTTCTGACAGTCACATGTCTTCACTTTGCTTCCCGCAGCATGAGACGCTGATCTTGAATTTTTAGGAGGGAAGACCAGCAGCTGCTCCTCTTCTATGAAAAGAGACCTGAGAAGCTCACATGCGCCTTTTGTTTAAGCAAAGTGAGCTACTTTTTCAAAGTAAAACCCATACAGCAGGGGTCCCCAGCCTCCTGCCGCCTTGGGACTTGTTCAGTAGAAACCTACATGCCAGGAGACTCCCCTTCCCCAGCTTTCCATCGGTGCATTTATTCCAATAGCTCTGTTCATCTTTAAAGCTACCAAAAATATTTCCAATTCTGCTTCTCATAAGCAAACACAGAAAATACACCAACACTATTTTGATCATGTTCAAATTACGGGGTATTTTTTGAGATGTTTGTCACATTCTTTTTTTAAAAATTTGTATTGGAGTATAGTTGATTTACAATGTTGTGTTAGTTTCAGTGTACAACAAAGTGACTCAGTTAGATGTATATATGTATCTATTCTTTTTTAGATTCTTTTCCCATATAGGCCATTACAGAGTACTGAGTAGAGTTCCCTGTGCTATACAGCAGGTCCTTATTAGTTATCTATTTTACATATAGTAGTGTGTATCTGTCAATCCAATCTGCTCAGCCATAGAAGAGAAGGAAATAACGCCATTTGCAGCAACAAGGATGGACCTAGAGACTGTCATACTGAGTGAAGTAAGTCAGACAGAGAAAGACAAGTATCATATGATATTGCTTACATGTGGAATCTAAAAAAAAAAAAGGGTACAAATGAACTTACCTACAAAACAGAAACAGAGTTACAGATGTAGAAAACAGACTTATGGTTACCAGGGGGTAACAGGGAGGGGGAGGGATACATTAGAAGATAGGGATCGAGAGAGACACCCTACTATATATAAAACAAATTATATATAGTAAAACAAATTATGTTTTCTTCACACCCTGAACTAGATCCTGGGCTCTCTGGAGGTATCAGCCTAGTGTATTTTTACTCCAAACAAGATCATTCATGCTTAATGATTAAATAACTGACTTCATTATTTAAAAGACCACACGTGTTAAATGCTGAGTCTATTTGGAGTGACTGTTCCACTTTTTACCTCACGCTTTTCCGGGCTTCATCTACTATGCCTTGTTAACACGTATGTGTCGACTAAATAGTTCTGGAAAATACAGACGTGTCTCAAATAAGACCGCAGCCCTTGCCTAAGCAACACTGTTAGCTTTGGGAGAACGATTCTGTCGTGCTCAGACCAGGCAACGAGGCCGTGTCTCGGGAGCTGTCCCTCAGCCTCCTGTCTGTCACATGCAGGGGCCCTGCACTCGTCACGGCGCTCTCACGACTCTGAGCGGACCCAGCGTGACGGCACGTGTATGAAGGCCTCGGCACAACCCATCCATCAGCAGGAACGGCACAGGGCAGAGGGCTCTGACTTTAATTACTGTTGAAACTGTGCGTTTCTCACATTCAGCTATCTACGAACAGTAAAGTGAAGAAGTGAGACAAAAATTCAGGTCATTTAAAAATCCCTAATGTTTATCAGTTATTTGAGTACGTAAGGGAAGGACCTGAAGACTAAAAAACAGGTCTTAATCTTTTAAATGGGCAGAGAGAAGGGGTAACTTCCAGGGTTAAAATACAATTAATTTCTTTGTGGTTGTTAATATTTAATCTAAATATCTTATATACAATGAAACAAAGACAGGATAAAAGACAGGAGAAACACTGCATATAACCTGAATACGAATCATAGGACAGAAACGTATTAATAAATGAATGAAAATTTACATACACAAAACGTTCTTGAGGTCACTGAAGTGATCAAAATCAAATACTGAATTTTCAGAAATGGATTCATTTCAGAGACACATATGTTATTAGTAGTACATGACCAATTCTCTAAACCACTGAAGGATCTTTCAAATGTTTTTTACTTTAAAAGTAGAATCCAATATTTGAGAAACACACAGAGCCTAAATCTCTTCAGAAATGAGTAGCCCATTTTTCCTTTTGTCCTCTGAAAGCATTTTGCCCAGCACATTCATGTGCACATTTCACGTGCTTTCAGTAAAGAACCGAGGCAGAGAAGCAGACTTATTGAGTGCTGGCTGGCGGGGTGGTGCTGCTTCTTAGATGCTTCTTGACAACATGTTTCAGCTCCCCAACAGGTATCTACTTAAACAAAAGAGCGAACGTTTTTCCTATCCATGCCAACATCAAATGATTTGAAAGCTAAGAAAGACATGAAGACATCAGCCTGTTAATCCTCCCGTATTGGACACGTTCTTGGAATTTTTCAATAGCGATATTTCTCCGCCACACTGAAAGGCAAAGGACGGGTGGCAAATCACCATTTTTCAAAGGGAAGAGGCTGTGTTTATGGACGCTCTCCCACACGAGACCTGAGATGCAGCCGTGTTGAGGACAGCGAGAGATGCTGTTTCAATTCCCTAATGACTTGCTGTGTCCCTGAATTCCACTCTTTATTAAGTCTCTAGGTTTACATGCTTATATTGGACCTAGAAAGCGTAGGGCTGATAAGTGGGTTGCTGCTGTGTGGGGCGCTGCACTCCCCTGCAGGTTGCACAAACAGCGCTGCCTGACGCGAATGCTCACGGCGGACTAGTGAGTGACCTTAACATTCCACAGCCAGCAATGAGTATGAATCTTGCTGAGGCATCGATTCAAAATTGGGGTAAATCTGGCCTGCAGCTTCCTGGTGATGCCGGCAAAACTCCAGGTTTCCTTCCTCAGGTTGGCATGGCCTTTGTTTGTTTGTTTTTTTCTTTTGGTTCTCTACTCATCATTGTAAAAGCTGTTTTTCTTCTGGAGCATCTTTATTTAAGCTGTCTTTACTGTCAGGATTCTGACACAGACACTGACAGTATCTTCGCCAAATTTGTGGGTTAAAGTATGCCTTCTAGTGGTGTTCGTGAATTTGGAAATTTGCAAAGATCTCAGAAAATATCCTTTGCAGAAACCAAAGCTCTTATTACAATAACACGTATTTGCATGGCTCTGTTCGTTTACAAAGCACTGCCACTTAAATTATCTTTCCAAACCATCATGAATAATATGCCTTGTTCTATGTTTACAGGACTTTATTTCTCACCAAGTTGGATACAGTAAAATTTCCAGATTAACCATTAATTTGTGTGTGTGTGTACACATGCAAACCTGTAGTTCTTAAAAGAATGACATTTAAAGTAGGAAATTTGCATTTTTGAAATACAATTGAGGAATAACAATGACATGATCTTGTTAAATCTTGAAGAAGCAGCAGAGTTCACAAGTCAGTTGAGGAAGACAGCAATTAGTGAAAATCAGGAGTGATGCCGAAATGATTTCGGGTTAATTAAAACAGGGTTTGACCTAACCGCCCTAAGGACCTCCAGTTGCTGGTATGACCTGGGTCAGAAATTCCCCTTGGTAGCCTGGCTTGTCAATAAATAAGCCACAGTGCTGCTATCTGTATTCTCAAAACTAAAGCATGAGCCAGGCCTCCTGTGCTTTAAAATCAAAGCCACATTAACGAGTCCACAATCAAATGGAAGTCTATACTCACATCATCCATGGCAAATTGCATCATGGAGGTCCAATCAAATAAGCATTGAACAATAATACCTCAATTTCCACAGTGCTGTCTTTCAGGCCATGTCTTTATACTTTAGAAGCTAATTTTTTTTAAACACAGAGAGGAACTAAAGAAAAATGTATACAATCCACTAATAAATGCAATTCAATGATCTGTCCCCTGAAGAAGGGTTCAATGCACATTTTCTGGGTGACTCTTTGGAACTAGTATGCATGTTGATGAGCACATATGCATCTTTATTATTAATGTGCATTAGCTACATATTAATAGAAGCATTTTTATTATTAATATGCATTAGCTACATATTAATAGAAGCATTTTTATTATTAATATGCATTAGCTACTTATTAATAGAAGCATTAAACGGTATAATACAGTGCTTCAAACTTTGAAGATGCGACAGTTTTGAGGTTTTTTCAATGTGCAGAACGTAAACCCCATACACAAAGCGAGGTAAGAAAAGTGAAATCCAGTTAAAAGAAAAAAAAAGAACTAACTGGTTATTAATATTTTTTAAACTAAATTTCTCTATCTCGTACTCCTCCAAAAAAAGTCTGAAGATGCATGCGTGGCTTGATGCAAGGGGCAAATTGGTACAGTTGTCTCAGACGTGATGAGCAAGGGGACAGCCGCAGAACAAGATGGGGTTTGCTTTGATGGAGAACCAAACAGGACCACTGCTTGTGTGAAAAACTGGAATGTAGCTTATGTTTTCAGTTGCTTGTGGATAGAAAACATCATGTAATTGGTAGGTGCACAGTAGACATGAGTGTATGCAGGAATGACTATTCTGAATACAGTAAGTCCCCTGCATATGAACGAGTTCACTTACAAGAGTGCGTTCATAAGTCCAATTTGTTCATAAGTCCAACAAAGTTAGCCTAGGTATCCAACTAACACAATAGGCTATATACTACTGTACTGTAATAGGTTTCTAATACTCTTCACACATAATAATACATAAAAAAACACAAAAAATAAAGAAAACATTTTTAATCTCACAGTACAGTACCTTGACAAGTACAAGTCCAGTACAATAGCTGGCATACAGGGGCTGGCATTGAGTGAACAGGCAAGAAGAGTTACTGACTGAAGGAGAGAGAGGAGGTGGAAGATGGTAGAGCTGAAGGATCATCAGCAAGAGGAGATGGAGGGGGACTTCCCTGGTGGCACAGGGGTTAAGAATCTGCCTGCCAATGCAGGGCACACAGATTCAAGCCCTGGTCCGGGAAGATCCCACATACCGCGGAGCAGCTAAGCCCGTGCGCCACAACTACTGAGCCCATGAGCCACAACTACTGAGCCCACGTGCCACAACTACTGAGCCCACGCGTCTAGAGCCCGTGCTCTGCAACGAGAAGCCACCGCAATGAGAAGCCCGCGCACCACAACCAAGAGTAGCCCCTGCTCGCCGCAACTAGAGAAAGCCCGCGTGCAGCAATGAAGACCCAACACAGCCAAAAATAAACAAAATTAAATCTTTAAAAAAAAAAAAAAAAAAAGGAGACGGAGGGTAAGCTGCAATTTCACTCACGCCTGACGTTGATGGAATGCACATTCACATCTTTGAAAGTTCGAAACTTGAAGAAGGTTCATATGTAGGGGACTTACTGTAATACCACGAATTCATTGCTTATCAACACTGTCGACAACAGGGACGGCACTGACCCTTGGGGGGTCTCCAGGATGCCTCCCAGGCATCTGCCACCTGGGTTTAGCCCTGAGCATCTACTTCTGTCATCCCTCTTACCTAAGCCCCGGGCAGGACAAGGGCGAAGAGCCACCCTCCTCAGGCTACCCCATAATCCCTGAGCCGCCTCCCATGCTCCCACCTGGGTACCTCTGGGACACCAAGGCCACTGGCTGAGCAGCTGTTAACTATACCACCTATTTGTGATCTGCATGACCCCTGACGTTGAGACCTTTCACTTCCGGCAAATGGACTTTTAAGTGATCAGATTACGGCTACTCACTGGAGAAAAATCTTTATTTTTTATATGAGAAAATATGGTAAATCATAAGTATAGATTAATAAAATCATGAAGAAAAATGCATTATTATTAAGAGTTACACTAAAGGCCTACACTGGCAAAGACTTCCAATATGTAATAATAAAAATAAACTATGTGTAACAGGTTTTTTGTGTATATTCTATATTCTTGTATTAAAGAGGATAAGTTTTTGACACGTATATTTTAAATCCTTCTTTCCACAAATTTTCATTTGACTCTTACTGTTTCTGATCTTTTGACATTTTTATTTTTATTCAGTGAATAGTGAAGATCAGGGGATGTAGAGTTTTCTGTGAAGTCCACACTGTGAAAATTTTAGGGTTTGTGGGCTGCATACAATCTATGTTGCACATTCTTCGTTATTTTGTTTCATTTTTCTCTCTTTTCTCTTTTTCTTCCTTTTGTCCCTTCTTGTTTTCTTTCTTTTCTTTTTTACCACCCTTTGAGCATATGAAAACCATTCTTAGATTAAGCCACACCAAATCCACCTCCAGGTTAGAACGGGTCCACCTGCTGTAGTTTTCTAGCCCCTGGTATACACTATCAGTTTAAAATAGTTACAGCTATTGTTTGAATCACTAAGCAGGTTTTAGAAAGATTAGCCCCCAATTTTTTTAAAACTATCTATGTTTCTGTTGTTAGTATGTCTTATATATATTTTTTGAATCTTTACTCCATCTGGATATTATGTTATGTATTATGAGGTAAGACATAACTTTGTTTTCAAAACAGCCAGCTGCCTCAATCCCATTTACTGGTCAATGTGACCTTTTTACACTGATGAAGATGCCACCTTTAACATATCTTAATTTCTTATCCATCTTTGGAAATACTTCTGGAAGTTACATGTGTACGTTTATCAGTTCCTGAACAATTAACCTACTGCTTTATGAGGGTCACTTTGCAACTCTTCTCAATACTTGTTAAGCCCCACTCATTGCTGCTTTTCAAAAATATTTCAACTTTTGTCCCACACTTATTCTGTTTTTTTTTTTTTTTAATGTTATCTCATCATTTCTGTGCTCCAGGGCCCCTACCTCCTTCTAAATCTTTTGATTAGAGTTGCAGGAATTATATATCATCCATTATATAGAATCACATAAAGAAATGATCATTTAAACGAGAAGAGAATCTATTCTTACCCATTTTCACGCCCCTCCTTAACAACTACTAAAATTTAGTAGTAAATTTAGTTCAAAATGTCTTCTCTTATAACCTAGGTTGAGCAACCACATAATATACAATGTACCTTTTGGGATTGCTCTACATTCACAAGTAGCCATATAATTAAATTTATTAAATCTTGGAAAATGTATCAATAATAATTCATCATTATTCATTAATAATAGTTTTTATGAGCTTTATTAAGTCCTAACATTTTTATATAAGCAGATTTTTGCTTAGTAGATTACTACTTAGGAAACAAATTATTAAATAAGATAACACCGGGGCTTCCCTGGTGGCACAGTGGTTGAGAGTCTGCCTGCCAATGCAGGGGACACGGGTTCGAGCCCTAGTCTGGGAGGATCCCACATGCCGCGGAGCAACTGGGCCTGTGAGCCACAACTACTGAGCCTGCGCGTCTGGAGCCTGTGCTCTGCAACAAGAGAAGCCGTGATAGTGAGAGGCCCGCACACCGCGATGAAGAGTGGCCCCCGCTTGCCGCAACTAGAGAAAGCCCTCGCACAGAAACTAAGACCCAACACAGCCCAAAATAAATAAATAAAAATAAAGAATTATTAAAAAAAAAAAAAAAAAAGAAAACACCCTGAGTCTAAAGGGAAATGAATTAAAGTTCAAAAAAAAAAAAAAAAGATAACACCGTTTTTAAAAAGCAGATGTTGATTTTTGAGATCATCGAAATGTCTTCAAAATATCAAAGAAATCAGGGCAAGACTGCAGCAGAGTCTGGACTAATAGCTTAGACTTGACACATTCTGCTTCTCACGTCAACATGCCTCATTCATTAGCCTTGTTTCCCCACAAGCGCGTAACTTTTAGGTATCACAAAGCCATCGCTTTGACATTATGGAATTTAGTCGTGAATGATAAGGTCTGCTCATAATGCTTGAGATCTCAAGCGTCCTCTCAATCCTTCTTCAAGCAGAAAACCAGTAGAAGGGCAGTAAAATGTAGACAACAGTATTAATAAAATTAGTTAAGAGGAAAAAGGTAGTGAAATAGAAGAGTTTGCTCAAGATGTAGGATGTTACCGAAAGCATTCTTCCTTCTTTCAGAATACAGGTAATCATACACATGTATCCAAGATGTCAAGTCTGGAGGACAGAGTAATCCTAGTAGCTAACTTGTCCAAGTTACAGTTTAAGTGTCTGATTTTATAAATGAATGGTTAGGAAGGCTGGTTATTCTCAAACAACAGTTACACAATGGCATATCACCACCATACGATTTTCCACTGTAGGCATGATCATTTATTTTTAGCATTAAAAAGATCCTTTAAAAAATGTCTATTTAGGATACAGTGAATATGTCCTTCTCCAAATGGACGTATTTAACAATTGAAAATTGAGTTGAGCAGTTGTAAAGACATTTTACAATTGTGTCTGCCATATTTCAGGGATCTCATAAGAGACAGGTCACTCTATATGATCAGAAGCTTTGGTTTCTTCATTTCTGAAATGACCTCATGGATAGGAGATTTCTAAAGGACTTCGGCATATAAACGTGCCCTAGCTGTGCAGATTAGTTGGGGTGGACCCAGCTATGTCCCCACAGATGCCTTGATTGCAGAATTCAGCTCCAACCATTTATTCTGTTAGCATAAATGAACTGCAAGAAAAATTTATTCTGTTTTGGCTCCGCAGATGGTTTAAACAGGTGCACTGTCTCATGGGTGGGCTTGGGTCTCTTGCTGTGGACTGCATGGGGCTCAGAGGTTACACCTCTGAGCAAGGTCCTGGAGGCCTGGCAAACCCTTGGCAGCCTTTCCAGGGAAAGGCCAGAAAAAAAAAAAAGGAATGAGTTCTCTGTGAAATTTATGGACTGCAAAAGATAACTGCACCTGCATCTGTTTTCTGTTATTGAAAACACATGAAAGCTATTGCTACGAAAGGAAAATTCAACTCTCTAGTTTCTAAAGCAAACCATTGCAGGAACCCCAAAGAAGTCTGGGATACATCAGACATGAACAGTATCATCAGCCGACTGTGGAGACGCTGCCATGGGGACCAGCATCTGACAGACACTTCAGTGCATCCTGAGCTTTGACCATGAGCTTGCGTGACAACAGAGAAGTTCAAGTTCAAGCGGGAGCTGTACTCCACACAGGTGACAGGGGCAAAAAGGATCCCAAATATTTCAGGCTTACCTATGAATCCATAAAAATCTCTCTTCACTTGATTTATTTTAGTCAAGGGTGGTTTTCCCAATTGGAAGTTTTATGATGTTCAACAGAAGTGGCTTTTATGGCACAGTTCATGTTGATATGCAGGACTTAGCTGGGATTTAAATTCAGTCGTGGCCATAGAGAATGGACATGTGGACCTGGTGGGGGAAGGGAGGGTGGGACGAACTGGGAGATTAGGTTTGACATAAATACACTACCACGTGTAAAATAGATAGCTAGTGGGAACCTGCTATAAAGCACAGGAAGCTCACCTCGGTGTTCTGTGATGACCTAGATGGCTGGGATGGGGGTGGGGTGGGAGGGAGGTCCAAGAGGGAGGGGACATATGTATACGTAGAACTGATTCACTTCGTTGTACAGCAGAAACTAACACAACATTGTAAAGCAATTATACTCCAATGACAAAAAATTTTTAAAAGTAAAAACAAACAAATAAATAAAATAAAATCAGTCGTGGCATTGCAAATACTCAGCTGTACACATGCATTTTCCTGCACGGCCCAGTGTGGCTGGCACCTGCCCGTTGCAATCTCTACTTCTGATGAAGGGCAACTATGATGCAACTCATCCCATCCTTGACGAGCCCTTTATGAAACTGTTAAGCCGTTTTCAACAACAGCTTTGAGAACTTCCTATGAGTTGGGCGCTTTGCCTGGCACTTGAAATTCAAGGATGCATAAAATATCATCCTTTCTTTCAAAATTCATGGTTCAGTAGATTAGCTGTTTCTATGCTTTTTTCTTACACTATTATTTTATTTATTTATTTAATTTCTTACAGTGTTTCTAAGTTTTAATTTATTACTGTCCACATCCATTTCTCCACTATGATTTTCTCATTAGTTGATTACCCCACAAAGGACACACTGGTATCAACATACCCTTTGGCTTCTCCATATCTCTGTGAAGGAATGAACTGAGAGACTGGTGACTTTAGTTTCTCCTTAGATTGGCAACCGGGTTAATTCGGGCCCCTGGAAAGCCATTTAACCTCTCTGGGCCTCAGTTTCCTCATCTAAAACAAGGGACTTGAGCAAGACAATCTCTATGGCCTCTTCTACTTCTAACTTTCTAGGATTCCTTGACTCTAGGTGGGCTCCTAACAGGCCTTATTACCTCCATGCTTCAGCTTTACAAACTAGACAGTAGTATGATTAACGTGTACCCAACATTTCACTACTAATGATCGTTTATGAGCACGTGTAAGAACGGCTCTATTTCCTGATATTAAAAACTTATTTTGGGACTTCCCTGGTGACACAGTGGTTAAGAATCCCGGACATGGGTTCAAGCCCTGGTCTGGGAAAATTCCACATGCCGCGGAGCAACTAAACCCGTGTGCCACAACTACAGAGCCTGCGCTCCAGAGTCCACGAGCCACAACTACTGAGCCCATGAGCCACAAATACTGAGCCCACGCGCCACAACTACTGAAGCCCGTGTGCCTAGAGCCCATGCTCCGTAACAAGAGAAGCCACCGTAATGAGAAGCCCGCGCACCACAATGAAGACCCAACACAGCCAAAAATAAATAAATTAATTTATAAAAAAACAAAAAAACACCTTATTTTTGTTGCTAATATTTCCTACTCTTTCCTCCTAATGGAATAGTCTCCACATAACTTATGATATTTTTCAGAATTCCAAAGCCACCTTTATAAGAGTTGTTTTAAAAACGTTCAAAGGAATATGACTTGATTCTTTTTTTTTAACAAAATTTTTAAAATAAATAAATTATTTATTTATGGCTGCGTTGGGTCTTTGTTGCTGCGTGTGGGCTTTCTCTAGTTGCAGTGAGCAGGGGTTACTCTTCGTTGTGGCGCGTGGGCTTCTCACTGTGGTGGCTTCTCTTGTTGTGGAGCTCGGGCTCTAGGCGCATGGGCTTCAGTAGTTGCAGCACGAGGGCTCAGTAGTTGTGGCTTGCAGGCTCTAGAGCACAGGCTCAGTAGTTGTGGCACATGGGCTTAGTTGCTCTGCAGCATGTGGGATCTTCCTGGACCAGGGATTGAACCCGTGTCCCCAGCATTGGCAGGCAGACTCTTAACCACTGCGCCACCAGGGAAGTCCCTGTCTTGACTCTTGAAGAAAATTTGAAGACATGATTCCCAAGACATTTTAGATTACTTGAGTATCACTGAAATACTTACATAACTTAAACTTACCCTGCTATACACTGCTTGAGTCCAATTAATTGTCATTTTCTCGTATGTACAATTTACTATTTTATGTTTTATTAGCTTTTCATTAATTACATTGGAGTATAGTAATATAGTCATGTCTGACTGTGATCAGTTTTCTTATTCTCAAGTAACAGTGTTTTGCAAAATGTCTAGCATGGAGCAGCAAATACATTAAGTTTATCTTCAAAGAGACAACTATGAAGAAGACAGCTGGTTCTATTCGTTAACATAAATCCATCATGCAAACTGAGAAGTAGGTGTGGTTAAAAAATACTGTATGATCTCACTTAAATGTGGAACCTAAAACAGTCTAACTCATCAAAGCAGAGAGTGGAGTGGTGGTTGCCAGAGGCTGGGGGAGGGGGAAACAGGAAGTGATGCTCAGAGGGTACAAAGTTTCATCTGTACAAGATGAGAAGATTCTGGAGATTTACTATACAGCATAGTACCTATAGCTAACAATACTCTAATGTATACTTAAATTTGCCAAGAGCTACATCTTATGTTAAGTATTCTTATCACACACACACACACACACACACACACACACACACACACACAAATAATAATAAGGAGGGTGGGATGAAACTTTGGGAGGTGATGGGTATATCCAAGGCCTTCATGGCAGTGACAGTTTCACGGGTGTATGCTTATCCCCAAACTCACTGAGCTATATACATTAAATAAGCACAGCTTTTTACATGCCAATTATACCTCAATAAAGTGGCTTTAAAAATGTATAGGAGGGGCTTCCCTGGTGGTGCAGTGGTTAGGAATCCGCCTGCCAATGCAGGGGACACGGGTTCATGCCCCGATCCGTGAAGATCCCACATTCCGCGGAGCGGCTGGGCCCGTGAGCCACAACTACTGAGCCTGCGCGTCTGGAGCCTGTGCTCTGCAACGGGAGAGGCCGCGACAGTGAGACGCCCACGCATCGCGATGAAGACTGGCCCCCGCTTGCCGCAACTGGAGAAAGCCCTTGCACAGAAACGAAGACCCAACACAGCCATAAATAAATAAATAAATTTATATTAAGGGGAAAAAAAAGAATACCGCTAGAGGCTTCTATGCCCTTAGTAATTAAAAAAAAAAAATGTATAGGAAAGTGTTCAACTCACTATTGAAAGAAGCACACATTGTAAAAAAAAAAAAAGAAGTCCAGGCTTTCCATTAGTTAAGGTTAAAAGTGTTTTAGAAGTTAAGACTGTCTCTTATTTGAGTGTGTGCACTGGATATAAATTGTAATTTGGTAGGCTTTTTGGCATTATGTGTCAAGTACTTGAAATATGAATATGTCTTTATTTGAAAATTTCATATTTGGAAATTTATCCTAAGGATATTAAACTTAAAAGGCTATAATAATACCAAATTACCAAATAATTACCAGAAGAATACCAATATTAACAAACATCAACAAGCATCAAAGAAATTTGCCAACGTCTTTGTCAAAATAGGAATTATTAGCTAAAAAGAGAAAAATGTCCAGCAACAGAAAAATATGTAAGTAAAAACATAAGATGGTATATTATGCAGTTATTAAAATGTTTCACATGGGTATTATGATAACATAAAATGAAAAGATAAATTAATAGACTTTGATAAATACAGAATACATACAAAGCAACAAATTAGTAAATACAGAAGGTCATACACCAGATAATGATTGTCAACAGCTAGCCAACTATATTTTTTTTTCAAAATTGCTTAGAAGTAATATAACATAACAACTTTAAATTCATTTCATTTAAAAACAGCAGTACCAAATCATGTGTATCTTTCCAACCTTCATTTTTAAGCATGGCCAGGAATTTGTTCTGAAATCTATTCTCAGATTTCATAATATACCCTAGCGGATACACTAGCACTAGGCCAACCTCTAGCTTTCTACTGCATTTATTTCTACCATTTACTTTTTAAAGGAGATATATGAATGGTGCTTAACAAGCCAGCATGAGAACATAAAAGCCACTCAGAAGATGCAGTTAAAACCATCTAACAAGGTTTTGGCAAGCTCCTTGAAAAGCAACCATATGCCAGGTGGAGCCAGTTCATTTCACCCAGTGGGTTGATCCATTACATAAATTTACTAAAGGTCTGGTTGTGAAATGGGGTGAGCACAGGCAATGCCTGTGACTTACTCCCTTTGGTCTTGGAAATGGAATTGTGGTTGTGAGCTTGGTGCTACCACATAAGTGAGACTCTAAATCTCTCATCTGTCTGCAGGGGTCTTACCAGACAGAGGAGGCCGTTCCAAGCGTACATTCTCCGACCAAAGAGAGGGAAACGTGGTGGTCCACTCTCTACTGTGGCAAAGGAAGTGATAAGAACAAGAGCACTCTGCCACTGAGGATGGACACTCGCCTAATACGCTCAGTCTTACGCTAAAACAGATACATTCCTGAGTACTCTGGTTCTAGTTTTCAAAATCATGTGCCTATAATGTTTCTTCAAATTATTTTGAGGGGGCAACAATCTCCAGTTTTATATAATTAAGCAAAAGCTTGAGTTATTTAATTAAATTAAAAAATTTTTTTTCTTTTTTTGGCCACACTGTGTGGCATGTGGGATCTTAGGTCCCCAACTAGGGATTGAACCCGCACCCCTTGAACTGGAAGCACAGAGTCTTGACCCCTGGACCACTAGGGAAGCCCCTTGTTTGAGTTATTTAAGTGAATGGTAACTTACACTCATAATCATATAGAGTGACATTCAGGTTACATCGTGCAAACTGCAAAATCATTGGCAGATTATGTTGTGTAGTTTCCCCAATGATGCAGTGACAATGACCTAGCTTTATCATATTTTCACAGATGAGAGAAGATGAGCTGGAGAGTTACATAAGAGGTTTCTACAATTTTGTGTTTTTCATAAAAACATTGAAAATATATTGCTTGTGTTTTTTTAAAAATTAATCCACAAGTTCAATTAATAAGAATTAATCTTATGGGCAGAAGACTAAAATAGACATTTCTCCAAAGAAGACATAACAATGGCCAACCAGTAGGTGATAAGATGTTCTACTGCTAATTATTAGAGAAATGCAAATCAAAACCACAATGACGCATCACCTCAACATCGGTCAGAATGGCCATTCTTAAAAAGTCTACAAATAACAAATGATGAAGACGGCGTGAAGAAAATGGAACCCTCCTACACTGTTGGTGGGAGTGTAAATTGATGTAGCCACTACAGAAAACAGTGTGGAGGTTCCTTAAAAAGCTAAAAATAGAACTATCATATGATCCAGCAATCCCACTCCTGGGCATATAACTGGAGAAAATTCTAACTCAAAAAGATACATGCACCCCCATGTTCATAGCAGCACTATTTACAATAGCCGAGACATGCAAGCAACCTAAATTTCCACTGACAGATGAATGGATAAAGAAGATGTGAGATATATATAAATATATATATATATATGTGTGTGTGTGTGTGTGTATACACATACACACAATGGAATATTACTCAGCCATAAAAAAGGAATGAAATAATGCCATTTGCAGCAACATGGATGAACCTAGAGAATATCATACTTAATGGTAAGTCAGACTGAGAAAGACAAATATTATATGATATCATTTACACGTGGAATCTAAAAAATAATGCAAATGAGCTAATTTACAAAACAGAAATAGACTCAGAAACACAGAAAACAAACTCTTGGTTTACCAAAGGGGAAAGGGAAGGGGGAGGGATAACTGAGGCATATGGGATTAACGGATACATACTACAATACTATACATAAAACAGATAAGCAACAAGGAATTACTGTATAGCACAGGAAACTATATTCAATACTTTATAATGAATGACCTATAATGGGAAAGAATTTGAAAAAAAATATGTATATAAATATATAACTGAATCACTTTGATGTACACCTGAAACTAACACAATATTATAAATCAACTATACTTCAATAAAATATTAAAAATAGAAAAGAATTAATTTCAAAAATAAAAGAATTATGTAAAGAAAAGTTGGCCTTTGTACCTTTATCCCCCCACCCCAATTCCTCTGTCCCTCCAAAAATACACAACATGCCTAGCCTAGTACACATTATGTTTCTACACACAGGGTGCAGGTATGATTGCCCTGAATGTATATATTTTCTAGTTTTTAAATTTACTGTACCATGCTTAATTTACTGTACTATTTATTTTGAAATTTAAAACCATAATAAATAACTTTCTGTAAGCAACAGAGATATATCACCTTCTTAGCAATTCTTAGCAGCTCCTCATGCTGATGTATGATTTCTTTAACCAGCACTATAATGTTGGTCTCTTAGGAGGGTTACTATTAATACTCTTACAAAACAACACTGAAAAGAATATCTCGTCTATTTATCTGGTGTGACTGTGGTACAATTTTTGAAAAATTTTAATGGAACTCTTTATCCCAAGTATGCAAATTCAAAACTGGTATTCTCCCCTAATGCTCCTCCACTAATGCCTTGTCACTTTGCACTCCCGCTAATGGTGCATACAAATACCAACTTCCTATTTCCAATATTGCATATTACCTTTCTTTGCTGACTTTTTTCAAACTGATGGATTAAAATGTTATCCCTTCTGGGGGAGAGGTAAAATTGTCACTATATGCAGATGACATGATGCTATATACAGAATAACCCTAAGGACTCCATGCAAAAACTACTAGATCTAATAAATGAATCCAGGAAAGTAGCAGGATACAAGATTAACACTCAGAAATCGGTTGCATTCCTTCACACTAACAATGAAATACCAGAAAGGGAATGTAAAAAAACAATACCTTTTAAAATGGCACCAAAAAAAAATACCTAGGAATAAACCTGACCAAGGAGGTGAAAGAACTTATTTGCTGAGAACTATAAAACATTAATAAAGGGAATAAAAGAGGATTCAAAGAAATGGAAAGATATCCCATGCTCTTGGATTGGAAAAATTAATATTGTTAAAATGGCAATACCACCCAAAGCAATCTACAGATTTAATATGATCCCTATCAAATTACCCATGACATTTGTCACAGAACTAGATCAAATAATACAAAAATTTATATGGAACCATAAAAGACCCAGAATTCCTAGAGCAATACTGAGGGGGAAAAAAAAAAAAGAAAAACCAACAAAGTCTGGCACAACTCTCCCAGACTTCAGACAATACTACAAAGCTACTGTAATCAAAACAGTTTGGTACTGATATAAAAACAGGCATATGGATCAATGGAACAGAATAGAGAGCCCAGAAATAAACCCACACACCTACGGTCAATTAATCTTCGACAAAGGAGGCAAGAATATAAAATGGGAAAAAATCTCTTCAGCAAGTGGTGCTGGGAAAGTTGGATAGCCACATGTAAATCAGTGAAGTTAGAACACACTCTCACACCATGCACAAAAATAAACTCAAAATGGCTTAAAGACTTAAATATAAGACGTGACACCATAAAACTCCTAGAAGAGAGCACAGGCAAAACATTCTCTGATACAAACCATACAAATGTTTTCTTAGGTCAGTCTACCAAGGCAATAGAAATAAAAACAAAAATAAACAAATGGGACCTAATCAAACTTACAAGCTTTTGCATAGCAAAGGAAACCATAAAAAAAGAAACAAAACAAACAAACAGAAAAACAAAACAAAATGAAAAGACAACCTACAGAATGGGAGAAAATATTTGCAAATGATGTGACAGACAAGGGCTTAATCTCCAAAATATACAAACAGCTCATACAACTCAACAACAAAAAAATAACCCACTTGAAAAATGGGCAGAAGACCTTAATAGACATTTCTCCAAAGAAGACATACAGATGGCCAGTAGGCACATGAAAAGATGCTCAACATCACTAATTATCAGAGAAATGCAAATCAAAACTACAATGAGGGAGCACCTCACACCAGTCAGAATGGCCATGATTAAAAAGTCTACAAATAACATATGCTGGAGAGGGTGTGGAGAAAAGGGAACCCCCCTACACTGTTGGTGGGAATGTAAGTTGGTACAGCCATTATGGAAAACAGTATGGAGGTTCCTCAGAAAACTAAAAATAGAATAACCATATGATCCAGCAATCCCACTCCTGGGAATATACCTGGACAAATGTGTAATTCAAAAAGATACATGCACTCCCATGTTTATAGCAGCACTGTTCACAATAGCCAAAAGATGGCAACAACCTAAATGTCCATCAACAGATGAATGGATAAAGAAGATGTGATACATATATACAATGGACTATTACTCAGCCATAAAAAGGAACAAAATAATACCATTTGCAGCAACATGGATGCAACCAGAGATTATCATACTAAGTGAAGTAAGTCAGAAAGAGAAAGACAAATACCATATGATATCACTTATATGTGGAATCTACAATATGACACAAATGAACCTATCTACAAAACAGAAACAGACTCATGGCCATAGAGAACAGACTTGTAGTTGCCAAGGGGGAGGAGCGGGAGAGGGAGAGGGATGGAATGGGAGTTCTGGGTTGGTAGATGCAAACTATTACATTTAGAATGGATAAACAACAAGGTCCTAATGTAGAGCACAGGGAACTATACTCAATATCCTGTGATAAACCATAATGGAATATAAAAAAATGAATGTGTACATGTGTATAACTGAGTCACTTTGCTGTGCAGCAGAGATTGGCACACATTGTAAATCAACTATACTTCAATAAAAGAATGTTCATCTCTTTTTAATTCTAATGTGTTTTTTTTTAAGTTTAAGCATTTCTTCAATAACCATTCTATATGCAATTCATAATTCTGAAAATGGTCTGTAATATCCCTTGGGTTTTTTTCCCACTGGGTTTGCCTTTTTCCTATGGATCTTAACATCTTCTGTATAATTATGTGGGTCAGATTAGAATTCAGAATGTTATAGTGGTAATTATCTGCCTTCCATGTCCCTTTATGGTTATGAGATTGTAAGGGGTAGGGAAAGTGATGAATTTTAAAATATTTATACTCTACCTGAAATACAATAATTTGAATTTACAGAATAATTGGTGAAAATTTCAAAGACTCTTATCAAAATACAGTTCCCAAAATCTCAGATGGAGACACACAGTTATCATGAGAAGTAAGGACTGCCTAGTGTCCTGTCTAACCAATGGATAATCATCCATTCATAATGCTAAACAAATTCAGTAATACACATTTGTAAACAAATGAAAAAGAAGTAGCCAAACTGTTTTCAGATAATTTGTAGTCAACCACCTTTTCCCACTCTCTAAACTAACAGTGGTGGTATTATAAGAAATAGGTATTGTTGAGGATAAATTTTAAGATACGGAAGAAATGAAATTCATACGTGAGTCTCAAATGCATGCTTACATTAGTGACAGCTAACCTCTGCATGACATAGTTTGAAAAATGCTTCAACACTTCTTCAACTTGCATGAATCTAAAAAAATCTGAGTTGCTGTCACCGTGTAATATTAATCAAGAGGAAATATTTTCTATGTCAAGAAAATTTTTTTAATGTCATCTGGCATTTCTGGGGTCCCTCGCTTAGTTTATCAGCTATTGAGAAGCAACTTGTACATATATTTTTCATGGAAAAGCAAGAAAATATATTTTGCTGTGATGACAGAAGTCACTGCCCATAACTCTGTTATTTCCTGGGCATAGCATAGGTTCATAGTCCCAGACGCCCATCTGAACACAGCATAGAGGCATGCAGCCATCCACGGTCATCTGAGACCTACAGCAGCACCCAACATAGCTTCAGGGTCTGCTTTTATTAATCCAAATTGAATTGACTGAAACAGGAAAACAAATCCAAAAGCCTTTCCATTTTCTCCAATTCATTTAAACTGAATAACAGAAAACTCCAAGCCAACAAATTTGGAACAGTGATTTAATGCACCCAGATAGGCTCCATGCTTTGACATACATCTTCATGCAGGAAAATAATAAAACAAGTCAACCTGGAATTACGGGCGTTGACTTTTAATCATTTGGCTTGTTCTGAATGTGCTGCAGAATTTCCCTGAATAAACACTTTGGGTGGAATCAGTCATTTCTTCAAAAAGATTCCCCACCATTACCAGTCACAAACCAGACTAAATGTGCTATTCGGTTACAAACCACAGAACCTACATCCGTATGCTACCTACCACATGCCAACTGTTTCCCAACGCAGCATTACAACTCACGAGCAACACTTTGCTGCTTCCCATGGTGCCTAGGACACTTGGAATGGGCTAGAACTGACCAGGGCCAAGTAGACAGTTTGACTTTGGCCCAGGTCACTTACTGATGTCTGTTTTCCATCTGTCCCAGAAAGGAGTTATTTCTGCCTTGCTGCAAACACGTGAAAATGCACGGTGAGAATTCTTTTGACGGTGCGGAATGGAAACTCCGTCAGCGTAGCACGTGCACGTGCGCACACACACACACACTTACACAGAGGTATTTAAATGTACCAAGAAATTTCATGGGGATCCAGCAAAACCTCAACCCCAGTACTTAGGAAACTTAGGCACCTTATGAAATGTGCACTCGCCATCTGTCTCCATCATTCACATCTCAGCTTTTGGGAGACCTGCTCTATTTCTTCCAGATTGGAAACTTGCACACAGTCTAAGTGGACCCAGCAAGACCCTACTTACTCAGTCTCACCATGGTCCAACCTTCAAGTCACATGCCAAGTCTCAGAGACTTGTTTTTCAGTATGACAGGAAAATTATGACAATTCTGAAAGACTTGCCCCAGAACATGCCATTATGGTTTTATGGCAAGAATATGAATACAAAACAACATTTATTCCGGGGAAAAAGATGTCAATCTCTTTATCCCATAAGGCACTTAACTGAGACGTAATGGGTGTAAAGAATTCCTCTTCTTTTAAAAAAAAAATTTATTTATTTATTTGGCTGCACTGGGTCTTAGTTGCAGCACGTGGGATCTTCTAGTTGCAGCAGGTGGGATCTAGTTCCCTGACCAGGGATCCAACCTGGGCCCCCTGCATTCGGAGTGTGGATTCTTAACCACTGGACGGTCAGGGAAGTCCCCATAATTCCTCTTCTTGATTTGAACAGGGAAGAAGGACTTGCTTGAGGGAGTGGGGGGCTGATTATTTTGTTCTCCAGGTACCCAGCACATTTACATTTCCGTATCGGGAGATATACAGTTGCAAGATGCTAGCAAATTGAGGTTGGTTCTCTCCCTGAGAAGGAGGCATCTCTTACATTTCAAGTAGCGAGCTGGTTTCTTCCTTTTCTGTACTCAACTTAACACACATATTCTCAGTATTAGTCACCTATTTTGCTCACACAAACCTCGCCTCCCCAGTGACACTTCTAGAATAGATTATTTTCTTACGATTTAGCTACTTTGACTTGAACTGGGAACATTATGACTTATTTTCCTTGCTCTCAAAGTAACCAATTTGTATATAAAGATGTTTTTAGAAATTTAAACTAACCAATCCTCAAGAGTGCCTCAAAATTCTACCCCCCAGAGAGAGGCACAGAATATATTGGAGGTGCCTATCTGCACATATTGGATCTTCTTACACATTTACCTAACAATATACAGTATTATTTACATCTTTTCACAGCATCTTTCATGTTCTAGGATTACCCGTAAGTGCTAGATGCTATTCCACTGGATGAATGTAAGACAAGTTACTTAATAATTTTCTATTGTAAACAACTATGGGTTCACTTTTTGCTTTATAAAAATAAATACCTGAAAAAAAATAAATAAATACCTGGATTTGTGTATCTGTATGTTTAAATTTATTCATATTTTCTAGATCTTTGTGTACTTTCCCAAATATCTTCATAAACTAGCTCATGTGAAGTAAATCACATTATCAAGGAGTATATACACTTTAAAAATGAACATATAGTGAATGTATATAACCTAAGTTTGAGTATATTCATAAATTTATAATACCACCAAATTGTATAAAGGTTTCCATTTTCAGCCCTGCCCCCCTTTTTTTATTGGAGTAGAGTTGCTTTACAATGTTGTGTTAGTTTCTGCTCTACAGCAAAGTGAACAAGCTATACGTATACATATATCCCCTCCATTTTGGATTTCCTTCTTATTTAGATCACCACAAAGCACTGAGTAGAGTTCCTTGTGCTATACAGTAGGTTCTTATTATCTATTTTATACATAGCCCTTTTTAAAAAAAAAAAACATGATATTACTACTTTGTTAAATCTTTGCCAAAATAATAGGAAAAAAAGTAAAATCTTGCAAAATTATTTTTTGGCAGGAGGGATAGCAGTGAGGTTTGATTATTTTATATGTTTATTGGTTATTTTTTCTCTTATTCTAGAAATTGCCTGTTCACGTCTTTATTCATTTTTGTTTTGTTGGTTGTGAAGGCTATTTTGAGGGGTCAGTAAGATATCAGTTTTTTGCTTATTGATGTATGACCATTTCTGTCGAGGTAACTGTGTCATTTGAATTTTTATGTAGTGCATTTTGCATACAGAATAAATAAAATATCACGTTTTTCCTTTACACTTTCATTTCTAATTGTCATACCTGAGAATACTTTCCTTGACAGAACATTACGAAAGTCACCCATGGTTTTTTTTTTTCTTTTGGTTTTTCTGGTAGTGTTAAAGTTTTGTTTACTACATGTAATTTTTGAAAATCTATCTATAATGCATTTTGTTGTGTGGCGTGAGACAGGCATCCAGTTTTCATTAGAATAATCCATCTTTTCATGAGAGATTTGGAATGCCAGCTTTATGAACTACTGCTTCCATGTTACCACAGCCTTGTTTTCGTTACTTGTCTATTCTAGCATGTGTTTATTATTGTTTTTATTTTATAGTCCTCTATGTTCCAATGCCCCATCATCTCTCTCTTAGGTATTTTTCTGGCTGTTCTTTCACTCCAGATGAATTTTAGAAGTCAACAAAGGGAATCTGGCTGGGGTTGTTTTGAATTTTTGTAAAGTAATTTAGGGCGTATGAACATTTCTACAGTATTGAGCCGTCTCAGTGACAACTTATGCCTCCAGTTTCTGAAGCACTTTAATCTTCTTTAGCTTTATGGATTTCCTCATACTTCTCATTCATAGTACTTGTAAGTAAGTTTACTCCTGGGAATGTAATTATTTTGCTTGCTACTATGAATGCAGTATTTCTAATGCATTTTTTTTTTTGAGTGTTATTTGGATATAGAAAACCTTTTTATATAAGTACCTTTCCTAAGTGAATTCTTTTTTTTTTTTCTCTAATCCTTTTCAAACTTTTCTTTAAGGTTTTTAGTGACTAGCACTTTTATGAGATGGTTTAAACATTTTGGTGATAACGGAACACTTCTCTTAATCTGACTGTGCTTGGAAAGGCTTCTATTCTTTTGCTGCCTCGCCTGAGGCTGAGATTAGTTTAGTTCTCTCTCAGATTAAGAAAGGAGTAAGCACTTTTGATTTAACTAAGGAATCTTATGAAACTGAATGTCTTTTTCAGATGTCTGTTTTTGTGCAGTAGGGAGACAATCTCATTCTTTTAACTTTGCCATCGTGACCATTCTCATCAATGTGTTTACTAATGTTATCATAGGCTGATCCTTGGATTTCTGGCATGTAACACTGTCATGATATGCTCTTTATTGTTAAGTACAGATAGGTTCATTCCTTCCTGTATTCATTCATTCATTCAACCTGTATTTGACCATTTCAAACTAATATATGTACTACAACGTAATGAACGGAACGGAACGGAATGCAGTTCCAGCGTGTGCAAGGATTACACAGAGCAATACGATGGGGTGGTGTGTGACCACCTTAGTCACGGAACCCAGGGCACCATCTCTCTGAAAAGGTGACAATTTCAGCAGATGAGTGATGAGGAAGATCCAACTTTGACCGAATATGAGCTCTCTGAGTGGGGAATGGGGTTGGCCTCTTCAATGTACAAAAGGAATGCCAGTTTGGCGGTGGATTGATGACTGGTATTGAATTTGCTGTAAAACTAACGAATCTTTGGAAGGCCCCTTCTCTTCTAAGGCCCTGCGCCTAAATTCAGATTTTTTAGTTTTATATTCTTTTTAAAAATAATCTAAGCTTTACATCTCACAACATCTTTATCTGTGTCTGCTAATGACAGAAGGATAATGATAAAAGATGTGGTCTGATCAACTTCTGGCCAAGATATGCTAAGAAATATAGACTTTCCTGTAGGGATAATGGAAGATTTATAAACAAGGGAGTAGCTTGACCTGATATACATAATCTACGTACGTATATATGTTATATATTATACTATATATATATTAGACTTTGTTTTTAGAGGAGTTTTAGGTTCACAGCAAAATGGAGAGGAAGGCACAGAGAGTTTCCATACGTCCCCTGCCCCTCACATATGCACAGCCTCCCCCACTGTCCACACCTCCCTCCAGAGGGTACATCTGCTACAACCGATGAACCCGTACGGACACATCATCATCACCCGAATCCATAGTTTACATTAGGGTTCACCCTTAGTGTTGTACAGTCTACAGGTTTGGACAAACGCACAATGACATGTACCCACCGTTACAGCATCATACAGAATCATTTCACTGCCCTGAAATGCCTCTGTGCTCCACCAGTTCACCTCTCCCTCCTTCCCAATTTATAGTTTCAAAACATCATTCTGCTTCTTGGGCAGATAATGTACTAGACAAAGGGAACACTGGAAAAAAGGAAACGAGTTTCTATGAGGCACGATTTTGTTTGGCTCTTTGCATTAATATTTTAAAAATGAAACTAATCTAACTTTGGTCAGATTTGGCACTTGTAATATCTTCCAAAAGGCCTTTGCTCCAAAACAAATCTGCATCTATGTAAAATCTTTGGCATGACAGCATCCAAAAGAATATTTTAATCTCCTTTTTATTGTTTAGCTATCCGCAGACCAAAACAATGCAGACAATGGTTATGGCTCAAGTAACCTCTCAGGAAGTGGAAGAATCAAACTACAGATAGGCCATGGTCACCAAAGAAAGCAGACCATCTTCTACAGCTGTGTTCTTATGGCCGTGAAGGAGAGCTATGCTGGGGCCTCACACAGCCCTTCCTTCTCTAGATGTGGCTCTTTTGTGTGTTCTCATGACACCCAGGTATGCTTCCAGTAGCACAATAACACGCTTATACACACACACACACAGAGTCAACGCTCATTATTCGTGGTAGTAGCGTTCCATACATCACCACAAATACTGAATTAGCAAATACTGAACCATTGCTCCTAGAGGAAATACAGGGTTACGTGCCTATAAGCCTCTGGTCACATTTTCATCCACTGCCCATATATAACTTTGTTTTATGTGTGTTTTATGTGTGTTTCTGTTTAAAGACACCTTATTGAATATATACTGCGGATACACTAACGCTGAACGCACGTCCATCAGCACTATTATAAGTCAACCCTGAATAAAGCTTTTCCAACACCTATTTTCTCCATAAGACATGTCACAAACTTCTTACGCTGAGGAACACTACCTCAGTACTTCAGCACCACACCCAAGGTCATTTTAGGCAGCAAAATCATCAACCAAAAGGACAAAAATGCAAACAACGTTTTAGACCATGTAAAGGACACCTGTTTATAGTAGGAGAGCTGAAAAAGGCAGAGCACTGACCCCAGCTAGGGACATGGGCGGCACTGAACTAAACATTTTTACCACTGTGCACGTCCATGGATAACCACAAACATGCTGCAAGTATTGATTTGGGTTGCAAATAATTTAAGTAAGACAGCCTGAAAATACGGAATCTATAAAAAATGAGACTCAACTGTGTATCTCTTCTGCAACAGACTGTGAGCTTTTGAAGGGCAGGATGCAGACACGACCCATCCTTGTTCCAATGAAAACAGCATCGTGTCTAACCCTGGCTAATCCATAGACTATTGTTTTCAAACTTTAAAAAATTATAGCATTTTTTTTTTAACCTGAAATCCCAATAAAATAGGTAAACTTGATAAAAGTGGGCTTTCTCTGCTTGACTTTTGTCCTTCTCCTTGCCCTTTTGGGAGGGTAACATGAATTGAACAAGCCGTTATTACAAGCAGGCACCAACACTCTAGAAATCATGCTTTTCAGATTCTAGAATCTTAGTACAGTGCGTTTTTCCTTACCCAAAGGCGACTCACTCCTCAAGTGCAATTCCAGTGAAAGACCATGATACTTCCTCTCCCAGAAAACGAGAGATGAAACACCACGTATGATGCCTAGCTACATGTCATTCCTGAGCTGTTTGCAGTGTGAAAATGTCTAATATACAACAGCTGGAACCCCCGGGATGAATACTTCACCACAAACTGTAAGTTGTCCAGTCGGGATTTCAAATGTCCCTTTTCCCATCGGGAATTAATTAATTAATTCCAGCCTCCTGGAAGTAATTAATCTCTGCTCTGTGTGGAGTCCTGTTTCGGAGATGTGAGCCCCCAAGATCAGTTAAGACGCATGACTTAAAGGGAACTGCCACTGACATAACCATCTATGTAGGAGGACTTCTGGAGCTCTTTCAACGCATTTTTGCCTTATAACTCAGCCCTGTGTGAAGTTTTAGGAGGACAGTGCTTAAACGCTTGAGGTTTGATCATGTAAAATGGAGCAAAATTAGACCTTAATCTATGTCAACACCAACACAATGAAGTTTTCAGCAGACTTCGCCCTGGTTCTGGCAGAGGATTGGGGTGACATAGCTGACGGTTTACACGTCTGCCAGCCCTGCTTTTCTTTGCCTGCGACGGCTGTGTTAGGAAGTGTTCCCACAGATCCGATGGCTCCAGAAGCTGTCTGTGGGCACATGGCCCCTTTCACAAGCCCAACGTTCTGGAAGATATACCGACATAAAAACGAGACTCCAGGAGAGACAATGGCCAAACTGTTTCCTCATCCCATTACCTGGAAACCCACATGAGGAAGCATCTAGAGTTTCCTGGAGTGAAATTCTAGGAATTAGTGTGTATTAGTGATATGTCCCCAAGATGACTGTTCAGAGTGAGGGAGGACCAAGCACACTGATGGGGGGAGGATGGGAGGGTTAGAAGATCCAGGCTGTGAGGAGAGGCAGGGCTACGCTTCAAACCATTACTGTCGGTTCCGATCAGAGCCCTCAGTGTGAGCAGGGAACCTGGCTGGCGTCTGAGACCTGGGACTAGAGCCAGTTTGATGGGCCCCTGCAGACCCTCAGGCACCTGTAACGAGACCAGTTCCAAATCCCAGCTACGGTAGCACAGGGCTGTGAAAATACCCCTGGGCACAATCAGGATCCAGGTATCAAGGTCAGGCTGACCTCCCTGCTAAGACTGAGCTGTAGAGCAGATGAAGCTGCTCAGGTCAAAGGACGCATACGTCTACTGTGTGTGTGGTGTACTCTTTCCCCCGGCGTGCGTGATTTTCCTTTATTTCCCATCCAGGGGAAATAAACCGACTTTCTGGAAGAGCACCTAGATAGTTCCTATCCAGACTCAGAAGAAACGCTGTTTGATCTAGAAGGATTCTAAGACTCACACAATAACCCAAGACTGCTGTATTTTTGGCATTGCCGTAGTGCATTTGGACGAAGATACAGTCTTACTAAGAATAAACACTGATGAGATGCTCGCCCACTCTGTATGCATCACCATTTCAGCCTCAGCTGGCAATAAAATTTTCACGGAGCAAAAAATCATTACGTACACTGAAAATGTCAGTCCAGAAACAGGACAGTTAGGATCTTTCGTACGCTTCATTCACTCTCTAGTCTTAAGCAATTCATGGTGGCAGAAGAGTGTGTAAGACATTCACCGTATCAATTCTTTTCTCTTTCAAATTCAACTAAGCTTACCATTTAACATGGCTAGAAGGAACAAAAGTAGAACTATAAACTTTGTTTTTAAGAATTTTAGTTTTTACAATTCAAGTTTGTTTTCTTTTCTAAATGAGACCTAAAAATCCTTGCACTGAAGAACCGTAAATTGTCCAACATTTAAATAGATGCCTAAGTCTCTAGCATTGTAGATTATTTTTTAAAATGCTCTATCTTGAAAACAATAGGTTAACTGCAATGTTTTTTTTAGTTCTTGTTTTGTTTTGTATTTTGTCAATCTCAAAGGTTATACCACGGCTAATTTTGCCAGAAAAGCATGTTGTGCTAATAAATCTCTAGATAAATCTGTCTTTGTTCTTGTCAGGAAGCAAAAAGAGCTATCACACATACTTAAGCGTTCTAAAATGTGTTTCAGGAGGTCAAATTCATTCTGAGCTGTGATTTTTCTTCGATGATACAAATTTTCCTTTGCTATTTTAACAGGATAGCAGTTAGTAATAGAAAATGGTATAGAGAGGGGTTTTTTCAATTTTTAAAGGATTTGGTTAACTGACTTTGATTAAAATACTTCAATCAAGTGATAAACACAGATGAATTAAATCTACACAGAAGAAAAGCCAATGAAAACTGCAAAGCTGAAGACAAAGAAATTAAAATCTAATAAAACATTTTAAACTGTTTCTCCTGTATTAAGTAGGTTGGAAGAGAAAACATGATGTGATGGGAAGAAACTCAGCTGGAAATGGAGCAGGAAAACCGAGACCTCAGTCCCCAGGGTAACACCATTGAGTTCGGCCACCTCACAGCTTCACTGCCTACATCTGTGTGATTAAGGAACTGGCTTAGATGACTTGGTCTTGACACAGAAATCCTCACTTACCTCCTTCTGACCTCAGTTCAAGTGTCACTCTCAAGAAAAATGACTCACTGATCCCCAAGTCTACATGAGTTACTCCTTCATGTCAGGTAACAGATACGTGACTCACATTTTAAAAATCGTCTGCTTAACATTTGTCTTTACCAAGAGAATACACATTCCATAAGGGAGGAAATAGGAAGTTTGTTTGGAATTCTGTTTTGTTCACTATTTCTTCCCCAGTGTTTAACCCAATCCTTGGCACATGGTAGTTAGTTAACAAATATTCATTGTAGGACTTCCCTGGTGGCACAGTGGTGAAGAATCCACCTGCCAATGCAGGGGATACGGGTTCAAGCCCTGGTCCCGGAAGATCCCACATGCCACGGAGCAAGTAAGCCCATGCGCCACAACTACTGAGCCTGTGCTCTACAGCCCGCGAGCCACAACTACTGGGCCCTCGTTCCTAGAGCCCGTGCTCCGTAACAAGAGAAGCTACCACAATGAGAAGCCCGTGCACCACACTGAAGAGCAGCCCCCGCTCGCCACAACTAGAGAAAACCCATGTGCAGCAACGAAGACCCAACGCAGCCAAAAATAAATAAATAAAATAAATAAATTAAAAAAAAATTCATTGTAAAAGGGATAAGTGAATTAATGAACACGAACTGTTTGATACAGCCCTTCCCTTTTCATGTTGAGGAAACAATTTACGCAACATTTTTCCAGATAATCAACCACATATTTTTTTAGTCCCTTTTTGGAGAGCTACCTATGTATCCATTATTTTGAGATACCAAGAACCCTCAGCATTTAGCTTCTTAAATTTGGACGTACATATACTTTTTTTTTTTTTTTTTTTAAATAGAGAGAAAGTCTTTTTATTTATTTATTTATTCATGGCTGTGTTGGGTCTTCGTTTCTGTGCGAGGGCCTTCTCTAGTTGTGGCAAGCGGGGGCCACTCTTCATCGCGGTGCGCGGGCCTCTCACTGTCGCGGCCTCTCTCGTTGCGGAGCACAGGCTCCAGACGCGCAGGCTCAGTAATTGTGGCTCACGGGTCCAGTTGCTCCGCGGCATGTGGGATCCTCCCAGACCAGGGCTCGAACCCGCAGTCTCCTGCATTGGCAGGCAGACTCTCAACCACTGCGCCACCAGGGAAGCCCCATATACTTTTTTATAAGGAACATATTCCCATTGTGTTATTTATAATTGGAAACGCCAAAAGGGAGGAGCAAGACTTTTTTATCTCAGACTGTTGTGTTTTCTTTTTTTTTTTCCCAGCCTTGAAACACTATTGGACCGTACCTGGTACGAAGGTGAACACAATTTACACTCTCTCTCATTTTCCCAGTTGGTAATATTAGTGTTTATATCGACAACCCATGCTGTCTACCTCACAGGCTATGCTTGCCAGAATGATAAAGATAATGATGAGGAATCTTTTTTTTTTGAAAGCACCATATGTAACAGTTATTGACTGAATGTGTCTCCAGCCACCCTCCATTTGTATGTTGACACCCTAACCCCCATGTGATGCTGTTAGGTCCTTTGGGAGGTGATGAGGTCATGAGGGTGTCACGCTCATGGTGTGATTAGTGCCCGTAAAAGACACCCCAGAGGGCCCCCTCATACCTTCTACTATGAGAGGACACAGTAAGAAGACGGCCATCTATGAACCAGGAAGCGCGTACTCACCAGACACCGAATCTGCTGGCACCTTGATCCTGGACTTCCAGCTTCCAGAACTGTGAGAAAGAAACGTGTGTTGTTTATAAGCCACCCAGAGTACGGTATTCTATTGTACAGCCTGAACAGACTAAGACAATAACATGGTGTTACCATTCAGAATACCGTAGCCCTTGCATATACTCTTTGGACTGATGCAAAATACAATGAATAACCTCCTAAAATGTAGAATGTTAGGGGGCTTAGGGACAAAATGAAAACATCAATAGAAGATCATTCATTTCTATCTTGGTCATTAGTCAAAGTTCATTCTCAGTTGTTCTCACTGACAACATTCTGTAACTTCAAGACGAAGTGACCATATTAAAAAACCACATTGCTAGGCAACCAAATTACAACTACCTTCCTGAAGAATAATCTAAAATGTCAAATAGTAATTTAGCCCCAGCCGAACTGGAACAATCAGTTCTCAATGGCCATTTCAGCCTTTCTAGGAACTGACATGATTCAAGTCGTTGAAGCTTTCATTTGCTTTTTGGGATATTCATCTTTGGAGGTCAGAATTTTAACCATCACTGTTAGAAAGCTTCTTTCTCTAGCTTTATACAAAGTCCTGACGTTGGTTTGGAACCCTGAGAACCTGCTTTCTATTCATCTCTCTTCCTTTTGGTCCACGCTAACTCATATTGGAAGTGAGAGGATATGACAGACTAAACCACACTTGAGAAAACATTTCATCATCGCGTTCAGTGCAAGTGACGTGGCCTGGAATCTGAGAACTGAGCCTGTAGCGAGGAACCCAGGATGATAAAAGATTTGACCTTTGCCAATGCACTGATGTCAGTTACAAACTCTGGGCTTACTGATCTTTCAGCAAGGTGGTGGAGATGGAAATAGAGCTGGCTTTCAATAATCACTGCTCTTCTGTTTTGTCTATTTTACTATAATATTATATATATATAGATGAGATCGTATATCATCATATATATAACATGTATGTGATTATATATGTTATAAATAAAATACATACGTAAATAAAATTATATAAATTATATACCTACACATGTGTGTGTATATATATAAACTATACACAGGATTTTGTCTGTAATCCACTTTTACAGGCATCTTTTGGTGTCTAACATTATTCACGCAAGAATACAAACACTGTCCAAATCCTGTTTCCTGTATACTTGGGTTTTGACTGTAATATTTTGGAGCAGCAAACAAAACCGCGCTGAAATGAAATCATGGTGCGCACAGCCCCCTGGAATGCCCGGAAACTTCCCAGCAATTCACTTGCCAGGGTCTAACAGAGAAACTGTTCCATGGGATAAATATGTTTGTTGTATGAGTAACTAAAACTACTTGGGACATTTGATACAAGTCTACAAAATAATGTATTGTTTATTATGCGTATTTACTTCAGCCCATAACTAATCTGACATGACTCATCTTGTAAGGAGGCAAACAGTCCAAGATATGAAAATGTTTATGAACCTGTGTTTAATTACATAGTAGTACTGCTTACATTTAAACACCTGGGAAAATAATATTTTTAAATGGAACAATGAAAATAATTTATCTTTAGGTCTCAGTTCTATAGCCGAGCCAAATGCTGGCCATATTGCATTTGCTAAGGTCAGATGTTGTTTTCAAATATTCTGTAAAAGGAGGAAAATTCAGCTTATTTCGTGAAACCACGGGGTTTAGAAAGAGAACTTATGTTATCTGATAAGAACGAATGCTTTATACTCCAGTGCAGATAAGGTTTAGGATTTTTCACTGTTCACAAATAAACCATGCATCAACAAATGGGAGCAATATTAAAAGTAATCTTATTCAATCCTTTTAATTGTAAGGATCTGAGACCCCTGGAAACTTAATGGAGTCATGACATATAAACCAAATCCCCAGCAAATGGATGTAAAGGAAACACAGAGATGCTTTCCAATCACCTTAGACATGTGCTATTATTACCAGGCTTTGAAGTGTTCCCAAGTTGCAAATTTGCAAAGCTCTCCAAGCTCTGTCCTTTGCCACACTTTGCTTCGTGCAGGAATCTGAGGAACTTAAGGCACGTTGCAAATACTAACTACCTGTGAGTAGGCAAAGCATGTAAGAGGGCATAACTCGAAGAAGATAAATATTAGCCCCACTTGACCGTGATGCCAACTAAGGTACGGAGGCCGCCTCAACTCACGCCCGGTGTGTGGAACTGGAAGACAGTCCACAGATGCCTTCACTAACTGGAACCACACCCTTCCTGGTTCCCCCTGAACCTTGTGGAAGGAATTACGGCAAAGCTCTATCGGAGCACCGTGTCCAGAGTTACCATGCCCCTGACAAGTTCCTTAGAACTGATGTGTCAAATAACCATTTAGATTGTAGGTCGGGTCTAAGTCAAGCTGTGTGCCTATTACACATGCGTATTCAGAAATGAGGAACAGGGACCTAAATGTCCATCGACAGATGAATGGATAAAGAAGATGTGGCACATATATACAATGGAATACGACTCAGCCATAAAAAGGAATGAAAGTGAGTCATTTGTAGAGATGTGGATGGACCTAGAGCCTGTCATACAGAGTGAAGTAAGCCAGAAAGAGAAAAACAAATACTGTATATTAACGCATGCATGTGGAATCTAGAAAAACGGTACAGATGAACCTATCTGCAGGGCAGGAACAGAGACGCAGACGTAGGGAATGGACATGTGGACGTGGGTGGGGTAAGGGGAGGGTGGGATGAACTGGGAGATTGGAACTGACATATATACACTACCACGTGATAAACAGATAGCTAGGGGGAACCTGCTATAAAGCACAGGGAGCTCAGCTCGGTGCTCTGTGGTGACCTAGATGGATGGAATGGGGGAAGGGGGGAGGGAGGTCCAAGAGGGAGGGGATATATGTATCCATATAGGTGATTCACTTCATTATACAGCAGAAACTAACACAACGTTGTAAAGCAACTATACCCCAGTAAAAAAAAAAAAAAAAGTAGAAAAAAAAAGACAAAAAAAAAAAAAAGGAATGAGGAACAGGGACCTACCCGTCCACATGTTCACACACTGGTTGTGAAATGAATATAGATGCAGGTCTCAAGTTTTCTTAATTCCTTGAATAAGGGGCCCATTGCAAGCAAACTACTTAACCTCAATGAAGAAAACAAAATGAATGTATATGCATGTGTCCTGGGGCAAGGTCTATCTTCAGCAGGCATTGTGGCCTGTGAAGAATAAAGCCTGACTCATGTCCCTCAGGGGCTTGCATCTAAGTAGGAAGGATGGGCCTCATGTGACCAAAGAGGCTTAAGTAACAAGCTGGAAATGACACCAACAACAGACGGATGGGAGTCAATCTGTATGGGGCTCGGAGCAAGGGATTAGAGTGCGGAAACGTCACCTTTCTGCATAGTAAATTAGTCTGGGTGTGTGGAATGGACTGGCCCAGCTGACGTTCCTTTATCAAAGTAGCACCGGAAGGCAGTACGCTGTCAGGATGAGGCAAACGTCACCTCTGCAACTGTCTCCGTCCCCAGGACCGAATTCCATGAAGCCAAAAAAGGGAAGGAGTCCTCCGCTCAAGGGGGCCAAATGATTCTCCTCTTACTTCTAATTTCGGCCGCTGTATGTGCATCTCTCAGGGTCAGCTGGGGATGGGAAATCCCTCTGTCCTAGGAGAAGTGCCTCCCACCACACAATGTGGGGGGCGGCAGCGGGGCTGCCCTTGCTTCTGGTCCCACCAGAATAATTTCATCAGAAGACCACAGTTTGCTCATCTCTTCCCTGATATCCATCCATTCACACAATGAGTATGTGCCAAAGATCTGAGCGAAAAGCTCATTTCCAACACTACATTCTGTAACCACAATGCAGAACAACAGAGATGGGCCCCCGCCTTTTGGGACTTTGGTGTGACATAAATAGGCTTTCCTGAGTGTAAAGAGATGGGTCGTTCAGTCTTAAATAACTGCACAAGGTCCAGGCCAGGCCCTTATGGTCCAGTATGCCCATCTCAGGTCTGCACCTTTGGAAATAGCTGCTCACACTGGGACACACAGAGCTGGACCAAGACAATCAAAGCCTTGATAACCAAACATCTCCAATCACCACACATTTTATATTCATGCTGAGAAAAGCAAGATCCTCGTGAAAAAAAAAAAAAATCCACCTTCCAGAGAGACACAGCTGAGATTCAACCAATTACAGCAAGTTCCTACATCAGACTGAACCCTATTTCCCGGCCCTCTCCACCTCCAGGACCGAGAGTCAGTCTGCAAATATTCACAGAACAGCTTTCGAGAAAAGGTGGAATTGTCAAGCGAGGACAGACTTGGAAATGCTTGTACGGCCTCAGGTGAGACGGGGAGCATCACGGGATAGGGGGCCTGGGATTGAAAGAGGGGCCTTACCACACGCTTATCCTGTGCGGTAAGGAATCCGTGGGCCTGGGTGTGGCATGGGGGCTGAGGATGTGGAAGGAGCCTTGTGGCCTTGGAGGACGGAAAGGCTGCTCTGGTGAACTGACCAGGCTGGCGAACAGTCCGTTCACGGGGAAGAGCAGTAGGGGAGAAAGGAGACAGCAGGTTTGACCAACCTGTGTGAGTCTTGACAATTAGACTACATTGATCTATTTCCCTCTTTCCCCAGCGTTCTGGAAAGCCTTGGGTCTCCCGTGGAGGTGTGTGTATTTCTCCTGGAGAAACTGGGGCGGCATGAAAGACAACTCTAAAGAGATCAAAGCACCACCGTGGGAGGGATGGGCCTGTGTGGTCTGCTACCTGGGGGAGGTTCTAGAAGCACCTGGAGGCCATGGCCTCCCATTCCTGCCACCAGCCTGCATCCCAGGCCATTCCTCTTTCCCCGACACGTCTCCTACTGACTTGTACTGAATCGGGTGCAAAAATCTGCTCCCACTTTCTAAGCTTTTGAAAGGAATCCTGAGCCATGTCTTTCAGACCCAGGGCGAGGACATTCTGACAGCTGCTTTACTGGAAGGGCATTTTTGACCCTCGTGAAGCCTGGAGAAAAAAAGTGTCAGGTTGACAGTGATAGCCACATAACGCAGAAAAAAACAAACTAACATGCTGACAAACTGTGCACACACAATACAATATTCACTGATTCACTATTCACTGATTCACTATTCACTGATTCACTGATGATCTTTCTTCACTGTTTATCTGACATTGTGTATTATAAGAATTTCAGAGCTTTCTTTAATAAACCTTATTTTCATCTTTCTGCCCAAGAAAACACTAGTTAAGACTCAACTGAACTATGGAGAATTCCAATACAGAGAATCTCCCTCTAAGCCTGACCACATTTAGTGCAGAGACTGGAGCTAACTGAATGAAGCAATAGCCCTTCTGTAGTTGGCTAGCGCCAAAGTGAGGTGGCAACTTATCTTCCCCAAATGTATGTACGTGAACATTTGTACACACACACACAATCGACGTACTTATAAAGATTGATAATGAGACAATCTGGCTCTCTTTTGTGTGAATTAACATGTTTTAGGCTAAGTCTCCATTTACCCAAAGCTCCGCTTAGGACAGAATCAGCAAATGGATCTCTCTGCTACTCTATTTTCCAATATTTTTTTTTTACAGAGAACACCAGCAGCCTTGGTAGGGGAGGGAAACCAAGAATTTTGTTTTAAATTTTCTAGGAGAATATATGCAGGAAGTTTTACTAGGTTCTCTTAGCTATACCAGGTCCTGCATACAGAAAAGTCAGTTAAAAACTAACCAGTATCCTTTCCCTGGAGTCCTAGGGGTGAGATCCTGTCCTGGGCATTGCCAGGACACAGATTTGCAGAGCACCTCCAAGTACCAGAACTCAGGGTTGTCAAGCTGAGGACTGCTTTCCTAGGAGTACATTTAAAATTATATCAAGTCCATGCATGCTTGGGACCTGCTCGTGGGTGGGTACGTGAGGCAGAAGCTGAAATCGGAACCACATACCTGTTATAAAACAAAAACAGAGCTTTTGAATTGCAAATTCTAAGGCAGAATCCTGGCTCATGAGAGTGTGAAACCATATTATTTGCAATCTTGGATGTAAAACTATGCGGTACAGTCTAGACCTGTTCTATTTACTTTCTTTTTTTTCTGCTGCAAAAAGTTTTTTTTTTTTCCCCCTTTCTTCTCTTCCCCTTAAAAGAAACTAACTGGGCTGGCATGTTCATCAAAGCAATTTACTGAGAATGCATTCTGACAGGCTGCATTAAGAATGTTGACTTGTGAAACAAAGGGCTGTTTTACCATGCACATAAATTACATGCTTTAAAAAAACCGAAGGTTCAGAATTCTTTAATGATACTCTAGCCAGAGCAGAATGGAGTTCTGCCTATTTTTTTGTGTCAGTACTTCAAAAGGTTTGCTCAGGAACCCATGGCTTGCAAAACTTACACAGAAAAGACAGCATCGTGCATGACGGACTTCTCTTTGCATTGATTACAATTAAATTTAAGTCAACGTGTATTTATGAACTGTTGACCACAAGCCAAAGACTACAGTGAATACTGATACAAAGGTGGATTGGACAGTGTCAGAAGAGGTTTTGGGGAAAATATCTCCTCAGATGAGCAGTGCATGGGGAACAGTGAAAAATGTGTACTACATGATTTCAAAGAAGCACTTAATTATACTCGGTTGAGGGCTCATAAAGCATCTTATTTTAAACCAAATTGTGATCTACACGTTTCTTGAGGGAGGGATACACAAGGGACAAATATGGATGGAGATTCCGTAAGCATAAAGCAGCATGAACAAAGGTCACATCTCATCTAAGGTGTGTAAAGGTGGATGGTTTGATTTGGTGTCTGAAACACAAGAGGATGAAACAGAGATAAGGCTGGAAAAAAGGGAGTAACGGCACAACTGAAAATATTAGAACACTATGGAGATTTGATAAGAAAATGCTATGATTAGAGCTATGCTTAATAATGGCTAATCCAACAATAGTGTGTAGATGAACTGGTAAGAGATACAACAAAAGATTCATTGGGGGACTGTCATAAAAATTTACTGATTTACTTTGAAAAACAAGTGAGATGCAAGGAAGATGGACTGAGGATGCTGTCTGTATATCTTGATAAATGTACAGTGAAGGAAGCGTTTAAACATTACTTCAATTATTACTGGCTAGACCAAAGTTTAAGGTCAAATAGTTTTTCATGATTTAGGAAAACCTGAAAGTGATATAGACAACAATGAATTTGAAACTTAAATGCAAGGAAAGAAAGAAATAAACACACACATATAATTTACAGCATCATCAAATACACCAAATACCAAGACGTAAGTCTAATTATGTGAAATCTTTTACACGGGAAACAACACAAAATGCTGAGAGAATTTAAGGAAGACCTAAATAGAGAAACCTATCATGTTTCTAGATTGAAGCATTTGATATTCTTAAGGTACCCATTCTTCCCAGCTTGATTTATAGGTTCATTGGAATCCTTACCAATACTTCACTCAGGTTTTGTGACAACTGGGAGAAAATCAAAGGGCCTACATTAGCCCAGGTTAATCTTGAAGTAGACCAAATGTCAGTGGTGTAATTTACCAGATATCAAGACATACAAAAGAAGCTACAGAAACCAAGATAGCAGCACAAGAGACAAACAGTCTAGAATCTAGATGACTCACTGATACAGTCAACTTATTTATGAAAAAGTGTCATATCAATTCATTAGAGGAAAGGATTGTCAATTAAATAAGTCATTTTGGTTCAACTGGATATTAATATTTTTATTAATTTATTTTTATCTTACTAATTTTATCTTTTTATTTTAATAGTTTATTAATTAATAAAAAAGGAATCTTTATCACTACCTCAAATAAATTAATATGAAATAAATTACAGACCATCTGTAAAATGTAAATAGTACAACTTGTAGAAAAGAAACAGAAAAATATGTTTATGAACTTGAGGTATACAATAATTTCTAAACTGCACACAGAAATCACTAGGCACAAAAGAAAAAAAACTGATAAATTCTTTTTCGTTAAAATTAAGAACTTTTGTTCATCAGCAGACATCAGTAAGAGAGTTAAATGATAACACTGGACCAGTATCCAGAATATAGAATATATAAAGAACGCCTATAAATTCATACAAAAAAGACAACTGAATGGAACATTTTCAAAAAACTTCAACAGACACTACAAATGAGGATTTCTAAATGGTCAGTAAGCACAGGAAAAGTTACTCAAGATCATTACTCACCAGGAAAATATAAATGAAAGCCAGAATGCATACCACTACCCAGCGAATAGAATGGATGAAACTGTAAAAAGATTGGCCACCTCAAGTATTTATACAGCTGTGAAGCTAATTAACTATACAGCTTGTGCGACTGTGAACAGGACAACCTCTTTGACTGAGGGTATATTTTCAAAGTAGAGCTGAGCAGCTTAGGAATTGAAAGCATACTTCAGCTCACGTGAGTAGAACCACCTCTCCTCAGGGCAGTGAACAGTCATGCTGCCCTCTGGGCTTCAGACCCAGAAGGTGGAGACACCAACCCAGTGGGTGCTCGTGGACCTCTAAGTGTCAGAAGGAGGATGGCTGCAGGCATCTCTCTGAGATTCAAGAACACGTAGGGGACACTGGGATGAACATATACACACTACCCTATATAAAATAGATAATCAGAGGGGGGACCTTCAAGGTGGCAGAGGAGTAAGATGTGGAGATCACCTTCCTCCCCACAAATACATCTACATGTGGAACAACTCCTACAGAACACCTACTGAACACTGGCAGAAGACCTCAGACTTCCCAAAAGGCAAGAAAATCCCCATGTACCTGGCCATGTGGCTGACAGGGTCTTGGTGCTCTGGCTGGGTATCAGGCCTGAGCCTCTGAGGTGGGAGAGTCGAGTTCAGGACACTGGACCACCAGAGACCTCCCAGCCCCTCGTAATGTCAAGCACCGAGAACTCTCCCAGAGAGCTCCGTCTCAATGCTAAGACCCAGCTCCACCCCACTGCCAGCAAGCTCCAGTGCTGGATGCCCCATGCCAAACAACTAGCAAGACAGGAACACAAACCCACCCATTAGCAGAGAGGCTGCCGAAAATCATACTAAGTTCACAGACACCCCAAAACACACCACCTGACGCAGCCCTGCCCACCAGAAAGACAAGATCCAGCCCCACACAACAGAACACAGGCACCAGTCCCCTCCACCAGGAAGCCTACACAAGCCACTGAACCAACCTCACCCACTGGGGGCAGACACCAAAAACAATGGGAACTACGAACCTGCAGCCTGTGAAAAGGAGACCCCAAACGCAGTGAGTTAAGCAAAATGAAAAGACAGAGAAATATGCAGCAGATGAAAGAGCAAAGTAAAAACCCACCAGACCAAACAAATGAAGAGGAAATAGGCAGTCTACCTGAAAAAGAATTCAGAGTAATGATAGTAAAGATGAGCCAAAATCTTGGAAATAGAATGGAGAAAACACAACTAAAGTTTAACAAGGACCTACAAGAACTAAAGAGCAAACAAACAATGATGAACAACACAATAAAGGAAATTAAAAATTCTCTAGAAGGAATCAATAGCAGAATAACTGAGGCAGAAGAATGGACAAGTGACCTGGAAGATAAAATAGTGGAAATAACTACCACAGAGCAGAATAAAGAAAAAAGAATGAAAAGAATTGAGGACAGTCTCAGAGACCTCTGGGACAACATTAAACGCACCAACATTCAAATTATAGGGGTCCCAGAAGCAGACGAGAAAAAGAAAGGGTCTGAGAAAATATTTGAAGAGATTATAGTTGAAAACTTCCCTAACGTGGGAAAGGAAATAATCAAGTCCAGGAAGCACAGAGAGTCCCATACAGGATAAATCCAAGCAGAAACACGTGAAGACACACAGTAATCAAACTATCAAAAATTAAATACAAAGAAAAAATATTAAAAGCAGCAAGGGAAAAGCAACAAATAACATACAAGGGAATCCCCATAAGGTTAACAGCTCATCTTTCAGCAGAAACTCTGCAAGCCAGAAGGGAGTAGCAGGACATATTTAAAGTGATGAAAGGGAAAAACCTACAACCAAGAATACTGTACCCAGCAAGGATCTCATTCAGATTCGACAGAGAAATTAAAAACTTTACAGACAAGCAAAAGTTAAGAGAATTCAGCACCACAAAATCAGCTTTACAACAAATGCTAATGGAACTTCTCTAGGCAGGAAACACAAGAGAAGGAAAAGACCTACAATAACAAACCCCAAACAATTAAGAAAATGGTATTAGGAACATACATATCAATAATTACCTTAAATGTAAATGGATTAAATGCTCCAACCAAAAGACACAGACTGGCTGAATGGATACAAAAACAAGACCTGTATATATGCTGTCTATAAGAGACCCATCTTCAGACCTAGGGACGCATACAGACTGAAAGTGAGGGGATGGAAAAGGATATTCCATGCAAATGGAAATCAAAAGAAAGCTGGAGTAGCAATTCTCATATCAGACAAAATCGACTTTAAAATAAAGACTATTACAAGAGACAAAGAAGGACACTACATAATGATCAAGGGATCAATCCAAGAAGAAGATATAACAACTGTAAATATTTATGCACCCAACATAGGAGCACCTCAATACATAAGGCAAATGCTAACAGCCATAAATGGGGAAATCGACAGGAACACAATCATAGTAGGGGACGTTAACACCCCACTTTCACCAATGGACAGATCATCCAAAATGAAAATAAATAAGGAAACACAAGCTTTAAATGACACATTAAACAAGATAGACTTGATATTTATAGGACATTCCATCCAAAAGCAACAGAATACACTTTCTTCTCAAGTGCTTATGGAACATTCTCCAGGATAGATCATATCCTTGGTCACAAATCAAGACTTGGTAAATTTAAGAAAATTGAAATCATATTAAGTATCTTTTCTGACCACAACACTATGAGACTAGATATCAATTACAGGAAAAAAACTGTAAAAAATACAAACACATGTAGGCTAAACAATATGCTACTAAATAACCAAAAGGTCACTGAAGAAATCAAAGAGGAAATAAAAAAATACCTAGAAACAAATGACAATGAAAACACGATGACCCAAAACCTACAGGATGCAGCCAAAGCAGTTTTAAGAGGGAAGTTTATAGCAATACAATCCTACCTCAAGAAACAAGAAACATCTCAAATAAACAACCTAACCTTACACCTAAAGCAATGAGAGAAAGAAGAACAAAAAAACCCCAAAGTTAGCAGAAGGAAAGAAATCATAAATATCAGATCAGAAATAAATGAAAAAGAAATGAAGGAAATAATAGCAAAGATCAATAAAACTAAAAGCTGATTCTTTGAGAAGATAAACAGAATTGATAAACCATTAGCCAGATTCATCTAGAAAAAAGGGAGAAGACTCAAATCAACAGAATTAGAAATGAAAAAGGAGAAGTAACAACTGACACTGCAGAAATACAAAGGATCATGAGAGGTTACTACTAGCAACTGTATGCCAATAAAATGGACAACCTGGAAGAAATGGACAAATTCTTAGGAGAGCACAACCTTCCGAGACTGAACCAGGAAGAAATAGAAAATATAAACACAAAATGGATTAAAGACCTAAATGTAAGGTCTATCAAACTCTTAGAGGAAAACATAGGCAGAACACTCTCTGACATAAATCTCAGCAACATCTTTTCCGATCCATCTCCCAGAGTAATGGAAAGAAAAACAAAAATAAACAAATGGGACCTAATTAAACTCAAAAGCTTTTGCACAGCAAAGGAAACCATAAACAAGACAAAAAGACAACCCTCAGAATGGGAGGAAATATTTGCAAACAAAGCAATTGACAAAAGATTAATCTCCCAAACTTACAAGCAGCTCATGCAGCTCAATATCAAAAAAACAAACGACCCAATCCAAAAACGGGCAGAAGACCTAAACAGACATTTCTCCAAAGAAGATATACAGATTGCCAACAAACACATGAAAGGATGCTCAACATCATTAATCATTAGAGAAATGCAAATCAAAACTACAATGAGGTATCACCTCCCTCACACCAGTCAGAATGGCCATCATCAAAAAATCTACAAACAATAAATGCTGGAGAGGGTGTGGAGAAAAGGGAACCCTCTTGCACTGTTGGTGGGAATGTAAATTGATACAGCCACTATGGAGAACAGTATGGAAGTTCCTTTAAAAACTAAAAATAGAACTACCATACAACCCAGCAATCCCACTACTGGGCATATACCCTCAGAAAACCATAATTCAAAAAGGGTCATGTACCACAATGTTCATTGTAGCTCTATTTACAATAGCCAGGACATGGAAGCAACCTAAGTGTCCATCAACAGATGAATGGATAAAGAAGATGTGGCACATATATACAATGGAATACTACTCAGCCATAAAAAGAAATGAAATTGAGTTATTTGTAGTGAGGTGGATGGACCTAGAATGTGTCATACAGAGTGAAGTAAGTAAGAAAGAGAAAAACAGATACCGTATGCTAACACATATATATGGAATCTAAAAATAAAAAAAAAAAAGAAAAGAAAAATGGTTCTGAAGAACCTAGGGGCAGGACAGGAATAAAGATGCAGATGTTGAGAATGGACTTGAGGACATGGGGAGAGGGAAGGTTAAACTGGGACGAAGTGAGAGAGTGGCATGGACTTATATACACTACCAAATGTAAAATAGATAGCTAGTGGGAAGCAGCCGCATAGCTCGGGGGGATCAGCTCAGTGCTTTGTGACCACCTAGAAGGGTGGGATAGGGAGGGTGGGAGGGATATGCAAGAGGGAGGGGATATGGGAATATATGTATATGTATAGCTGATTCACTTTGTTATACAGCAGAAACTAACACAACATTGTAAAGCAATTATTCTCCAATAAAGATGTTAAGAAAATATAGATAATCAACAAGGACCTACTGTACAGCACAGGGAACTCTACTCAGTATTCTGTAATAACCTTTATGTGAAAAGATCTGGAAAAGAATGGATAGATGTATATGTATAACTGAATCACTTTGCTGTACACCTGAAACTAACACAGCATTGTCGATCAACTATACTTTTATAGCTTAGAGATACACATTTATATCAACTATATAAAATAAAAATGAAAAAAAATAAGAACACATAGGGGAAACCAAGCCTTTTACTCGAGGCCGCCATTCTATTTTCTCCCCATCATCTCTAGAGGTCTCCTTGATCTAACCAAACAAGTTATGAGATCTCCCAATAACCTTCCCACCAGTCTCTTTTCCAATGCATAGTCCGGATCTTGTAAGCGAATCATTTCACTGTGGCTGGCAAATGCAGAAAGCATGGATTTTCACAGCCCAGTGTATGTCCGAGGGTGAAATTTATCCGTAATCTGCAAGACAGTACCTAAGTTACTATGCCATAAATTGTTACTGCTGTGTAATGTTTAGAAACGATTTGAATGACACAATTGCATCATTGGAAATTTGATAAGTGTCAATCTAAGTGATTTTCCCCCAAAATAAGACAGATTGGAAATATACCAGATACTTTATAGAGAGCTACATCTTCCTTGGATACATAATGTGCTTCACGAAGCCTCCTGGATGGTTTTGCTAGTGGGATTCACAGTTTCCTTTCTGCATAGCAGCAAGGGGGCCAGCTCATCTGTACATCACTGAAATTAGTAAGGCTTGCTTTGCCGCACTCCTCAAATTAGTGAGGATTGGCCTAAGCTGCTTCAAGCAATGAGAGTAAGTGAGACCTTGGAGAAGAGACAAATGAATCCAGAATCAACGTGGCCACCACAAAAATGTGCAGCATAACCCAAGTTTCTTGTAAGATTTTTCTACAGAATTCTTTGGGGAAGAAAACCAGCTTTTTTATTACAGTTCCAAGATTTTCTCTGCTCTTACTGACATAGGCTATTTAGCAACCCTGACTGTATTCTAGAGACTTATGGAAACTCTGGGTTTTATCGTGTTTGCAAAATGTTTCTTGCAGAGCAAATTGCCTGATGAGATGGCAGCCTCACTGAACTAATACACTGTTACTCTGATCACGCTGATTAAAAGCTGGGTGTTTTGACACACTTTGGAAAAGGCTAAGCTCTTGGAACCACAGACAGTAATAAAACAGTTCGGCCTCGTTCCATGTCACACGATATCATGATCCCTCCTCACCAAGATGACGAGGACATTTAAGGCTTTTTTCTCCTCTAAATCTGGATTTTGTAAGACCAATGTACATATATGTTTCAGAAAGCATCACTCATAGTAAAATGGTTGAGAAGACGGTCCACATATCCAACTTTAAATAAACTGCGCTCTGTGACCTTCACTCATAAGTTGAGAACTCTGACGGCCACCCTTCAAGACATGCGTTACTTCCAGAACCCTTGCCCAGCTCTTTCTAAAGCGGCTACTAGATGCGGAGTAGCGCTGGCCCTGGGGGTTATTCGCTCTCCTGATGTTGTTAATGCCCATTTGGCACCAGACAGAGAGTAATGCACTTTCTGTTTTTCAAAAAAAACTTAAAAAAATTACCATAACAGGATAAAATTTACAAAACACTCTATTTGCTGGCTTTAAGAAAAGTAAGGAATAGAAGCATTTGAGTACCTAATTATCAGGTAAATCTTTAACCCAATAAACCTAAACTTTTATCAGTTATTTCTTAGTTTCATCCTGGTTTGCTTTTCTCCTTCTGGCTAACCATCAACTTCTGCCGTAGGAGGTCCCTGCCCAGAGCTGGCCTAGGAGCTCTCTGGAAGGGAAAGCCATGGCTTTACACTAAGTAGCGACTTTTTTCCCTTTCTTTGCAGAATAGTGGAACAAGAAAAACACTAGTGCTTTGGCATATACTATATTGTATACTTGAAATTTGCTGAGAGAGTAGATCTTAAATGTTCTCGCCACACACACATACAAAGGTAACTACGTGAGGTGATAAATGTGTACATTAACTTGATTGTGGTATTCATTTCACAAAGTACCCATGTATCAAATCATCACACTATATACCTCAAATACATACAGTTTTTATTCGTCAACTATACCTTGACAAAGCTGGGGGGAAAGAGCAAGGCTGACGTTTCCATGAGAGAAGAAAAATTCTGCATGTGTAGAGCAGCCCCAGACTGCCCTTTCCTGCTGGTCTGCCCTATAGATTTTATGTTTGTTTGTTTGTTTGGCAGCGCTGCGCGGCTTGTGGGATCTCAGTTCCCCGACCAAGGCTCGAACCCAGACCCTTGGCAGTGAGAGCATGGAGTCCTTACTAACCACTGGACCGCTAGGGGATTCCTAGCCCTGTAGATTTCAGACTTGCCCATTTCTCCATAGATAAATGATGACAGGTACATAGATACAGACAGACAGAAAAACGGATAGGTAGATATATGTCAACATCTATTTTTCTATCTATTTATCTATCTATGATAGATAAATATTGACCCATAGATATCTATCTTCATCTGTCCATATCTATATCTATCTATACATTGTGAATAATCCATAATTAATATCTACGTTTTATTAATCTATATATACTTAATATAACCGATTGATACATAAGATAGATATTATAGGTATCTATCCATCTCTATCTATGTAGAGGTTATATATTATATATAATTATGTATCATATCTACATATCTACCTATCATCTGTCTATCCTAGGAGTTCTGTTTCTCTGCTTGAATCTTCATTTGTACAGACACGACGTTGCACAGGTGAGTAAGCAAAATTGAAGCTATAAATGTGCATTAAATGCCTGCAGGAAAACGATGATTTTACTACTGAATCCTTGAAAACTCACCCTAAACCACCAGCAAGTGGTCTTAAGCAGGTGACTCATCGAATTTCCTCATTATATGCAGCTGCAGCTGGCAAGCATCCTGTGAGGTCAGATGTTGGCATCCCCTTTTAGCTTTGATTCATGGAAAGAGAACGTGACTGCCTTCTTGGGGTCGTGGAGAAAGGCTGGCACACATGTGGTAAAAGCAACCACTTCGTTCAGCATGAAGTCTCTAATCCTGAACAGTAAAATCAATCAGCCTTGGGGATGGTATTCTAGAGACCTCAGGACCAAGAGTGAAATACAAAGATAGGAAACTACTGATTTATAAAATACGAGAACTTCACTCTGTAGGTTTTGGGAGCTTAGAGAATCTTAGAGCCGTATACTCCAAAGCCATTATTTTAGAGCCAGCAGAGCTATCACAAGGTGAAGGGATTCTTCAAGTTGACTCAGCTTGCTAGTAACAGTGACACAGTAAAAATCTGGGTATTATCATGTCCACCCAATGCCATCTCTATTAAAGTTCACTGCTTCTAGTAACGCGCCTACTACTTGATGCTCACGGTATCAGTATCTTGGACGTGGAGGTGGGGAATGCATTCTTTCAAGCCAAATAATTTAGGATGGACTGTTATTTAACTATAGAAAATAGAGTCAGCCTATTTTAATCTTCCTTAATCCAGCCCCTGGCATGGACAGAACTGGGCACTCTTAACACCAGGAGCATTGGCACTTGATAGACCATCTTAGCTGTGCAAACTAAGGGGGAGGGAGGGGACAGGAAATTAAACAGCATTCGAACTGACCCTGCACGGAGCAAGATGATTCCCGACACTGAGATCACCTCTTGGACCTGCTCCAAACTTTCTGCCCCATCTTCCTACAATTCCTGCCTCTCTCTTCCCCAAGGATGCGTTCCTTACTAACCTTCGTGCATCCTCTCACTTATTTCATCATATTCATAGGAAGGGTGCTTCTGTGGACATTCTTATATGAGTCTTTGGTGTACACATGCTCTCATTTCTCCTGGGCATATGTCCCTAGAGGTTGAATTGCAATGTCAACAGTCACCCAAAGGAAAAGGGGTAAACAAAACGAGACGCTCTCCTACAGCGGAGCACATGAACGAACGTGGCAACGACAAACGTGAACGGCGGATACAGGTGGTGCTACGGAAACTTCGAGTCTTTGAATCTCGAAAGCACCCTGTTAGAAAGAGACCCTGTTCTTATAGCCCACATGCGGGAAGAGAACAAGGTACAGAGTCAGGGCAGAGGGCAGACCCCAGCTCCCCAGCACGGCGGTGTCTTCTACAAAGGAACGCTCTTTAGGAAAAGGAGATCAAAGGTGCCAGACTCCAGGCCTGCCAGGCTGTGAAATACCACTGAACAGAAATTAGTCAGCTTGTCTACGGTGACTGTCTCCTTTTTGTCCCCCTCTGTTTTTCATGCTTTAAAATAAAGCTTGATTAGCATTTCGACCCAAGGGTTGGTTTTTCCAAAGAGGCAGCAAACCGCAACCTTGAGCTTGAGTTCTGATCAGTTCACAAGCCAGATCTCAGCATTCACAGTTGTAAAAGAAAGCGACCCAGGAGACTCAGGATTCCACTTTAGTGCTGGTGCTAATAGCCAGGACAACCGCTGGTGCTGTCTATTCAATCCGGGCACCAACATTGTGTGTGTGTGTGTGTGTGTGTGTGTGTGTGTGTGTGTCCGCATCAAGGGTGGGAAACCCTGGAGACATTCCTTTCAGCTGTCATAATCGTGGCCTTGTTATTTGATCTCTCTCCTCAGTGAGACATAGGATTTTCCAACATTCCTTCAGCCCTCTGCTATTTCATCCTCGGACCCTAAAGATCACATCCACCTTCCCTGCCTGCCTACCCTCTGTGGACATTTACAAATGCTCTTCAGGACATGCATCTTCCTGCTGTCTTTCTGCCTTCCTCCACAGGGTGCCTTTAGTTGCATTTTTTATGTCGAGGAACTGGCAGATCCACATGCAAGTGTAAGAAATAACGCAGAGTCCCAAGTCATCTGCATGCATTTCCCCAAGAGTAACATCTTGCAGGACTGCAGTCCTACGGCACCACCCGGAAACTGATATCCACCAACCTTCCCGGTTCTACACGCACTCATTTGTGCGGTCGTGTACAGCTAATGCAGTTTTACCACATGTGTAATCATTCCTCCATATAATTTTTATTTTAGTTCACACGTCACTTTGATTAGGTATCTCAAATTTTAACATGTATACATACATGTGACCAAACTCTCAGGGAGCCTAATTCCTGTCTGCACTCAGCCTGTAACCCTATGTGGATGGATGTAAACATTTCTGGACTCTGAAATTTCTTTCACTTAACGGATAGTCAGTGCTTTGTTGAGATGCGTTCCCTGCGACGGTGTGGAGAGTCACTGGGATTTGGAGTCCTATGTCTCAGTAGTGGATCGTCACACCTAAATCTGTCAACCATCCTTCACTGTGACCCACATCGTCCTATTTTTAAATTATGCCCTGGTGCAATGTTGGACCCTGAAATCACAAAAATATAAATGTAAGTAAATCTGGGGACAAACTTTACAAGGTGGTAGAGGAGAGTCCCTGCTATTTGATTTCAAAGCCCCAAATTATACAGCCCCAAAGGCTGTATAACGAAAAAAACAAAACAAAAACAGAATTTCAGGTGATTTCCAGAGCATGAGATGGATTCTGCTGACCAACATGAACATATATGTAGGATTTCATTTGCGTGCCCAGCAGGAAATTTCCTGAACTTGCCAGAAGGATAAGAATAACAGGATGCATGCCACCCCTCCCATGTGAAGGTCGTCTTAAGTTGTGACAAACTGCATGAGAAAGGTGGGGAAACATCTGCGGGGAGTAAGTGATGGCTTCGTCTCAATGTGAGAGAAGAAAGTTCTCCTACTGTTCTTCTCTGTAATCACTTCCTCTGCTCAGGCGAGGCGCGAGGCCAAATCCCAATCGGATCTGGGAGCCTGGAGAGAGAGCCACATCCTACCAGGGGTGTGACACTGGGAGGAGGTGACACATAATGAGCCACGTTCACAACACGTCTCTGGTGGCTCCTCTTTCCAGATAGTCATGGGAACCACTTCCTGGTCAAACAGTTGGCAACGTCTTCCTGAGGAGCCAAGCGGGGAGGTGAGAGATTGTGGTCCCGCCCGACCCCGCACATCTGGATCTGTGTGATGTGCTGAGGTGCAGATAAAGCAGGTAGCTGCTTGTGCCTGGGTGTGTGTGTGTCTGTCTGTCAGGCATGGCTGGAGATCAGCACAGGGTGGGAAGCGGCTTGATGAGCTGCCCTGTAAGTAGGAAAGACTAAGGGCAAAGACTCCATTGAGAGGAAACTTTTCCACGGTTCTAAGATAACTGTCAAAGCAGGAACAGCAAGTCCACAAGCCAGGGTTATGCTTTCATGATTTAAACCGAACTGTGTGGGTCAAGCATCCCGGATTCCTAGGAACAATTCCTCTAATGGGAAAAAAAAATATTGATAGGCAGAATCAGTAATAATCTTTAGGCATATGACATACACTGGACACAAATTTTCTCTTAATTTTATGTCCCCTTGACTCCTGGATCCACAGTATAAACAAATCATCCTGTTACATCAAGATTCCAGCCTTCCTCCCTGAGGTTCCTTAGAGAAATGACAGCTCAGATATCCCATATCTCGGTGTTAGGCAAGGGGAGAGATCATGCTGGATTTCCCTTTCTCCCAGCAGCCGGACTCGCATTTCTCAACCTTCTCTTCACACACACAAGAAGCAGAGAACTTCCTGCCAAAGAAAGGGCCTGGATTTGCACAGCCAGTTGCATCCTGAGCCAGGAGGGAGATGATCTTTGTTTTGAAGCTCTGGACACAGGACATAGCTCCCCCTTCCTCTGTGTCCGGTTTCCCCCTCTGCAAACAGGGATACACTTCCTACCTGCCTCGCAGGTAAATTAGCGACTATCGTGTCAGATAACAGGGCGGAAATGCTGAGATGCCAGCCTAGGAAGCTCCACGCAAGCTGAAAAGTACGGTTCTTGTTTTCACTGGTGCGACCCTCGGAATGTGTACAAGGCGGTGTATGCAAACTCGGAAAGCTGTGGGCCGTAACTCGAGAATGCCAACGGCCGCCAGCATTTTTGTTCCTGTGCTCCGAGTGGCAGCCAACAACGACGAACAGCTTCCCTTCTGCGTGGTGCTCCCATGCTCAGTTGACGGGCTGGCGGAGACAGCCCTTCCCTGTGTTATCAGGAGACTCGAGAATCTTGGACACATCTTTGGTGTCTGCTTGGCACGGAGGCCTGGAGCAGTTTCACCTCCTCATCTGGATTCTCTTTCAGTCTCGCAAACACAGTTAGCGGCTTCAATAGAGGCTGTGCCTGATTTTAAGGCTTTGCAGATCACGCTAGGCAGACGAGAATCAGTGGGCAGAGATGAAGTTAAATCAAGACACACATTTTTATGCAATGTAGGCTTGGCAGAGTGAGAATGAGAGATTTTTAAAACAAGAGACTGGTTCCTTTCTTTTCCCTCCCCAAATAATCCTTGCTTCAGATGCTACCTTTTTAGGTTACGTTTAAGGAACGAATTTCTGAATGGAAAGGTGCTCTTCTTAAGTATTTTCCGGGAGAGACTGGACCATGAATTTGTGATTTTGAGAAGAACACCTAGCGGGGGAGTGTTGCTACTCACTTTGGAACTTTTCTGGCAACACGCCCGCTGCCTACTTTCTTAGAGAATGGGGCCTCTCTTGGGGCAAGAGAAAGAGCGTAGACAGAAGGCAGTTTTGCTATTAAGCCAGAAAATAAAAGGGCGTTTTAAGGACAACTCCGGCTACTAGCTTCTTTAAAAGGTTTAAGGCAATAAAAGAGGTCTGTTTGCTGAGCTGAAAGTAAAACCCTCTTACACCTTCACAAATGTGAAGACTTTCCCTTTCTAGGAAGATGGCCCCGGAACATGGAAATACTCACTGGTACCAAGAAGAGTTTGAAAAAAAAAAAAGAAGGAAAATGAAAACCATGGTCTGGACAGGTTACTTTCTGCAAATAAATTTTACTGTTGCAATAGGACGATGCCATGACTAGGGGATGCATCTTTCTGCCCTGGAACCTTCTCCTTGGATGCCAGTCTCAAGATGGATGAGGGTCTATTTGGGGTCTTCTGACTTCATCCAAGTCTTGGGCAACCTGAACTGACAGGTAAAAGTATCACACACTTCAGCTGACACCAAGACGGCTAGCTGGCCCGTACAAGGCATGGGTGTCACAAAGCCACGGATACCTGGTCTGTACAGGTTAAAAAGATCTAATAATTTTAAACGCAATGGGATCTTTTTCAGTGTGGCCAGTAGCCTCAGTTTGGGATATTTTCCAGAGCCGTAGTTTTGGATAATAGAAGTAATTTACCCCAACTAGCATCCTGAAGGGTGTCTTTGCTTGCACTTGTTCAGCACAGACTTTTAGGTGAAGATCTTTGTTCAGACCCTGGTCCAGGAGATTTTCTGCTGAATTTTCCTGTAACGTGCCAGACAGGGAACAGTTTAGGCTCTGCAGTGCACACGGTGTCACTTGCAACTGCTTGATGCTGCCACTGTAGCACGAGACGGCCACAAACAACACACAAACAAGTGAATGGCACTGGGTCCCAATAAAGCTTTACTTCATCAAACAAGTGGAGGGCCAGATTTGGCCCACAGACTGTAGTTGGTTGACTCCTGCTCTAGAAGGTGATGTCCAGGTATCCAGACTCTGGTGTCCTGGGCATTGGGGCAATAGCTTAAAGCAGGGGTTGGCAAAGTGCAGCCAATGGACCAAATCTTCCCAGTTTACCCAGTGAAATGTTACAAACAAGCAGGATAAATGAACTACAGTGAATTATAGCAACACGTAGCAATATCTTAGAAACCTGATACTCAATGAAATAATCAAGTCACTAAACACTGCATATTGAATGTCATTTTTTATAAAGCACAGAAGCAATTAAAACTGACCTGCTTCAGTGTTGCTATACATCAGCCTCACCGGTTGTAAAACTGAATAGAGATGGAATTATGCAGTGTGTGCTCTCTTTTTTTTTTTTTTTTTAAATCTGGTTTCTTTCCCTCAACTTATTCATTTTGAGATTCATCCATACTGCTGCATGTAATGATGGTTTCTTCATTTTTATGCTGAGTAACCATCCAGGTACCACAATTTATCTTTTCTCCTGTTGACAGACATTGTTGTCACTTCCAGTTTGTGTCTACTATGACGAAAGCTGCTGACATTGGTGCATCCATCTTCGTATGGACATATACGGTATCAGGTCTGGGGTAAACCCTATGAGGGACTTGTTGGGTTGGACCATGGGAGGCGTGTGTAACTCTGTAAGAAAATGCCCCATTGTTTTGCAGCGTGACATTTCACATCCCCAGCAGCCATGATGAGTGATACAGTTGCTCAACATCTTCACTGACACTTGCTATGGTCGGTCTTCTTAATGGCCATCATTTTGGCCAGTGTGTACTTACATCTCATTGTGGTTTTCATTTGCATTTTCCTGATGATAAATGATAGTGAAAATGATCAGTCCACAGTTCCCTGGATGTGAGGAGAAGAAAGGTGGCCATGAAGTACAACGAGGGATGCAATAACATTTTGGGGTGACTGAAATAGCTCCATCTCATTATGGTACTTGTTACGTGAGTATACACCTGTTAAACTTGAAAACAGATGTATCTTGCTATACGTGCCCTCACCTCAACAGAACTAATACTGACAGATGAAATGGATTTGAAAAAGTCACAAAACAAAATCTACTTAGGGACAAATACACGTGTAATAAAATTCTATTTAAAAAGATAATAAAAAGCACAAAAATTAAATATAGTGGCCGTTACTGGGAAGAGAAAAGATGACATGATAAAAGAGGAATACAGAGATCAACTTAGCTTCACAGGCATTCGGAGGGTCCATCGGCGTTAACTTTATTCTTATGTGACATAACTTATACATAGAACAGTATGCCGTTTGGATACATAAAGCACTGCATAAAACATTCTACTTATAAAAACAAGCTCTTCATGTTTGGGTTAGAATATTATAAGTGGTCACATTCCAAGTACTTTTTTTTACCCCACATGTTTGTAATGTGGGATACACTGTGGTGGTCGATAATGTTAGGGTCTTGTCTGACAGGACGAGATTGTTCAGAAAAGACGCTGAAAGATTCTGAGGATATAGTAAAACGTTTTCAGTGGGAGTCAATAAATAATTTTAAATTGAAGGGGGCCATATAATCTGATTTATGCTTTTACAGAGGACATTTAAACGCACATCAGTAAGTGAAGAAGCCAGTGGGAGAAGGTTACATGTTGTAATGATTCCAACCATATGACATTTTGGAAAAGACAAAACTAGGGAGGTGGTAAAAGAATCAGTGGTTGCCAGGGCTTATTGGGGAGGGAAGGATAAATAGGCACAGCACAGAGGATTTTTAGGGCAGTGAAAATACTCTGTGTGAGATTCTGACGTCATACGGAAGGATACATGCCGCTACACATTTGTCGGTTCCCAGAGAATGTACAACACCACGTGTACACCCTAGGGTGAACTACGGACTCTGGGTAATCGTGATGTGTCAATGTAAGTTCATTCTTGGTAAAAAAAAAAAAAAAAAAAAAGTACTGTTTTTGCTGACTGATGCTGGTAACAGGAGAGGCCGTGCATATCCGTGGCTGGGGTCGGGGAGGGGGGAGGTAGGTGGGACATCTCTGTACCTCCCTCTCAATTCTGTTGTAAAACTAAAACTCTCCTAAAAATAGCCTTTCGATAAAGATCAGCAGGGCCGCTGCACAGTGGCTGAGGGGAGTGGAAGCGGAGAAGTGGTTGGGGTGTGTACTGCAGGGCGCCCGGGGCGTGGCGGGTAAAGGTGAAGCTGCATAAGGGAGATAATAGCTTTGAAAGGCACATTCTAGAGTTCCTACGGATGGAATTTGCTGGCGCTAGGCCACAATTTAATAATACCTCTCATACGGTACACCTCAGCGAATACTTCACCCCTGTGAAGCTTCTGTATAACGCTGGGCTCTTGTTAGAACCTACTTGGTCAGCTTGCTGGGTCATTCTATGAATTCATAGTGGTCAGTTTTATCTTATGTTGCTGTGAGATTTAGAGGCCAGGTTTGACAGCTAAAAGGCAGAAATAATAACCACGTGCCAGCTGCGATTCTCTTTTGGACGTTAATCTTCTATGAGTCTTGGACCAGGGGCAGGCAACACGTGGCATTGTGGGCAATTCACACAAGGAGGGCTTCCCATGACATTCTCCACTGAAGGAATGTCAGTGATGAGAGAGTCCCATCACTTCAAAGTAATTCATTCAGAACTTTCTCTACAGAGACCATGATACTTGGCTCAGCCGCAGAAGAATAATACTGACTTTGCATATCACAGAAGTCCATCTAACTATAAAAATATATCGTTTAAACTTTCATTGGTTAACAGAGAGCTTTTAAAATAAGGGTCGAATTATTCCTAGAAAAGAAAAATGAACAAGCCCACAGTCTGCCGTAATGCTTTCAGTTTTCCCCACATTCACTAACCCCACGGGTCACCTCCATCCGCAGGGTGTAGAAGCCTGCACTTTTTGGTCACCATGCAAGTTGTCATTTTCTGAGGTCAACCCTCCAGGCTTCTCTTCCAGATGTTCACGTGAGCCTTTCACTCGAGCGTTCTGTTCCCCCAACCATAGTCCATTCCCTCCAGCCTTGGCTTAGTGATCAATGTTTGAGGGATTTTAGGACGGAACTATTTTAGGAAGTTAGTACTTTTAATTCTGTCAGTGAGGACCTTCCTGTATTGTTTTGTTACAAGAGCATTTCAGTTTCACAACAAGGCACTCAGCCTGGGGAATGAACATTCAGAAGACAAACGTCTATGCATAAGCCGAGGTCAAAGTTACAGCAGACTGGCCCTCAGTTACTGCCGTTAGTGAAGAAAAGGCAGGTATGTAACTTGAAACGAATTCAACTTCCCGTCCTCCTAAGCACCTGCGTTTTACTGTCAGGGTAACTAGTCACAGAGTTACTGGGAATCTGAATGCAGCCAATTCAATAATAAACTATCTAAATAAACAGGGAAGAACTTTTACTGACTGTAGTTTGATGAAAACAATGGAAAGGCACAATCCCGTGTGGATTTCATCTCCACCAATTGCTAATGCTGAATGGAAGTATGGCAGGGAGTGTACAGTCCAACCACAGCCCATGATTACAAGCCAGCAAAGCCCCAAAGCCCACCGGGGAATGATAAAAGTGCAATTTTCCATACCCCTGCTCGCCTTTCACACATTGCTGGTTAACTGAAACACCACACAGTAAAGGAAAACATTTCTCAACATACACGTATTCCAGGGAGCGTCAGGAGGGCCAGGAGAAGATTGAGGGTTTGTCTGTTCCTCGTATCACGTCCTCAACAGGCCAGGATGCTGGGAGGCTGATTTTGAACATCTGTTAAGAACTCTGCGCTTTCTCTCAGTAACTGTCGCTCCTTGTACGAAGGATGGTCCCAATGCCATGCAATCAAATACTCTGACCGCAATCTGAAATCATCTATTCAATTGTTTAGAAACTGAGGCATAATTTAACCTAGAGTGAACTGCACAACTTTCAAGAGTGCAGCGCCATGATCCTTCCCTGCTTGTACACCTGTGCAAGCAGGACCTAGGTGACGCTACAGAACAGTTTCTACACCTCAACAAACCTCCCTCTGCTGACACATTTAGTGCGCCCAAGACCACCTCTATTCTCACTACTATCGTCATGGGTTAGTTTAGACTGATTCTGAATTTTGTACAAGTGTTTCCAAAGTATAGTAACCCAGGTATAGCTAGACACCTAGACATATTCCTATATGTAAACGTCTGTATTTGCATTAAGCCACACGTGAGGTCTCCAACCCTAATCCACGACCAGTCTCCTGCCTGGCAGTCCGCAACCTTCCACATCGACACTGAGAAGTCTGGCTCCTACCACCCACTTTTTTTTGTTGAGTGATGTCTAATTGTTGCAGCACCAAAAAGATTATACATTCTCCTTTGAGTTGCCTTTGCTTATCAAAAATCAATGCACTCGGGCTTCCCTGGTGGCGCAGTGGTTGAGAGTCTGCCTGCCAATGCAGGGGACACGGGTTCGAGCCCTGGTCTGGGAAGATCCCACATGCCACGGAGCAACTGGGCCCATGAGCCACAATTACTGAGCCTGCGCGTCTGGAGCCTGTGCTCCGCAACAAGAGAGGCCGCGATAGTGAGAGGCCCGCGCACCGCGATGAAGAGTGGCCCCCGCTTGCCACAACTAGAGAAAGCCCTAGCACAGAAACGAAGACCCAACACAGCCATAAATAAATAAATTAATAATTGAAAAAAAATGTTAAAAAAAAAAAATCAATGGACTCTGTGCGGTTCTGTTTCTGACTCTCTATTCGGTTCCTTTGGTCTCCCCATCCCTGGATTAAATCAAGAAGCACGTGGAGTGTCCAGCACAGACACACCCTCAGTAGACGTCAACCACTGTGTCCCCGTGTTCTCTCTGCTTCCTGCGTTCTGTGACTGCATCTGTATAATGGACCAAAGAAACTAGTAAGTGTAACAACAGACTTATTAATATTGTTATTGTTAATAACAATATTAACATTAATAACCAGCAGCTTTACTCACTGCTACCTCCTGTATTCCTCTGCTCACTATGGGAATAATGAGACCCTGCAGGAGAATGACAGCGAGTGCACGTGATGAAATCCTCAGAGTATGTGCCCCAGCAGAAGCCAAAAGGAAGCTGCCTTTCAAAACTGATGGCAGAAGTTTTATTTCTTGCCTTTGCCCGAAGCTTTCCAGTATAACCTTCTTATCTCATTTTCGATACCGACTCCCTTTTCTCTAAAAGCGAGGCACGGAAGGCCACGTGCTGTATGTCCCATTTCTATGAAATGTCTAGAACAGACAAAGACATAGTAGGGTAGTGGTTGCCTGCTGGGGCGGCTGGGTGGTACACAGCACAAAGGTACAGGTTTCCTTTTTAGGGTAATACAAATGTTGTGGAATTAGACAGTGGTGACGGTCACACAGATTTATGAATAGACTAAAAAACATCGCACTGTAGATTTTAAAAGGGTAAAATATATGGTATGTATAGTATATCTCAATTTTTTAATAAAGATCAAGAAGATACTTACTCTATTTAAAAAAATCTTCTTAAATCGGCCTAAACTCCAAGGGTTAAAAAAATATACTAAGTTGCCTGCTAAATGGGACTCAAATGTTTTCTTCTTTATTGTAAAAGCAATGCAGCATTCCAGAAAGAGAATGATAGAAGGAGAAAGACCGCACCGATATTTCTTTCATTTAATTTTTGCTAGGCTTTTCTTCTGTTTACTAGCTCTTTAATTACACGTTTCCCATTATATCTCAAGCTTATAGTTTTAATCTAGAAAAGTGAGAGTTCCAAAATATAACTGATGATTCCAGAGAGGCTTCCTGACACTGCAGCTGCATAGCTCACCAGCATCTATAAGGTCGTGCTGTGAATCTCACCACCACTGCCGCATCGCGACGTTCCCGGTCATCGTTACTCCGGCGGGGCCCAAACGCTCTGTGCATTGTGTCACTCCCTGGTTCTGCCGCCGACAGGACGAAGAGAAATCAAAGGCTAAGAGTGCGATACACCAGTACAAACTTCAAGTTTTGCGTGTGGTCTAGACTCATGCATTGTGCAAAATAGTTTGGGATTGCCGTGTACACACTACTACATTTAAAGCAGATAACAAGGACCTACTGTAGAGCACAGGGAACTCTGCTCAGTATACTGTAATAACCTAAATGGGAAAAGAATTTGAAAAAGCGTAGAGACATGTATATGTATAACTGAGTCACTACGCTGTACCCCTGAAAGTAACACAATATTCTTAATCAACTATGCTCCAATATAAAATAAAAATTAAAAAAAAATAGAATGGTAGGTTCTGCAGGAAGCAATCTTTTTCATAAGGTCAAGTTAAACAAACTATTTCTCTTTATCAACTGACTTTTTTTTTCTAAGAGTGGTTTTGCCACAGAAACTGCACTAGCAAAGTGCTGGGTGGTGAATCCTGGTGAGAAGTGAAATCAAATGGCACGTGGGTTCTATTCAGAACAGGTTTTCAACAGGAACACCTGGAAAACAGGTGCCATCTAACACTTTATAATGGGTGACATTAAAGGTTAAAATAATTCAACTTGTTGACAAAGTTTTGTGCCAAAAGTGTGCTTTGAAGATCACAATAAATGGCTTTTTAAACGATGCCGCAACTGTCATAATGCTTTGTCTATGACACATGATCCCACCGATCATACATTGATGCAAGCACGTGCTAGACACAGCAGCATTCTCAAACACCTGCCTTTTCTACTTCCTCAAATGCAAGCCCTAGCACTCTGTGACGAAATGACCCAGCGTGTGGACTTGGACCACGTGAGAGAAGCCAGAGTGATTCCACAAGCTGGAGATGCCCCACAAGGCAGTCTCATGACTGTGCTGCAGCGGCTCTGTCCTGGGCGCCACACAGACGCCCCAAACACAAGACTTTAACACCTGCAACCAGATATGGTCTCATTTGCAATGTCCCGTTCATTTCACCAGATTGAAAGGGACCCTATCATACTTTGATCTGCTCTATCCTCAAGCCGAAGCTGAGGGCGCTCAACAGAGGAACAATCAGAGCCTTTCATGTATCTGTGAATAAGCCAGGCATCAAGAAGGCAGCAGGAAAGTACTTCCAATGATGTGAAAAAAGAGACTGATTTACGGGAGTAAATACATTTTCAAAATGTACACTGCATGTCCAGGTAAAACAAAAACAAAACTCTTTAAAATATTTCTCCAGTGTGTCAGTTGGGAAACATCCACTGAAAGAAATGTCAGCATCTACCTTGTCAGACCCTTTCTGTGTTGCCAGGAGTAATTTCTCCACCTGGAAACCAACAGATATTAAGAAGAGTAACATTACAAAGTTTGACTTGGCCAAAAATTGACAAATTAGGATCCTGTTGTCTAAAGAGCAATGGAATTTATTTCCAGATTATGGCACAGGTGGGCTTCATTGTCAGCAGGGTAAGTTTTAAAACCTTCACTGGGACCTTCATGGGAAAAGAATGCCAGTACATATTAGCTAAACTACCTCATACACGTATTTTATACTGACGGGATATAAGCTACCTTGCTTGATGGTGGAAATAAAGTACCCGAGTACATAAAGCTGAGTAGCTTTCCCCTGCTGAGAAGGATATTATTAGTGTCGAAAATCTGGTATCGTGTGGAGTCTGCAAGTCTTCTATCCTGAAAGATAATCAAATTCAGTAGGAGAGAGTTTCAATTATTCACCTAATAAGCAAATAGCGCAGGCACTTAGAATGTAGTAGCCCTGTAATACTGAGACTTGGTTCTGTGTTTAGTTCTTCCTGCCATCCCCCTATAATGTGTGTAACCTTTTACTGTCTTAAGCAAATGAGATTTTGCTCTAATGTCATTTGGATGATGAGCAAAAGCTGTGAGAACGTAATTTGTCATAGAAAGAGTGAAAAACGGAGGTGACATTCATGAATTAGCATCAACAGAATGTTTGACCAAATGGGGAGAAAGACAGCAACGGCATACACTGGCCAAAGAGCTAAAAAAAACTAAGACACACGGGGAGAACACTGGTACGAAACGAACGGGATGCAGGCATTCACAATCCTTCCTTGAAGCGGTCGGTGTCTGCATATTTCGGAGGAAACCAGGTCTGGTGAACACCACGATGTCAAATATTACAGCCGTGTCTACAGGACCACGAAAGCTTTTCCAGCGGCCACGTTGTAAACTGTGCCAAAAGCGAGCCTGACTTCAAAGGTACTAAGACCTATGCCATGTGTTTGAAGTTCAGAAAACAATGGCTATATTCATTTCTACAAAGTAGTCATTTAAGGGAAAAAGTTACTTTTTCATCCTGTTGCCATCCAGGAACTTCAAAATATTCAAATGCATGGCAAAATATATGATCCCGACTCTACAGAAGTGAATTAAGACTTTGATGCTAGGTTTATGCAAGTTCTAGCGAATGAAGTCTTTCTGTAGAAAGTTGTTTCAAACAAGGGAGTGATGACATTATTATGAGATATTTAGGCGATAGTTGTAGGCGGAAACCTATAGCTTTTCACTGGATTGTTTCTCCTGATGAAACATTATTTTGCTACGATGTGTCTTTTACATCTTTCCCAGCCTAATAAACAGAAAGGGTACAAAATGGCATAACTGTTGTGGGGGGGGAAGTGTTGTCTAATATTTATAAAACAGAAGCAAAAGATATAGGTAGACTGAATTTTGTAAATAATGTAAGAATAAGGTCACCAAGCATACATACATATATATATATATATATTATATATAAAGTATATATATTATATATAATATATTATGTATATATATATTATAATTATATATATATACACACACACACACACACACATATATATAATATATATATATAATTTTGGGGGGCCAAAAAGCTGATTTCCCTTTGCTTTGCTATCTACATACAGTCACCAATGTTTAAAATGTAAAGTAGGAACCTGATACACTGACAAATGACCTAGAAACCTGTATCCCCAGTGCATGGAATCAAGCTCCCCTTTGATACAGAACATGGAAACATGAAAAGAGTCATACTTCTTTTTGGTCGCACAGACCAACCATGTTCAATGAGGGAGAGGATGATACAAGAGAGTGAATACCTTGAAGACTGTCTAGTACAGCTTATAAATGTATTTTACAGACCATTCATCTTAACCTAAAAAGTCTCATTCATTTCAGAAGTGTCCAAATGTACATTTTCCCTTGGGATGTAAAGAACTAAAATTTCTGGATAAAATAAGACATGGTTTTAAGGCTTGTGGGAAAAAATATGTTTTAGGCTCAACCGAGAGTTCAAATTATTTGTGAAATATGTTTGGTTCAGCCAACTCTGAGATGTAGTGTGCCAAAGTCAAAATTCCTTTTACTTCAAACTCTAGAGAATTTTCAGGAAATCTAAATCATATGGCTATTGTTCATTCCTTTGCTCGACTCATCAAATACTTTCCTTTATAAGCTACTTGATGTCCAAAAATTGTTCACATCTGATTTCTTACAGACAGAAGGCCATGTGTGCCAGGAATCTATCAAATTATGCACCCAACATTTTGGGTTTGGTTTATATTTTCTACCTGCTTGGAAAATTTGATGTTGGCCCTACACTGTTTCTTTACTAACTCTGCTTCTCTTCAAAAGCCTTTCTATATATCTAGATGTCTATTCTTGTTATCTACAACTTAAGTGAAAGACACAGGCAAAATAAAAACACAAGTAGAATACCCAAGTCAATCCAGAAATGTAAATTCCAGTAAAAATACAATGTAAGGAATAAAAAGACACAACACATTGAGTATCTTTTAGACCCACGGTGAGGCATCACTGTGGATGTCCCATCTCCTTGACTTAAGGACCTAGATGTTGGACCATGTTTCCATCACACATTTGCATCTATATAATGAGGAATTTTTTACTTAAAACCAGGAAATCATAAAACCACCAAACCCTTTCCAGCCCTCTGTAATTTTGACTGCTTAAAATTATTTGATTCTTGCCCTAACTGACGAGCACAGGAATTCCATTAAGAGGCCCCTACGATCCACAAAGGAGGAAATTAAATGCAACAGGAACGTGTCCCAGTCTACAGAGCTGGAGCTCCAGAACAAGGATCCAGAGCGTCACATTCAAGCCGCCATCAACAAAGTTGTCCTTAGGAGAGGAACCTGGAACTACACTTGCATTTAAACCATGAATACGCTGTTGTGGACTTGGGAACATGAATGAACATCTTAGAATATTGTTTTCTACACGTATAATGATAGCAGAAGTGAACGCTTCTATAGCAGTTGCCACATGCCACGAACTGTTCCACTGAGCTTTCACTTCATGGGTTCAATTCTCACAGCAATCGCCCATGAAGGTGTACTGTCATTTTCCCCATTTTGCAAATGAGAACACTGAGGCACAGAGAGGTTAACAAATTTGTCTGAGGTTACACAGCAAATAAGATGTGAAGACATCTTCTCCCAAAGTTTGTGCTCAGAACTGGTGCACCTAGGTCCCCTGCTTTAAATCCAGGATAGAGTTGTTGAGAGCTAAAACAGGTAAGGAATTTTGAGTTAAAGTAACCCTGTGGACATTTTCTTCTTTCCTTAAAAGTTAAGCAATCAAATGTGAATGTTTCGACATAACTATGTCTATACCTACACCTACACGTACACCTACACGTACACCTACACCTATATCTACATCTATTCTTCTAGTCAAATGACATCACATATACCAGAATCCTGTATAAATGTAAAAGAGGACATCTAGAATCCTGTTACTTTAGATAACATAAATTCAGAATGGTTTGTGAAAGTGGTCTTTTATTAAGGAAGGAATCAAACTTCCAAAGTAAATAAAGAAACTCTTTCAATGAAAAAAAAAAAAATCAAAGATTAGACAGGTCACCGCATTTCTAGGAACAAAACTGAAAACAGCCTCTGCTTTTTGCCCTGTGAACACCCATCAGGAAGGTACCAGAGTCCCAGTTCCCTTCCTAGCATGAATCTGTTTCTTCTAGACCATAGTAAATAGAAACTAAATATGCAATTTGTAATTACTTAATTGCATTTGCTTCTCAGGATATACAGCCACTCATTACCAAATTGCCGGATGCAAATTTTAAAATAAAAGAACACTTTTCTTCTTTTGGGACCAAGAACCTATACACATCACACTGGGAAGACTTGACATTTTCAACAAAAGTTTTCTTTTTTCCCTAGAGTCAGAATTTTGTCACTCATTTTGCCCTTTTTCACTAGGCAGGGGATTTCAGTTTTACCCATTGCTCCATACCCCATCCCTGGGCTCACCCTTTTTTCTTATTGTGATGCAGTGGGTATACACTATTACATTAGTTTCAGGTGTACTACATAGTGACCTGACACTTGCATACAATATGAAATGATCACCACAACAAGTCTAGTAACGATCTGTCCCCATACAAAGTTTTTATAATATTTTTGACTATATCCCTTATGCTGTATATTATGTCCCCATGGCTTATATGTCATATAATTGGAGCTCTGTACCTCTTAATCCTGTTCACCTATTTCGTCCACCCCTTCCATCTCCTCCCCTCTGGCAACCACTCATTTGTTCTCTGTACCTACGACTGTTCTCATTTTGTTTATTTGTTTTGGCTTTTGGATTCCACATATTAGTGACATCACGTGGTACTTGTCTTTGTCTGATGTTTCACACTTAGCATCATACCCTTAGATCCATCCATGTTGTTGCAAGAAGCAGAATTTCATAAAGTTGCAGTATACAAAATTAATGTACAGAAACCTGTTGTTTTCCTATACACTGACAATGAACTATCAGAAAGAGAAATTAAGAAAACAGTCCCATTTACAATTGTATCAAAAAGAATAAAATACCTAGGAATAAATCTAACCAAGGAGGTAAAAGAACTGTACTCAGAAAGCTGTAAGACACAGATGGAAGAAGCTGAAGATGACACAAATGGAAAGATATATCATGCTCATGAATTGAAAGCATTAATACGGTTAAAATGAACTTACTCCCAACTCATCCCACCACCATCTGTACCATTTTTCTAGATTCCACATGCATGCATTAATATACGATATTTGTTTTTCTCTTTCTGACATACTTCACTCTGTAGGACAGTTTCTAGGTCCATCCACGTCTCTACAAATGACCCAATTTCATTCCTTTATGGCTGAGTAATATTCCATTGTATATATGTGCCACATCTTCTTTATCCATTCTTCTGTCGATGGGCATTTAGGTTGCTTCCATGACCTGGCTATTATAAATAGTGCTGCAGTGAACATTGGGGTGCATGTGTCTTTTTGAATTATGGTTTTCTCTGGGTATATGCCCAGTAGTGGGATTGCTGGGTCATATGGTAATTCTATTTTTAGTTGTTTAAGGTACCTCCATACTGTTCTCCATAGTGGCTGTATCAACTTACATTCCCATCAACAGTGCAAGAGCGTTCCCTTTTCCCCACACCCTCTCCAGCATTTGTTGGTTGCAGATTTTCTGATGATGCCCATGCTAACTGGTGTGAGGTGATACCTCATTGTAGTTTTGATTTGCGTTTCTCTAATAATTGGCGATGTTGAGCAGCTTTTCATGTGCCTCTTGGCCAACTGTATGTCTTCTTTGGAGAAATGTCTATTTAGGTCTTCTGCCCATTTTTTAATTGGGCTGTTCGTTTTTTTAATATGGAGCTGTTTATATATTTTGGAGATTAATCCTTTGTCAGTTGATTCGTTTGCAAATATTTTCTCTCATTCTGAGGGTTGTCTTTTCGTCTTATTTATAGTTTCCTTTGCTGTGCAAAAAGCTTTTAAGTTTCATTAGGTCCCATTTGTTGATTTTTGTTTTTATTTCCATTACTCTAGGAGGTGGGTCAAAAAAGGTCTTGCTGTGATTTATGTCAAAGAGTGTTCTTCCTATGTTTTCCTCTAAGAGTTTTATAGTATCTGGTCTTACATTTAGGTCTATTATCCATTTTGAGTTTATATTTGTGTATGGTGTTAGGGAGTGTTCTAAGTTCATTCTTTTACATGTAGCTGTCCAGTTTTCCCAGCACCACTTATTGAAGAGACTGTCTTTTCTCCACTGTATATCCTTGCCCCCTTTGTCATAGATTAGTTGACCATAGGTGCATGGGTTTATCTCTGGGCTTTCTATCCTGTTCCATTGATCTATATTTCTGTTTTTGTGCCAGTACCGTATTGTCTTGAACACTATATCTTTGTAGTATAGTCTGAACTCAGGGAGTCTGATTCCTCCAGTTCCGTTTTTTTCCCTCAAGATTGCTTTAGCTATTCGGGGTCTTTTGGGTCTCATACCAATTTTAAGATTTTTTGCTCTAGTTCTGTAAAAAATGCCATTGGTAATTTGATAGGGATTGCACTGACTCTCTAGATTGCTTTGAGTAGTATAGTCATTTTCACAATATTGATTCTTCCAATCCAAGAACATGGTATATCTCTCCATCTGTTTGTGTCATCTTTGATTTCTTTCATCAGTGTCTTATAGTTTTCTGAGTACAGGTCTTTTGTCTCCTTAGGCAGGTTTATTCCCAGGTGTTTTATTCTTTTTGTTGCAATGGTGAATGAGATTGTTTCCTTAAATTCTCTTTCTGTTCTTTCATTGTTAGTGTATAGGAATGCAAGAGATTTCTATGCATTAAGTTTGTATCCTACAACTTTACCAAATTCATTGATTAGCTCTAGTGGTTTTCTGGTGGCATCTTTAGGATTATCTATGTATAGATAGTATCATGTCACCTGCAAGCAGTGACAGTTTTACTTCTTCTTTTCCAATTTGTATTCCTTTTATTTCTTTTTTTTCTCTGATTGTCGTGGCTAGGACTTCCAAAACTCTGTTGAATAATAGTGGTGAGAGTGGACATCCTTGTCTTGTTCCTGATCTTAGAGGAAATGCTTTCAGTTTTTCACCACTGAGAATGACGTTTGCTGTGGGTTTGTCCTATATGGCCTTTATTATGTTGAGGTAGTTTCCCTCTATGCCCACTTTCTGGAGAGTTTTTATCACAAATCTGTGTTGAATTTTGTCAAAAGCTTTTTCTGCATCTATTGAGATGATCACAGGTTTTTATTCTTCAATTTGTTAATACGGTGTAGCACATTGATTGATTTGTGTATACTGAAGAATCCTTGCATCCCTGGGATAAATCCCACTTGATCATGCTGTCTGATCCTCTTAATGTGTTGTTGGATTCTGTTTGCTAGTATTTTGTTGAGGATTTATACGTCTATATTCATCAGTGATACTGATTTGTAATTTTCTTTTTTTGTAGTATCTTTTTCTGGTTTTGGTATCAGGGTGATGGTGGAGATTGGGATTGACATATATACACTAATATGTATAAAATAGATAACTAAAAAGAACCTGCTGTATAAAAAATTAATTAATTAATTTAAAAAAGAGTTTGGGATTAGAATATTAATTAATTAATTAAATGAAATGAACTTATTGCCCAAGGCAATCTACAGATTCAATGCAATCCCTATCAAAACACCAATGTTCTATTGCACAGAGCTAGGACAAATAATTCTAAAATTGTATGGAAACACAAAAGACCCCTAATAGGCAAAACAATCTTGAGAAAAAACAAAGCTGGAGCTATCAGAGTCCTTGATTTCAAACTATAATACAAAGCTGCAGCCATGAACATAGTATGGTACAGGCAGAGAAACAGACACGTAGATCAATGGAACAGGATAGCCCAGAAATAAACTGACACTTATATAGTCAGTCTATGACAAAGGAGGCAACAACATACCACAGGGAAAAGACAGCCTTTTCAATAAATGGTGGTGGGGAAACTGGACAGTTACATGCAAAAGAATCAAACTGGACTACCTTCTCACACCATATACAAAAATAAACTCAAAATGTGTTAAAGACTTAAATGTAAGGTCTGAAACCATAAAACTACTAGAAGAAAACAGGCAGTATGCAGTATTTTTTGGATACATCTTCTCAGGCAAGGGAAACAGAAGAAAAAAATAAACAAACGGGACCACATCAAACTAAAAGGCTTTTGCACAGTGAAGGAAACCATCAACAAAACAAAAAGGCAGCCTACAGAATGGGAGAGGATATTTGCAAATGATATATCCAATAATGGATTAATATCCAAGAGATACAAAGAACTCATACAATTTGACATCAAAAAAAAAATACAAAAACAAAACCTGATTTTAAAAAATGGGCAAGGGACCTGAATACACATTTTTCCAAATAAGACACACAGATGGCAACAGACATCTGAAAAGATACTCAACATCACTAATCATCGTGGAAGTGCAAATAAAGCCACAATGAGACATCAACTCCCCCCTGTGAGAATGGCTATCAAAGACAAAAATACGTGTTGGCGAGGGTGTGGAGAAAAGGGAACCCTTGTGCACTTTTGGTGGGAATGTAAGTTGGTGCAGCCGCATGGAAAACAGTATGGAGGTTCCTCAAAAAAATTAAAAGTAGAACTGCCATATGATCCAGCAATTTTCTCTTCCGGGTATTTACCCAAAGGAAATGAAAACACTAATTCTAAAACATACATGCACTTCAATGTTCCCTGCAGTGTTATTTATAACAGCCAAGACATGGAAGCGACCTACACGTCCACTGATAGGGGAGTGGACAAAGGTGTGGCTCACTCTTGAGCTGAGAACAGCATTGCTTCTCCAGAGAGCCCAGACTCCTTACAAAGGAGATGCTAAGAGAGGATGCAGTGCCTGGGCCCAGGGAACGCGTTGTACATTGAAATGCCCCACACACCACAAAACCGAGTGGTTTGACCGCCCATGATGTGGCATAGATCAAAGTTTAGAACCCCTGGGAGTGACAGCCCTTAGCCAAGCCTGGACACGGATATGAGGAGTCTGCAGTATTAGAACGTCAGTGACAGCCTGATGACTCAAATAGCATTTGTATCTTCACTGGCATAGAACCACCATAGAATTTTTGGTTTTGAAAGAACATCTTTTAGGAGGGAAATTACATGAGAAGATATTGTGGAATCTCCTTCTGGTTCTTGTAGGGACTTCCTTTGTTTGACGTGTGAGCTTTACTTGCATTTCAGGTGATGACCTTGTACCCATTCACACAGTTGCATGTACGTGCTATGGAGATCATATAGTATTTTATAAATTGTGAAGGACACTTTTATTTGAGAACAAACTGTTCTGATGTAACACTTCATACAAATAGTGCTAGAGGCTACAAGTAAAGACCCCGTTAAGGAAAAATACCAACGTATTTTCTCTGAAGCTTTTATGATCTGCATGTTTGTGGTTTAGTCATTAGGTAGTTAAAAAAAAAAATCCTGAGCATTCCAGGAAATAATACCATGGAATGTATCTTATAAGGAATAATATTCTATGTCCCGAGGCTTTAAAATATAATCCTTTAATTTTTTCCTTGTGTACTTTTCATAACTTTATGATAGTTTTATTATTTTTTTCCCCTGACGAATGTTCTCTATTCTGAGAAAATTAAGTAAGGGCAATTTTGGTCTCTCTGGGAAGTCATCCTGATGGCCTTTAACCCTCATTGCACCAGAAATAACAGAAATGACATTTAATTGAATGTGACTACTTTAGGGCAAAACTCTATTTTAAGGATAAACAAAGAGATTAACTCATGATGTTCATATTAAGTTCCTGATCATGCTTTTTAATGTCTGGTATTCAGCCTCAGACCAAAAAAAAATTTGAAGTAGTAGCATTAAGGGGAATTAAAAAAAAAAAAAGAAGCATCAGCCTGTGTTGGAAGCAGCAGCATGGAGCTGAATACGGGAGAAAAGCTGTCATCAACCCCGTTAAGCCCCTCCCCTCCCCCAGAACCGAAAGATGCCCAAAGGCTGCACTTGTTGCTCTTGTAAAGCCAGAGGCATCGTAGGCAGCTGGCAGCACAGAATGGAAGCCTGTCCTTGGGAACTGCTAGCTTCGTTCCCCGTGAGGTCTTTTCACAATGGAAGAAACGAAAAGGCAGAGCCTCCGAAGCAGAAACACCAGCCTCCACACGTGACCGGGGTAGAAGCAGGGCGTTCTCCTAGGGGGCTTGCCCTAGCTGAACCAGTCATGATAGAACACGATACTATCAGGGCAGAAACACCAGCCTCCACACGTGACCGGGGTAGAAGCGGGGCGTTCTCCTAGGGGGCTTGCCCTAGCTGAACCAATCATGATAGAACACGATACTATCAGGGCATCACTTCCATCTGCAACTGACTTCAGGGAGGCCTCCAAAAATAACTGTGTGGGACCAGGGTCCCCTTCAGAGTGGATCGTGTGAAAAGAAGCATGTTTGTTTAGGGCCCTTCAAGAGGATCATTCCCAAAGTGGTGTTTCTAAGAAGTCCTAGGGAGAGAGTTTTAAAAAAAAATATTCCATCCTTATGCATGAACTAAAGCAAGGAGAGTTTAAACAGAAGATGGAGATTAAACAATATTGAGAATTACAGGAGTACGATAAAATTGTCTGCTATGTGAGGTCTTCCAAATACTCTACTGTGAATGATACATTGCAGACACTGAAAAATACTAATTGGTCCACTAATGCAAGTGGAAGAGAACTTCGGCAAAAAAACATGGCATTCGGCCAAAATTTCAAACCCAAGAGCAGAGCTCTTCCAATTCCCCATCGCCGTGTAACAGCAGTGTCCCCCAGATCGGCTGACAACGATACCACTTGCTTTGCTCGTGAGTATAGGCTGACCGAGCTGACCCAGTTGGCTGGGCTTGGCTAGACAGCTCCCCTGCTGCCTGTCCTGCAGTCACAGTCCGACGTGGCCAGGGCAAGGGTCGTCTGCAGGGTCTCTCCACTCGTGTCCGGCTTCCGGTCTGGGAGGGCTCAGACAGCTGGCGGCTAGAACAGCTGGGGCTCCTCCGCCAGCTCACTCCCCCATCTAAACGGGAGGGCTGGCAAGAATCTGTGGGCATATTTTAAAACCTCCACGGTCTGCTCTTTGCTGATAAGTTTACTTAACATTCCTCTCACGTGCTATGTACGAGTCTACATAAACTTATCCCTTCTCAAAATGCTCCAATGGTCCTGTCTGTTAGGACACGGACATCCAGCTCAAGAACCGGGCTCCTGGCATCTAAATATGGGTCAGGTGCAGAGAAGCTTCCTTTTGATCTGAAGACCTGGGACATAGTGACAAACTAGCTACCCGCTACCCAGATCCGCACACCCCACACACACGGGGGACAGTCACAGGATGACCACCGCAGATAATCCCATTCAGTATGGAGGGGAACCAGACACACACAGCTGTCACTGGTCCGCAGCATTTCTGAAATCCAACTGGCCACCTGTTGCTGGCTCCTTGAGGTCTGGGGATGGTTTTACTATGGCTTGGGGCTCTGCCGTCTGGACTTTTGTTTTCTCCTCTGTGTTAGTTTTTCTTTTTCTATAAAAAGCCCAAGTTCAAAATGGAATATTTTTCTCAGCCTGTATGGCCAGTGTCCAAAGGCCTTTCTTTTTTATTCTGAGCTGGTGGTGCTTCAACTGATACAAGTCCTTTAAAACTTCATATGATTTCTATGCATCTTATTGGAATTCACTCTTTTAAATGAAAGCCTCACCCCCAAATCTCATCAACGTAAGCCCTTTTGTATCTTGGGTTCCCTGTGGAATTATTGGCAGTCAACTCCCTAAAGATTTTTAGCAGCTCTATTATTTAACAGACAAGATCTGTGGGTATGCCTTTAAGATCATTAGACGGATTTGATAAAGTGTATGAGGAACCTCCATAAATCTTACTGAGATCTCCACAAAATGATTTACGTTCCCCCTTGCATCCATCTTTGGACCGTGTTTTCCTGATAGCACCCTGGATTTTATCTTTACCTTAAGATATTTCTTAATTTGAGAATCATTTGCCATCTGGAAATCCTGAATATGAGAGTTTTTGCTTCAGTTCAGCAATGCCTTGCTCTTTTTCTATTTAATGGTTCACTCCTTAACTTATTTCTCTCCTGTTTAATGTTACTAGAGGCAGGTAGAGGAAGGCAAGCGGCGCCTTTGACACGGTGACTGGCAATCTCTTTAGTTAGCTCATCCAGTTCAGTAGGGATACTTCTTATTTATCATGTTACCTCAGGTGACACTGCTGCTAAATTATCTGACCCCTTTCCTTGAGTGTCCAGTAGCATTTTTCTCAACCTCCTTTGAGCTTCTGACAACGGCTTCTTCAAGGATTATCAGGTTTCAACGTCTCCAAGGACCTTCTGACCTCTGCCACCGATCCTAAAGCCATAGTTTGGGTTTCGTTGTGACACTTACCCATGCTGAAACTTGTGACTTAAAACAACAGACAGTTATTTTGCTCACATATGTGCAGTTTGCGTCTGGCTCACTGTGGAAGGCTTGTCTCTGCTCAATGCGGCATCAGCTGGAGTGGCTGGACTGAAGCGCCCTTTCCACAGTGATTTTCCTCATAGCCATGGCTGGAAAGATGGCATTGGCTGGCATCTGGTTGCTGGAAAAGCCTCGGTCCCTCTTCACACACAGGTCTCCATGTGACCTGTGCTTCCTCACAATAAGGCGGCTTGGTTCTGAGGTTGAGTGTCCAGAGAGAACCACGTTGGAGCTGTTTCACTTTTTATGTCTTAGACTCGGAGGTCATGCAGTGTCACTGCCACTGTCCTTTATCAGCCGAAGTAGACATGGGTGCCCCTTCTTGATGGGGAAGGGGGAAGGCTCTGGAAGAATACCTGGGACTGGAGATACTGCTGGGCATTTTTGGAAAGTACAATCTTCCATAGTAGCGATCGATATGCAATTTAACATTAACAAGAGCAGAAGTCTTGTGCTGTTCTTGCTGTTCTGCTTCCCCAGAATGGAAGGATAACTTAAGAGTCCAGCTATACCCATTACAGTTGAATACTTAGCATCACACTGGTCCTTCTAAGCAATCCCCTGTACTGCAGAGTACAAAGCCTGAAAGTTACTTTGTTCAGACTTTCTTACCACGAGGGTTCTGTTTAGATGCAGATAATGAAGGGCACTTCTGCAAAATTTGAAAGGTGGAAGGGAAAGAAGACATAGCTCCTGGCCCTCTCTGCAGCAGCTTCTGGTGCTGGCTGACAAGAGACAGGATTCTTTTTCCCATGGCTTTCAGGTGGCCTTCTGAGAATCGCTCCTTTGAACAGAGTGCTGCACGAGGCTTAGAACACCGATGGTGGCTTCTCTGTGACCTTTGTACTTTCACAAAGCTGCCTGCCTGACTTCAGTCCCCCAAGGCTCCCTGCATTGTATATTCCTCTCTAATCTCTGCATGAGAACCCCGTCTACCCTCAAACCTCCGCTGGCTTTGGTTCTCCTGACTGTGCGATTCGCGCCGGGCTTGGTGCAGGACTCTCCTCCCCGTGGTGTCAGCTGGCATCTAGGGCAGCTCTTTCATGACTCATGGTGGCAAGCTGTGTGCTGGCTAAGGTCTGGGGGCTCGGCTGGGGGCAAACCTGGAGAGTTTGATTCTTTTCCACACAGGCCTCCTCACAAGCCCTGGGCTTCCTCACAACAGGGCAGATGGCTTCCCAATCCAAGAGTCCTGAAAGGTCATCCCAGCGACCCTGAAGGGTCATCCCAATATGCATGGAAAATTATGGTGTGTGTATGCACGTGAAATATATACATATATGTGTGTGTATATATATATATGGCTGTATATATCACATCTACCTAGATACATATCTAGATGTGTATCAACATTGTGATATATATGTATATAGATTTTATATAGATCAAAATATATTTTGAGAAAAAAAGTCTAATGGCAAAAAATGTTTCCTTTGAAAGACAATTATTTAACAAGCAGAAGATTCTATGAAATATGTGGTGTGGAAAATTATTCTGTGTCTCTAGGTACACAGTAAACCATGCTTTAAAATAATGAATGAAAAAAGTCTGCTATGCTCACTGGTTCCTTTTCCTTTACTGCCTCTGTACTGATGAGCTCTTATCTTTTCACTGAATACTCCTCTCTGAACAGCTAGGGAAAATTTTATCGAACTTTGTCTCTCAACGTGTGGGTTAACCTGTGTGCTCAGGATTTGCTAAAAAACAAACACACACACAAACCAACCCAGAAACAAAATGCACTGCTGCGTTGCCCTTCCTGAAGAGGTGGGGAAAGAGGCGCCCACTCTCGACGTCAGGGGCCGCAGGGCCCAGCATGGTGGCCAGTTCTGTAGCTCACCACAGCCGACTTGCACGGAGTTCTCCTGTGTCTACCCCATCGTCCATGAATGGTTATGAGCAAGTTTGTATTAAATCGGACCCTGGGGCGATTTAATTGTTCTCCCACAGAAAGCACGGACAGCGGAAAGAATACTTCTTCTGGAGGAGTGAACCCAACATCTGTGGAGACCAACCCGCCAGACAGGAAAGACTTTGATCATCTCTGAGAGCTCCTATATGAACTAAATAAACAGCTGAAACGGTCTTAGTACGAAGCTTGATTTTTGGTGATTACTGCGAGTAAAATCTGGGGACCTGGACTTCTCTAACAGTCATAAACACAATAAGAGCAAATGATTGTTAAAAGCCTTCCCTCTCCACCCAGGAACATACACTATGACTTTATATATTGCATCTGGATTCAACTTCCAGACCATGACATCAGTGACAATATATCATCCCAATGTGCCAACAAAATACCGTCATGTGTTTGCTAAAGAGAAAATATGTCCACGGTGAAAAAGTACAGCTCAGGGTGCGGATTTGTAATTGTTATTTCAGTTGTAAGAAATATGTCAGCTGTCAGGAAACCAGGACTCACTGACTCTCCATTGGGTCACTGGATACAAAAGTTCAATAGTTATCTATCTGCTCCACACTGGAGACAAAGCCATAGGTAATTTCACGACCATCTTCTTTTCCTTTTTGCGTGTGACCTCATATCTCTAGTATTCTTCTGTCTCTCGGGCACAAATGTCTGCATTTTAAGCCTGTCACTAAGCGGTACACAGAAGGGAATGATTCCACTGAGGTAGCATAATATCAGAGAGCAACGACCTGATGCCCAAGGTCTCTAGGAGATAAACTGGGCCAGAGGTCGACGTTCTGGAAAGTGTCAGTATTGCCTTGTTTCTCAAAGGCCCCTATAAATGCACACTTTATACAGCCGGCTCCGCCAGCCCGAAGCCCCAAATCCTAAATCCACACCCTCCACGATCTCTGATTACCCGAGTCTCAATCCATCAAGCAGAGATTGGATACTCTTGGGATGGGGCAAGAGCTGAGGGTTAGCAAACAGGCAGGGTCAGTGTACTTGAGAGGTGCCCGAGTGGCAAAGATGTGGAGTTGGTGAAGCGGGCAGTCAGAGATCAGAAATCAGGACGATCCCCTGAGAGAGCAACGTCCAGGAGGTCCTGGCGTGGTGACCAAAGTGCCGCCGTCCACCAGGGGCCTGGGCACGCCGTGCTGGGAAGGCTGGCTGGAGGCCCCCCACGCCCGGGACTCCTGACAACTGCATTCCCAGGCAGCTCCAGCATCTGCTGGGCCCTCACACACGCAGTGCCCGGCTGGAGCCTCCTCACGTCTCCGCGAGGTCAGCAGAAGCAGAAGCACTTCCACGAGAGGAGATGCAGACCGCCCACAATGACATAGCTTCCTTTCTCCTGGCCTGTGCCCTCCACCTCCGTCTCAGCAGCACGAGGTGGTGAGTGTGTGACATCAGGGAGACTGTCCTGACCCCTGCTCTTCCTCCTTTGCCTGGTACATAAAGGATGCTACAAACCGACTTATTAGAAGAAGGAACGGGGCCAGATGGTGCGCCATTTACACAAAGTAGCAAAGCTGAGTCTCGAATTTCTAACCATACCTTCTTTCTAGAAGTGAATGACTAGGACCTAGAGTCCATCTGCTTGAGGAGCTTGACTCCAGAACGAGGAGAAGATGAAAAGGAATACAGGAGGGAACCTGAAGAGAGGGAGCAAGCCAGAGCCCGCGATTCGTGGGACTGCTGCTAACGGTGTAAGGTCTGGCTGCCGGTCCGTGCCGGGCGCACAGAAAACTGGACTCAGAGCCGCCCTATCATGTACTTTGCTTTTCCTCGTTTATGTGTCTGCTCCACTCACCCCAGAGGCTATCTTAAAACTGGTCTTCTTTCTTTAAACTTTCCATCACTACGTCTGTCTCAGGCTCCGCTGATAAAAAGAATTACCACGCATGTACTGAGTTCTTACTGAATGCCAAGCGCCATTCTAAGCACCCTGAACACACTATGTGTTCAATCATTAGCCCAACCGTGGGCATTACTTGTGTCCCTCCCGTTTCCGCCTAAAGGCAGGTAGAGAGAGGTTAAGCGTCCCGGCCCAGGAGGAAGAGACCTGAAGGGGTGGAGGTGGGCGCTGGAGCTTCAGACCTTCCTGAGCCCCTCCTAGTGCAAGGCGTTCATGCTGCTAGTAACTTCTCTAACTTCCCTCCTGCCTCCACTTCTCACCCAAGGTTACTTGCTCCACCGCAGCTCAGGACACATCCCCCCAACCCCGCTTATGGACCCAGTGCCTCTTCCTGTATGTTTACTCCCTCCCTCTTTCTGGTCACACTCTATGAAGATGCACACAAAGTATTTTCCATTAAAAAAAAAAAAAAAGTCCCTCAACCCACCCTTTTCTTAGATGCACCAAACAATGTCTCTCCCTGCCTGAGGTCAAGTTTCCCAAAAGATGTGTCTCCATGTTCCACGTCTCTTTCCTTGCATGACATTCGCCTCTGAACCCCCTGTCACATGGCTACACCACCACTAGGCCAACACAACTCTTCCTACCGAGGTCCCCACTGACCCTCCAACTGTGCGACCCAGCGAACTCTCAGTCCCCTGACCAGAGATCGAACCCTTGCCCCCTGCATTGGGAGCATGGAGCCTTAACCACCGGACCACCGGGGAAGTCCCCCAGTGGGCTCTTTCTTGGTCTCTTTGTACTTGCTCTCTCTGGGACTTTGACCCTAATGTCTAGGTCTCTGCCCTTGGCTTCTATGACAACACAGTGTCTTCATCTTCTGTGTCCCTGGCTGTTTTTCTTTCTTTCTTTCTTTCTTTCTTTCTTTTTAAACAGTCTCTCGCGTGGGCTCCTTTGCTACTAATTTCCCTTCGCTGTCAGAGCACAGCAGGAGGTGCCGCCACACGTCCCTCCTGTATTCCTAGGCTGTGCAACGTGGCTTCTCAACCGCTGTCCAGGGACCCCTGGGGCTGGTCCTTGTCTCCCGCGGGGCTGCCCTGCGGCTGGCAGGGTGTTCAGCGGCACCCCGGCTCTCTACGCACCAGAGGCTGGGGGCGCCCCTTGCTCCGAATGGAAGACTTAAGATGTCCCCGGACATCACCGCATGGTCCCCGGGAGTAAAGCCACCCGTGGTTGAGCTGTACCGTTTCACACACCCCCCATCCCTCTCTCTAATGAGCGTATGTGTTACACTCTGTAACTAGGCATTTTCACGTTGTGTTCCCAACCCAGACCTTGCTGTTGAGCACCAGAGTCTTCAGTCCTATTTCCCAATTCCCTGTGGGTAACCCCGAAGCCCTGGGATGGAGGTTCAACCTTCCCCACGCTGAACCCGTCTCCTGCCCTAGCCTGTCTGTCTGAGCTCCTCTGCGAGTCCCCACCTTAGCAGGGGGCACCACCATCACCTCATCTTTCTGAGCCAGGACCTCAGGGCCTCTCCTCCCCACATCTAAGCCAGCACCCCGCCCCTTGGGTTCTTCTTCATTAATACACAGGCTCTTGGTCTTCGCCCACTGCCTCTGCCTCTCCTGGAGCTTCCATGGTCTCTCCTCCCCTGAGCACCCGGCTTCCTGACCTCCCACCTTTCTTTTTAAACTTTCCTTAGTGTAAACATCACCATGTTAAAGTTTAAGCCTGCCCACGCCTTGCAAACAACACCTCCGACGCCTTTCAACATTGTTACAATAAACTGTGAACTCCGGAGCATAGTGTATGAAGCACTCGACCACACAGCCCCGCTGGACTCGGGCCCCTAACAGTTTACATCGCCCACGCCTTTCCTAACATCTCATCATGCAGCCATTGATCTACTTACAAAACACCTGCATCTCTGCGTCCCTCCTAAGGCTCTGCACTGAATGTTCCTTCAGCCTGAGTGCCCTCCTCCTTACCCTCTCTCGCCACTGCTTCCTCCCACCTGGCAGCCTGCTGCCAATCGCAGCTCACCTAGGACACTTCCCAGGGAGAGGCTTCCATCTATCTCATGCCACCCCACACACACGTCCGTTTACTTACCTAGTTCCCTCCCCTGGTTGTAAGACCCAAGGCCACACGCCAGTCACATGATGACTGCTTGTTTTTTAGATTCTATTATAAACATAGTCCAGAGAAGTGATCAATTAGTAAATTTAATAAACACATGAATAAAAAATGCATGAATGACCCATCTGGGCAATAGTGTATTTTAGCACCCAAGGACAGTTTTATTGCACTCTGATCTACGCTGTTGCAATTTAAGTTTGGGAATAGAAGTTTACTGCTATATTGTTACTAGTGTCTCTGTTTCTCCTTATAAAGGACACAGAATTAAAGGGAATGGGGGCGGGGTGGAGGCAAGGGACTAGCGTTTACTCAGTACCCATTCTATGCAAAGCTCTTTCTTCGCTATCTCTTTTAATGTTCATGCTGACCCTTGCAAGCAGTCAAGTAGGCAGCACTTTAGAGAGGGGGCATCTCAGGCTCACAGATAGTAACTAGCAGTTAGTGGCTTAGAAGCATATGTATTAATTAGCTCACAGTTTCCCTGGGTCAGGAGCTTGGGTGTAGGAAGCGTCACCTCATCATATTCACAGGTCCTGACCCAACTCAAGACAACAGGATTATACAGGGCATGTGCAGGAGGGGGTAGGAATCCACCTACTGAGTCAATAATCTAAAATGACAGGAGATTTCCTGTCAAAAGACCTAGGTTCAAATCCCAGATCCTTAGGTGGGTGAGTTCATCACCTGTGAGTCTCAGTAATTTCTAGTAATTCGTGCTAATCTGTCACCCAGCAATAGATAACTAAGAAACTGCTGTATTTGTACAAAAACACCACAGTCTGCCAGCAGAACAGAGAAATTTTTTTTTTTTTTTTTGCCCTGGTTCTGAATATCCATGACACTTTGTAAGGGACTGTTAATCATCCTCATTAAAAAAAGAAAAAGTCCTCAGATCTGGTCTGCCAGGAAACCTCGTTTTGCCAGCAACAATGTCGCTCTCTATAAAAACTATACAGTAGTACTAGATCCAACTGCATTGCTCTGCCCCAAAGTAGTTTCCCATCTCCCGGAAGGGCTTTACAAATGGCCAGTGCTCAACAGCAAAAGACCTGACTGAAAACACAGCTGCACCACACAGGGTCTGGTGAGGCGGCCCCGTGTACAAAGGAGCTCCACTCAGGTGGGCTCCGGGCACAGATTTACGGGGCCGAGCCGGCGTGCCATCAGACACCAGTTACAGAGAAGCAGGCCGGGCACTGCTTGCTACGGTTAAGCTGAGGAGCAGGTAGGTCTGGGCTCACACAGGTCTCTTTCCTGGAAGGTAGAAGGATCCAGTCCCAACTGGAGTGGTGCCTTGCCAACAAAAATCCAAAGCTTTAGAAGGTAAAAAACCAGCCTTCCTATAGTCTGGGGTTTCTCATCCTCAGCACTACAGAAGGACGTTTGGGGCTGGATCATTCTTTGTTGCTGGGCCTCCCTGGGCACTGTAGCACATTTAGCAGCAGCCCTGGCCTCTACGCACTAGATGCCAGTAGAACCCCCCTCCTTGCAAGCAACATGTCTCAATACACGGCCCCCAGGGAGGGGTGCTAGGTGACCCCCCTAATTGAGAACCTGTGCTTTACACAAATAGAGTCATTCTGTTCTGTGCCCAATTACAGTCAAATGGTGTAGCATGTATGGGATCAGACGAGTTAACAAAGGTAAGGATTTGAGATATGCTGCTGGGATTTCAAAAGACAAGAGTTTCCAACATCCACCACACCTCAAGGTGCCTTTTAAATTGTGTACCTAACTTTGAAGAAACAGAGCAGGAAAATAAGCATGGCAATTACAGCTACATCATTTGTCTTCTTAATGGGGTTATGTTTTAAAGGGGCAACACAGTTGTGGGTTATGCAGGGACGAACCTACTTTAACTGAGAACGGGTAGACTACTAAAAACATATATTTCTCAGAAGCATCCTTCAGGGATTCTATTTGATTTTTAAGATAGATGAACTAATTGCTTTGAAGAATAGCATAGTGTGTTCTTTATAAAGAGGATTATTGTTTTGAGTCACATAATCACCTGCTGGCTGGGCAGCTTGAGCTCAGATTTCTCTATGCTCTGTTTCCCTAAGCAGGCTGCACCTTGATAAAGATGGACTGTCATGAGATTAACCTTGGTCCTTGGAACATCGGGATCTTATTTTATTACATTCAATGTCTACATCATCATGAAAATCTTTACATTTCCTTTGCTTGCTTGAGGAAAGTCCCTCATTAATTTGTCACTATTCCTGTGGACAGCTCAATTTATTTTAGAAAAATGTGAAGTAGTTTCCTTTATCTTAAATTACATTCAAATGTTTTCAAAGCAGGAAACGAAAGCAACACTGAAACGAGTTTGTTTTTTTTTTTAATTGAATGACTTATTTTAGGTAAAATTACCATCCTAATTTTCCATTTTTGAATGGAAAAAGTTTTCTGTTCCTTGATGGGCATATTCTTAAAATGAATACATTTCTTTTTAATTGTATTCCCACATCAATACATGTAAATCACATGTATGTTAAGGTGTATTAAAATATTTAATTGTGTTTTAAAGTCTTTATTCACAGGAGGTAGACTATGAATCCCAGAGGTGTGGGTTTTATTTTAATAGAAATTTCCTCTTAACCCAAAGTAGAGTGATGTTATTTCTGGACTGAGGATTATATTTTAAAAGAGAGAGTGGGAGACATCTTTACGCAGCACAGTCAGAGCACCGGTGGGCAGGAAGTTGGGGGTTGAAAGATTTTTCTAAAGTCATGAGATTAGTCACTTCCCTGGTGGCTCAGTGGTTAAGAATCCACCTGCCAATGCAGGGGACATGGGTTTGAGCCCTGGTCCGGGAAGATCCCACATGCCATGGAGCAGCTAAGCCCGTGCGCCACAACTACTGAGCCTGCACTCTAGAGCCCACGAGCCACAACTGCTGAGCCTGTGCACCACAACTACTGAGCCCGCGCGCCTAGAGCCCGTGCTCCACAACCAGAGAAGCCACCGCGAGGTGAAGCCTGCACACCGCGATGAAGAGTAGCCCCCGCTCGCTGCACCTAGAGAAAGTCTGCATGCAGCAATGAAGACCCAACGCAGCCAAAAATTTAAAAAAATTTTAAAGAAAAAAAGACACACACACACAAAATAAAGTCACGCAATTAGATGTGCCAGAATCTGCCCATGTTGAGAGAGAGAGAGGGAGTTAGTTAGTTGAAGGCAGTCAGCATCCCTTTATTTCAAATACAGTAGCTTGTTCGCTGACCAATGACGACTACCTAGATCCTAGAATGTGCAGAATAACCATGTGCCTTGCATTCATTATTTTAGAGCCTTTTGTCTCTTGACCATGAACCTAATCAACTTGTCTATTCAGCAACTGCTAGCCTCTGGCCCGCAGAGGGAAGAGGAAGGTTTGGGGTCCTCCCTGGGGACTTCGCTACCACATGATGTGGCACAGCAAAGCCAGCTTTAGACCACGGTGGCCGGGCACGCGCTCATCTGCACGGGCGCAGCCGCAGAAGCTGGGACAGCCTGTTCCGGCAGCACGGGGAGCCCCGCTTCCCGCTCTTAGGAACCCGGAGGAACACTGCGCTTCAAAGATGCGCCGCCACCCGGACGCCACGGCCCCCCTGGGCAGGACGGCTCCAGGACGCACCGGTCACACACGCAGCTGGCTTCCTGCCCAAGCTGTGAACCCACGTCGGGCTGTGGGCTGGCCCTCTCCCCTCAACCCTCACCCCGCCCCAGGCGTCGGGCTTTCCAGAGCCACGCCGTTCATTCCAGAACGACGTCTATCGTTGACGGCTGTTTCTAAGATCGCTGATGCTATCTACCCAGTAAACTGATGCCATTACAAACAGCCATGCTTCCGGGCTAAGTAACCGGCCTCGACTGGAGGCTCCTGCTCGAGGCCTTCCTGTTCAGAATCACCCCTGAACTGTGATTTCCCGATAAAGTCCTTCCAATGCTACATACCTTCTCCTGAGGTGTACAGTGGGGATTACTTGCACATCCACACGTGTATCAACTGGATTGTCTTTTTTTTTTTTTTTTACAGAAAAGGACAACAGAGGATTTCCACTTTCCCTAATAAAGACAGAGCCCTAAGATTCATGTGGGAATCCCCTATTTCTGCAAATGGGTGATTTAAATAGCAATCAGAAATTAAAATGTGTTAAACGCTTGGAACACACTATTCCACTTCTTTAAGTTTTACAGAATTTCTCATCCAAGTGCATTCTGGTATTCCCATTGCTATGCTGGCTGTAACAGCTGAACATTGGAAATAACATAAATGCTGTGGTTAAATACATTTGGATGGAATCGTAAAATGGTGTGATTTTTCAGCTATTAGAGCAGGAAGAATATCTAAATACAAAGACAGGGAAAGAGCATGGCCAAAACATTTTGGGCGAGGGACTTCCCTGGTGGTCCAGTGGCTAAGGCTCCCAATGCAGGGGCCTGGGTTTGATCCCTGGTCAGGGAACTAGAGCCCACATGCATACCGCAACTAAAAAAGCCCACCTGCTGCAACTAAGACCTTGTGCAGCCAAATAAATAAATACTAAAGATATTTGATGCAAAAATACCAAAAAAAACCCCCAAAATTATATCTATTAAAAAAACATTTTGAGTGAAAAGAATCTGAAAACAGTACACATTTTAGGGGACCGGAGGAGAGACAGACAGAGAGGGAAGGGTCTTTACTGTACAATTTCTACCTTTTGACTTTTTGAACTTTTTCACAATGTGTGTGTTACAATGTTTTCAGGTTTCTTTTTGTTCTATAATATATTACAGACACGGTTTTTCCTTCTGTGTTAACAATTTTAGGAGATTAAAAGGAAAGTTAACTGGAGACTTTTTCCTCCAGACATGCAGCATTGTGTTAAGTGCAAGAATGAAAAGAATTTAAGGTAATATTTAAATATTTAATCCAAGACCAATGGTTGTGGTCAAGACAAAGAGGGGAGGGAGGGGGAGGGAGGAGAGGGAGGGAGAGGGAGGGGGAGGGAGGGGGAGGGAGGGGGAGACAGGCAGATGAGACATTGATTCATGACACTTGTGTCAAAATCATTCACAGAGGAATTGAGACCCTGAATCGGGCAGAATTCCAGGAGAAAAATTGAGTCAAGGTATGAAGACATCTAAAAAAGAAGTATATTTGTCCTACAGATCTTTGAGAAAAGGGACAAATAAGTGCTTTTCTTTTTTTTAATAAATGTATTTAATTAATTAATTTATTTATTTATTGGCTGCATTGGGTCTGTGTTGCTGCGCGCGGGCTTTCTCTAGTTGCAGTGAGCAGGGGGCTACACGTCATTGCGGTGCACAGGGCTTCTCACTGTGGTGGCTTCTCTTGTTGTGGAGCACGGGCTCTAAGTGCACAGGCTTCAGTAGTTGTGGCACGCGGGCTCAGTAGTTGTGGCTCGTGGGCCGTAGAGCACAGGCTCAGTAGTTGTGGCACACAGGCTCAGTAGTTGTGGCACACGGGCTCAGTAGTTGTGGCTCGTGGGCTCTAGAGCACAGGCTCAGTAGTTGTGGCTCGCGGGCTCTAGAGCACAGGCTCAGTAGTTGTGGCTTTCAGGCTCTAGAGCGTAGCCTCAGTAGTTGTGGCTTTCAGGCTCTAGAGTGCAGGCTCAGTAGTTGTGGCTCACAGGCTCTAGAGCACAGGCTCAGTAGTTGTGGCACAAGGGCTCAGTAGTTGTGGCTCGTGGGCTCTAGACAGCAGGCTCAGTAGTTGTGGCTCATGGGCTCTAGAGCGCAGGCTCAGTAGTTGTGGCGCACGGGCTTAGCTGCTCCACGGCATGTGGGAACTTCCTGGACCAGGGCCCAAACCCGCGTCCCCTGCATTGGCAGGCAGACTCTTAAACACTGTGCCACCAGGGAAGCCCCATAAGTGCTTTTCTAATAGGATTAAAGTGGATTGACAGGGTTTTATCGATAGCCCCTAATTCTCTGTCTGGGCCACACCTCTGAAGTTGCTGAAACAGCCGCCGGCACCTTTGAAGTAAGTCACCCACACGTACATACGCCCCACCCCTCCCACACCAGCAGCAGTAGAATCGCTATTAAGCTACACCAGTGAGGAAGCCAGGGCAAACGAGGGCAGGTTTCTCTCACACACACAGGCTGAAGTCCAGCATCACCAAGAGGACCACAGCCCAACTCTCGCAGACACTCTTTCAGACCCAAAGTTCTCACAACATGAATCCAATTACAGCGGTTTAATCAAGAAGAGTTACAGTCGCTTAAATAAGCAGTGTCCGCTAGAAAACAGAAGAACAAAAGCCCAATTAGGTCACCAGGCAGTTTAAATTAGGATGATTCCCCAACAGGTTGTTCTGATGCGAACCTGTGAAAATGAGGAGGCCCGGAGAAGGATGCCTCCCGCTCAGCTGAACGTGCTGAGTTCGCACCACGAACCCGTAGAAAGCAAATTAGGTAACGTTTCTGTGTCGCCTGCGGAGGACCTTCCTACCTCCAAAGTAAACGGTCTCACAAAAAAGGTTACCTATCGACAGATCATCCCTAACAGGCGGCAGATGTGTTTAACTCTCCCTTGGTTTGGCTAACACTCGAGGAGTTTTAAAGCTCTCTCGTAAATAAGGAACCTCAAACACCTCAACAGGCAACTGGGATTTGCCCTCCCATTTACTGAGGCAGATAAATCACCTTGAAAGGAACTGGGCTTGGTTAGCTAGTTATTTCTAACATGTTTGCTGAGAGAGATAAACCATGGCCATCAACACAGACATGTCATCCACTTCTGCACAAGACGGAAGGGTCACAATTTGGAGAGTTCCCCACAGCTTGAGCCTTCAGGGGGCTACTGCTGTCAGAATATATGACAGTATATAGCAGACAGTAGTTCCCTCCAGACTGATGCCCATGGTGGGACTGGGTGCACTTACTAGCTGTCAGGTGCATTGTTTTTCTGATGTTCCCAATCTCCTTTTGACCTTTTAAGTTTTTTCCTTGCACATTTCAGGAAATGCAGACAATGGAATTCATGCAGATGTACAGTTTAAACAGTAACAATATTTTTGATTTGATTGAATTTAGATTTCACCATCAACAAATATTGGTATTGCAGTAACAAGAGTAAAAATGTTTCTCGAGATTGATGATTCTCATGATGTGGTCCCCGGACCAGCAGCATCACCGTCACCTGGGGACCTTTTGCAAATGGAAATTACTGTGCCGCACACAGACCTATGGAACCAGGAATTCTACGGGTGCTCCTGGCTCTGTCCCGTCAACACACCCTCTGGGCGATTCTGATGTACAATTGAGTTTATCAGGATTCTCAACATTCCTTTAAAAAGAGCCCTTTGCTGTAATACAATATTTTCAGGGATACACAGTGTCATTTCTATATTTATATTTCATAGTTGAAACATTTTCTATTAAAAAACACCTATATTTTCTAATTATGGTTAATTGATTGACTTATTTAGAAGTAGCGATATGTTTGTGGTTAACTAATAATATCAACGTGTGAGAGTCTATACAACTTTCTCATTTTTGAAGGCTTAGCTGAAGAACTCACAAAATGAGTAAACAACTAAAAAGATTGGCACTGCCTCAGGAAAAGAATGAGTTTTGCCAGTTAATGGGTACACACGGGCTTTATGCCATGCTAGATGCCGGGCATTGATTATTTCACTTAAGCCTCACAAAAGGCCTATGACACGGATACTCATACATCTGCATCTGACACAGAAGAACTGAGCGTCCAAGGGGTTGACTACCTCATCACCCCAGGACACATGGCCTGTGGATCCCGGTTTCATATCTTAGGCTGCAAAGCCCATGCCTCCCTCTCTGTGGCTGTCTCATTCACCAACAGAACTACACTCAGGTTCTTTTTGGTTAAAGGCAACAGGTTTTTTTGGCCTCCCCTTAACTGCTTGCAAAAAGATATCTTTATCGTCCATATTCTGATTTAAGAGGATGAAGATAAACCACTGCGGCCAGAATCACAAAGGAGCACCATGGCGGTCCCCCAGGGTCAGACTGCGGGTGGGAAAAAGTCAGAGTGAGCCGGGGCACAGGCCCCAGGAGGGGATGATGGGAAGAGGGGCCTCCCTCCAGTGTGACGGGGATGATACTTCTATGCCCACCTCACTCACATTTCGCTGTCCCAAGCATGGCTCAGGCAGGAATGGGGCTCTGGTTGGAGGTAGCCTCTGTCCCAAGATGTCACTTCTCATAAATCGTCTGCCAGCACCTGAGTCTCCAGTGTCTACCAATAAAAAGAGAGGAATTACATTTATTGTGGATGTACGAAAAGCCACCCAGAAAATTATAATAGTTAATAAAGAGTCAAATGAACTCAAATAATGGAACTCAAGACATTTGTAGGCATGCTGAATTCCACAGTTTATATTTACACAATTGGGTTGAAAAAGATCTTGATGCAATTTATGTCACGGTGTTCTGCCTATGTTTTCCTCTAAGAGTTTTATAGTGTCTGGCCTTACATTTAGATCTTTAATCCATTTTGAGTTTATTTTTGTGTATGGAGTTAGGGAGTGTTCTAATTTCATTCTTTTACATGTAGCTGTCCAGTTTTCCCAGCACAACTTACTGAAGGGGCTGTCTTTTCTCCACTGTATATTCTTGCCTCCTTTGTCATAGATTAGGTGACTATAGATGTGTGGGTTTATCTCTAGGCTTTCTATCCTGTTCCACTGATCTATATTTCTGTTTTTGTGCCGGTACCATACTGTCTTGATTACTGTAGCTCTGTACTATAGACTGAAGTGAGGGAGCCTGATTCCTCCAGCTATGTTTTTCTTTCTCAAGATTGCTTTGGTTATTCAGGGTCTTTTGTGTTTCCATACAAATTGTAAAATTTTTTGACATAAATCGCAGCAAGATCTTTTTCAATCCGCCTCCTAAAGTAATGAAAATAAAACCAAAAAAAAAAAACAAAAACAAATGGAGCCTAATTAACTTAAAAGCTTTTGCACAGCAAAGGAAACCATAAACAAAATGAAAAGACGACCCACAGAATGGGAGAAAATATTTGCAAATGAAGCAACCAACAAGGGATTAATCTCCAAAATATACAAACAGCTCATGCAGCTCAATATCAAAAAAACAACCCAATCCAAAAATGGACAGAAGATCTAAATAGACGTTTCTCCAAAGAAGACATACAGATGGTTAAAAAGCACAGTACTGGTCAGAATGGCCATGATCAGAAACTCTACAAACAATAAATGCTGGAGAGGGTATGGAGAAAAGGGAACCCTCCTACACTGTTGGTGGGAATGTAAATTGGTACAGCCACTATGGAGAACAGTATGGAGGTTCCTTAAAAAACTAAAAACAGAGCTACCACATGATCTAGCAATCCTACTCCTTGGCATATAACTGAAGAAAACCATAACTCGAAAAGATACATGCACCCCAATATTCATTGCAGCACTATTTACAACCGCAAGACATGGAAGCAATCTAAATGTCCATCAACAGACAAATGGATAAAGAAGACGTGGTACATATATACAGTGGACTATTACTCGGCCATAAAAAAGAACAAAATCATGCCATTTGCAGCAACGTGGATGGACCTAGGGATTGTCATACTGAGTGAAGTAAGTCAGACAGAGAAAGACAAATATCATACGATATCGCTTGTATGTGGAATCTAAAAAAAGGGTACAAACGAACTTATCTACAAAAATAGAGCCACAGATGTAGAAAACAAACTCATGGTTACCAGGGTTGGGGTAGGGATAAATTGGGAGATTGGGATTGACATATACACACTACTATATATAAAATAGATAACTAATAAGGACCTACTGTATAGCACAGGGAACTCTACTCAATACTCTGTCATGGCCTATATGGGAAAAGAATCTAAAAAAGAGGGGATATTTGTATATATGTAACTGACTCACTTTGCTGTACACCTGAAACTAACACAACATTGTAAATCAACTATACCAACATATATTTTTAAAAAACTATTGGATAGTTGGCATTTAAACTATATAGAATAATATAGCTTATGCTTCAACTATGTGTGTGTGTGTGCAAGAGAGTGTGTGTATTTTGTGTAAGAGGAGATACCGTGAAAACATACACGACTAGCAATAGGTGACTTTTCCGTGCCCGTGTCTGCAATATGCTGAAATAAACTGGATCTTCTTCTTTCAGCTTAATCTGGATTGATTTTGATTTTCTGGCTTTAACAGCCATTCCTCTGGCTCTGGAGGCGTCTCCTGGTGAAGTGGGTCTGGGCGATCCGTATCTCTCACCAGAATTGTTCTATCATTCTCGCCTCATTCAGCCTCCCCCCTGCCCTCAAGCCAGAGTAAACCTGTTAAAATGTAAGTCAATCCTGTTCCACCTCTGCTCAAAACCCCCCACTGCCTTCTCAGCTAGTTCAGTGTGAATAAAAGGGCCGCAGCCCTGCGTGGTCTGGCCATCCACACATCTCTCCCCTGCAACCCTCCCTCCTGGCTCCCCTCCTTGACGTCTTAGGAATCTTTACATTTCTCAACCCCCGTGGTCCTACCTTCAGCTCTCTCTAACCAGCTTGCTGTTATTTCTACAGCTCTCCTCACTATCAGATGCATCTTACCTTTCTTTGTTTCCTCCTGCCCCTGTAATGAAATCTCTAGAACCCAGGCCTTGCTGGGGGGCATCGGGAACAGGGGCATGCCCATCAGAGGCTCCCAGTAAATACTTGTGTCATGGGTGACTACATGGTGGGGACACACACCAGCATCCAGGAAACCCCAGCAGAAACGCCACACGAATCCCACCACCGTGTGAAGCCCTGGGCTACGAATGGTCCTCCAGGAGGGTGGTCCATGGACTCCAGTGTATACATCACTGGAGGTGGTCCTCACGTGGAGCAGATTAAACCCCCGGCTTACTCAGCCCTGGCAGATCGCACACAGTGCCTCCTCACTGGCCTGGCCCGGTCTCAAGAGCAAACACACCGCCATTTTAACCTCTGTGCCTGTTTCTACCCTTCTGTAATTGCCTCCCCTCCTCCCTCCTGGCCCTCAGACCTCTAGTATTCCAATCTCAAGGCGATATGAAGGGGAGGAAGGTGCCTTCCTGAGCTCTTCTACCGAACTTTCCGGAAAGTCTTTTCATCTCTCCTCCTCCATGCCTATGTACGTCCTGTACTCACTGACAAGAGGTGAGACATTGCATTTTCACCAGAAATCTACTGAGAAAGAAACAGATTTCCCATGTTTTCTTTGGTTTGGGTCACAGCAGAGTTTCAAGCAATTTTCTTTCTTTTTTTTTTAATTTTATTTTTGGCTGTGTTGGGTCTTCGTTGCTGCATACGGGCTTTCTCTGGTTGCGGCGAGCGGGGGCTAATCTTTGTTGCGGTGCATGGGCTTCTCATTGCGGTGGCTTCTCTTGTTGCGGAGCATGGGCTCTAGGTGCACAGGCTTCAGTAGTTGTAGCACTCGGGCTCAGTAGTTGTGGCGCACGGGCTTAGTTGCTCCGCAGCATGTGGGATCTTCTGGGACTGGGGCCAGAACCCCCCGTTGTCCCCTGCATTGGCAGGTGGATTCTTTTTTTTTTTTCTTTTAATACATTTATTTATTTATTTATTTATGGCTGAGTTGGGTCTTCGTTGCTGCGCGCAGGCATTCTCTAGTTGCGGCAGTGGGGGCTACTCTTCGTTGTGGTGCACGGCCTTCTCATTGCGATGGCTTCTCGTTGCAGAGCACGGGCTCTAGGTGCGCGGGCTCAGTAGTTGTGGCTCGCGGGCTCTACAGTGCAGGCTCAGTAGTTGTGGCACACGGGCTTAGTTGCTCCGTGGCATGTGGGATCTTCCCGGACCAGGGCTCGAACCCGTGTCCCCTGCATTGGCAGGCCGATTCTTAACCACTGCACCACCAGGGAAGCCCCGCAATTTTCTTTAAATCATGTGAATTACACGATTTTACAATTCTCCGAGGCTCTAAGGTTATCTAAAGAACTGTGTCCACAGAGAACGTGTGAATGGCAAGAGCATCGACTGCGGGGCTGGGAACAAAGGATGAACAGGACATCTGAAGTGTTTATAATTACACACAGTTGTCTGATCAAAATTTAGTATCCTTAAGAGTGGACTGACTGTTAATGATTTTATTTCTGGTTTCAGAATAGAATGATGAACCAATTTGCAGTTCTCGCAGTACATTCTTCTCCTGGAACTATCTGCTTAGTTGGTTTAAGCAACTTCAACACAAAAATGATTGAAGAAGCAAAACCTAAGGATGTCTGTGCGTCGCTGAATTACCCCGGGTGCTTCCTCTCGCGCCCTGACTCTCACTCACCAGCCCCATCTAGACGAGGAACCCCCTGACTAGACTGGCTTTCGAAGCCTTGCAGGTCAGCTCGCACTTTATCCTGATTCCATCCAATCCTCTCCCTCACTCTGAAGAGCACCGCATCCATGCCAATCGCACCCAAGTTCCCAAAGGTCTCCTGTGACCACGGGACAGGCTGAGAGCCCCTCTCAGATCGTTCCATGAAAGCTGGGTGAGCATGAAAAGCAGAATCCCGTCAAACAAACAAGAATAGCTGTAGATCCACAACGTCGAAGGTAAATTGCATGGGAAAATGGGTTGAAGGGCTACGTTAAACTATGCATTAAACAACATAGTTAAACCTATGCTGAAGCCACGGCATACTGAACTTTCTGGACTTTGACTCGAGCGTGTACAACAGAAGGGTCCTCCTCCCGTCTACTTCCTTCCACAACAGCTAACGGTCCCTGACGGTCCCTGAATCTTCACCACAGCTGCCCGGGGAAAACTGCACCGGGCTTCACGACGCCCGTCAGCCTCAGAGCTGGTCACCAACTCTTTCCTAATCGAGCAGGTATTTAGGGCCTCATCAATAAATGAGGTACACGTGCTCTGTCTTTTTCCAAAACGGGGTTTAATTTCAATTCTCTCTTAGAGAGGGAGCTTCCCGTTGCTAATGCAGCATCACCCAGAGTAAACAGCAGGTACCCCAGGAAACACAAGTGCTCAAGGCATGTCAGCTCCTCCAGCAGTGAACCTTCAGGAGCCAGCCTCCTTGCCCTACAGTGGATGACTCCTGCCACCCTCCTTCTTTGTGACGAAACTTGCCTGCACACCTTGGTTTGTGGTATTTCATTTTGTTGTCACCATGACACAGACTGTAGTTACTTATCTAACTAAGGACTAAAGAGAAGCATCTTTTTGGTTGCAAGTTATCTTAAGGCTTTGGATATAAGGTAAAGTTATAATACCTGAATCTATACTGTCTTTGGGGGGTAATCTCTCCTATAAAGCACATCTCCACTCCTTTATGTGCCTTGAAAGCTGCGGTTCTTTCTCAGCTAAGGGAGAGTCTGCTTCCTTCCGCACCCCAGGGACATCTGGTGAGACCCAGGGAAAGTTTTTGTTGTCACGACGAGGGACTGAAGACGGTACTGGCGTCCAGCGGGGAGAGGTCGAGGATGGTGCTAGCCGTTCTGCACTGAACAAGGCAGCCCTCACCACAACAGACGGGTCCACCCCAAACGTCAGAAGGGCCCAAGTTCTGAATTCCTAACCAAAGCAAAGAAAGACAACATCACCTTCTGTTGGGACTTCCCTGGGGGTCCAGTAGTTAAGAATCCGCCTTCCAGTGCAGGGGATGCGGGTTCCATCCCTGGTCAGGGAACTAAGATCCCACATGCCACGGGGCAGCTAAGCCCGTGCGCCACAACTACTGTGCACCTCAACTACGGAGCCCACGTGCCCTGGAGCCTGTGCCCCACAACTAGAGAAGCCTGCGCGCCGCAACGAAGATCCCACGTGCCACAACTAAGACCCAAGGCAGCCAAATAAATAAATAATTTTTTTTAAAAAATGTTTTGTTGGGCTATTTTACTAGCACTTTTTTTTTTTTTTTTTTAACATTTTGGGTATTTGAAATTATTTTATAGTTTCGTATTTTCAGCAGTCGGTTTCCCATCCAATTTGTTCCGGCCAGGACCCCAGTCCTGGCAGTGTTATGCATGCTTTGCTGATGGCTCTCACACAGTCGTCAGCAGCAGTGACTGGTAACACACACTGACACTGAAGGCGAGTCCAGTGCATGTGACTGAAGTTCTACTTCTAGAAAAACGAACATCTCCTGCTGCAGCACTGGTGGAAACTTCACTTCCTTGTCTGAATGAATCAGTATCTACTGCATGGTCTCATGGATGAGTGGCAGTGCAATCACAGATAAATGGGCCAATGAACGTGCACTCTTTTTATTTTTAATCATTCTGTTTTCTGATACCTTTTATAAGTCCCTTGGTTTGGACCTGGGCCCAATAGCCTAACTTTGCATGCTATGTTCTTTTCAAAATGCGAAGGTAAGACAAGCTTCCTTTTTACTTGTTGAATGAAGGAAGTAACACTTCCTCAGATTACACATTTAGGGCGTTTCCTTGTCTTCTATCATTTGAGTTGGGTCAAACTTCCCGAGGGAGTATGGGAAGACAGTCATGGTGGTGCTTGTTCATTAGACATACTCTGTGCCTTCTGAGCATTAGTAAACTTTACCATAGGTTTTTTCATGGTATGAAAACAGTTCCTGCTCACTGCTTGTATAAAATTGAACTTAGTAAAGAAAAGAAATATATATATAAGAGAAATGAACTTATTTTTATGATGAAACTTTCAGCAGATAAATAAACCCGTTTTCCTGTTTTAAACCATGTTACCCTCTACCTACAAAAGTATGTAGGTCTGTATGTCTAATTAATTTAATTCATGGGATAAAAAGATAGATTTTGGTCAAATGTATAGACATACACAGTGACCAGAAATAAACAGATATACTTTGTATCCTCATCTTAACATGATGCCAACTGACATAGTTATAGATGAAATGATGCAATGCGTGAAAATTTCTTCCACGTAATGTTATGGGCGTAGGATGAGGTGTGGATGGGGCAGGACTGACAGAGGATCAGTGGCTGAGGGGCTGAGGGACAGAAACAAGGAAGCCATAACACAATTCTGTCTATTTTTGTATGTGCTCAAAACTCCCATAGTGAATATATTCCTTAACCTGTCCTTTAAAGATATACTTTCCACAATCATCTTTTAAATGAGGGAGCTAGATACGACATCTTGTGGGCTTTTAAGATCATGGGGACATTCTGGATACGGTGAAATAACAGCCCCGGCATCCAATTCCAAAACCAGGTGTTGTCCAGTCCTGATACGATGACAGTGTCTGTCCTCATCCCTTTCTTAGCTCTTCCGTACAACACAGTCACTGTTTCCTTCCTATGTAGCGTTCAAGGAATGCCACTTGCCTCCTTTAAAACCTTCCTCTCTGGGCTTCCCTGGTGGCGCAGTGGTTGAGAATCTGCCTGCCAATGCAGGGGACGTGGGTTCGAGCCCTGGTCCGGGAAGATCCCACATGCCGCGGAGCAACTAGGCCCGTGAGCCACAACTACTGAGCCTGCGCGTCTGGAGCCTGTGCTCCGCAACAAGAGAGGCCGCGACGGTGAGAGGCCCGCGCACCGCGATGAAGAGTTGCCCCCGCTTGCCGCAACTAGAGAAAGCCCTCGCACAGAAACGAAGACCCAACACAGCCAAAAATAAATAAATAAATAAAATACTGGCTTAACTCCTAGAGGTTTCATTAAAAACAAACAAACAAACAAAACAAAAAAAAAAACCTTCCTTTCTTCCCCTTGCTCACAATAACAAGATTCACCTTGGTTCATGAGATAGTCATATGTTTACTCTCCTAGTTGATAGACATTATTCGCCAACAATAGAGGTTTGTATTTTTCTTCTACTCCATCAGTCGGCACACTACAGGTTACAGGACAAATCCTGGCCCACTGGTCGATTTTTGTAAATAAAATTTTATCAGCACACAGCCACGCTCATTTGTCTATGTAGTGTCTATGGCAGCTTTTGTGCTAAAAGGGCAGGTTGACTAGTTCTGACAGAGTATGCAAAGCGTAAAACATTACTATCAGGACTTCCCTGGTGGCACAGTGGTTGGGAATCCGCCTGCCAATGCAGGGGACACGGGTTCGAGCCCTGCTCCGGGAAGATCCCACATGCCGTGGAGCAACTAAGCCCGTGCACCACAACTACTGAGCCTGCGCTCTAGAGCCCGCGAGCCACAACTACTGAGCCCGTGCGCCACAACTACTGAGCCCGCGCGCCTAGAGCCCGTGCTCCACAACAAGAGAAGCCACTGCAACGAGAAGCCCGCGCACCGCAACGAAGAGTAGCCTCTGCTTGCCACAATTAGAGAAAGCCTGCGCACAGCAACAAAGACCCAACGCGGCCAAAAAATATATATATTAATAAATAAATAAAATAAATTTATAAAAAAAGAAGCTTTAAAAAAATAAAACATTACCATCTGGCCATTAACAGAAAAAAAATGTTCACCTCTTACTTATCGCATAATTTTTAAAGTCTAGGTGGAATTTTTAAAAATTTGACATATATTCATGGTATTTAATTTTTATTACACATTGAATGTGCATACTACTCAAAGAAGTTCTATTATATTTTGATAAAATAACATAATTGCTAAGAAAATGAGAAATTTATACCTCAGAGGAAGGAAAACACCTTGATTTTTTTCTTTTGTACTTGAGGTCTTTTATTTCTGTTTATTCTACTTTTATATATTTTCAACGCCACTGAGCAACAGCTCATGATTTGGGCTTCACTTGATCAAAATATTTTCCTCTGAAAGAATTATTGTCACCGAAACAAATAAATGCCTAAACTCTCTGGAATTCTTTAGCGAGTTTCGCCTCTCTTTGACAGAAAGATGCCTCGATTGTTTGTAAATGCATAGGTTGGCTTTTCAGGCATTGAGAGCAGTTGGGGCTTCACAAGGAAAAAAGGAAAGGGTTCAAGAGAACTGATCATACTTTCTCGATGTGAAGGAGATTATTCCCCGGTCAGTTTCTCTTCCTGAACATGGATTTATATTAGATTGCATTGACTTTGAGAACTGCTGTTGATTCTTGGAAAGTGTCTGTGTGTGTGTGTGTGTGCATCTGCGTGTGCGCTAGGTCTTTTTGTTTTCTGATAATTATCCGCTTGAAGAGAAGAAGACTGAGGGGGTAAATCCTCCAGTCACAGTGGCAGAGTGACCTTGAAGGGACTTAACCATGAAATGTTTCAGCAGGTACAGGAGCTGTCCCATCCAGTACTACGGCCACTAGCCCCACGTGGCCACTTACATTCAAATTAAACAGAATGAAATACAACGAGAGGTTCAGTTCCTCTGCCCCACGAGCCACGTGTCAAGTGCTCAATGGCCACGTGAGGCTAGTGGCTACTGTGTGGGACAGCACAGGGTCACAGAGCCCCGCCACCACCACAGAAAGTCTGCTGGACAGCGTGGTCCCGGACTGCTCTCGGGAATAGATGTGCCAACCCCCTTCTACTAACATCCGCACAACCGAATGAACTTGACTTTGGACTTTCTTCTCTTTGGCCGATGAACTGCCAGTCACTGCAGCCTGCATTTCTCTCGTTCTAACTGGGAAACTTAGCCCTGGTGTGATTCGTCCAGCTTGAGACACACAGCCTGAGAATGAGCTGACTTCCCCTTCTTTCCCAGACAATTTTTCAGGGTGAGAGGAGAACAGGGTAAGTTGAGAGGGGACACTGAGGGCAGAGTATCAGAAGTGGAAGAGGTGTAGATAGAACGACACAAAGTTTCTTTTTAAATTCAAGAACATGCTGCATTTTGTAAGCTCCTGTAGGTTTTATCAAATGTCATATTTCAGAAGATCCGTATGTACAGTGAGTGTGAGACACATTCACCCGAGCTGTTGGCCCTGTCTCACTTTCAAGGATTCATATCCCACTCCGCTCCTAGACATTGTAGGTTCAAATAGTTGAAAGTTCGGCAATTCTTTTTTTTTATTGCCCCAGTACTTTGAAATTTGTAGATTTGCATATTTTTCATATAAACAATAAAGTTATTGCCATAATTTATGTAATTATTTTGCTTGACTTATTTTTTTAAAAAAAATATTTTTTTATGTAGAGGCTTTCTTTGCATTTAAATTTTGTTCTACATTTTTTATTATGTAATAGGGCCCGACTCCTGGATATAGAATCATGAAGCCACATATAAGAATACCTTTAAGGCATGTGACACATATTGTCCTGTATTTTTCAGACTCTGCCTTCCTCACAAAAGTCCTCTTTTATTTCACTTTAGAGCTGTATATCTAAACCTCTTTCCTAAAATAATAATGTTGTTTGAATCAAAGGGCAAAACACGCAAAATATAAGCTTCTTTCAATTTCTGCTATTATAAAGTTAATGATGCAATTTGGCAACCAGGATCTGGAAAAACAGGTAAGTGGGCAGAAGCATGATGCTTTTAGATGCTCTTCCCTGAGCTGAAGTTGGCCCCTGAAATATGGTCCAGGTGCCCCAACCTGCATTACTTCAGCACCTTTCCAAAATATGAAAACATGCTGAGGTCATGCAGCTTGGATTCATCATTATTTAAAATATACACATACTGAACTAATCAATTATCAGTATATTCTAAATGTCTCCTTTTTGTGCGTCATAAAATCAAAGTCCTACCTTCAAACAGTGGTGTACCCTCTGCCCAAACTCCTGCACTGTTTCATGTAAAAACTAATCACAGAACACCAAGATAATAATTTTTTGTATTGAACAAACATCAGCTATACCTACAAAGAGTTTTTAAATAAATCATGCAAATGTTTGTAACTAATCAGAATAAATAGCACTGTTTCCAAATTGGTGTAATATTTCCACTAAAACCCACATTTTATATTAACTTATTTTATATATATACACACACACACATATATAACCTATTTTATATATTTATATATCTAAAAGGATCATATGGAAGTGACATATTAAGTCGCAAATTTATTACATAAAAATCCATTATTTTTTGGAATCTGATAGTTCTCTCTAAATGGAGAGTCATGTTAACTTGTAAATGTACTTTACTAAGAATTATAATATTATAAACTATTTTAAATATTATTGGCATTTGTACATACTGAAGTCCAAACGGCCCAAAGAATTGACATGATATTTCAATAGCACAGAGCAAAGCGGCTATGAACCAGGAGATCTTAGTGCATCAAGTAGCTTCCAACACCACAAAACCTCACATGTATTTATATCTAGACTTGCCGTCTAATATTTAAAGTAGCTAGAAATCCAGAAAGATTTAAATGAACAGCTTCCACAGTGTTTTTTGTTTTTTGGTTTGTTTTAATCTATAGGTCACTATGGTCAAGCTATGTACCTGAGGACTCTCCAAGTGGAGGGTCTCGGAGGTGGCCTGTAATCCGAACATCTTAGGAAAATCTAACTTAATCAGGAAACTTTCTAAGTTTTTCTCTTTGAGTTCGGCCTTTCTCTGATCCTAGCCTTGTTTAAAAGATTTAAAGCTCTTTAGGCTGAAGAGGATGGCGGTTCCAGCCAAGAAAGAGTGGGTGGGAATTCAAAGCTTTAAGTTGCAACTAGAAGGCAAATGCTATTCTAACATAATTTGAACCTGATTGAACGGCCCAAATTTCAACCATCCTCGAGGAAAAACAGGAAATCTGAACCACAGTCAGAGAGAGATTCCCTGAATTCCAAGCGGAAACAGAGGGTTTCTCCATTCTTTGAAGTTGTACTGCGCCCAAACGTATGGCCTAGAAAATAATAATTAAATGTTGGTTTTGGGCCAACTGATGAGTTTTAAAGCTCCTATCATAAAAAAAAAGAAAAAAACTACTCTCATATAAAAAGACACAGAATCAACCTGTCTTCTGGCTCAAATTTTTCTTCAGTTGTATTGAGGTCTATATTCTTTCTTGAAATAAAATTTTCAGTTGCCTTGGTTCCAAAAGAAAATATGAGTTTACTCTCATTTAGTCTGCTGCCACAGCATAACGGAAAGGACATGTTACCATGATTGCACCCCCAAGAAATGGATCCCTTAACTTTTGGTAAAGAAATGAACCAAATAATAGATAAGGCCTATTTCTTCTTGAATAGTGGACACAATTCTGAATGTTTTACTCAACCTTCATTTCTGCCATCGCTATCTTGAACGTAGAGTATAAAGTATACTAGAACGGTTATAATCAAAAAAGATGAACCGTAACACGTACTGATGGGGATGTAGATAAATCAGAGCCCTCGTACATCGCTGGCGGGAAGGAAAAATTCTGCAGCCGATTTGGACAACGGCAGCTGCACGATATTTCCTTCCCACCAGCAACAGTTCGACCGTTTCTTAAAAAGTTAAGTATAAATGTATCATGTGGCCCAGCAACTCAACTCCTAGGTATCTACCCAAGAGAAATGAAAACGTATGTCCACACGGAGACTTAGACTCAGATGTTTACAGTAGCATCATTTCTAACAGCCAAACCAATAGAAACAACGCACATGCCCACCAGCTGACGAATGGATAGACAAGATGTGGTCTCTCCACACAGCGGAGTACTGCAGCCGTCTGGGTCCAGCTGGTGAAGGAAGCCATGCAGCAGGTTGAATGGGGTAAAGAGGTGTGAACTATGATTAACAAGTAACCAGAAGACAAATGGCAACTCTATATGGTGCACTCGGCCTCAGGGAGAGCATCCGAAAAAGGACAAACCAGGAGAGGGTTTAGAATTGCAGGGCCTGTGGTGCCGCTGCCAGAGAGCAGAGAGGCCTGCTGGTTCGGTCAGTCCACAGTTGGTCTGGAGTTGCAGGGCAGACTGCAGGCCCCCACGGGCAATGTGGGTGAAGGAGCAACCAGTGGGTAAGGGCCACCTGTGCCCTGGAGGACACAGAAGGTGTCCCCGGGGAGGGGGCCCCATGGGGAGCCTGCAGAGTATCACCTGCAGGGGCCCCTGGCTTTCTGCGTTGAGGGGGCTGGGGGAGGGTTCTCGCCAGACCCAGGCGTCAGGGCTGCTCAGGGGTCGTAGTCCCACAGCTGGGGCCGGCCCACCGGACGTTCCCACCGCACCTGTGATGTCCCCCACCCACCTGCACCTGAAACTGGAGGAACCTCTTCCCCTTGCAATGTCCCTCCAGCGCCCTCTACTGAGAAAGCCGTACGTGGTGCTCAGGTTCCGTGGAGACAAGTTCAGGGCGTCTCGGAACATATACTGAGGGGAGACTGGGGGCCGAGAGGCAAGAAATGGATGCTGGACGACAATTCTACTCAGCCAGAGGAAGGACCGTAGCGCTGGTTCTTCTTACAGCACGGATGAAACGCAGAAACGTTATGCTGCGTGAAAGAAGGTTGTCACAGAGAAACACCTACTGTAGGAGCCCATTTACATAAACTGTCCAGAATAGGCCAATGTACAGAAACAGAGAGCAGACGGGTGTTTGCCAGGGGCTGCAGGGGTGGAGAATGGGGAATGGGTGCTAGAAGGGGCAGGGTTTCTTCTGTGGGTGATGAAAATGTTCCAGAATTACATGATGATGAAGGACGCACAGCTCTGTAAATGCACTAAACAACAATGCAATGCACACTTTAAAGAGGTGAATTTTATCGTATATAAATATATCTCCACAGTGCTATTAAAGAAACACTACTATAGAATTGGAAAAAAAAAAAAAAAAAAACTTCCATGAGACGTAGCTTCATTTGGGTTAACTATGTTGTGCTGTTTTTAACTCAAAGAAGGGAGGGTTGGCAGCAACATGAAAATTTCTTTAATGAGTGTTCGGAATGCTTTGTGAGTTACTCCTGGATAATTAAAATGATTTTAAGAATCACCCTCTATATGCTTGCAATGTGGCTAAATTCCAATTGTTATCCAGCTCGTTCTTTTTTTTTTTTTTTTTTGCCGTTACCGCTTTTTAATCGATATTTATATTACACAAATTTGTAGAGTCATCATATTAATTCACATTAAGTCATCTTCATTTGTGTGATTTTTTTCCCTATCAGCTCATAATACACACAAAAAACAGGAGAGCCCTAACCCTGTAACCTGCCTCCAGAGCGTTCACAGCGTAGGAGGGCTTGCCATGCGGAGAGGTGACGGGACGGGGACGCGTCTTGCCTCCATCTGCCCTTTACTACTTGGTTGCGAGTTTAGTCTCTGCCGTGTGTCCATCTGACAGGCAGAAGCTAAGCTCTGTGCTTACTGGCAGCTGGGACGGTCACTTCTGGGAAGAGCGAGGTTCGCTGTAACTAAGAAAAACTGACCCATGGAAGTGGCTTCACTTCAACAAATGCAAGTCCAAGCAGACTCACACGCCCTGGTGTGTGTGGTCTAAATTCTCTAACAGTGTGGCCTGACACCCAGGGAAAGAGGACGGGACAGACCGTGAATCACACGTGCTCTATATGATCAGGTTCTCATATTTAATTGCTGATATCAAACCTCTGTTTTGCCACACAGAATTGTTGGTGACTCCCATGATGGATTTCTTCATTTCTCAGAAGTAGCTCACGAGAGCTAGCCAAGCTGCCTATAGCCGTTTGGGAGTAATTCTCTTTGGTCTTCTAATCACTGCAGAGACACAGACGGCTGGTTTTGTCAGTAAGGCGCAGATTATGAACAGAGGCGAGACCCCAAGCAGGTCCAAAAGCCATGCACTTATGAGGCATCAAGGAGAGGGGAGAACTAGACAGCGCTGTATGTATGAGGCCGTCTTCCCCGGGGTGTACACGGACGGGGCAAGGGCTGCCGAGTGACCAGGTCTGGGCTGGGTCAGAGCCCCACCATGTGCGGAGTTCAGCTACCTCTCCTGGGCCGTAGTAGGGCCACTTTCTTTCCACTCCGTCTGCTGCCTCTGGAGACAACAGAAGACAGTATTCACTGAAGTCTGCCGGAAGAAGAAAAACAATGAACACACTCGGATCTCCAACTCTTCGTCTGTCAGTTAAGGGAGAGCAGGAAGGTTCTTTTCCTTCTCTTAGGCAATTAGATGAGCGATACTGGAATGTGAGCATGGAATCCTTGTTGAAGTGCCCAGACTTAGCCACAAAGTAATGAAAACTGAGATTTGAGAAGAGCACATTTAAAAAAGCCTGCTCTTAGACAAAGATGATGGGAGAACACACCTGGCAACTCAGGAATCCTGGGCATGACCCTCTGATTTAAGGAGAAGGGAGAGACCCTGCCGACGCTACTAGGCTTTATAACAGCAGAGGGCTAGTCATTACAGATTAAGGAAATACCCAGAGTAGACTGAAAAGGAAGGAGAGGCATAATTTAGCTGTTATTTTAGCACCAGAAAATTGGTACTTATGAACATGGGGAGCTTTCACTTCCCTTCTCCCAGGTCTGTCCAAATGGACTCAACACCATTCCCTCGGTACTTCCTGGACACCCAATAAACACTTCATGTGGCTGCAGTACTGGGTACTTTTGGATTGCTATCCTATCTACTCCAGACATATTTATTATTTAACTAGGGCCTTCCAAAAATCCAATTTCTTTACCCACTTGCATGACTCAGGGTGGAAATTTCATGCACTGAGAGGGCAGTGGAAAAGATACTCCGAAGCAGCTGGACTTCTTAAAAAGACTAATTTTAAATAGAATCAGAAAAATGCAAATATGTCATCTCACTTGACCATAGTAATAGCATCCGATTTAACATTTTCAGTCCAGACCATCTGGGCTTGATTCTCATCGTTTGAAATTCTATGGGAGCTATTTTGGTTGTGCTTGGGAAAGTTTTGTTTGAGTTACAAGTAGGATGAGAATCTAGTCCTATTGCTGAAATGGAAAGATCTCTCTCATTTTTCCCCCTCACTCTCGGTTTGAGAAAAGTTGCTTTGGGAAGAAGAATTTGGGGCATTAGAACATATTTAAGAGCTGAAGAACATTTCACATGCCACCAGCTATCAATGTAGAGCTCAAACGAATGGCATCTTTTATCTAGGAAGGAGACAGCCTATTTCCTCCATATTGGAAGAAACCCACTTTTCCCATACTGCTGATGTTTCTATGCCATTCCTTATGGCATACATGTTTGGATAAGTTTACTCTGTTTCCTAAGAAAGTTCTGGAAAAGGACACACCCTGCATGGCGATAAGACTTAGAGTGAAGGACAACAGTCCTTCACCTTTCTTTGCCTCCCTCTCCCTCCCTTCCCCCTCAGGCTCAAATATTGCGGAAGCTGCAAAAATAGGTTGTGAGTCTCTGATTTTAGAAACATGTTTTCTCTTAAACCTTATACAGATGCTGTTATAACACCAACATCAAGAGAAAAACACCACCCACAGACTTTCCACCCTAACACATCTCTTCTTTTAATTAAAATTAAAGTCCCATCTTTTCCTAGTCCATATAGGTACACAATTTTTTAAACGGTTCAATTATAGTAATAACATGTAGTACAACGTGCTCCTTTTTTTAAGCAATTCTTTTTACTTGATTTGGCCTCTTGAAGAATTGGATTTTTATTCAGAAATTTTTAAAAGATCCACCAAATCCAGCAACATTCATTGACTATTCCCTAGAAAGATTCCTTAACTCAAACATCAGGAAATACAGAATTCTGTACTCTTTTAAATAAGGAAACAGTTTTAAGATTATAGAAAGCAATTCAATGCTAATACAAAAGTCCCGAGTAATGCTTTGGGGATTGAACATATGTTCCGTTTAAAAATTATTTCTTTGCCACATAGGAGAGTGTACATTTTCGAGGACATTTTCTATCCTGAAAATTCAGGATGCTCACTTCTGTCTGTAGAAATTCAAGGTGGCCACTGGCACAACATTAGTGAATTACAAGTGGGTCACAGGTCTTCTAAGCTACAAATTATTGGGTCAACCCCAGGCAAGAGTTATGCAGGTGTTTCTAGCTGCTCATCTATGGCCTGTGGTGACCTTCAAGTTGCCTCTCCTTTCATTCATCAGTCCCCACCCCCATCACGGTGATTATTCAACCCTGTTCACACTCCATAGTTTAGGGTCCCGCTGAACAGCCAAAACTAAATGACTGCTATCCCGTCACTGTTTCACATGTTTGAGTCCAGAGTCAAAGTTTTGTTGATCTTCAAAACCCAAATCTAACACAAGGCCTAGAATATATCAGCACTTGTCAAATGTTTACTGAAGAAAAGTATGTCAAATTAATACTCAAGAGACATTATGAGTATCCTTGAAAATAATTTAATACTCTTCTATTTAGAACCAGGTCCCTCTCCTATAATTATCAATTACAAGAACGGGCCTCCTCCAAGCTTTTTAAACACCAAAAGAAGTATAAAGTCTTTGTTTAAACCCTAAAGGCTCTTTTATCTGGAGATTTCTGTACCTTTTAAGAAAACAGAACTGGGTCAGCTTTAGGAGAATTATTTGCAATTTCAAAAGGGGGTAATGACATGGGAAGCTTGTTTTTTTCCCCCTTTCAAAGCCCTTCTGGTCATCTAGTTGGGTAAGTATTTGATTTCACTTTAATACTTATGCAAATGATTATAAGACTCACTAATCTTGGATGTATGATAAACATGAAACATTCATAAAGATAAGATCTTAAGTAAAAAGTGCTTATCCTAGAACCTTAACCAAAATCACCATACAAAGTTCACTTAAGGGAGTTCTGCCCGTGGACTGCCTTTACCTACAAAGTTCACTTAAGGGACTTTTGCCCGTGGACTGCCTTTACCCAGCTCCAGAACTGGAAGAATCCATAATGTGGATCCACATAGATAACAGGTGTGGGAAAAGACAACAGTCAATTACCATAGACAATCAGCCTGAACTCTGCAGAGAGAGGGACTTACATTCTATTAGTCAAGGCTGAAATGTATGTAGTCATTAAAGGAATAAGCAAATACCTGTTGACCAATTTGGGTTCATTCAGGGACTTAGAATAGTTAGCTATGAAAATAGAATGAAAATAAGCGCATGTGCAAAGAAAGAGAACTTGTATTGAACAACCCAAATCACTACACAGGGAGCCAAAAGCTTTATATAGACTGATGGTTGCCCAGCCTGCAGCATATTAAGTCACTGCCAGGCCAGCCACTCGAGGTCAATCCAACCAGAATCTCTGGGGAAACAGTGTACTTTACAGCTCCTCACCCAGGCTTCAGAACGACTAAAAGGTTACCTCCTCTAATGGTGGTCCCAGCCCAGCAGCATCAGCGTCACCAGGGTCCCCAAAAGAAACGCAAATTGTGAGCCTGGATCCAGAACAACAGAGGGGAGCCTCTGGGGGTGGGGTGGGGGGCAGGGATCTGTGTTTCACAAGCCCTGGAGGCACACTTAAGAGCTAGAACCACTGGTTCGGGCAATCTTATGACCATTTTACAAATGAGGACGTTGAATTTAAGCGGTGATCCTGAACGTTCAGCAGACTGGTAAGGGGTGTAGGTGGGACGTGAAGCCTGCTTTTATTTAACCAAAAAGTTTGTGCTCTTTTGATGGCACCACAAGGTGAACCAGGAAGAATTTAAGAACTTTTTAACAAACAATTTCTGCTGATAGGCATGGTATTATTATTTTAATAACTTGATTGATGATTTTTAGTCATTCTCCTTAAGACCCGTCATACATACAAACAACACAAAGTAGGGCATAAGAATAACTTACAGTGCTAAGTAGGCTATATTCTGTACCAGAACACAGCCCCTTTGCTGTCGTAGGTTTGCTTCCTAATTACTTACGGTAACGCTCTATTTATCTTCATAATGCACGCGCTTACCATACACTCTTAGTTATGCCTCCAATAAAAATGGATTTACCATTTATTTTATGTCAATTTTGTAGGAAGCTCTTTATTCTAACTGTAACCAAAATGAGATGCAAGTGATTATATTAAATTTGACAGCTGAGCCAGGCAGTATTTAAATGTCTATTTGAGACAGTATTTTGTTTGTTAACAGCATACTAAAGAAGATTACAATGGTCTTGGATCTTAAGAGTACTTATTGGAGTAATTAAATTCCTTAGTCCAAAAGAACTACTATCTTTATTGATCCTTCCATGGCCTTCATTTGTGTTAGTTATTTGATTTTTCATTTTTATTAATACAAAGAACATCTTGTTATTTTATTTTTTATAAAATAAAAAATATTTTTATTTTTTAGCCTTTATTATTTAGGCTAAAGTTAAGATACAGTGAGAGGGGACTTCCCTGGTGGCACAGTGGTTAAGACTCCGTGCTCCCAATGCAGGGGACCGGGGTTCAATCCCTGGTCCGGGAACTAGATCCCACATGCATGCCGCAGCTAAGATCCTGCATGCCACAACTAAGCCCAGTGCAGCCTAAATAAATAAATACATTCATTAAAAAAAAAAAAGAAAGATGCAGTGAGAAAATAATAGGAGAAGGAAGGCAATAAACACCATTCACAGTGTTATGGTGTTTCTTAACAGAAAGAAAACAAAAGGGAAAACTAACAGAATTACCAGTGCTGAAACACAAAAAATGTGAACACATTCCATAAACTTCAAAAAGTGGCAAAAAAGGAAAGAGGAATGCTTCTAGTGAACTGAACTGGCAAAAGGCATCTTATTAAATATGCCTCCGTTTGTGTCTCAAAAGTATCAAAAATATAACTGAAGAAAACCTGCCTGAGCTTAAAAACAAAAAGTCTATACACAATTAGCAGATCCACTGAGTTCTTGGCAAAATGAATGAAAATACACATACATCCTCTATGAATATTTTAAAAACTGAAGTATAAAGAAAGACAGTACCTCAAATATCAAGGAAAATAAATAAGTTTATGACAGCATGAAATAAAGCTGACCTCTCCCTGTGAACTAGCAATGGTAAATATCAAAAGACAAATAATCAATGTATTCAGGACTTGAATGAAAGAACTTTCTACAACCAAGATATGTGTAAATGTAACAGGGTCACACGAGCTCAGGGAAGACAAGGATTAGGTCTACTTCATTCACTAGGATGCATTCACTTGTTTTCTTTAAAGACATATTCATTGAGCATCTGCTACAAGAGAACAAAAAGAGACTTTTACTGGAAAGCAGGCAATAAGCAAACCAATACCCAATCAGTTTTTACTTCTAATTATGAACAATGTTGTCGAGAAATAAATCATGCCACGGGGGTTAGCGATGGCCACGTTAAGGAAGTGCGGTTTGTGTCTCGGGGAAGATTAAGAGCTTGGCAGGCAGACAGGATGGATGGAGTGCTTCTTCCAGACACCGAGGGTGGTGCTCATGCAGCAAGCAGGAAGCCTCACTGAACTGAAGAATTCCAGCATGGTGAGGTATCATGTAAAAGGGAAGGATAATGCAAAGTGATCCGAGACAGCTACATCAGCTCCAGGTCCTTGAAAGCATGGCAGGAGATGAGGGATGTTGAAATTCATCCCCAGAAACATGGAACGTCATCGATGAGTTCTTGGTGGTGGAGTCACAAGATGAAGTCTTGGGTTTTAAAAAGATCTCTCTGGCAAGTGGAGAGTGTATTGAGGAGTGGAGAAAATGTGTGGAGAGACCAGTTAGGAGGCCCCTGATATAGTCCGGGCGAGGCATGATGGCAGTCTTGACAAAGTGATGGCAGAGGAGAGTGACAGGAATGAAGAGGTTTGATAAAAACCCACAGGATGCAGCAACTGAGTGCGCATTCAGAGAGGAGTCTGGGACGGCTCCCCCGAGGGGCTGTTTGGGGCGCCATTCAGTGACACGTGCAACAAGAAGCACACTGGGAGGGGAAGAGCATGAGTTTCATTCCGGGAAATGCTGAGTTTGAGGCACCCTTTGAGATTCACAAGCAGATGCAGCTGGATGTGGGGAATAGCGTTTGAGGAAGAATCTGGACCTGAGATATTATTTGGGACTGAAAGGTGTCTGGCTGACGGTTTATGCCACAGGCAAGAGAGCCTGTGATCAAGCCTGCAGGGGGTCTATATTCAAAGGTCATAATAAGTCCTCAATAAATATTTCTTGAATGCTTGATTGGCTTTCTCAGAGGTGAAAATCCACTCTTGGTAAATTTAACACATTATTTTCTCACAAAGTTTTTGGGTGGGAATGGGATTTGGAGAGGTTTGAATGGAGGCCCCCAAAGATATCATGTCTTAATCCCTGGTACCTTCCAAATGTTACATTTTATGCCAAAGGCTTGGCAAATGTGATTAAGGGTTTTGAGGTAGGGAGATTATCCTGAATTATCCAGATGGGCCCTAAGGGCAATCACAAACATCCTTATAAGAGAGGCAGAGGATATCTGACACACATACAGAAGGAGAGACTGGTGCCCTGATGCCAGAGCAATGGAGTGACAGGGTTACAAGTCAAGGAACTCCAGCAGCCACAAGAACCTGGAAGAGGCAACACAGATTCTCCCCTAGAGCCTCCGGAGGGAGCATGGTCCTGCAGACACCTTGATTTCAGCTCAGGGATGCTCATTTTGAACTCCTGATCTTAGAACTGCGAGAGAACAAAATGTGTCTAGTTTTAAACCACCGTGTTTATGATAATTTGTTATAGTAGCCATCGGACACTGATACAAGATTAGTACATGGATGTAAGAGGGACTTGAAACATACCACTTCATTCTTGACTTCGCTAAACAAGAAAATATAAACTGAGGGCTGTGTGTAACCTCCATATGAGTGTCCATGGGCGTCAGGAGTGAGGGACAGAATCCGGTAGGTGAGGACAGCGGCCTCAGTGCTCTCGGCAGGAGAAGGGCAGCTTGCCATGGGCATCAGAGTCTACGGGGATGGTACCATCCTTGGAGAGTACTGGGGCTCCTTGGGGAGGAACCAGTCCCAGAGGAAGAGCTGGCAGCATTTTCAACACGAGGAAGCCTCCCCCCCACTCCCTGGAGTAGGACAATCAAAGCGGTAGAAGTGCTTGGAAAGCCAGCAGGACTCGTTTACCAAACACGCAGGAACACTTCCCTGAGGATTACCAGAACCACTGGGTACCGTGTGAGAGGAACGAGATTGCCAACAGAGAGGGAGGCCAAAGAACCAGAGAAAACGGATTTTATAACTGTGACTGCGTTCCTACATTGACTTCCAGGTTGTTCTGTTCTTGCATCAGTTACCTCTTGCCGTGATGCTTCTGCATTATCAAACAATCACGACCCCACCCACACATACCGCGCCCCCCCCCCCCCCCCGCCCCTGCCCTCCCTGCCAGGCACACAATAATGAGTGTTTATACTCATGTGGCTGGTGTCAGTGGGGGGTCGGTCAGGTGGTCCTGCTGATGTTGCTGGGCTCATTCACAGCTAGGAATTGGCTGGTTGGCTGGCCTTCCTTGGGGCAACTGAGGTGCAAGAGAAAGAGAGGTCCAGGCCAAGCATGCAAGCACTTCCCAAGCTGCTGGCATCTGACAACATCCCATCAGGCAAAGCAAATCACATGGGTGAGACCAGAGTCCAAGGTGGGGAAGAACACCCAGACCACAACAGAACAGCATCACGCAGTTACAGGAGAAAGACGGGGTGGGGATCTGGGGACAATGACGCCATCTAACACCCATGCCTTAAATACTAAATAACTGCACAGGATTGGATGATTACTCTCCCTCAACTTAATACACTGGCCCTGCATTTATAGCTACCTTTCTGTTTCACAAAAGGGCTATTTTTACGATTTTTGTTTATCTCAACTTTCCCTCTTTTTGAGACCAAATTTCCTGAGTTCCCCAAAGAAACAAGTATGCATTATTGTTGTCTCCCATTTTGCCGTTAAAGTTTCATATGTCACCCAAGAAGCCACCCAACATCTCCCGAGCTAATTCATGCTCCATCTTTCACAGGCAGAGCCTCCCTGGAGAAGGTCAGAATCTTCAATGAGCTCAGAGCCACAGTTAACTGCCCTGAAGGTATTTCACCCCCCCCACCCCCGCCCGTCCCTTTTTTTTTTCTCAGTGAAGTAACTCATCCGTGAATGTTCTCCTTTATAAGCTATTCCTGAAGGTTCTCCATATTGGTTAAAACAAGCCAGGCCCTGATTTCTCAAGGCTCACTGTTCATCCCCTCTCCCCCAACTTCTCTCCTTACACACCTACCATATTCAGCTTTCTGCCTCCTAACAGAAGCAAGCGTTCAACATTTACTGATCATCTGATCTGGGCTGGATACTCATTTGAGTGCTGAGGTAGGTCCAGATTCTGCCACCAGATAAAGTCCACGACAATGCGTTAGATTTAAAGGTCAGAGAAATAACAAATATCTGAAAAATATGAGCATGATTCAAATATGGCATAGGCTGTACTTCTACTAAAATCCAATCACATTATTGTTTCTCTGACCTTCAAATTTAGCTGAGTCTTGTACTTTTATTGGCTAAATCTGGCAAAGCTAGATCTGGAACAAGAAGCAGACACAATCATCGCCTTTCTAGACTTCATCGTCTAGTAGACACGACAGGAACATAACAAGGTAATTACAAGATTTCTTTTTTTAAGTAAAAGAAAGTGGAAGGGAAAAAAGGAGGCACTGGGTATTTGGGGCTATTTAATGGGGACCGACCCACATCCAGTGTGTGTGTTTCAGAAAATGCTTCCTCCTATCTCTTAATACTCAGTTATTAAAATAGTTAGCATAGATTCATACTGTATTACACTATAATTGCTTTCACAGTAACTAAGTGAGGGGTTCCTAGGACACAGGTATGTGATGAGGAAGCGGGGATTTCTGCACACAAGTCATGAGAATACGGAGCCTCGGGCAGTGTCACCAAAGTGCAGTGCTCGTGTCAGTACGTGCCCCTGCCCAGGGCTGCCGGCCGAGCCTGCGCCTCCGTGTGCCGAGGACTCCCTGGGGGTGTCTGCTGTAAGGTGGGCAACGCTAGTGCCTCTGCAAAGGGATCCAGAGCTGTCAGGCTACTTGTAAGAAGCAGTTCTTCTCCCCGGCCTCCCCTGCGCCAGCATGTCTACACACACAGCCCCCACACACGCCTCCCCATACAGTTACTCTCATGCAAGCAAAACAGAAGGGAGAGCTGGACAGAGAACTTCATGCAAGCTGATCCTGAAACGACTGAGATCACAGAACGTGGCTGCAGGCTGGGCGGTGAGCAGACAGGTGGCGCCACAACGCAGACGCGGCTTCGCTGGGGTGGGGTGGGGTGTGGATGGGGCTCTAGATTTCTAAGCAGCGCCCAGGGGAGACGGGTGCTGCCGGTCTGAGGACCACACGCTGAGTAGCAAGGCCCTCATCAAGGGGTTTTGCCGAGAATTTTCCACAGTGCCCTTCTGCACCAATAAACATACATAAATATCCACAGTAGATGGGAAAGCTGAAGTGACTCTTCACGGGAAGCAGCCTGAACCCTGGTTGAGAGAAAACATGTTATTAGGGTACTGGGCCATCTGGCCTGGCCCTCGACTCAGCTCACTGGCTTGTGGGATCCTCGGCCTCGCTTCCCGAAGGGCTGAGTCTGCGTGGGTGGCGGGGCGGCCCTCCATCGTGCACCAGGACCCGAGCCTGCGGCACAGAACGACGGCCCCAGCTCTGGTTGGCACTCATTCATTTAGGGCCCCTTCAGGCAGTGGTGGGCGGCGGGCACGGGCGGCGGGCAGCGCTCAGCAGATGTCAAGGTGAGCAGAGGAGACCACAGCCAGCGACAAGATCAACGTGATGAGCCCCGACGGAAGGACGACTCGAATTCCGGGCCAGAGAAGGCTTCCCCGAGCAGGAGACCTTGGCGATGGGAAGAAGAACGGCTCGGAAACCCAGAGCGGGTAGCATCTAAGAGACGACTCACTGCCCGGATAATGCAGCTGAGCTCCAGGTACGTCATGAGACCCTCCGACGGTCACGCCAGGACCGGCACCTGACCTCCCGGGTGACAATCCGCGTGACCGGCACCTGACCTCCCGGGTGACAATCCGCGTGACCGGCACCTGACCTCCCGGGTGACAATCCGCGTGACCGGCACCTGACCTCCCGGGTGACAATCCGCGTGACCGGCACCTGACCTCCCGGGTGACAATCCGCGTGACCGGCACCTGACCTCCAGGGTGACAATCCGCGTGACCGGCACCTGACCTCCCGGGTGACAATCCGCGTGACCGGCACCTGACCTCCCGGGTGACAATCCGCGTGACCGGCACCTGACCTCCAGGGTGACAATCCGGCGCCCCTCCTCTGGTCTCCGGAACCTGACGCCGAGCCACGGCAGCGCTGTCGAGAGCCGCTGGCTAACACGAGTCTGACCCTCGTTCAGCTTCCCCAGGTGCTATTTTCCTCGCCGAGCCTCACGATGCAGCTCGGTTTCTCACTCGTGTTTATCCCCCCCATGACGCGGTATTCATCACAGACGTCTTTCCTGTGATGAAAGACTCTTGTATTGCCAGCACCTCTTTTCTCTCTGTGAAACTAAAGTGATTTCATACCTTGGAGTCCACCAACATCTTCCATATTTCCCCAGGTTGGAGGCTTAGACGTCGAAGGTACAACAAACAAACTGCAGCCTGCATCGCCCGGGGGATGATTTTGGTTCGCAGAAAAATAAACCGAGATTTCACCGCCTTGTCTGAGCTTGCGGGAGCGACCTACAGGGCGTGGATGTTTGCCGGGCAGGACGGGCCTCCCGGGGACGAGTCGTGGGGGCGCGCCCACGCTTTCTGCAGCACTGGCGCAGCCCCCATGTCCCCCGCAGAAAGCTCGGGATCTCCCTGAGCTGCACCCACGCTGAGGGATGACAGAGATGACTGAGAGGCAGGAATAAGTCCGCCAACATGAAGATCGGTGCTGTGATTCGCCGCACGTCACAAAGTTTGTCTGCAGGGTTTGGCAGAGAGGCGGATCGTGTGTGGAGAGGCTGGTGAAAACTCAGAATTACGGCTCTCAAAATTTTTAGTTGTTTTAAATGCCAAAGATAGTTTTTAAAAAAAAAAAAATTAAATTCACGAACGTAATCTCATGCTTTTAGAAGAGTATATCAGATTTGATGATCTGTCTAAGCCTAAAGTATTCTGGAGGATAGATTGCATGGTTTCGAGAAATTGGAACATAATCATATCCCACAGGTAACATATTCTTAATTCCTGGGGGACCTTAATTTATGCTGGATTTAAACATTACATGATTTACTATTACAGCAAACGAGCGTATCAGACCAGAATAACCATTATTCAAGCATAGGGAAATAAAAGAGGTAAGAATGAACCTCCTGCTTTCCTGAGAATTTTGCGTGCATAGTTTGTTTGTTTGTTTCAAGACAAACTACCTCTCTGCCAAACAAACACAGCTTAGCTTGTCAGGAATTTTGAATGAACAATTATTTCTGGGGCTAGTTTGATAAATCCCATGTAAATCACCAATTTCTGTGCCTGACATATAGAAGGTTTACAGAAAGTATTTCTTCTCTTCTCCTGGACTATATTGAAGCTGGAACCCGTAGTGTACACTTTTATGGGTGGAAAGAAACTTGAAAATTAGTTCAACTTTCAGTTAAAAAAACAAAGACACAAGAGAAAAACCTTTTGTGCAGATGTGTTCGTTTTGCTCAAATACATTAAGAATATATCAATGTAGATATGGGAAAATTACAATATGGGGAGGAATGAATGGGTACGCACAAATACATAATTTAAGGAATTGAAGCTGGTTTGCTTCTGGCCCACCTGCCTTTAACTGAACAACTGGGCTTTCCTTTGCTGGAAATAAAATATGTAAAATGACTCTCGCTTTAGTGCCCGTGCATGCACCCATATATATGCTGCAAGCCTACCTGAAATGCTCTCCGTCTAACTCTTAGCATAGCTCCTGCCTCCCTACCCTTCAACTCTTGGCTTTATCCCATTCTGTACCTGTGTATTTGTTGAAACAACTACGCTTTGACTCCCACTGAGCTGCGAGCACAAGGAGAGCAGACACGATGAGTCCTTGGCTTACCAAGGTCCACCCTGCCTGGCAAGTAGAGCGCACTGGAGACACATTAGCTGTATAAGGGGATGGCTTGCTTCCAGTCCTTGTTTACCTCGGTCCTTGAATATAAGCAACCTATCGACTCAATCCTAGGCAGGGGACGTCCTGAGATACTCGCAGGAACCGAACGCCCGGGTTGGGATCTGGCCGCACGTGCCCTGGGGTGGAGCAGCCCAGCGAGGCAGGCATCCCCGCGTGGTCACGTACCGCGCGCAGCTGCGGTAGGACCAGAGCTCCCGGGGAATCGACCCTCGTCAGGCGCCTAAACGAGGGCTCTCCAGTGCAAGGGCTGTGTGTCCTCCCAGAGGTGGGGCGTGAAGAGGCAGCGGCGTGCTTTCACAGCGAAGAGCCGGGGGAAGGCCGGCACTTCTTTCCGATCAGCGAGCGACACTGCGTACAGCTAACCCCCAGACCCGGGTCGCGAGCTTACTCCAGGGGTGGGTGTGGCCGCAGGGAGAGGGCAAGAGGATGAGCTTAGTTCAAGAAGATGTGGACCAGGGGAGAAAGTCAGTCAGTGGACAGAACCTCAACTCTGTCCGGGGTGGAACGGAAGCTTCTCAGGACCTTAAGGAGAAAGCCCTAAACCAGACAGCAAACAGGCAAATGTGGGAGTTGAAGGAACCAGGTGGGTGGAGGCAGTGCTGGGCCAGAAATCTGAGAAATTAAATGGGAAGCAGGAGGACGAGGAGGGGGAGGGGGAGGAGTAGGGGAGGGGGAGGAGTAGGGGAGGAGGAGGGGAGGGGGAGGAGTAGGGGAGGAGGAGGGGAAGGGGAGGAGGGGAGGAGGAGGAGATGGGGAGGGGGAGGAGGAGGGGAGGAGGAGGGGGAGGAAGGGGGAAGGGGGAGGAGGACAGCAGCAGGGACTCCAGCTGATCGTCTGCAGGCAGCCCTTCATGTCCAACAAGGATCTGGCACCCGGACGCTGCATATTAGTGGCCCCGCCTGCTTCGGGGGTCCTGTGTGGTTTCTTGAAATGAAGAAGTCCCATCACTAAATCTATTCGGCATGCTGAGACATTAGGCACATTTCCAGTTCGGATATTTGTTTATATAGAGAGTTCCCGACACTCTTGCCCAATGTGTAAATAGGAGAAGAACAGCACAGCTTGGATATCGTGCGTTACACTCATCATGTTGGCATGTTAGGGTGATACAGAGGGTCACGAGTGTGAACTGCATTTAGTTATTCATTTGTTCACTGAATTTCCTGAACAAGCATTTATGTATCACATCCTATATTCATATAGAGAGTTCTATATGAATATAGAAGGTGATATATAAACACTTGTTGAATACACACACACACACACACACACACACACACACACACACACTTCTCTGTACTATTCTTTATACTGTTAGATGCTGGAGGTTAACAGAAAAGACATAAACCCTGTCTTCAAAGAAACAGACCAAGAATGATGGCACGAAGCGCTGCAGAGATGGACAGAGGGCTGTGCAGAGAGGCGGGGCAGGGGAACCAGTCTGGGGAAGCAGAGAGAGCCCTTGGCCCAGGTGGCCCTCAAGACGGCAACTACAAAGGAGCCGGGCAGAGAAGTGAGGGCACAGTGTCACAAGGCAGGGGCGAGGGGCACGAGGGAGGGTCTGGAGGCATTCAACAGCAGAAGGGGAGACCCTCAGGGGGTTTGGTTATACTGGTGGGAAAAAAATAAGTCTGGACCACATGGGCTGACGGGGAGTCAGACTCATCCTGAGGCAGGGGTTGATGCTTACAGAGGGGAAGAGAGTTTGGAAGAGAAAGCGAGGGGTTTCAGTGGAACGTGGGTCTCCTGATCTCGGGCTGGCGATACACGTTGTGTTCAGGGTATAAGGCTTCCCAGAGCTTTCTGCTCGTGATGTGTGCTCCTTCTATATTACCTTTCAGTAAAATGTTTCTCAAGGAAAGAAAGCTACCACTTGGCCCTGGAAGCCTCTGGATCCCTGTGAAGACCTGGGGAGGGGAAGCACAGAATCAGATCTGCATCGTACAAAGACCCTTCCACTGGAGGATGGAGATGGATCGGCAAGCGGCCAGGAAAACATGCATTTGTGTCTGAGCCATGAGGAGAATGGACAAAGGCTTGGATGGCTGCATGACGGTGGTGACAGGAAGGAGGGGAGAAGGCAGGGAGTGAGACCCTCTGCTGAGTGGCCCAGGCTGGAAAAGCTCGTGTACTATGGATTCGACCATCACCAGGAGGCACGATTCATGGGATAACCATCTCCCTCAGAGTGAGAGTGATGGCAGCCTTTTGCCTCAGGATGATTCCAATTTACACTTGTTGTTCCAGAGTAATTAGTAAAATGTCCCAATGTGGATGGTAAACAATGCATAGCTATGTGCACACACACGGGTACACATGTATCCCCACAAGTATCGCGAATACAAACTGCCCCAGCATCACTAGGCTTAGGGATCTACATGCTCACGGGCACCTTTTCTCTGAAGACCATCCAACCGCAAAGGTTAGGTTTGTAACATGCACTATATGTACTGATGTGTCTCCTTCTTGCAGGATTTCTGCTCATCTCTCCACGAAACATGCAGGGAGTGGAGATAACCTTACTCCCCAGGCTCCGGGAGGGCTCAGTATAAAACACAGAGAGATGCAGGGAGGAAGCCAGGATGACAGCAGTGGCTTGGCTAAAATCTCAGAGGTGCTTTTTGGCCACGTACGCATTCATTTCACAAGCACCAGCTGAGGTTCTAATATGTGGAGTAGATGCACAAAAGTGAAGAGGGAACAGCTGCTGCCCGTCATTTGATGTCAATGCTGATCTCTCCGAAGGGCATCTTTCTCCGACGTGCACCCTCCCCTCCGAGAGTAGGGGTCCTACAGTACGGAAGTGCCCCAGGGTCACGCGCTCAAGCAGGAAACGGGAGCAATGGAGTGGGTGCTTCCACGCAAGGGTCCCACGGAAGACTGCGGGGTCCACAGCACACAGGCGTGGCCGGCCTCGCCGCTGGCAGCTAGCAGGGGCCTCCTGGGTCTGGGCAGAAGGGGCAGACAGGACGGCATGCAGCTGGGGAGGGGGCAGCGATGGAGGCGGAAGAGGAAGGAAAGCTGGAAACCCAAAGAGAGGGCAGCTTTGGGGAACTTGTAGCCGCACACAGCACACCTGAGAGGCACGCCGACGAGGCCAGAGGGCCGTGTGAGTGCAGCCTCCAGGCCCAGGTGCGGCGGGGTAGCCTCCCAACACCGTGTGAGCGCGTCCTCCAGGCCCGGGTGCGGCGGGGCGGCCTCCCAACACCGCGTGAGCGCAGCCTCCAGGCCCGGGTGCGGCGGGGCGGCCTCCCAACACCGCGTGAGCGCAGCCTCCAGGCCCGGGTGCGGCGGGGCGGCCTCCCAACACCGCGTGTGCACACAGACATTTTCTCTAACAAGAAGAGGCTGAAATCTGAGTAAAAAGAACACGCCAGTTGAGGGACTGAGGCGGCAGCACCTCCTTCAAGAACGGAGCAGCATCCGGAACGCGGCAGAGCCAATCAGCCTCCCGACCCTCAGGGGCGTCCCCTAATACGCACACAAACACAACCTCAAGCAGACAGACAGACGAAACCCAGTGCCTTCTACCAGTGAAAGGCACAGAGATCTGCCGGGTGATGTGACCACGTCCCAAAGCCACACTCGTCTCAGCCCGCCGGGAACGTGCTGGCCTGTGCTGGCCTGAATGCTGTACCCGCAAACTCACGTCCACCCAGAACCTCAGAAGGTGCCGGTGTCTGGAAACAGTGTCTTGGCAGGTGTAATCAGATCAACTAAGATGAGTTTATACTGAATTCGGGTGGACCCTAGCCCCAGTGACCGGTCTCCTTTATAAGAAGAGGGCTGAACACAGAGCCGCACGCAGGGAAGGAGGCCACGTGATGATGCAGGCAGAGACGGGGGTGATGTGACCATAAGACAAAGGGTGTCAGCATCGCAGGGAACATCGGAAGCGAGGAGAAAGGGGCAGGGGACACGTCTGACCTAGAGCCTTCAGAGGGACCCTGGCCACACCGACACCCCAATTCTGGACTTGTGGCCTCCGGAACCGAGAGAGAACACAGTTCTGTTGTTCAGGCCACCGAGTCAGTGGTAGTGTCTTCCGGCAGCCCCGGGAAACGAATCCACCCTTCAGCGGGATAACTGTTTACACTGTTGTCTCCGTAAGCAGACTCACCTTAAGTATCTCCCCGCCAGCAGCGGGGCGGAGGTGGACCAAGCAAACTAACGGGTGCTGAGCGCTTCCTATGCCCCCGGCTCTCGGCTGGGGGATGACAAACTCAACTGCAGGGGTCCCCAAAAACAACTCTGCAGGGGTAGGTTTTACCCCGTTGCCCAGAGGAGAAGGCTGAGGTCATGGGCCTAAGTTCCTCTCTTGCCTCCACACAAGCCACCTTGTCAACTCAGTTTTCAAAAATTCCAAACCATGCATCCTCGCCACCACGATATGTCCCGGTCATCGTGATACTGGGTATCGCCTAAAACGTTCTGGATGTGGATTGATGTCACATTCGAAACAAAATAGGCTTCGTCCCAGAATACAACCTGGACTCATATTGGCCCTCGCTGACCCTATCACTCTATCACCTTGAATTCAGGAGGCGATGGGCTCTCCAGCAGAGCTAATGGAATGGAATCCGACGGAAAGGCTTCTAAATGGGAGGCGCTCACCGTCCTGACAGCGCGTGGATGTGGCGTTTCATGAAGGAACTGCGCGCCACATACCACGTGAGCCAGCAGGACAAGGGACCACGAAGGATGGCAGACAGGTCCGGGCCCTACGCTTCTGACGTTAACTGTTCCTGTTACACACATAAGAATGGAAACCTCTCTGTCCTTGTGTTAGTTTCCCAGGGCGGCTGTAACTACCGCACACTGGACAGCTTAGCCAACAGGGATTTTTTTTTTTCTCTCATAGCCTGGAGGCCCGAAGTCTGAGATCAAGGAGTGGGCAGGGCCCCGCTCTCTCTGAAGGCCCCAGAGGAGGATCCCTCTTCGCCTCTTCTAGGCTCTCCTGGTTGCCCGCAATCCTTGACGTTCCCTGGCTTGTAGATGCGTCACTGCTGCCGCACGGTGTCCTCTGTGTGTCCCTGTGTCTTTGCCCATATTGACACTTTCCTATAAGGACACCAGTTGTTGGATTTGACTCTCACCACTCTCACCCAGCATGACCTCACCTTAAACTGATTCCATCAGTAAAGACCTTGTTTCCAAATGAGATCGCATCCACAGGTCCGGGTACCCGTGCATTTTCGGGTGATATTATTCAATCCAGTACAACGCAGTATTTCTTAAAGCACTAAATACAGGTTTACTTGCTTTATATTTGTCTTCTAATTAGCCTCCTACTTCCCACCAGTGTTACAATAAAATCGTACTGTTTCCCATTTAAAATCTCATTTAGATTCTTTCAGGGGAGACAGGGACCCAGGGGGGACCTGTGTCTGCTCTCTCCTCACATTCTGAGTGCTAACTGCTCACTAAGGAAGCGCTGTGTATTCTCACGTCTCTTGTTCCCTGTTTTCTGTCCTCTCCTTTGCTGGCTTAGTCCAAGCTGTGCTTCCCTCTGGTCCAGAGTATTTCCTCAACTTTCTATCTGCCAAGCCCACCTTTTTTTCATCACAAGAAAAAATTAAATCCATGGTAGTTTTTGTGTCATGGAACTGAAAATATTCCTCCTTGCACAGAAATGGGACTTTACTGTTAAACATTTCATATCCATGTAGAGTGGATCTAATGTACATTTCATGCATGGCCACATCTAGCATAAATTATAAATTCATGGAAAAGCGAAATAGACATGTTACAGTCAAATTATCTTTTGTTTGCATTTTTTATTTCACCTTGTTTATCCTCCTTATATCTAGAGAAAAGTTTGTTTGAAATTAGAAATTTTCTTAAGAGTCACATTTCCAAGGTAGTGACTTTTTTTGAAGTGATATACTCTGTGGGGAATAGAGTTTCATGGTTTAACCGTTAAACAGTGTACATCACACACCAGCAAACTCTGAAACTGTACCCAACCAACCAAATACAACAGTCACCACTTTATGAGGTAGAAAGCATGAGCGAGATTTCTTATTATAAGAGAACTTTTTTCCCTCTACCAGAGAAATCAGTAATCAGAGTAAAGGTAAATATGTTAGTTAACATTTTAACAAAATTTTTTAGCCAAAAAATAAAATTAAATAACTGAACGAAAGAAAGAATGAATAAGTAAATAACACAGCAATCAGCCAAACCTGAAACTCTACACTGTGTAGGATGCTAAGAGGATACAGTGAGTGGACCAAGAAAATAACTGTCAATGAGATACAGAGAATAATCCCCACCACGAGCTCCACATTTCATCTGTCCCAGACAAGCAAACACAAGCCAAAGATGCTGAGAAACACTGTTTCACAAAAGGTGAAATGATGTCTTAAAATTATAGGGATTCAGTACAAAGGATTCTGTTCCCTTCCTTGTGTTTTCATGACAGCCCTGTCTCCAAAGCTTCCTTCCCAAGATGACTCAAGCCCAATACACCTTTGGCTACACAAGTGGCAAAAGGAAATGGCAAGAGGAGATTTGAGGACCACTCAGGCGGGGACGCATCTCAGAGAAGAAGACGTGGTTTTTTCCTTTTGGATGAACAACAAGAATAGTGCAGTAGAAAAACAGAGGGAGGATTCCACCCATCTCCCACGTTCATCACAAGTATATGTAGGAAAAAAAAATTAACCAGATCCCAAAGAGGCAGAGAACTAAATTCTGTCGTTTCTATGGGTAAAGGTATTTAGACCACCTCTGTAAAAATACGCTGCTTGCTTTACAGGGAAAATACTATGAGGGATACTTTAAGCAAATAACTAAACTGCATACAAATAAAATGTTGTGAAACCATTTTAAAACGGAAAATCCCAAATCCTATAAGCAGAAACAGATGCATGGTCAGCGAACATCGCTCCCCAGGAGAGGGATCATTAAGCATGCAGTACCGTGCACATGTTTTCACGTTTGGCCCACTTGCTGAATCCTGGAAGGCCCTCTACTCTTGCACATCGGTTAAGACTTTGGCTGCTGGAGAGAGAGTCCCTCGTTTCAAATTCCAACTCAAGAGCCTTGGCTAGGTAATCCAAAGTACACTAGTTAAATCAGCTAAGCCTCGGCTTTCTTATCTGGAACTGGGAAGTTAAGAATTGATACTCCCTGTAAGTTGGTGCAGTTGCTAATGGAGAACAGTATGGAGAGTCGTCAAAACCCTAAAAGTAGAGTTGCCATGTGATCCAGCAATCCCACTCCTGGGCACACACGTGGACAAAACTTTAATTCAAAAAGATCCATGCACCCCTGTGTTCACAGCAGCACTATTCACAGTAGCCAGGTCATGGAAACAACCCAAGTGTCCCTCAACAGCAGAATGGCTGAAGAAGATATGGTGCATGTATACAGATGTTGGTATTTCCTGTCTGCAAAATCATGAGATTTTCGCTACCAGCCTTCAATGAACCCTGATTTAACTCAAGGACTCCTTTAAGCCAAACTGAAGTTTACTTGTTGGAACACTGGGCATCCGTCAGCCAGGTTAAGAACATATGCCAGGATCTTTAAGTTTCATGCTCAATTATTACCATGCCACCTACTTTCCTGCTACTGAGAGGAAATGAATGAGACACCGTTTGAAAACACAGGGCCAAACGGTCTACTGACTGAGTTCCTACTTGGGCCAGCCAGGGGCTGAAAACTCTACCCATATCACTGATGTCTCACCACAGTCCTACCAGAGAGGAATTATTCTCTTTTACAAAAGAGGAACACAGCACGTCTGAATGTTACAGCTGTGCCAGAAATCTTAAATTTGGATAGCTTTCTACATAACTTTAGTTAAAGGTAACCTTTCTACTGAAGTGTAACATAATACAGAAAACTGCAAACATGAATTTCACAATGAATGATGATGTACATTCACAGATGAATTTCACAAAGTGGACACAGGCAAGTCAAAAAAACTGGAAAATTACCAGCATCCCTCAAGCCACTCTCATGCCTGTTTGTTCAATTTCTATTCGTTTCTCTAGAACGTCGGACGTGCGTTTGATTTATTTAACCACATTATGCAGGGAGATTGTGCATACTATCTCTTCATTACCTGAGATCGTCTAAACTGTATTCCTGTAACAGAGTGGTTCACGACACAGCTGCTGTGAATTATGCTCTATTGGTTACCTCATTTCCCCACAGAAAACCCTTCACAAAGGTACAATTTATCAATGTGCTTTTGACTTTTAATGAAATCTGTCTTAGTTTGGATTCTCCCAAAGGAGACATGGAGTCGGGGACTTAAGGGCAGGTAGTTTATTTGGAAAAGCATGCTAGGAAGCATTGCTGAGGAAGTGAGAACGTTGAACAAATAAAGGAGAGGAGCGAGAAAAGGTCCTCATCATGGGTATCTTGCAACTGAAGACTCGGAAGATTCAGAATTATTCCACCAAGGGTCGCTTCACCCCTGAGGGTTGCTTCAGGGACGTCAACCCCTCTCTGCTGGCTAGTCAAGGCTGCCCGGGGGGGATCCAGCTCCAGTGGGACCAGGGAGAAGGCCTCCCGCACAAGAGAAGAGTAACCCACGCCAGGGCACAGTGTGTCACCTTCCCAGAACCTGAGCCAACGATGAACTCCTGCAGCACCAAGACCTTCTGTCTCAAGGGCCACTGGAAGTCAGAATTACACTGTGTTTTGAAGAGCTATCACTGACAATCTTGTCTCTTCACAGTTTATATAAAAGTATGTGCCACAAACACCACTGAGACCCAGGACCACGCTGGTATCTCCCAGGGTACAGTTGTGGCATCATCTCATGAGAAAACAAGCACCTTCAATTCCTTGTGTTTCTCTGCCTTGCCATCACTCATGGGAGCTCCAAGTGAACTTTTCAGCTGCCCTCCAGTAGCCTACCTTGCCCTTACATTCCTCTCATAATTACTGCTCATCTCCTGATTAATGTGGAGGCTTTATCCGAAATTTTTCAGATGTAGGACATTGCCATGTGTCTTGAATGTTGCCCCAAATACATTTCAAAAAGAGATCTGAATTAGAAATAATAAATCAAAGGGCAAAGGGAAAAGAAATAATTCATTATGTATTTTATGGCAGTCAAGAGAATTGAGTCAAAATAGAAGATACTTGTGTGGCGCCTAAACTTTGTTCAAGGCGTGATGCATGATGTTTATTTTAAACCCCACACGTCTTCATTGTGCAGACGAGGAACCCACGGCTCAAGGGAGTGCCTGCCTGCCTGAACTCAATCGTTCGGTGACGGGGAGAGCTAAGACCTGAACGCAAGTCTGTCTGGATCCATCCACTTCGTGCTATGACCCACAAATACAGAAGACAGTGATGGATATAATTCCTAATGTTGGAGAGATGCAATATATACGTGTAATAATACGTTACATATTGTTATTTTTGCTTTCCTTTAACTTTTGGAACTTTTCCCAAAATCACAGAGACAGTGGAAGATGAAAGATTCAATCTAGGGTCAACGTTTCCTCTGCTCTTGAAATGTTTCTAGAGCTAATCTATAATTGTTAAGATGGCATACTACCCGGTTTGCCATATTATGAAAAACTTTTGAAGTCAGTAGGCTTTCTGGACTTATTGGATGTAAACATGTAGAAGCAATTACAAAAGAATTAGGGTATCAATCATTTTAATCTGATACTATTTATTTTGAGAAGCAGATTCATGATGGTGGAGTGAGTATAAATTTCAACTGAAGTTTGCTTGTGTTTGGGGGAATTTGGCTCTTCCATGGGGCTGGCCCAGGGAGAAACAATCCCTAAGAAAGCTTCCCACTGACCTACACCATTTGTTTTGAATAAAACTCAAGCTGGAGAGCTTTCTTTCTCAAAAACGTAACTTTCCTAATTCCAATTATGTTACAGCCTGGGTTTAACAATGGGTATGAACAGATTTATATCTCATAAATCAGTTTCATGGGAGCCACTAAGTTACAGTTTTTGGATGATAAACTTCCTCCATTTGGTCAAAATGGACATCACTATGTAAATAGTTGCCTCTCTGATGTGTCAGTGAGTTCCCAAAAGACTTTCCTGTCTCAGTTACTCAGGGTACTTGCACTGCCAAGTCTTTATTTAACCTGGACTCAGAGGGTATACCTGGCCCAGTTCACAAAGTTTACATGAGAACACAGGCACAAAAAATGAGTTCTAATACACAGAGTGGTTTCAAATATTGAATAACTAATAGAATAAGGGTACACGGTGATCACAGTGGAATAGGCTTGATCAAAATGACATCCATAGCAGACAACAGGTACACCCATCCTGTTGTACTCAGGTGGGATAACCCTGGGATTAAATACATCTAAGGAGGCTTCATGTCGGCCCAGATCTGAAGAAATTCAAAGAGGCAGCTGAGTTCAAATTAGTAACTCCGACTTCAGTAGAAAGTGTGGAATATAGATGTTTCCTGTTTCTAAATCGGATTGAGATGGGTCTACATGTGTTAATTTGCTTCAGGATATTACCTAAAAATAACAAGTGAGAGAAATTTGCACACCAGTAATAAAATTCAGTTTGCTTGAGAAGTGAAGCACTGTTCCATGCTTCACATCCTCAATTATTCCTAAACAGCTGGCAAGGATTTAAAAATCATCAAAGGCATTTACTAATAACAAGCTCCATGTCAAACACGGACGGATTAGCATAGCTCTATCTGTGTTTTCATTTTACCACCATTTTTGTGGTTGAGGGAGAATTGACACCTGCTGAAAAGTTGTAGAGAGTTCAACAGTGGTACTCATGAATGGAAGAAAAAAGTTCACACACAGGTTCAAAACACAAAGTTGCTGACGGACAATACTGCTCTCTCACATCTAACTAGAGACACAGAAAAACAGATGGCATTACTTTTCATACTAGCTATCATCAACATCTGATTTGCTGTATTCTATCGCACGGCCAGATCTAGGCCATATTTGGAATTTGCGAACGACTGGAAATAAGTGTTCACTAAACAGGACTTGCGAAGTGAACTATAATAAGCCTCACAATGAAATACTATGCATCTGTACAAAACAGAAGCATCAGATCTTTATATATGGATATGGGTAGACAGTAGTGTCTGTTTACATTTGCATAAAGAAAGCAATAAAAGTAGTTATTCATAATGGTCGGGTTGGGCTGAATGGAGGAGAGAGGAGAGGGAGGGAGGGAGACCCTCTATAAATTTATTAAAAGAATTTAAAAGTTTATTTACTTTTGGCTGCGTTGGGTCTTTGTTGCTATGTGTGGGCTTTCTCTAGTTGCGGCGAGCAGGGGCTACTCTTTGTTGTGGTGTACAGGCTTCTCATTGCAGTGGCTTCTCTTGTGGAACACGGGCTCCAGGTGCGCAGGCTTCAGTAGTTGTGCCACGTGGGCTCAGTAGTTGTGGCTCCTGGGCTCTAGAGCACGGGCTCAGTAGTTGTGGCACACGGGCTTAGTTGTTCCACGGCATGTGGGATCTTCCCAGACCAGGGCTCGAACTCGTGTCCCCTGCATTGGCAGGCAGATTCGTAACCACTGCGCCACCAGGAAAGTCCCTATAAACTTTTTTATTCTTAAATAAGTTCACTGTCTTTCCTGTCCAGGGCTTTCCAGTCATGGTGTCCCTTAGATCCAGATATTGCTTCAGGGCTCTTAATGTCCAGGAAAACCTTCCTTGAATGTTCTGGCTAGATCTGTTTTCCCAATTGTAAGTCCAACTATAAAATGTTCGTAGAGCCCTGGACTTTTTCTTCTCCGCAGTTGTTGTTAGTGCCATAGTGTGTGTGTGTGCGTGCGTGTGTGTGCACATGTGCCCACATGTGTATGATCATTTATTTGATGCTTCTCCTCCAACACTAGGCTGTGAACAGGGTCTCGGTCTTGTAACCACTGAACCTTCACCGCCTGACACAGTGCTTGGCTTTGAGCAGTTTCCAATTCCTATTTCTCGATTGAATAAATGGCAGTATGTCGACATCAATCAACCAATACAGACACATTGTCAGTTATTGCCTATATGTGCTTTTTTGTTTACCTGTTTTATTTGAAAAATACAGATTGCATTGAGTTTCATAGGAGAAATTCTTCAGAAACATTCCTCATTTAGTCTTTTTGTGTAATAAATTTTATCAAAATACTTCTGCATTGTATTTAGAAAATTTCTGTTCTTATAAAGTTTTCAAATTTATTTCCATAGAATAGAGTAAAATAAGTCCTTCAGTAATTTGTTTAATCTCTGTTATTTCTTTAATTTTATTTCAAATTTTGGATTTGTGGTATCACCAACTTTTAAATTGTATCATCTACTGACTTCGTTTTACTCATTTTCACCAAGAGTCAGTACTGGATTTATGTTTTATCATTTGTCTCCTTTCTAATGTTTAATTTCATTTTTGTACTTTTATTAGTTTTATAGTTTTTCATTTTTTAATTCAGACTTAATTTTTTTTAGAGTAGTTTAAGGCTCATAGCAAAATTGAGGTAATGCATTAGTTTTACTTGTAATTGCTTTTTCTAACAACTTCAGTTAAATGTTCTTCACATATTTTTTTTTCTATTCCGTAATTACTGAAAGTCATTCAGTTTCTTCTGAGCACGTTGTAGCTATCTACAAGTTTATTTTCTACAAATTCTGCATTTTGAGTTTTTAATTTCTCTTTCACTCAAGTTAAGACACAGACTGTAATTTATTTTACTTAAAATTTTCACGGTGCTTCTTTTTTTTACTTTCTATTTTTGTTATTGATTTCTCATTTTATTGTTTGTGATGGAATATGGTGGTGGTTACTATTTCTACTCACTGTACTCTTTTTAAGTTGTGTGTGTATTTAAGTGTGAGAATCTTTTGTTTTTAATAGGCAGATAAATTATCTCGTTTACATTTTTTTTAATTGACATATAACATTACATTAGTTTCAGGTGCACAACATCATGATTTGATATTTGTATATATTGCAAAAAGGTTACCACCATAAGTCTACTTAATATCCATCACCACATAGTTACACATTTTTTTTTCTTGTGATGAGGACTCATACTTATTGCTGTGACAGATATATTTGCTATTTTTTCTATATTTCCTTTTATCTTTTAGTTTTTGCTCTTTAAAAATTTTTCACTATATATATATATATATATTTTTTTTTTTTTATAGAGTTTTGTTAATGGTAATAAAAAGGAAGGAGGTTCTGGGGTATTTTAGCAAACAAACAAAAAAAAAAACTGGTATTATGCCCATGTACTAATCAAAAAGAGCTAGAAACTATTACTCATAAGACTAAAAACCTTTACAAACTATTTGAAAAGGAGGCTAATTTACATTTATCTTTTGTTCCTGATATTCCATTTTTTTAAATGCAGCTTCAATAATGATGAACCTCTTCTCTTATGTAAAGAAGAGAGAAACAGCCACATTGGCTTTTGATCTTGGTAATAATTCACAAAGATTTCAGAAAGAAATCATTTTTAGGAAATATCTCCAAGCTTTTTAATAAGCTTCATGTTTAAGGGGGAAAACAGTTTTTAAGCTTTTTTTTTTCTTTAAGTTGCTTATGGCTATGTCTAGATGAACATAATTGATTTTTCAAGGGAAGATTCTGACTTTCTACCCTGAGACCATTTGAAACGTGCTATGTGAGAAATTCTGTACAGAAATTCATTGACTTTGACAGAATTTCAAATTGTTTCTTCTATTATGATAGCTCATCAACTGCTTTTGCTTTATCAGAATTGAAGTATTTTACCATCAAATGGTTCTGCTTAAATTCCTCTTTTAGACTAAGATTCCCTAAACACAAAATTCATTTAGCATAACACTGTGCTTTGCTGAACCTACTGTATTTCCCCCCCTGACGCTAGTAAAAGAAAAATAGAATAGAAATGAACCTCAAGGACCATACTTTTTCAATAGAGAATCATACTTAAATGTAAATGCTCATATATTTTTAGAATCTTTCATTTTCATTGAAAAACTTTTTCAATGAATTTTATCTTTAATAGCTAAAGAAAATTTTAATATCTCAGACACTCTTCTGGTTTATTGGTTAAAAATATTTAACATGATCTTTGATGTTGGATATGTATTTTAAAATGTTTACTAAAAGAGGGCTTCCCTGGTGGCACAGTGGTTGAGAGTCTGCCTGCCAATGCAGGGGACACGGGTTCGAGCCCTGGTCTGGGAGGATCCCACATGCCGCGGAGCAACTAGGCCCGTGAGCCACAACTACTGAGCCTGCACGTCTGGAGCTTGTGCTCCGCAACAAGAGAGGCCACGATAGTGAGAGGCCCGTGCACCGTGATGAAGAGTGGCCCCCGCTTGTCGCAACTAGAGAAAGCCCTTGCACAGAAACGAAGACCCAACACAGCCGAAAATAAAAAAATAAATAAATAAATAAAAAATAAAAATAAAAGGAATTCCTTTAAAAAAAAAAAAAAAGTTTACTAAAAGAGAAATGGCAGATTGTGAAAATGAAGTCGAGCAGGACCCTGTGGGTCCTATTCAGCCTCCATGACCTTCCCCGAGTTCCAAAGGGCAGGTTAAAACAGTTGCCAATCAGGGAAGGGAAGCTGAAACCCCCAACAAATGGAAGATGAAGCGTTCTTCAGAGAAGATCAGGAGACCACCTGAGGCCAGATTAAAGGAGTGCAGGCCCTGCACACACCCTAATCTTCTCAGCAACCCTGCCCTTGAACCACTGCTATAAAACTCCTCGCCAAACTCCCCTGGGTTGGGACACACAGTTTCGAGGGCAGGGGCCCACTTTGTCCCCCTTTGCCTGGCAAGGCAATAATGCTATTCTTTTCTACTTCACCCAAACTCTGTCTCCGAGATTCAATTCAGCACTGGTGCACAGAGGCTGAGCTTTCGGCATCAGAAACGGCAAAGCATGAGGCATCTGGCCCCAGTGCTAACAGTAATTCATGGTATATCCAGGGCACATTACTCGATTTCTCTGGAATCATCTTTCCTTACAAGTAAGAGTTTTAGGCAATGATTTCTCAAGTCTCTAATGGGTTGAAGGGGGAATATGACACCACCAAATATGCCTATTTGGCATGAGGATTATCTTGAGGCTGATCATTTTTAGGAAACAGCAGACACAGGAGAAGCTCTGAAAACCCGGGAAGAAGTTACCCTTTTGTAAGAGGCATTTGCATTTACAAGGGAAACCTCCATCTGTAAGGGTGTCTTCCTTTCTGTACCAGGAAGAAAAGGATGGCTCTAAACCTCAAGAGTCTTATCAAGCGAGAAGGCAAGGACTCCAGTTTGCACAACCACCTCACCCTTGTTTACTGTGCTTTTCCTGGTCCCCTCCCTTACCTGGCTCTCTTCACTCCAACACCTTCTTTTGTCTTTAGCTGCAGCTGGTACTTAAGACGGTGGCTTGGGCCATTTCAGGGAGTTACTCAGTTTGCCTGGGTATCTCCCCTGTATATGGGAGGTATACACGTTATTAAACTTCTGTTTGTTTTTCTCCTATTAATTTGTCTTTTATTACAGGGGGTTCTCAGCCAGAACCTGGAAGGGTAGAGGGAGAATTATTTCTCCTGACCCATGGGGTCTAAATTATAGAAGGAAAATAGGTTCCATTTCTGTAAAAGACCAGAGTTTCAAATGGTTCTATGATGTAAATCAGTGTGCACTGGGGTCAAAGTGAGAGTGACTTCAGCTGATGAGGTTGCCCTTGAAGGGCGCTGAAATGAGATACATGGTCACCTCCACATCTCCCGTATTTGGGGTAAGCTCTGATGTGGGGCTGCCCGCATCGTCAGGGGATGCGTGTCCACCGACATGATGAAGACGGCTCTGCTCTATTGATAGGAGGCGGGGGTACTGACTCCAGACTTTATTATCAGCGATGAGAAGAGGAACTCTAGACAGGGAAACGGAGGGAAGGAAGCCCCTGGAGATCTTGCACTGGTGCCTGGGAGTCTGCAGGATGCAAGCAATTTGCCTTTCTACCTCAAGGGGGCTAAGAGTTGTGTTATATTTAACTAAAGAGCATTGGGAAAACTTTAGTCTTGTAAGATTAAAACTGGTCATATTGGCTTAGCCTGAGCTAGAGCTTACCCCAACCTTTCGTATTGCTTTAACTTTTTGAAACACATTATGGAAATGATTGAAATTAGTAGATGTGATTGTTTCATTATTATTTTAATAATTATATATATTATAGATAGAAAAATAAATCAAGTGACAGAAGATTTTTTTTTTCCCTTGAGACCCCAATTGGTCCTGTGTAAATTTGCTCACAATTCCAGATAAGAGCATGATGATATGTGAAGAAGGGTAACGAGCTCCAAATGGAGAGAGCTGTCTGGACCCTAATATCATAACTTATATTGGACCAGACTTCCAATATCAATGGCTACAGAGACACTGGTCTCGGTGAACAGATGAATAACCCTGTCATCAGCCCCGATAAACACACTGGCAAGAAGAGTTTATGGAGATTGCGTAAACCTGCTGATGGCAGTTCTTTCCGGCCCTACGCTCACCATCCATAGGGGCACCGATGCCAGCACGGTGGTACCGTGCCCAGAGCGCAACAGCATTCTTGACTACCAGCCACACAGGAGGCGGGTCCTACACTAGCATCGCCTTCCTTGTTTTGGGGGAAAACAGACAATAGTAGCAAGTGGACAGAGATACTGTTTCACAGGCAGTCTCAAGTTTAAAAAGCCATTTTCTGGATACACAACAAGGTCCTACTGTAGAGCAGAGGGAATTGTATTCAACATCCTGTGACAAGCCATAATGGAAAAGAACATGAAAAAAAAATGTGTATATATATGTATGTATAGCTGAGTCACTTTGCTGTACAGAAGAAATTAACACATCATAAATCAACTATACTTAAATTTTTTAAAAAAGCCATTCCACACATAAAAAAAAAAAAGCCATTTTCCATTACTGCCATTTTACCATTTTTATGACAGTGGTGATTATCATCAAAATGTCCAGTTTAGTATGTAGGCATGTATCATTTCAAAGGCTTGAGTTTTAATCTTAAAAGACTGAAGTTTTCCCAATGCTCTTTACTTAAATATAACACAACTCTTAGCCCTCTTGAGGTAGAAAGGCAAATTGCTTGCATCCTGCAGACTCCCAGGCACCAGTGCAAGATCTCCAGGGGCTTCCTCCACTCCGTTTCCCTGTCTAGAGTTTCTCTTCTCATCGCTGATAATAAAGTCTGGAGTCACTACCCACCCCCCCCCTCCTATCAATAGATTTGAGGTTACGGTGAAAATTCATCATGTTATATGTGGCCAATGTGCAGTTATGGAAAAATGGGGGAAACGGACATAACAATTGGAAAAAAAAGTCATCTATTTTCTTCTTCTCTAAGTCACTGATGACAAGAGGTCAAGCAAGAAGTCAGTGGACATATTTCCAAACCCAGAAATGGGAGAGAATTCAGAGCCCTCAGAAATTATTAAACTGTGTTTGCTGGAATGATACCTACTGGTGTTACAATTTGCCTGAGCCTCCCTGGAACCTAAGTTAGAAGCCAAAAAGCAGGATCAACTGTTAGATCAGAAAAAGAAGGTGCATGAGTAGTAGGGATAAGAATTACTATACAAAATTTAAAGGAGTCCCGAATGAAAGCAGTTTTTCCTTCTCATCTTTGTTAAAAATAACATTTTTTTTCCACCTACAGACTTTGATCATCCTTGGGATTTGGAACAAAGAATAAAAATATTGGGCTTCTTTAAGGTTTGTTTAGATACGCAATCAAAATGACATTTTCTCTCATGAAAAGTGTTTTTCTAACCAACACACACATTAATAATTTAAGATCACTTCTAACCAATGCTTCATTTAAAAATTAATTGAGAAGAAACAGGTCTCAAAAGAGAATTCTCTGTGAGCTGTAAATGCTGGTACCGGTAGACTGCACACGTCGGAGTTTGACAGCACCCCTTTGAAAGGCATGTTCTAACTGGGCTTTTTAACTTGCTGGAAGCAAACACATCTCTAAACTAAGTGTCTATAGCATTTACTGTATTGCACACATTGAAGAACTATAAAAAGATAACATCATTAAAAACTGACTGAGGGAGTAAAACATATGTTACATTTCTAAGATAAAATGAAAGTATGGGAATTGCAACATTGAAACGTAGCTTATGAATTATGTTGGAAAATGTACATTTTGATAAATGTTTTAATTCCTTCAAGTGGTTACAGGTATAATGATTATAAATTGCACAAACAAAAGATTACTATTTCTTAGAGCCTCATGAATCTAGGGAAGGAAATCTTCAACTTGGTTCAACCTAGAGTAAAATTATTTGTTTACATACTGTTTTTGACAAACTGAAGAAATTAATGATCTTTAATCTAACACAACTGCTGTACCAGGAACCAGGATATGTCTTTTAAAAAAAAAATCACTTAGTAAAGTAATCCTGCTCACGATAAAAAAATATCCCCTTTCCCTACACCTACCATTATGTACGTCATTCCAAGGAACAAATACTGTTGAAAAATCAGGATTTTAGTTAACCTATGATTCTGTCTCGCTAACTCTAAGCTTGTGTGTATAGCTATTTTTCTTGATGTATTATCTTGAGATAGAGACTATTAACTTTCAGCTTTTCTAGCTTTCTTATATTGATATTATACCCTCTCCTCTCCCATAATCCTCACGATTTAGTTAAATCAGTAATTTTAGGAACTCTTTAGTTATATAACTTTAAATTTTGGCCACTACCCAAATCCATATAGAGGGTGGCTTATGACCACCACTTCAGCAGATACGGATGTAAATTTTCCCTAACCTTCTCCCAAGCCCCCCCTAAAAAGTCCTATCACCTCTCCTTTGCTTGAATCCCACCACTACTGATATCGTCCATGTTTATTTCTGGAACTATAATTGTATTTTCTGTGCCTAATAGGTAGGTTAATTCTAGGCACTGAAAAATCAGTAAACGTGATAAACATCAGCATTATAAATATTACTTCTGCACCCGACAATTTTTTTATCATATGGTATTTTTTTGTAGAATGTATCTTACATTCTTAGGTTCATAACTATCTTCCTTTTCTTCTTAATTTCTGTGTATTTAAAAACTCTCCCATGTTTCCTGATCATATACAAAAGGATACAGGATATTTTTTTCCTTCCATAAACTACACTTCTCGCTCCTGAGACCCCGGTCTTCTGCTCCAAACACAGCTGCTTGTCACCGACATGAACGTGCATCACTCTTCTATGTTTAAGTTTCTTAGATTACAAAGCTTCTCTTCTCCTGATTTAGTCATTTTATTGAAGCCCATACTTGGAAAGGATTAATGGAAGGTGGTATCTATCATTACATAACAACATAACAAATAACCCCCAAGTTTGAGCAGCTTAAAAAACGATCATTTATCTCACACAGTGTCTGAAGGTCAAAATGTGGAGGTCGCCTAGCTGGGTGGTTTTTGCTCAGGGTCTCTAATGAAACTGCATTTAAGCCATTGGCCAGGACTGCAGTCACCTGGAGGCTTGACTCTGCCGGAGGATCCGCGTCTAAGATGGCAAGCAACAGGAGACCTCGGTTCCTTGCTGGCTGCGGGCAGAAGGTGGTAGATCCTCACCACAGGGGGATCCTCCCCAGGGCAGCCTCTTCCCGGGGCAGCTGGCCTCCCCCAAAGCAAGTGACCCAACAGACTCAAAAAGACCAAGATGAAATATGCAATGCTTCTGTATAACCGAGATTCAGAACTCACACACCATCACTTCTGCTTTGCTGGGTTAATTACGAAGCAAGTCACTAAGCCCAGCCCGGGGGAGGGGATCAAGCTCTACCTTCTGAACGGAAGCATCAGTGAATCTGGGCACACGATTCTAAAGCCAACTTATGATTCTCAAACCGATCCCCCTAAAACTGAGCTCCTCTGCTGAGTTCATGATTAACCTCTCTATCCAAAACTGTATTCCCTGTCTTGACCAATAACTGCTCCCCTCAAGACCAAGGGGAGGAATATCAAAGAAAAGAGGGGCTTCCCTGGTGGCGCAGTGGTTGGGAGTCTGCCTGCCGGTGCAGGGGACGCGGGTTCGAGCCTTGGTCTGGGAGGATCCCACATGCCGCGGAGCAACTAAGCCCATGCGCCACAACTACTGAGCCTGCACTCTAGAGCCCATGCTCTGCAATGGGAGAGGCCGCGACAGTGAGAGGCCCGCGCACCGCGATGAAGAGCGGACCCCGCTCGCCGCAACTGGAGAAAGCCCTCGCACAGAAACGAAGACCTAACACAGCCAAAAATAAATAAATTAATTAATTAATTTAAAAAAAAAAAAAAAAAGAAAAAAAGAAAAGAGGAGACTGGGGCTTCCCTAGTGGCAAAGTGGTTAGGAATCCGCCTGCCAGTGCAGGGGACATGGGTTCAAACCCTGGTCCGGGAAGATCCCACATGCCGCGGAGCAACTAAGCCTGTGAGCCACAACTACTGAGCCGGCACTCTAGAGCCCGCGAGCCACAACTAGAGAAAGCCTGTGCGCAGCAACGAAGACCCAACACAGCCAAAAATAAATAAATAAAATAAATAAATTTATTAAAAAAGAGGAGACTGAAACCAAGCAGGGTCCTGAGGGGCCCTCCCAGGTACAAAAGCCTATCCATGTCCCCATTTCTTGTTTGCAGGAAAAAGGCTCCCACCTCCTAAACCTTCCCTGAGTTCCAAAGGGCAGATAACTAATTAGGGAAGGGAGGGAATGCAGAAACAAGGGAGGAACCATCAAGAAACAACAGTGTAGCAATAAAGCAGGGTCCTGGTTCCTCCTCAAAGGACACACATAACAATATATCTCTGAGTTCTTCCACAGGAAAAAAGACCCTCACCCAGGTGGAGGATGGTAACTTCAGGCTGAGCACAAGCACGTGGACCCCAGACTCGCTGGAACCAGAAGGCTGATGACTTGAGATTCCCAGAACACCACCCAGTTACCTCCCCACCTGCCCATCAGAGGAAGGTTTCACACCTTGCAGCCCTCCCCCCAAATGTTGCCTATAAAAACTCTTCCCCCAAAACTATCAGGGAGTTCAGGTCTTGTGAGCCCAAGCCACCCATTCTCCTTGCTTGGCTCTTCAACAGACCTGTCTCTGTTCCCGACTCCCAAGCCACCCATTCTCCTTGCTTGGCCCTGCAACAGTCCTGTCTCTGCTCCCAACTCTGACACGTGCGTTTGTTTGGCCTTACTGTGCATCAGGCACACGAACTTGGGTTCAACAGCAATTCATTATTCCATCCTACTACTTCAGTGGGTACATTATACTTTGAATATCATTTTCGTTCAGAACAGTGCAGGTATTGCCCCATCGTATTTTGCGAGGAAGTCTTGGGTATGAAAAGTTTGGCTTTGATTCTGTTGTAAGTTTTCTGAGTTGTTTTGCTTTGCTTTGTGTCCTGTCTGGATTTAAAATACACATGCCATTGATTCTGGTAGTGATGTTCTATTAACTCTTCACGAGCAATGAACTTGCAGATACTGAATGCCATTTACGAGGGGAGAAACACAGGGTTAGGTTCCTGAGAGCCTCTGGTCACAACATTTCATCAACTGATCAATACACGTGTGATCTCGTTTATTCTGTGTTTCTTTGGAAAGACACCTTATTTACCATATATTGTTGATTCCTTAACACTGGACTCATAGCAGTGTAAGTCATGCCTGAACAAAGTCTATGGAGCGCACGCATTTTCTCCATAATGCACACCACGGGCTTCTTGTGCTCAGCGACATCAGATAGCACTATAGCACTGCACATGGGGCCACTGTAAACGGCAACATCACTGAAATAAACCACAAGGATGCCAAAACAGGGCACTAAGTAGACCACAAGTGCAGGCTCATGTTTACAGTGTGGGAGCTGAAACAAGAAGACACAGTGTGCCTTGCCTGACCAGCTGGGCAAGTGTGTGTCTGGTGATACAAATCTTTCACCACCGTGTGCATGTCCACCAATGCCAGTGAAAGAACTGCAAGCACTGATCTTGGGGTTACATGTAAATTTTAGTGCAGACACAAAATTTTGAATCAGATTAAAGGTATGTTTTCTTTCTTCTTGGTGCTCAGAAATTTCACGGTGAGGCATACGGTAGGTCTATTTTTATTCACCATGCTTAGCTTTCAGTGGGGTTTTAGGATGCAGGCATATCTTTTCTGTGCACCATTTCTTTGACCTTTTCACCTCTCTGTTTGCTCTGATCATCCTTTTGGAAACATATACTACTCACGAGTTAGAAAGGTAAATGGGAGTAGTGGTAGGAAGAAGAGAAAAATGTTTGTGAAAGATTCCAAGGAATGAGGAAATAGTTAAAACACTAATGAGAAGGGGATGGTAATGAGATTTCAATGGAAGGAATGGGTAATCATATTAACGATTAAAGAAAACTTTTATTGCTTCCATGTGTCAGGCAAGGAATCAACCACGCTGTATGAAGGCATTAACTGAGTTCTCCTTTACAGCCCCAATCCGCAGACGAGGAAAATCGGGCTGAGAGAAGGCAAGGAATTTTCCCAGTGCCCCACACCAGCCAGCGGCACAGCTGCACTGGAAGCCAGGTCTGTCTAACTCCACTGGACACGCACTAAACTCACGCCTTCTAGATTGCGTAGGGGAGCAAAGCTGGCCACCCCCAAAGCTCTGCCTCTTTGGCATGAGGATTATTTCTAGCCGAGAACAATCAAGGCCCGAAAGACTCAAAAGGAACGTCTGACCTTCCCCTAACTGCATGAGGAATGTAGACAGAGGAGCTGCCCCAGGAAGGGAGCCGTCACCCTAGATAACGATACCGTGAACTGGGTGTGTAGGTGGGGAGGAACCCAGCAAAGTCTGCCTGTTACAATCCCTCTCTGTGTCCCCCTGTCTCTGCAGGCCCAGCAAACACTTGCTTACGAACACTTGCTCCTCCGTCTCCATGGCAACTGCCTTCCTCCCCTTTGAGGTCCCAAACCACTACCCCAGCAGGCTCTTTTGTCTTAACTGAAGACGGTATTTAAGCGGAGGGGTTCTGCCATTTTGGCGAGTGACTGAGTTTTCCTGGGTCTCTCCCATGTGTACATGGTATTAAATTTTGATTTTTCTCCTGTTGATCTGTCTCAGGTCAATTTAATTCTTACATCAGACAGAAGAGCCTGGAAGGACAGAGGACACAGGTCCTTCACTCCCATTCCCCACAAAGGTGTTGCACAAACACTCTGGTTTGATTCCCACCTCAGAGAGCTCCTGCAGGTGTGTACTGCGAATACCCTCAGAGTATTCCCTTGAGGGACTCAGCGTAACGTACTCAATAACTCACCCTTTATGGGACCCTTTTTTGTGTCTCACTTTTCCGTTCACCTACCAGGCTTTAGACAGCACGTCAGCACTACATTTGGGGGTCATTTTAAACAGCAAAACCACTCAAATAAGGCACAAAGTTCCATAGCATGGCACTCACTAGACAGCACAAAGGACACTATTTACAGTGTGCAAGCTGGAACAAGAAGGCAGAGCATCACCTGCCCAACCTAAGCTGGGAAAGCAAGTGTCAGGGACTCAAATTTTTCACCACAAATTTGAGGTTACCTCTGCAGAAAGTTACTTGTACTGCAATCCTTGCTTTGGGCTCTGCTGGTGAGAAAACCCAAACTAGATCAGTGTTACTCTCAGGATTCCAAACTAGATAAATGGAGACAATAATTCGATGAGGGCTAGACTCAGACTAGCTCGTCCATGGCTGTGTCCCTTCTGCCTGGTCCAAAATCTGGGCGGGTGTAGGTCTCAAGAACTACTATTTTTTATTCAAGTATACTTTACTTAAATATTACATTAGTTTCAGGAGTACAACATAGTGATTTGAGAGTTTTATAGATTATACTCCATATAAAGTTATAATAAAATATTGGCTCTATTCCCTGTGCTGTACATTACATCCTTGTAACTTATTTATTTTATACCTAGCAGTTTGGACCTTTTAATCCCCTTCACACCCATCTTGCCCCTCCCCGTGTGATAACCACTAATTTGTTCTCTGTATCTGTGAGTTTGTTCCTGTTTTGTCATATTTGTTCCTTTGTTTTATTTTTTAGATTCTACATATAAGTAAAAACATATTTGTCTCTCTCTGTCTTACTTACTTCACTAAGCATAATACCCTCAAGAATTATTTTTCAATCAATCATTTGCAAAAAGTGCAAATGACTGATAGTCTGTTTCTTTGCCTATCCATACCTTTCTTTTGTGAATGTGAAACTACATCAGCTCAAAATTTAATGTGAGAGGTCAAACAGGTCAGTACAGAAGCCCACTGACCATCTGGTTGACTTTTTAAACACCACAGAAACTGTGATTTGAACACCAAAGTACCTCTGACTGACAATACTGAGGCTCTGATGAGAGGGACAAGCATCGGTGGATTCTAAGGAGTCAGGGTCGAGAAAAGTGAAGTCATTTTTTTCATATCAGAGGCCAGAGTTTATGGAAAGATTGGTGATGGCATCACAAGTATATTTCCTACCAAAAGAAACAAGTGTGTGAGCAGAAGCCTGGAATAAAGTAATCTCACCAGACTCTACTGTACTTGGTCAGGACGCGTCCATTCTTTCCAAGCCCCGGGGGTTTCTGCCGTCCCAGTGTTTTCACTTCCTCCCCCCCCCCACCCCCACCGACTATTCCTTCTCTGTGGGGATGTGCAGGCTTCTTCCGTCACCAGCCTTTAAAAGTGGATGTCCCCACTGCTCTTCTGTTCTCGCCATCCTACCCAAATCCTGGGTAAGCCCACAGATGTGTCTAACTCCTTCCTATACATGACTGACTTCTAAATTTATTTATGACTTTATTCTGATTTCTAAATCCATATTTCAAGTTATCAACAAGGCATCGCTACCTGAACCCCCAACAGAGGTCTCACATTCATTAAATCCTCCCCCTGGCTGATTCCTTCACTTCTACCCGCTTCCCCACATGTGCCATCCTTCCTGTGTTCCCTGCTTGGGCCAAGCTGAGGAAAGGTCACAATACCTTAGTCTCGGGACAATCTCTGGCCTAAACCATGGACTTGCAAGCGTTTCTAGTGGCTGTCGTTTTCATGACGTAGTGCCCCCGTCCACAAGGGATACGCTGTAATAATCACAGTGGATGCCTGAAACCATGGATAGTACCAAACCCTATAGGTACACGCCTGTACATACACACCTATGATAAAGTTTAATTTATAAATTAGGCACAGAGATTAGCAACAATAACTAATAATAAAATAGAACAATTACAACAATATATTGCAATAAAAGTTATGTCAGTGAGGTCTCGCTCTCGGAATATCTTGCTGTACACATTGAATGCCTTCTCCAGCCTAACTAATCACTTATGCACAGTGGCCGTCACCTTTGCAGTCTGAGGGACAAGAGCCAAACGAGCACAAATTTCTTTTTCCTGCTTCACAATTTCACAGACAGAAGGTTACTTCTTGCTGTTGATCTTAGCAAGCTCAGCATATTTTTTTTCTTTATTGAGAACATTCACCGTTTTGCTGAAAGGAAGCACTTCATGAATGCTCTTTGGCATATGTGAATTGCCTGCATCACTACTCTTGTGCTTTGGGGCCATTATAAAGTAAAATAAGGGTTACTTGAACACGAGCGCTGCCATGACACTCAACCTGATAACTGAGGCACCTACTAAGTCACTAATGGGGATTCACTGAAGACAGGGATGATTCCCAGCCAGGGAGAAGGAGCAGGATGGTGAGAGATTTCCCCACACAACTCAGAGCGGCGTGCAATTTGAAACTCATGACTTCTTTATTTCCGGACTTTCCCAATTAACATTTGCCGACCTTGGATGACGGCAGGTAACTGAAACCCCGGCAACAGAAACCAAGGATAAGAGGACCACACCAAATCCTACCAAATCACGGTACACACCAAATCCTACCGGTCACCACCCTAGTGAACCAGACCTTCTGAACATGTGCCTCTGTGGGGATGTTCAGAGGCTGCACTGGACGAGCCTCTTCATTCCTCTGTCCCCACACGTGCACGGCACTTGTGGTCGTCTCTTTTCTGCTCCCCCAGGCTACCAAGGCCTTCCATCTCTTTCCCTAGTCCATCCTCTGTACTGTTAACGGAACAGCCACTCGAGTATGCGAATATGGCTGTGCTAGTCTCTGGCTGACAATTCCTCCTCAGAGGTTGCCTATGTCAGTAAGGACGAAGTCCACGTGGATTTTCATGGTGTAGCGTATCTTTCATGAACTGGCCCGCTGAAGTTCTTCTCCTGCTTGCTGTGTGCCTGCCCATGTGTTTCGTGCCATAGACATACTTAGTTATCTCAAAGTCTCCGGTCCTAGACCCGTTCCCATGGACACTGCAGATATGTCTCCCGCCATCTTAAGATGCATTTCCCGGGCCAACTCTTTCTACTTAAGGCTTAGCTTAAAACTCTCTCTTACGGACCTAGAGATGATCATACTAAGTGAAGTAAGTCAGACAGAGAAAGACAAATACCATATGACATCACTTATATGTGGAATCTAATTTTTTAAAAAAAGATACAAATGAACTTATTTACAAAACAGAAGCAGACTTATAGATATTGAAAACAAACTTACGATTACCAAAGGGGAAATGTGGGGTGCGGGTATGAATCAGGAGCTGGGATGAACACACAGGACTATATATAAGACAGATGACCGATGGGGACCTACTGTGTAGCACAGGGAACTCTACCCAATATTCTGTGATAATCTATATGAGAAAAGAATCTAAAAAAGAAGGAATATACGTATATGTATAACTAAATCACTTTGCTGTACACCTGAAGCTCACACAACATTGTAACTCAATTATGCTCCAATAAAATTAAAAAAACAAAAAAAACACAGCTGTACGTCAATTTCTCTGTGACTGTATATCCTCATATGTTTTCTCTTCACCTTAAATATACCGGCACTGAGTACTAATCATTTTGGTTTTATTTGTTTTCATAGGAATCATCCCACTAAAGACTACATTATCTGGGGACTTCCCTAGTGGTCCCGTGGTTAAGACTCTGAGCTTCCACTGCAGGGGGTATGGCTTTGATCCCTGGTCGGGGAACTAAGATCCTGCACGCCGTGTAGCATGACCGAATAAATAAAAATAGATGCAAAAAAAAAATCCATAATGAACCAAAAAGTCAAAATTTAAAAAAAAAAAAGACTACATTATCTGGAGAGAGGACCTTTCATCTTTCATCTTAGTTTTTGTTGAGTGTGCCAAGCACACACCTACTATTTTCTCAGAGGAAAATAAAAAAAAGGGGATGTTGACATTTTTCTCTCACCTTGAACTAATGTCTGACCTGAAATACCAAAAGAAGAGTCTGTCTTACTGGTAATGAAAGTATCTTTAGTCCCTCAAGTTACTTGCGTTGATTAAAGCTAGCACTCTCCATCCACACTTCCTCTTCAACCTCAGATCAAAACACTCAGTGCAATAAACAAGTTGTTTGGAAGATTTAATGTGGCTTCTGCAGGCCCCCAGTTAGTCTCCAGACATTAAATTGGGGAACTCCTGTTTAATTTACATCTAGACTTAGTACAGGAGTCACTGTGGTAAAGCAATCATTTTTGAAGACCCAGGAGTTCAAACGGAGCTGGGTTTCCAAAACATCATTAATGATGAGACACGGCTACAGCACTTCCTGAGAGTTCCACACAAAAAGGATTTAGAGCAGTTCAAATAGACTCATCGCTTCTGAGCTTCTGTTAGGAAAGAAAAACACAGACAAGAGTTCTTGACTCCCTTTACCAACTCTTTTCTGGTGATGAGGTCACAGGCTCACGAAGATGCTCGACTCAACATCACAGAACAGAGAGCCTAGGAAGTCAGGGCTGGTTGAAAACGAGACGCCTGAGTGTCTACTTGACGAACGTACTTATCACCAAATTGGGATTCTGACAAAGTTCGCTTTTGCTTCATTTGTTTTCCCCCATACAGTGGAAGGAGAGGAGCCTCATTACACATAACAAATGCATCAACAAATGCAGTTGCAATGACTTTAACGTGTAAGGATCATAAAGCCTGGACACAGAACTTGGTTTCCAAGCCTGGAATTTCTGATGAGAAGTTCCTCTCAACACTTGCCAACACGTATTCATGTTTTGTAACTCTCAGTTTTATAAGGAAAATTGCTTCTCTGTGACCTTTCCGGCCCAGACTAACAGCAATGGAATCGTGATAGCATCAGCATGGAAGAAAGAGTACAGTTAATCATGTACAAAGCAACTATCCAGCCCTGAGAAGCACTGGGCTGTCTGGCTGGGGTGAGGAGTACATACGGTCGGCAATATTCCATATGACAATGATCTGGGTCACCAAAACAAGTCTATTTTAACTGTTTAAGTCTATCCACAGGGGAAGATTTTTGTCTCTTTACTTTTATTTTAATGACCTTTTTGGGAAAATATGTTAACTAATACTTTAAAACACAGCCCCTTCTCCCCTTTTGAGTCTCTGGTGGGGAAGGATGGGTGATTATATTCCACACTGGTCAGATCACGGGGTATCATCACCACTGGTCCAGGTAAAGATCCTCTGCTCTTTATCATGTGTTTCTTTTCATCACTATTCCTCACCTCAATGTTGGAAACTATGTAATATGTTTCACAGGAGTTATTTGCTCATCTGTTTTTATGAAGTGTGTAGCGTTTTATGTGGGTTTCATGTTTATGTAAATCATATTGATATAGATCCCATTATATGTTCATATTTTCACCCCAAACTGTGCTTTTAACTTCTATCCAACTTTTTCCCTTCATTTGCTCACTGAAAGAGTGGTAGCTTCTTCCTGAAGTCACAACCACAAGGTTACCTTGAAGCTTCTGTATTCCCTTTTAGTTCTGCCATGAACTCTACAACCACAAGGAATTAGATTCCCCCAACAAACTGAGGGAGCTTAGAAGTGGATCCTTCCCTCGTCATGCTTCCAGATGACAACACACCCCACCGGATACCTTGACCATGTGAGACCCAAGCAGAGGACCCAGCCAAGTCACGCCCAGACTCTTAACCCATAGAAACTGGGACCATGTTTGAAGCTGTTCAGTGTGTGGTAATTTGTTACACAGCCACAGCTAACTGATACAATTTCTTATAGTGACTTCAGCCTCCTCAGAATCAACTCTCTGATCCAAAGACAACCTGGTGGAACAGAAGCACAGAAGCTCTTTGCTTCCCTTGGTCTTCACGGCTCCCTGATACACCAAGGTCTATGACCCAGGCACCTAATTCTCTTGACTATGATATCAAGTTTACAGCTCTGGGTTCACAAGGTTCAACTGTTTTGATTCAAATCAGTGACTTTGAGCAATTGACTGGCATTGTTTGTACAACAGTTATTAGAGCACCCATCCCATATTTATACAGAGAAGTTTAATGAGATCATTCGTGGACATCTTCAAAGCACCACTCAGCACTTAACAAGCACTCACCAAATAGTCACCATTAGGGTCACTGCAGTCTAACTAAATTTAATGAACGGGAGTTTGTGTGCCACAGAGAACACTAGGTTCTCAACAGTGGATGTTAAAGCTAAATGAATAAACTGAAAGAAATAACCATGTTGTTTGCTTGGGAGAGATGAATTGAAGGAAAATTACGGAATCCATCAAGACCTTCCACTTCTGGACACAAACAAGTGATTGGACTTTGTTCTCCCTTGACTTTTTGATTTCAAGTCTAAATCTGATTTGAATATTAGGTCTACGCATGTTTAGTCTTAGGCGTCTAGAGCATCATGGACCAGAGGAACCTTCTCCTCCCACTGGAGGGGATGGAACAGTGACAGGCAGACAAACATTTCACACTGAGCCTCGTCGGCCACTTCATGTTATTCTGAAGGTTTACCTTGTTGCAAACGCTTGAATCTCAAAATGCAAAACAGAGGAGCAGAAAAAGGGCCAATTCGAATGCCTCCCTGAATTAGGTAAATTTACAAAACAGTGTTTCGTCACATCAAAAGGAGCTGCATACCTGGAACTTTTCACCGTGACAGCTGCAGACAAGGCTGGCCTCTTTTCTCTTTCTCCACTCCCAGAGCCATGAAGCATCTTTCATCTTTTCCTGCAGAATCTTTCGTCCAACAGTAGCCACTTCCTGTTCTGACCCCTGAGCATGACTCGTTCACCCTGTGTTTGCAATAAACACACATTTTCATGAGACCTCCAGTTGTCTAATCTCTCCCAGGGTCATGCCAAATAGAACCGCAATGAAGTCTGTTTAAGAGACAATTTGGAACACGATAATACATTTCTGACATAAGACTAACCTTGCCATGAAGGATGGTGGTGGCACAAACTTATGAAAGTGGTTTCATACTTGGGGATTTACAAGGAACAGCAATGCGGGGGGAAAGAGCCACTCTCCACACAGCAGCATGATGCGAAGATGGAAAATGTGGACAGATCAGAGGGGAAAAAAGTGTATTCTGCTGGAGAAAAATTATAGTATCATGTAGGGGACGGATCATGATGGCTCTTAGGGCAAACATGGGCCCCCACCTAGTTTTGTAAATAAAGCTTTATTGGAACACAGGTGCACCTAGCTGCTTCCATGTCACATATCTCTGGATGCTTGCCCGCTACCCCAGCAGAGCTGAGTAGTTGAAACAAGGACCGTACAGTTCATAAAGCCTGATGTATTTACCATCTGACCCTTCACAGGAAACTATACTGAGCCCTACAGAGCAGGGAGAGCACAGGGATTTTGGAACCAGGGAAAGATTCAGATTCCACCTAGTAATTGCATCTTGTATTTTTGGTATTGTTGACAGGACTCAAACAGGTAGAACTACATCTAGCCCACAGCATTAGAGGTGCTTACCAAATGGCAGTTATTTTCCCATCCCCCATGTAGACAATTCAACAAAAAGCAAATCACCGTGTTTCCAAACCTCTCACAATGGGTATTATTTCAGAGAAAAGTAAACATAGCAAAAGACATCATGAGTCAGTGCGCTTCTGTGTGGATCAACTACATATTTTCTATATAATATTCACCAAAGTTCAGCTGAGAATTTCCCAGCTAGGATTTAATTTAATAAATTACCTTCCATCAGGATGGTAGGTAATTTATTAAACATTACATTTTCTGATAATTTTTGGAGAAGAAAATTTATTGAAAATTGGATCCCAAATACAGGTAAGGATATAACGGAAAATCAACGTGGATGGCCTACTATTTATACCTTTAGGTGAACGGGATCCTAAGAATATTATCATGGTCCTATGAGTTTTATCTTTGGTAATTCAATTCTAAGGTACAATTTAAATGGAATAAAGGTGACATTGTTCTTGGAACAAAGGAAAATGGCAAAGTAAAGATAACTAAAAAACTATAAATAGGTTGGAAAGGGAAAAAATACCAAATGTGGGTCAGGCTTTAGACTTGACTTTTATTTTTTGCTACTCTGAGCAACAGAGGCCGGGGTGAGCTACCAGTTCTTCTAAAAGCGGCCCTGCGTAAGGTCATGCAACAGCGTCTGTTGTTTCCACCCACCTCTGCCCTCCAGGGCTTCTCTTGTACCCCTGTGTCTGAGCATCGACATCCAGGAGACGGCCCTGCCTTTGGCACACCTCCTGCCCGTTTCATAACGCCACCTCCTGCTTCCTGGACAAATCCAACTGTTTTTCCCCAACTCACTCATCCTCGGCCCCACCTCTTCTATTCCACGCTGTTTCTGGTCCCAACGACACACCTTAAATAATATTCATTTGCCTAACCTTGATCTTGGTGGCAAATGAAAGGGGCATTTCTGTAGCACCTTTCACCAAAGTGTCCAAGAACTCTGTGAAGCCTGGCCAGCACGGAGGGCGTAACGTCTACTCAAAATCTCCAGCCGGTGACAAGGCAGAGCTCTAGGGTTTCCTTTGCAACGGGGTGCCAGCCCAGGGCCGCTGGCTGGGGAGTCCGGGAGTCAGTGTGAGGGACCGTGTCAGGCCTGGCAGTGGTCCTGCCCCAGCAGACAGCCAACAGCACCACGCGGGTGGGTGGGTGATGCCATCACTGGCCCACTGGAAGAACTCCGGTTGGACGAAATAAACATCATTGGATTAAACAGCCACTTGGATGATGGAACTGCCACAAAGAGGTAGCTCTGTGGGCAAGAGCAGACTTATTGATCGGAAACATGTGTTCAAATCCTACCGCTCAACGTACCAGAATGTGTGTGAACCAGCACGTCCGGGATGAAGACATCAGTCTTGGCTTCCGTCTTGCATATGTAAAATTGCTCCAGGAATGAATAGCCTAGGCTGTTTGTGTGCCAGGCTCTTCAACTGGGATCAAGACACAAAACATCGTTGCTGGGTAAGGAAGATGAGGTGCCCGGAATGTGAAATCTTCCAGAGAGTGGGGCAGGAGGAGAACCAGGCTGGTGCCAGAATACCTGCAAAACAGGAAAAGGACAAAGACTTAGCAGCAGTTTACATCTACTGCCTTTAGGTCTCTGACCAAGATCCCTGGAAGAACTTTTTCCTTCAAATGGAAATTTACCTCTTTGAATAGTCCCTTGGAAGAGGACCTCAAATTAGCAGAGAGTCTGCTGATGGGGACCATTTGCAATAGGGAGGCAACGCCCTTTGCCATAAATATTGAAGAGATTAAAAAATCGAATAACAGTAAACACACACCCCCCTCCTTAAGAAAATAAAAACTTCACTGAAACCTCGGTAACCCGTTTATCCCATCGACAATGAAGCTTGGCAGGTTGCTAACTGGAACAATTCAATTCAACAATTCAACAATTCTAATTCAACGTGTACATTTAAGAACATGTTCAAGCTGCAGTGATTCAATTTCACAAAACACGCATTCCATCAGGTCTGTTTGAGCGTGGCCTCTCCCGTGCCATGATCTTAGAGAAACCGGATTTGATTTATGAGGACTCCGAGGAGAATAGTCAGGGTTCGCCAGACCACCCCCCCTTCTGTTGTAATCACAGAGGACTCCTTGCTCTGTGGCGACCACACGCACAGTCCTGGGAGGGGTCCTCCAAGGGTGACGTGGGTGACAGCAGTTTGGCTGTTGTGTCTACATTGATTTTTTTTTTTTCTTTTTCATAAGAAAAAGGAGACTCACTTTTTATTTGGAAGTAAAATGTCTTTTTCCCTAAAGAAAATGACTTCTTTTTTCCATCTGTAACAATTCATTTATATCTCCTCAAAATTAGAGTTTTTGGCAGGCTTTCTTTACTTGCAGAAATACAAAACACAGAGAGTCTGCTATGAAATAAATAACTGAGAAGAAGCCAGAGCACACACGCATCGTCTTATTCCCCAAGACCCTCTCCAGTGAGATTCATAGGCTCCCTTGGTGGATATGGGTCTCCACTGGGAAAGGTCTACTCTTCTAGTCTCTGAAAACCATCCTGCTAATTCAAGGAGTGATTCGCCAGGTAGGTTTCAACTGGAATAAGCTTATGGAACATTTCAGATTGTGTCAACTGTGTTGCAACCAAGAGATCAAGAAACAGAAATGAGAGTGATTTCTCCGCCTTGACAAGTGGGATGGATTACGCAATGGATGATAGTTAATTAGTTACATAGTGTATAAGGATTCTGCAGCAGCCATGCCAGTTCTCTACATGGTAAATCAGGACCAAAGAATGTTTTGTAGCGTGGATAACTGGCTGTATTCACAGAAGAGAAAAAGATCTCTTATCTCAGAGAACCACCTGAGAGGAGCTGGTTTCTGAAGGACCTAGGGACCAGCTGGCTAGAAAGGAAAGTGTGCGGACCAGAGTTGCGAGATCAGAGATGCCAAACCTTTCCACCTTCTGTATGCCCTGTAGAGGCAGGCTGGGCTACTTTAGGATGGAACCCTAACTTATTTTTGCATGACAAAGAGAGCACTTCTATTTTCATTCAAAAAAAAACTTACCCTATGTGTTAGACTGGACAATTTTAAAAAGAAGTTTACTTAGCTGGCGTATAGTTGGACACTTCTGTTTTGTAGAATTCTACATTCTAATGTAGAATTTATCGGCCCCATGGCTCAAAGGTTTCCAGGTAACAAAATGAAGGTTCTTAAAGAAGGAGGCAGAGGGAAGAGTCAAACCCTATACCCTTCCCTCTGTGGGTCCCTCGGCCACAGGCTGGGGGAAGAAGAGACGTTTAGTATTGGACCCAAACTTGAAAGCGGGCGGGACCTTTCAATACCAGAAAAACGAGACTTCATCACAAAAAAATGAGACTCGTTTCCATAATTAGAAATGTCTGGAAAGCAATAAGGTATGGTCAAGTTGTCTTTAAGGGTTAGGAAAAGGTCCTTAAGATGTAACGTGTGACGGCAGCGTTAGAGAAAGACAAAGTGTCTTTTCCTCTGCGTCAGTTCAGAACTGCACAACCCACGAGCTCCATTTTCATCCTAGGAGACCACAGGCACACTGCTTCTCTATCTCCATCAAACCAACTTCTCCAAGCAGCTGGCAGTCTCACTGCACCTTACCCTCTGCGTCATCAAGCATTACCCCATCCGCTACTCTATCCAGCAAAGAAACTTGTTTCCATTATCGCCCTCCAAAGAGATTTTTGAAATGTTTTTCTCCTAATCAACACCCTGATTGACTAGCCTTACAATCCTACTCCTGGGCATGTATCCAGAGAAAAACATGATTCAAAAGGACACATGCACCCCAATGTTCGGAGCAGCACTGTGTACAATAGCCAAGACGTGGAAGCAACCTAAACGTCCACTGACAGAGGAATGGATAAAGATGTGGTACACGTATACGATGGAACATTTCTCAGCCATCAAAAAGAATGAAATCATGCCATTGGCAGCTACATGGATGGACCTAGAGATTACCATACTAAGTGAAGTAAGTCAGACACAAAAAGACCAAGATCATATGATATTGCTTATATGCGGAATCTAAAAAAAAAAAAAAAGATACAAATGAACTTATTTACAAAACAGAAACAGACTCACAGACTTACAGAATGAATTTATGGTGACCAGCGGGGCGAAGGGTGGGGGGAGGGATAGACTGGGAGTTTGGGATTGACATGTACACACTACTACATTTAAAATAGATAACCAACAAGGACGTATGGGAAAAAATACAAAGCAAAACAAAAAACACCCCGTGAAATTCTAATACTATGGATTTCCCTGCATCTGTTTATATACTGTATTATGTCATGCTTTATACATAATAAGATTTCTTTCCACTCTCTGTCCCCAAGAACATTTTCTGAGGATGCCTGCCTTAGGCAACTCTCTGACTCCCTCTGCCTCAGGTAAAATAAAGAAGTGAGTCTGGAGTTGGTGGTTTTCCGTGTTGTATACGAAGGAGGCATAGGGTTGCACAGAGTAGCTGCACGACCACCCAAAGGAGTGCCGGCGAGGCGCCATTTTGCCCATCAGCCACAAGGGCCACCATCCACCCACCCCATACCCTGCATGCACACAATGGAGGGGGCCTTCCAATTCAACCTCAGCAGCTCTGCTGTCATAGGTCTCCACTTTAGGGTTCTCTGCTTTATGCCAGTTTATAAAATTGCTTCAGGGTTTTTAAAAAAAAGTGAGAAGTCCTTTTGTCCCAGTGTACCTGAATGGCCCGCACACTTTCAGCTTCCGGCTCTGTTTAATAAGGTGACAATGCCAACGTGAATTTTACTAAAAAGGCAAGTATGTACTCATAAAGCCTCAAAAACATTGGTGGGATCCCACCAGACAGGGAAAATGTATCCTTTGTGGGGACTGTTCTGTGTGCCCCTCAGATCACTCCCACTGGCCCTTTGCTGATAAGCCCCACTCCATTCACCCCTGGAAGAGTCCTGCCACTGATGCATATTTATAGCTTTATATATATTTTGGAAAAAAATTGAACTTATAATATAGCATGTAGCTTTTTTGGATTTCATTACATTTCAACTGCATTACATTCAATGGACTATAATGCATTACATTTCAGTGCTAATTGAAATTAAAATATGACAACTCTGTGACATTTGATTATGATCTATCTGGGCCTTATTTCATGGTGAGCAAACTTCCATGCAAGAGGTCAACACCGTAACAATTTCACTGCTCTTCCCATTTGTACAGCTTGCAGCAGGATGATCCAATCAACCACATCGTTCAGTTGATTTGACACAAAAGCGATAGAACTGCAGACCCAGATCCCCAGTGTAAGTCTACCTGAAGTTCTTGCCCTGCTATGAAGAGCTGTTAAGCAGGAACAGACATATCTTCTTGTTAATGAACGAGACGTCACGGGAAAACAGAGCGGGGAGTGACTGACTCGGCTTAGAGGCTCCTGTGACAGGGTCAGGTGATTTTGAGCTGGGTTTTGTAGGGTCTCGCCAAGAAGAGAATGCAATAGGATTCCAGATACAGGAAATGCCTTGATTAACACATCCCAGGAGGCTTCCCGTGTATGGTATTGCCATCTAGTTCTTGGATTTTTCAGGCAAAGTTGATATGAGACGTGGCAGGAAGGGGCGGGGGATGGGAGCAGGGCTAGTGGAGAAAAGAAACCACTCGGTAAGCTTTCCTCATCCTCAAGAATTTTACACAACGGCAACATGCCTGAGGTTTGCCCTGTAGGTGACGGCAAGTCCCTGACAGCTTTACGCAGGGGAAGAGGTTTGTTTTTTATTACTTTGGCAAGTCCAAAGTTGCACAAAATGTAGACAGTAAGTATAAAAGCCATGCAGTGTGAGTGTGTCAAGGTTGGGTCTGGCGATTCTTACATCCTAGACTCAATATTACGCAGAAGCCCACGCCACTGAACTGAGTCCTACCAAGATTTCTACTGAGGGTAATATGATTAAGTTCCACTTAAAATAAAGCCATTTGCAATCATTTAAATACAACTGACCCAATATTTGGTTTTAAGTATTTCTCTGAGCAGAGATACTTGCATATAGATATAGGTATAAATCAATAGGTGAGGGCGAGGGAGAATACATATATATCTATGCGTATATTTGAAAAATGACAGATTTTATGCTATTTTAATTCACTGACAAAAGTCTTTGAAAGGTTTTGAACTCCAAATGAAACTACAGAATTTAAATTCCAAACAAGAACAGTGAAATAGCGAATTCAGGAGAAAAACTTCAGGCAGAGCCCTAAAGAGATTTGAAAATTGCAGAATTTCTTTAAAAATTCAGCAACCTACAAATCTCAGACAACCGTGAAGGGTATTCTCTATTGAGTCTAGTACTAGATTGGATCTTGATGGATACAATTATACAATTAACTAAGGAGCTGTGAGTTTATTTTGTTTTGATGAGCAAGAGAGATTTTGCTCTAATTATAATCTGTGCCAGCTGGCCAATTCAGGTCTCTTCCCCTCTTTTGATTTTCACAAACCAAGTATGTGCGTTCTACACACCATGCTGGTAACCAGTAAATGTTGCCTGTAATGCATACTGTTTGGCAGGACATATGTGAGCATTTCCATACATCTAATTCCAGCATGAGTATTGTACTCTGGGTGGAAAAGTTCTTAGCATTTATGAGATCATTGCCAATTACCATGTATATCTTCACAGATAACTTCGTGTTCAAATGTAAGCAAATCCACGCGCACATTTTCCAACTGGACGCATGATGGCAGGCTCATAGCGCATGGTTGAGAGAGAGTATGTACAAGCTCCATTACTCTGATGACTGATCAAATATCATCAATTTAATCATCTTTCAAATTACACTCTCCTTACAAAAGTAGAGATTTTTGTTTCTTTGCCATATATAGAAAGCTGAAAGCTGTGATTCTTCCAACATGGAAAATAAGCTTGAGCTTCTTAAAATCAAATTAATTTTTGTAGTGGCTCTTCCTTAAAAAAATTAAATATAGAAGAACAAAACCAAAGTTTATCGAGAGAGATGGATAACTTACTTCGTAGAATGACGTTCTACTTTACAAGAAGATTCACAGCAGGATTCCTTGAAATATTGGACATACCTAGTGCCCACACATGTGGAAAGAGTTAAAAGTCATGATCTGGAAATCATCCGTTGCATTATATTATCAAGTAAATCACATAAACTCATTTATGTTTAAACTCTGCCAGCGTCTAGCATTTCTTCTTCTTAGTGTCTGCCCACATTGATTGAGAAAGAGAGTTACACAATGTTGCCCATAGCTGCTTATAAACTTCTGAGAGCCACTCGAGAGAATCTATTTCAAAGATACTCAGCGTAGGCTGAATAAATGGTTTGATGAAATAGCTTGGGGAGTGGAACCATTTCCAAATCTAAAGTCTTTTCCATCCATCTCTTTCCCAGGAGGTTTACTGGCCACTCTTTGGACATGACCTATGCTAAATGACCTCATGTACCGGAGCTGCCTGTCCAATCACTGTTAAACAGAAGTGACAAAGTTCTAGCAGATGATTAAGCCAGGAACATATGCTCATCCTATGGAACTGGATGCTATTCTCTGATGAGCTTAGAGACATAACATTGAATATAGGAAGATGCCAAGGATGATCTAACTGGACTTGGACTTAGCTGAGGGGCCATGTTTATACTAGAGGTAATAGGGAGCTCATCATCTGATGAAAAATCAAATAAGTTATCTGATGTATACTGAAAACTGAAAAAACAAGCAGCAAGGAACGTCATAGCACTATTGTTATGAAAATAACATGGGGTTGTGTTTTTGATTAAGGAGATGTGGAAGAGTTTGTTCATAGCTCACTCAGGCCAGGGAGCAGATTTCCAGGTAAGGTGGGACACAGAGTGCACTTTAGATCATCCTGCTTGACTTGTGTCATTTCTTTAAACAACAGACACACGGAATATTTCTAATCAGACACATTTTAAGGAGGCTGTGTCATTTACTTTCTGATTCCTTAACTTACTTAAATTTTCCCGTTACAACTGCCATGTCACCTTTCTTCAAATACAGAGAAATTGGGGGTCTTAGCTCAGGCTGCTACAACACAATCTCACATACTGGGTGGTTCAGAAACAACAGAAATTTATTTCTCACGGTTCTGGAGGCTGGAAGTCAGATCAGAGTACGAGCATGGTCGGGTTCTGGTGGGGACCCTCCTCCTGGTTCACAGACAGAAGAATTTGGGGTACACAAACATTCAGTCCATAACAGTTAGTCTTTAATAAACTTTAGTAACTAAAAGAAGAATCACTGATTAGAAATTATTTGCTTTCACTGATTCAGATTAAGTTGCCTTTAATACACAAACATTCCTTTAAAATGACTCTTTAGAAGTCATTGTAACTCTTCATGTTTGACAGTAGATGATTGACTAGATAAAATGATAGATTACACAATAGATTAGATAGATAGACACACAGAGAGAGGGGGAGAGAAGAAAGAAGGAAGGAGAGAGGGACGGAGGGACAGAATGAAGGAAGGAAGCAAGCACGGAAGGAAAGAAACAAGGAAGAAAGAAAGAAAGGAAGAGAGAAAGAAAGAAGAAAGAAATAGTCATCCTGGGTTCCTCCCAAAAGAAAGCTTCAAAAAACAACTTTTGTGCAGGTGGCTTATTTAGGTGGTGATCTCAGGAATCAGGGTAAAGAATGGAAAGCGTTGTGGATAAATGGGGCTAATCCTCCCCTATCTGCTTAGGTCTGTATAGATATGCTTTTGGGATTTCACCTTCAGGTGGAGCATTTACAGTTGACCCTAAACAACTCAGGGGTTAAGGGCACTGACCCTCTAAACAGTGGAGAATTTGCATACAACTTTACAGTCGGCCCTCTGTATCCATGGTTCCTCCATATCTTCGAGGTTCTGCATCCTGGATTCAACCAACCGGGCATCCTGTAATACCGTAGTATTTATTGTTGAAAAAAATCCATGGATGAGTGGACCCGTGCATGTCAAACCCATGTGGTTCAAGGATCAACTGCATCCAACAGCATTCAGGCAGTACGGACTGTGGGCTGTCCCAGGGGTGTTAACCCCCTTCACTTCTGGGTTAGGAAGCACGCTCAGAGCTCTTCCCTGCGGTCCTACAAAGCACAGATCTGAGAAGGACCAAGGGAGAAGGCACAGGACGAGCAGTGCGGACTTCTGAAGGACAATGTCGTCAGGAAGAGTGAATCAGCCCGCAAGGAATGGCTCAGCACAGCAACCGCTGGGCTCCCAGGGAAGGAAGGCCAGTGGCTGTGTGGGTGCCACCCAGAGGAGGGGTCAGATACAGAAGATGCAGAATGTACGGGTGCTTGGTTTCTGAGAGGCATTCTTCCTGTTGACAGTGGTGCTGGTGTCTTGTTTTAGTGACTAAAGTTCATTAAAGACTAAGTGTTATGGACAATGTTTGAGCCACAATCACGACTCAGAGGAGGTGACTCGCCACTCCACTTGGACAAAGCAAAGATCAGGGCGCTTCTGAAAGATCTTGTGTGTCATCATTGCTAAGCCATATCCATCAGCCGTAAGAAAAACAGAGGCGAAAACAAGTTTTCTTTTTTTTTTTTTTTTTTTAATAAATTTATTTATTTATGGCTGCATTGGGTCTTCGTTGCTGTGCACGGGCTTTCCCTAGTTGTGGTGAGCGGGGAATACTCTTGGTTGTGGTGAGCGGGCTTCTCATTGCAGTGGCTTCTCTTGTGGAGCACGGGCTCTACGCACACGGGTTTCAGTAGTTGTGGCACACAGGCTCAGTAGCTGTGGCTTGTGAGCTCAGTGGTTGTGGCTCGCGGGCTCTAGGCGCACGGGCTTCAGTAGTTGTGGCACGTGGGCTCAGTAGTTGTGGCTCGTGGGCTTCAGTAGTTGTGGTGCACGGGCTTAGTTGCTCCACGGCATGTGGGATCTTCCCAGACCAGGGCTTGAACCCATGTCCCCTGCATTGGCAGGTGGATTCTTAACCACTGTGCCATCAGGGAAGCCCCCAAAGGTGAAAATATACTTTTTTAGTCATTAAAATCGATAGAAATTTCTGTAGCATAATTGGTCTGCATCCTAAATGTAGTGATCTCATCAAAGATAACTTATGCCATTTTCTGACATGGTCGCATTTTTATCACATCATTTCTTTAAGACAGTGGAAAAAAGCATAAAAATCACCAGTCTGTTTTTCAAATGCAGTATTCAAATAGGAATACAAATACATAGTGTTTATTTTAGATTCCACCAACACCCAAAAGGATCATATAACTTGTGTATGGCCAGAAAATAGAAAAATTACTAATATTCTTCCAAAGGTTGAAATTCATTATTAGGCGTTTTTGGGTTCTTATTAAGGTTCTGTCTCCACAGGACGCCAGATATTATGAATGAGTCAAGAGAGCGTGAAAAATGTGCAGGAGGGGTAAAATTAATATGAAAGACAGTCATGGTATTATTTCATATGGATTTTAAAAAGACTAGCATGATATAAAAATTATCTTGTACATTTATATGCATTGTCATAAAATTTGAGCATCTTTTCTTCACTGAAATTCAAAAACAAAATTACAGTGTTGCTGCTGGACGCTGCTCCCTGTAAATCTTCAAGAATTTGAGGGATATCCATTTGTCCTGTAAGAGTTAAATAGTTCTGCCTTGTAGCAAAGACATATAGAAAATGACTTTTTGAGGTCCCTTGCAGCGTTTTAAAATATCACTGAAAATTATTTCAGGAGCCCATAGAACCATTGCTTTTTCTATTTGTAATAAATAGGCTATAAGAATAACGCTTTAATGATGGTTTCTGGATCATTCAACCCATCAACAGGGTCTTGGCATCTAGTCTGACCTTTCCTTGCCTGGGTTGGGTGGCCCCGTGGAGCACTGTCCAAGGGTCTCAGTGGATTGACTGAGTTTCCTGACTCAGCCTGAGACTCTCCGTGCAGGGACAGAGGGGTTTCCATGTTTAGGTAATAGGCCGAGGAGTTCTATACGACACAATCCACTGGCACACACTTCCAACGCACCATCTGGTGGGGTTTTCTTTGTTTTTTAATGGTACCTGAGTCCCTTACAGTCAAGAGTCCTGAAACATCAGTGTCTAAGACTTCATTATTTTTTTAAAAATCCTGAGATTTCTCTTAAATTATGTTGGCAGTATAAGAGCGTTGCAGGTACTGAAAGTTACAAAGGAATAAGATTTCAGAGGCACGACAGAAAGCGAAATAGTACAATATCATTATCACCACCAAATTTTAGCACTACCTGTCAATTCTTCATGTGTTAGAAAAATGTATAGTGATGGTCTTATTTGGGTTTTTTCCATGCACCCCAATGTTCACTGCAGCACTATTTACAACAGGCAAGACACAGAAGCAACATAAATGCCCATCAGTGGATGGATTAAGAAGGTGTGGTACATATATACACAAGGGAACATTACTCAGCCATAAAAAAGAATGAAATAATGTCATTTGCATCAACATGGATGGACGTAGAGATTATCATACTCAGTGAAGTAAATCAGACAGAGAAAGCAAATATCATATATCACTTACATGTGGAATCTTTAAAAAATGATACAAATGAACTTACTGACAAAACAGAAACAGACTCACAGACTTAGAGAACTTACGGTTACCAAAGGGGAAAGGGGGGGGGGCAGGGATAAATTAGGAGGTTGGGATTAGCAGATACACACCGCTATATATAAAATAAACAACAAGGACCCACTGGATAGCACAGAGAGCTATATTCAATATCTTGTGATAACCTATAATTGGAAAGAATCTGAAAAAGTATTATATACAAGTGAATCACTTTGATATAGACCTGAAACTAACAAACATTATAAACCAACTAGACTTCAGTAATAAAAAACAGTTTGAGGGCAAGCAGCTCATCCAGGAGGCGACTGCGAGAATCACGATGAAAGAATGAGGCAAGGTCGGAAAGGAGGGGAAGTGACAGGACTAGTAACGGGTATGCTGAGGAGCGGGAAGCCGCCGTGCACGACGAAGCTCAAGCCCCAGGGAACCTCTGCGAGACGCGAGGAACGGGTCTCAGAACGTCTTCCTCCGGGGACAAGGAATATTCATCCTCTACCTCCTACCCCTCTTTATCTGCGGTTACTGCGGATTAGGGTTCACCAGGGACCTTACTCCCCAGCACATGCAAAGGCCAGGAATGCTCTAGCAGCCAGAGACGGCCTTGGTCTGGGGAGATGCAGGTGCACGAGGTGAGAAGCTGTGGACGCGTGAAGAAATTGCTCACCAAGATACACACGGCCTGGGAGATAGCTGGAAAGGACTTCCGGGGTGGCCTCAGGCTGCACTAACCCACTCAGTCAATTATGACACAGCACTTACTTCACGGAAGACCATGTGCCAGATGTGGGCACCACAGGAAACAAACAACTTCATTCTCTTCTTCTTCTCCTCTTGGCAATTTTCTAATGCTCCAAATAAAAACTTCAATCCCTCTAGCCAGGCTTTCCCCACCATCCAAATTTAGGGCTCTCTCTTTTCTGTACCCCACAGCATTTTGGTCACATTTCCATTTTAACACCTACTGTGCCACATAATTGAGTAGGTGCCTTGTCTCATTTATCCAACACTCAAAAATGTTTTTTGAACTAATGAATGAGATGGTCACTGTGTTAGTTTTCTATCACTGCTGTAACTAGTTACCAACCACAAAGGTAGTGGCATAAGACAAAGGAATGCTGTATACTTCTGGAGGTCAGAAGTCCCACACAGGTCTCCCGGGCTACACCTGAGGTGTCAGCAAGGCTGTGCTCATTCTGGACGCAGATCTGTGTCCTTGCTACTCCCCGCTTCTGGCTGATGCCCGCACTGCTTGGCTTGTGGACCATTCCTCCCTCTTAGAGCCATCAGTGCTGCCCGTCCCCGACCATCCTGGCACAGTCACATCCCTTGTCTGACTACAGCTCACTGGGTCCCAGAGACTGCAAGGAGAGATGTGCGAATCCAGTAACCCGCAGGTCTTTACTCCGTTCTACAGGGTCCGTGGTTGCGTCCTCTGGGCAAAGTATTGCCAGTGAAAGCACAGCACTGCTCTTCTCTTCTCGGTAGAAGGAGAGGCAACCCCAACCCTTGGTTTCCGAGTTTTCTCCCCACTCCTTTCACTCTCCTCTTCCTTTATGATACTTTGGCCAAAGAGGAGTGTGCAACATGATTGTCTGCAGTTCATAATTCTGTCTATAACATTCACCAGGTGATTTCCTGCCTCCTACGCATCTGTGCTGGTCGAATGTGATGCTACTTCATGGGTTGAAGAGGCAAGCCCCGGGCACAGCAGGTCGGAGATCATTGGCTTGCGACACTTTGTAATGAAGGGGTAACGCTCTCATGAGTTCAGGAGGGCCCCTCTTGCGGAAGAAAGGATCCCAGGAACGGCAGTAACCTTATCAAAGTACTCCAGCGAATGCTGGTTATCACACCATGTCCTTCTCCTCACCCCCACCAAGTGGTGTCGAAGGCAGTATTAATATAGCAGCATGCTGTTACCACTAGTATTAAAAGGAAAGTCCGACACACAGTTCAGCATTAACCGTGCACACACACACACACACACACACACACACACACACACACATATCATGAAGGTATGGGATTTAGTGTAATATTTTTCATTCTGTATTGAGTGATAATAGAGATACTGTGATATGAAAAAAAATTAATTGCAGCCTCAATATGAAATACCAAACCTGATTATTTAAAAATATTAGTATGCATTAGAATAAAAATGTTAGATATTAAATATTTTATAAATGGATTATAAATTGTGATAATGATAGGAAAATTAGCAACAGGTATCTCAGAATAAACGTTTAACCCCAAAGGGTAGCAACTAAAACCACTATCACATATTCAAAAATGCCTCCCATGTGCATTCAAAATGACTTCATGCGTATTATTTCCTATTTACACGTCATACCTCTTCAAGCTAGGTTCCCCTTGTATGGATGGGAAAACGGAGGCCCAGAGAAGTTAAGACGCTTACTAACCATCACAAAATAACCAGGTCCTCCAGCTGTACTTAAAAAGGACCTGAAGAAGTTAAGTTAATTATATTTTAGCCGAAGCTCTTGATGGCAAAGGACCATGAATAATTACAGGAATTATTTCCCTTTTTGTAATAGGCTTTGTTTTTTAGAGCCGATTTAGGTTCACTGCAGAATTGAGCAGCAAGTAGAGAGAGTTCCATATACAGCCTGCCCCCTACACACCTACAACGTCCCCCTTTAGCAATATCTTCCACCAGAGTGGGACATTTCTTATCATCTGTAAACTTTCACTGACACGTCATCATCACCCAAATTCCAGAGTTTACATTAGGGCTCACTCTCAGTGTTGTACATTCTATGGGATTTGACAAATATATAATGACATGTATCCACCGTTAAAGTATCATGCAGAAGAGAAGCACTATCAAAGAGTATCAATCCTCTTCACTCTGTTTATTCAGAATTATTTCCTTCTGAATGTTATATCCTATATTATTTTTTTACTAATTTTTTTAGAAGTCTTCACTGAATTTATTACATCATTGCTTCTGTTTTATGTTTTGTTTTTTTGCGAGGCATGTGGGATCTTAGCTCCCCGACCAGGGATCGAACCCACACCCCCTGCATTGGAAAGCGAAGTCTTAACCACTGGACCACCAGGGAAGTCCCAATCCTATATTATTTTTTTAAAGCCTCGTTAGATCACGGTTCTCTCAATTGTAAAATGAGGAATCAAATTATCCCTTTGTTTCCTACAAAGATAGTATGAATGCATTTGCAAATGGAAAAATCTATCTCATCTACAGAATTTTGAAAAAAACTATGGATCAGGTTTCTTCAATATCACATAAGTTATTCAGTATTAGTTCTAGCTCTATGAAATTCAAAGAAACCACATTGCACGTTGGCAGTAATCCAGAGTTACAGGCCTAACTCACCCACAACAGTCCCAGAAGGAAGCTGAAGCCATCTCTACAAAGTGCCCAGTCAGTTCAATCTAATATATTAAATGACAGCAAATATTAAAGACACAGCATTCCCTCAAGGCTCAAATTATATATCAATCTCAGGATGGATTTGACTTAAAGAAGGAATTAGGTATATGAAAATAAACAATTTTACTTCAAGCATGGAGTTGATAACAGAGTTACATGGAGCTACGGCTAATTGGTTACGCGTAGTTGATTGAACTAAAATTCACTGGGTGAGTTGTATGTAAGGAAAATGGAAAACAGTAAAAGAGGAAAAATGGAGACTTTTCATTAAGTACAGTCCTTGCTCTTAGAGAACGAAGTCGACAAATAAATATGTTTTTCCCCAAAGTATGCCAAACTTTAAATAAACCCTGTTATTTAAAGTTAATGGCTGCAATAAAGAATACTTTGCATTCAGTGTATATATGGAGCATGATTTGAAAGTTGGGTACTTCCAATTAAGATGACTAATGCCAGCTACTAAACTATTGAATAAAAGAACTACAAGTATGATACCAAAATGGGTCATGGAACTCTCACCCAAATGAAATTATAAAACCCTCTTTCTGTCCCATGGTTGTACAGTGTCTGAATTCCCTTCCATCAGTCGTGTCTTTGAGGCGAGGCAATTCTGTTTTGGGGAGGATGAGGTCGTTAGACCATTATTAGTCATCAAAAACCAGTGTAGTGCTCAATTGTTTATTCTCCTACTCAAAGAAAATTATCAAAGAAGCAGTTTTTAAGGTAAGCAGCACCTCATACTCATTTTTGTAATGTAATCAAAGATAGAAAAGTGCACTGTACACATTAGGTTTTGCTGAGTGGATGAATGACTGAATGGACGGATGAATGAGTGAATGGACGGATGAATGAGTGAATGGACACACGAGTGATTATTATATACTAGGACAAAGAGGCTTTTACAAAATTTCCCAGACTATTGGGAAGCAAAGAGAGGAGACTTCTCATGTGTAGCAAGAGCGTCACATATAGAATTACATATCCAAGTACTAAGAAATAAGTAATATCAGCAGGAGGTCGTGTGCCTCAGCTGAACTAGGTAGGCAATCAAGTCACACCGAGGTCAGCTGTGTGTATCCTATGCAAAGCTGCCCTTCTTGTAGTGCCTGTCTACAATGAGCAACTACCAAGCACTAGTTCTGCCTTCATCCACTAAAGTGTTTTATTGGAGAAAAGTCACTTTTGAAAGAAGAGATAAATTACTCATTTGCTTCCCAAAAATAAGCCTTCAAAATATCTGCCACCTGAAGACTTTACTAGACATTTTTCCAAAGAAGACATACAGATGGCCAGTAGGCACATGAAAAGATGCTCAACATCACTAATTATTAGAGAAATGCAAATCAAAACTACAAGGAGGTATCACCTCACACTGGTCAGAATGGCCATCATGAAAAAGTCTACAAACAATAAATGCTGGAGAGGGTGTGGAGAAAATGGAACCCTCCTACACTGTTGGTGGGAATGTAAATTGGTGCAGCCATTATGGAAAACAGTATGGAGATTCCTCAGAAAACTAAAAATAGAACTACCACATGATCCAGCAATCCCATTCCTGGGAATATACCTGGACAAAACTATAATTCAAAAAGATATGCTATGTTCATAGCAGCACTACTTACAATAGCCAAAACATGGAAACTACCTAAACGTCCATTGACAGATGAATGGATAAAGAAGATGTGGTACATATACACAATGGAATACTACTCAGCTATAAAAAAGAACAAAATAATGCCATTTGCAGCAACACAGAGAAAGACAAATACCATATGATATCACTTATATGTGGAATTTAAAATATGGCACAAATGAACCTATCTACAAAACAGAAACAGACTCACAGACATAGAGAAGGGACTTGTGGTTGCCAAAGGGGAAGGGGAGAGGAAGAGGAAAGCACTGGGAGTTTGGGGTTGGTAGATGCAGACTATTACATTTGGAATGGATAGGCAACAGGATCCTAATTATAGCACAAGGAGCTGTATTGAATATCCTGTGATAGACCACAGTGGAAAAGAATATGAGAAGGGAGTGTATATATGTGTACAACTGAGTCACTTTGCTGCACAGCAGAAACTGGCACAACATTAGTTCAATAAAAAAATTTTTTTTTAATCTGCCTCCCACTTGTAGAAGAGAAAAATCATAATCGTCACAGAATTATCAAAAATGAAAGCCTTGAGTGCGTGTTTGTAACACATGAACTTTGCCAGCTGATTCTATAGATAGATGCTAAAGAGAAATCTGTCAAACAAAAAGGCCTACATATATTTTTAATCCCCAGCTTTTAAAGAACTAATATCCCACATGTCACGCAGCTTGGCCAAAAAATAAATAAAGTTTAAAAAATAAATTGTTGAAATTAACTAAGCAAAATATGCCATGTACAGAGGCTTTAAATCATTCACAAAATAAAGGTGCATTGCCCTGCATATTCCTTGAATCTCAATCAGGGTGCTAAGATTTTTTTTTTTCTCTTCTTAATAAATTATCATTTCATTGCCATGGCACATAAGGCTCTCATTTTATCTCCATTTGTAGAATGGACAGAATGCTCTATTGTGAGTACACACACACACACACACACATTTTTAAATATTTTTTAGAGTAGTTGTAGGTTCATAGCAAACTTGAGCGGAAGGTGCAAAGATTTCCCATGTATACCATGTCCTGCCTCAGGCCTAGCCTCCTCAACTATCAGCATTCCCCAACAAATTATATTTGTTCTAACTGATGAACCTCCACTAACACATCATCACCACCCAAAGTCCATGGTTGACATCAGGGGTCACGCTCGGTGCTGTACATTCTGTGATTTTGGACGAACGCATAATGACACGCATCCATCTTCTAGCATCGTGCAGAGGGGCTGCACCGCTCCACCAACACATCCCTTCCTCCCCCCAACCCCTGGCAACCACTGATCTTTTTACTGTCTCCATGGTTTTGTCTTTTCTAGAATGCCATAGTAGGATTCATACGACATGTGGACTTTTCAGATGGGCTTCCTTCACCTAGTAACATGCTTATTAAGATTCCTTCACATCTCTTCATGGTTTGATAGCTCTTTTTAGCACTGAATAATATTCCACTGTCTGGATGGACCATAGTTCATCTATCCCCTACTGAAGGACGCCTCTGTTGCTTCCAAATTTTGGCAATTGTGAATAAAGCTGCTATAAGCATCCATGTGCAGGTTTTTGTGTGGGCAGAAAGCAGAGGCCTGAGCCATGAAATCAAGGGGTATCACTATTCTTTCTGAAGAGCTTTAGGGCACTTACCAAACTCATAAGCCCAATATCAACAACACACATAACACACACAGACACACACACACGAAAAACAAACCACAAAAAGACATACACGATGCTTGGCCTTGCTATGTAAACTTGCATACTACGTGTTAGTTACGTATTTCCCACTGAAGTAACCAGATTATCACTAAGTGTATGTTTTTCTTTTCTTTGAAAAGCAAACGAAAGCACGTTAATTTACTACGATTCCCCTTTTGTGGGGTATTTGAATTGTTATTATATTTTGAGATAAAGTAGGTCATTGTGCAAAAATTAGATTGATGACTTGCTTTGAAATAGCTGGCATTTCTGAAGGTTGACTATGAACCACCTTAGAGTACATTATTACACAAGTTGTCCGCAATAAAATTATGGAGTTTTGTGGCCGTGAGGTTACTTGATAACTCACCATGCTGTCATTTTAGAGCACGGTCATGTTAACTTTCAAAGTCAGAAACCACAGGTCAACTGTACTTTCCTTAGCACAGGAGATCAGAAGAAACTCATCTTCTCTCATCTGAAGGACTTAAAAATATCTTCTCTTACAAATGGAAAACAGCAATAGGTAGGATAATTTAAAGGTGTGAACAAATGTTCTCACAGACATTGATCTAAAAATAAAACTTATTTTTGAATATTCATTACTTTTCCTTGACCTCTCAGAAAGAGTCGTAAAATCTAATTTTTCATTTATTTTTCAAATGTATGTAAAACAAGGAGCTTTGTATCTTTTAAGTATCTCTTATGTAATATCATTAGTAATAAGAGAGAAACAGCATATCATGGCTTTGATTTAATGTTATGTCTCTGAAACTAACCATATATAACTTAAAATGGAATATAAAATAACCATGTCTCAAAAGCAGTGCAAGTTTAGAATTTAATGAAGAAAACTAATATAAAATTAGATTGACTACATCATTCCATATGGTGTCTTTTTAAGTAAAGTGAAACTTTTTTTTTTCTTTTTGTTGCTCATTTCCTCCCCACTCTCTCTGTCATCAGAAATGAAACTTTCGATTTTACTATTTTGGGCATCATGTTAATAGTTTGCATGGTATTTGCTGGCATTAAAACTCTTCTTCAGAAGACAACACAATTAGGAAAAATAATATGAAAGTAAAGATTTCCAGGGCAAACAATTTATGAGGAAAAAAACATTATTGTACTTCCATATTCATTTACTATGTCTAAACCTTCAATTCGATGATTATAGAATTACAGAAGTTTAACATGGAAGGCAACATTTTCCAACCCTTCACATCACAGAACCAATGAAATTTTTTAAAATTGATTTTTAAAATAAAGTGCACTTTTTCCAGAAAAAAATAAATAGGAAAATAAAATAAATAATCCTAATTATCTGGAAAGAATTTTTACTGCAGATTATCTTATTCTCTAATTTTCTGGGATTCTTTCCCCCTCATTCTTTTGGGAATTTAAAAGTTGTTTTAAGCTATGCAATAGAAGGTCTTCTGAAACACAGTAAATGATTATTTTTTGAGGCAACCTGGGGTAAGACAGTGAGGCGGCTATGTTTCCAATGCAGTGAGGAGATGGACTTCTGTGTCTTGGGTCTGAATCTGTGTCCTAGTGAGGAGGACTGATGGGTGAGAGTGACCATTAACCCAACACCCTGCACGGGAAATGGGAAAAGCAGATGCTCATACAGACAGAAACCTGACGACCCAGGGAAACCGAGCTTGTTGATGAGGACACTCAGGATGCGAAACTTCCTACACTCTTCCCCCAACCCCACGGCATTCCTGACTCTCTATCACTGGTTTTCCCCTTGGTACCGAGTGTTAGCCAAATCCCCTTACAGTAATGGGTGGAAAAACTCCAACTGCAGTGCTAAAAACCAGGAAGTAAATTCCAGCTCTATCACTTAGGAACTGAGTGACCTGCCTGAAAGCAGCCCTCAATGTCTTTGAAAATTAAAGACATTATAACTTAAGAAAGTGCCAGAAATGGCTTTTGTAAAATGTTGGTTGAATCCCATGTTCAGAGAAGGGACATCCAGTACTCGGGGGCAGATTTGGGTTTCTACTGCAAGTTGCCACTATCAGCTGACAGGGTTGGTATCGTTTTCATTACAAAAACACGATTTATTATTGTATCACTAACTAGATTGTTTCTCCCAGCACAGCAAAAGCCAAGCTAATTTTAGCATCAAGAAAGTACCAGTTCCTGGAAGTGGAATCTTAGGATCTTCGCAAGAGCTCCTTCGTACAATCTTGTATTCCCAGAAGGCTTAATCGTTTTCAACTTTTCCCTGTCATGTGAAAGCCTGTGGCACAATCATTGCCTTTGTTAACATCTGTGTCAAGTAAACATTGTATCAAATGCCAGGAGACCTTTGAATAACCAAAAAGTGTGTTCCAAAAGACGCTTTCCCACAAAACCAAAGGAGACTATCCGTAAAGGACATGTCCATTTCCTGATCATTTAAAAATCCAGCCACTTGAGGTTCCCGTAAAACTGCAACTGTGATTTCTTTAAAATATTAAGATGTAAAAATTATTCCAGGTGAGTATTTTTAGATAACAAAGAATAAGTATTCCCTCTGGAATTATCCAGAATCCCTACAAAGAGTTTCCTGACTTTGTCCTCACTGATTTTTCATTATTACTGAGTATAATTAATTTTTGAATAAATTTTTTCTGGTTATGCAAAATATTATTATTAAAATTTATCTGGCATAGACTTTTAACTATCACAACTGTGAAAGTCTTAATCTTTTGAGGCAAGCTTGGAACTTCAAAAGAGCTACAGCTAATTTGGCATTCAAAAAGAATGAAACGGTACTTCCCTGGTGGCGCAGATGTTAAGAATCTGCCTGCCAATGCAGGGGACACGGGTTCGAGCCCTGGTCTGGGAAGATCCCACATGCCGCGGAGCCACTAAGCCCGTGCGCCACAACTACTGAGCCTGCGCTCTAGAGCCCGTGAGCCACAACTACTGGGCCCTCGTGCCACAACTACTAAAGCCCGTGCGCCTAGAGCCCGTGCTCTGCAACAAGAGAAGCCACGGCAATGAGAAGCCCGTGCACTGCAACGAAGAGTAGCCCCAGCTCGCCGCAACTAGAGAAAGCCCGCGCAGCAACGAAGACCCAACGCAGCCAAAAATAATAATAATAATAAATTTTAAAAACCCAAAAAGAATGAAATAATGTCATTTGCAGCAACATGGGTGAACCTACAGATTATCATACTAAGCGAAGTAAGTCAGAAAGAGAAAGACAAATACCATATGATATCACTTATACGTGGACTCTAAAATACGATACAAATCAACATGTCTATGAAAGAGCCTCACAGATACAAAGAACAGACTTGTGGTTGCCAAGGCGGGTGGGTAGGGGAGGGATGGATTGGGAGTTTGGGATTAGCAGATACAAACTATCATATACAGGATGGATAAGCAACAAGGTCCTACTGTATAGCACAGGGAACTATATTCAATATTCTGTGACAAACCATAATGGAAAACAATATGAAAAAGAATATCCATATACATGTATAACTGAGTTGCTTTGCTGTACAGAAGAAATTAACACAACGTAAATCAACTATACTTCAATAAAATTAAAAAAAAGTTCACTTGGTATTGAGATGGATAGGTGAAGTGATTTTTTTGGATGATATTAATTTGCGAATAGAAAAGGAGAAACTATGAAATATTTCAATCAGACTTTTTTGACAACTTACATTCTCAGGACTCATTTCCTCATTTGTAGAAAACAGAATAATATTTACTCCATCTGAGATATTCTATGTGAAAGTATTTCAACAGTTTCTGGGACACATTTTTCCAATGCACGTCACTTATCTTCCTTCATGTGACTCATAAGCTGGTTCTGATACCAATTAAAAACAAACAGAAAAGGTTTCAGCACGGTTTAGGGCCATAATAACATTTCTGGAACACAGGTGTAGCCTCTCGAGGGACCACTTTGAAGGAAAATACTCATTTGCATGTCTAAGTTCTCACATCACTTTTTTCATAGTCATCACTCAGGTTGATGGCATTCCAGAAACCTTGTTTGTAGATACTGGACTGACGAGCGTTTGGTATTCGTGGCATCCAAAGGGAAGGTTTTGAGAGGTCAAACCTTCCTGCTGCTTCTGATTCCTATTCCCCTGAAAGAGTTTAGGAATGGGGGGGTGGTTAAGGACCTACCAAAATTAGGAATGCATTTCCTTCCTGGAAGGAGCTTTCAATGTTTTGAAATGGATGTATGTGGTGACCAAGACTGAGAGGACAGACAGTCCCGCGTTTCCACATATGATTTATGTGCTAAGGAGTTAGGACCCGGATCCTGACTGCTGGCCAATGCCTTCTGAAGGTGGGAGTCTGCTTCTGGCCAGATCCAGGATCCCACGAAGGAGTGCCAGCCTCAGAGCTGGCCTATGTATCCCCGTGACCTCCACGGGAAGACTACTTCTAATCCGTCTACTCATTTAGAATTCTTCTAACTCTGAGAAGCACCGTTTCCTCTCTTCTCCAATAGAGCCATGACACAGCAAGCATGCACACCCTGCCAGCAAGAGGATACCTCCCGGGGAACTTGACAACCCATCTTCTCTTTCCTTATGACTCTGCTTTGTAGAAAAGGACACACAAATCACTGGAGTACCTTGCTCAGGTAACTTCCTCTATGGCATGAAGGAAAGAACAACAATATTATAAGGGTTTCCTGTGGCTTGCTCGTGAAAGGAGATTTGTAGCACAAAACTGCTGGGAACACGGACACTTATGGGGAATTTGTAAGTTGAAGTCACTAAGGACTCTTTGGATTAAAATGACCCTCACGTATGGTGTTCATAAGTGAGACGGTCCAATTGCTTTTTTATGTGAGATGGTTCTATGACTTATGGGTGCAGCTTCCTGACATTTTAATTTTTTTTTCTAGAACAAGCTATATACAAAGATACACCACAGGGATTATCTTCTCAGTGACATGGGCCCTGGTATTGTTTGGGAGAGAGTTACTTATTTAGCCTGTGTTTCTCTTATTATCCTAGATTTATTCAGGGATTTGACTGCTTCTTGAATCAAATATGATACTTAATATTTTGATTTTATCAATATCTCTTCTTGGGTTTTACAGTGTTTTGAGCTTGGTTTCGCCTCATGTGACACTGATGTCATCATTCTTGCTTTTTTGATGTTTGCCTTTTGGCTGATGAGACCTGGCCCAGGCCGTTCTATTTAACCTTCCTTCCTCAGTTAGTTTAGATGTGACCATTGCACAGAAGGAACACTGCTTAGTATGTTAACCTAATCTGACTGCCTTTGGCTTTTGATCAGCAAATCAATCAAATATCACTCTACTCATTTATTATGACAGCTGATATATTTGCTTTTATTCCTCTCATTTTATTTTATATTTAATAAATGTGTGCATTTTTATTGAGGCACAATTTACATACAGTAAAACGCACACATTGTGAGGGTGATGTTTGGTAACTTTTTAGACAGGCACCTGCTCAAGCAACTACCACTCAGATCAAGGTATAGAGAACAGTTCAATGATCACGAAACGGTGTCATGCCCCTTCCCAGCCAACAATCCCCTCTCCCAGGTAACCATTATTCTGAATTGCACTCCGGAATTTAGTTGTGCATGCTCTAGAATCTGATGTAAAAGTTTCTCATACGGTGTGTCTTCATTTCGGTCTTTTTTCACGCAGCATAATATCTTCGGCATTCATCAGTGTTGTTACAGGTATGGTTTGTTTGTTCCTCTTTTTTCCTAAGTAGTATTTCATGGTATGATTATATGGAAGTTTATTCATTCTCCAGGTGATGGGTGTTTTGGTTGTTTTTATTTCTGCTTATTATGAATTAAGTATCTCTATATCTTCTTATTAACTCTTTTTGTGAAGAAATGCATTCATTTACTTTGTGTATACAGCTAGGAGTGGAACTGCCAGATCACTCAGTGGGCATCTATGTAATTACATCAGAGACTGTCAATTAATTTTCCAAAGTATCATTTTATAATCCCACCAGCAAAGTATGAGAGTTCGAGTTACTCTGTATCCTTGCCAATACTTCATATTGTCATTTTAAAAAACTTTTTACGTGTTCTGCTGTGTATGTTCTGGTATCTCCTTGTGATTTTAATTTTAATGAGCACCAGCTGGTCATGATACATCATTTTTAATATATCACTGAATTCAATATGCTGTTGTTTTATTAGGATGTTTATATCTATATTCATGAGAGACATTGCTATAATTCATTTTTTCCCACAACGTGCTTGTCAAATTTTGGTATCAAGTGTCAGTTGCTGTCATAAAGCTAAGAAATCCTTCTTTCTCTATTTTCTGAGAGAACGTGTGTATGATTGTATCGTTAATTAACTTAGTTCACTAGTGATAAATCTGAACTGTTAAAGTGAAGTGTGGGCTTGTTTGTTTTTTTTTTAATTAAGGCTTTTTAAAAAATTAAATTTATTTTACAGATATAATAATATTCAGTTTCTTTTCTCTGTTCCCTGAAGTTTAATAACTTGTGTTTTCCTTCTAGAATTTTCTCTATACCATCTAAGATGTAAATGTTATTAGCATAACATACGCTAATAAATAACATTTCTTTAACACCTATAGAATCCCTAGTAATGTCTTCCACATATTTTTGGTATTTGTTTCACTTGTGTGTGAGTGTGTATGTGTTTATGCATGTGTATGAGTGTTGTGATTTCCAAATATATGGATGTTTTTTAATGTATCTTTATGTTATTGACTTCTACATGAATTGCATCTGTGAAATTGGTTCTGGGAAATTCACAGCTTTTCTCTTTAAATTTTGTTTGTTCTCCATTGTCTCCATTCTTTCCTTCTGGGCCCCCTCCACTTTTACGAATGTCACATTTTCTTTTTCAATACCCTGAATCTCTTAACTTGTGTTTTATATTTTCCATTGCCTTTTCTCTCTGAGATACATTCTAGGGGAATTTCCCTAAATAACTGTGATGGTTAATTTTATGTGTGTCAATTTACCAGCTAAGGGATGCCCAGAGAGCTGGTACAATATTATTTCTGGGTGTGAGGGTGTTTCTAGAAGAGATTAGCATTTGAATCGTAAGGATGATCCATCCGCACCTCCGGGGTGGGTCGAGGGCATCATCCAATTCCTTCAGGGCCCAAAAAGAACAAAAGGCAGAGGAAGGGCAAATTTGCCCTCTGTTTGAGCTGAGACTTTGGTCTTCTCCTGCCCTCAGACATCAGGGCCCTGGCGTTTGGATTGAGCTACACCACGGGCTTTCCGGGGTCTCCAGCTTGCAGACGGCAGATCCTAGGACCTCTCAGCCTCCATAACTGCATGAGCCCATCCCTCATAATAAATCTCTTTCTATCTATCTATATATAGCCTACAGGTTCTGTTTCTCTGGAGAACCCCAGCTAATGCATTACCTTTTCCAGCGAACTAATCTTCAGTTGTCTTGTATTCATATTTAGCCTGTCAATTGAGCTTTTTTTAATTTTAGCAATCATGGTTTACATTTCTAGTTCTTTTTTAAAATTTCCAAATGTTTATCTTCATTCCTAATAACCTCTAGTTACATCCATATTTTTGTGAACTGATTCTTATTTCAACATCTTACAACCATGTGTCCTATATTCCGTCATCTAAAGGTTCTAAAATCTATAACGAAATCTGCTCTTTGCTCTATTTCTTAACTCCCAGTATAGGGGTTTTCCTTCAGGTCCACCCAGTAATCTCCAGTTGTGAGCTCACTGTTGATCTGAGTCATCATAAGCCCTGAAGGCCTAAGTTGAGATATGCTTCTGTTTCCACTGGTAGCCGGAGAGTAACTCACACCTGTAAGCTTTCGGTGCCCTCCGGAGGGACAGGGCTGAAGGTGGGGTCATGGGTTAGGCTTCCCCACCTCTTCTGTGTCCTAAGGTTTACTGTTTCCATTGCATACGCCCTTAGGAAAGCTTTATCTCTACCAGAGCTTCTTCATCAGTCCTCAGCGCCCTGACTTTGGACACAGCTCAGGTTTGTTTTCTCTTGGTAGGATGTAGTCCGTAAAAAATTCCACTGCCACTTGTGAGGCCAGGTATGTTTCTTTCCATTGTTCTTCTACCATTTAATTTTCAGTCTATAATGCAATATACGTATATATTACATATTAATAATGTTAAATATATCATATTAAATAATATATTATGGGGCTTCACTGGTGGCACAGTGGTTGAGAGTCTGCCTGCCAATGCAGGGGACACGGGTTCAAGCCCTGGTCTGGGAAGATCCCACATGCCGTGGAGCAACTGGGCCCGTGAGCCACAACTACTGAGTCTGCACTCTAGAGCCCGTGAGCCACAACTGCTGAGCCTGTGCGTCTGGAGCCTGTGCTCCGCAACAAGAGAGGCCGCGATAGTGAGAGGCCCGCACACCGCGATGAAGAGTGGCCCCCGCTTGCCGCAACTGGAGAAGGCCCTCGCACAGAAACGAAGACCCAACACAACCAAAAATAAATAAATAAATAAATAATATATTATGTATAAATATTTGTTAATATAAATATGATAGTTAATATATTATTTAATATATAATTATATTATAGATAATATATAAGTAAATGCATAATACATTCACATATATATTATAAATATTAAAATACAAATATATGTATTATATACTTATATATAATAATGTATTATATACATATAAAAATGTATTTACTTCCTTGTCTTGTATTGCTTTTCATGCACTTGTTACTATTTTCTTAGAGGCCAAACCCCTCAATAAATTTTCTTTTTCAATTCACAGAAACAAGGGTAATGCTATGTAACAGCACAACAAAAAAGTGTGTGTTTTAAAACAAAATGTTTGAACTTGTGATTAGTTTTTAATTCTAAAACTTATACTTCATGAAATATTTATAAACATTCAAAGGTACTGGTGTCAACTTTACTCATTCTATTAGGACAAACCTTGTTAATGGGTTGGTTGAAGGGATTAAATAATGAAATTATACATTAGGGTAAAAGTTAAAAAGAAAAGGAAAAGTTTTATCTTTGAAATGAAAAGCTGGTTCTTTGAAAAGATAAACAAAATTGATAAACCTGTAGCAAGACTCATCAAGAAAAAAAGGGGGAGGGACCAAATCAATAAAATTAAAAATGAAAAAGGAGAAGTTACAACTAATACCACAGAAATACAAAGGACCATAAGAGACTGCTACAAGCAACTATATGCCAATAAAATGGACAACCTAGAAGAAATGGACAAATTCTTAGAAAGGTACAATCTCCCAAGACTGAACCAGGAAGAAACAGAAAATATGAACAGACCAATTATAAGTACTGAAATCGAATCTGTGATTACAAAACTCCCAACAAACAAAAGTCCAGGACAAGATGGCTTCACAGGCGAATTCTATTAAACACTTAGAGAAGAACTAGCACCTATCCTTCGGAAACTGTTCCAAAGATTGCAGAGGAAGCAACACTTCCAAACTCATTCCATGAGGCCACCATCACCCTGATACCAAAACCAAAGATATCACAAAAAAAGAAAATTACAGGCCAATATCACTGATAAACATAAAAACAAAAATCCTCAACAAAAATCCTAGCAAACGAAATCCAACAATACATTAAAGGGATCAGACTTCCCTGGTGGCACAGTGGTTAAGAACATGCCTGCCAATACAAGGGGCATGGGCTCGAGCCCTGGTCTGGGCAGATCCCACATGCCGCGGAGCAACTAATGCCGTGCGCCACAACTACTGAGCCTGCACTCTAGAGCCCACAAGCCACAACTACTGAGCCCACGTGCCACAACAACTGAAGCCCACACACCACAACTACTGAAGCCCACGCACCACAACAAAGAGCAGCCCCTGCTTGTCACAACTAGAGAAAGCCCACACAAAGCAATGAACACCCAAGACAGCCAAAAATAAAAATGAATAAATAAATTTATTTATTTTTTTAAATGCAAGGGCTTTTCAATATCCGCAAATCAATCAGTGTGATATACCACATTAACAAATTGAAGAATAAAAACCATGTGATCATCTCAACAGGTGCAGAAAAAGCTTTTGATAAAATTCAACATCCATTTATGATAAAAACTCTCCAGAAAGTGGGCATGGACGGAACCTAACTCAACATTCGCATTATAGGGGTCCCAGAAGGAGAAGAGAGAGAGAAAGGACCAGAGAAAATATTTGAAGAGATTATAGTCGAAAACTTCCCTAACATGGGAAAGGAAATAGCCACCCAAGTCCAGGAAGCGCAGAGAGTCCCATACAGGATAAACCCAAGGAGAAACATGCCGAGACACATAGTAATCAAAGTGGCAAAAATTAAAGACAAAGAAAAATTATTGAAAGCAGTAAGGGAAAAATGACAAATAACATAAAAGGGAACTCCCATATGGTTAACAGCTGATTTCTCAGCAGAAACTCTACAAGCCAGAAGGGAGTGGCATGATATACTTAAAGTGATGAAAGGGAAGAACTTACAACCAAGATTACTCTACCCGGCAAGGATCTCATTCAGATTTGATGGAGAAATCAAAAGCTTTACAGACAAGCAAAAGTTAAGAGAATTCAGCACCACCAAACCAGCTCTACAACAAATGCTAAAGGAAGTTCTCTAAGTGGGAAACACAAGAGAAGAAAAGGACCTACAAAAAAAACCCCAAAACAATTAAGAAAATGGGCATAGGAACATACATATCGATAATTACCTTAAACGTGAATGGATTAAATGCTCCAAGCAAAAGACACAGGCTCGCTGAATGGATACAAAAACAAGACCCATATATATGCTGTCTACAAGAGACCCACTTTAGACCTAGGGACACATACAGACTGAAAGTGAGGGGATGGAAAAAGATATTCCATGCAAATGGAAATCAAAAGAAAGCTGGAGTAGCTATACTCATATCAGATAAAATAGACTTTAAAATAAAGAATGTTACAAGAGACAAGGAAGGACACTACATAATGATCAAGGGATCAATCCAAGAAGAAGATTTAACAATTATAAATATATATGCACCCAACATAGGAGCACCTCAATACATAAGGCAACTGCTAACAGCTATAAAAGAGGAAATCGACAGTAACACAATAATAGTGGGGGACTTTAACACCTCACTTACACCAATGGACAGATCATCCAAAATGAAAATAAATAAGGAAACAGAAGTTTTAAATGACACAATACACCAGATAGATTTAATTGATATTTATAGGACATTCCATCCAAAAACAGCAGATTACACGTTCTTCTCAAGTGCGCACGGAACATTCTCCAGGACAGATCACATCTTGGGTCACAAATCAAGCCTCAGTAAATTTAAGAAAATTGAAATCATATCAAGCATCTTTTCTGACCACAACACTATGAGATTAGAAATGAATTACAGGGAGAAAAACGTAAAAAACACAAACACATGGAGGCTAAACAATACGTTACTAAATAACCAAGAGATCACTGAAGAAATCAAAGAGGAAATCAAAAAATACCTAGAGACAAATGACAATGAAAACACGATGACCCAAAACCTATGGGATGCAGCAAAAGCAGTTCTAAGAGGGAAGTTTATAGCTATACAAGCCTACCTAAAGAAACAAGAAAAATCTCAAATACCTAATCTAACCTTACACCTAAAGGAACTAGAGAAAGAAGAATAAACAAAACCCAAAGTTAGCAGAAGGAAAGAAATCATAAAGATCAGAGTGGAAATAAATGAAATAGAAACAAAGAAAACAATAGCAAAGATCAGTAAAACTAAAAGCTGGTTCTTTAAGAAGATAAACAAAATTGATAAGACATTAGCCAGACTCATCAAGAAAAAGAGGGAGAGGACTCAAATCAGTAAAATCAGAAATGAAAAAGGAGAAGTTACAACAGACACCACAGAAATACAAAGCATCCTAAGAGACTACTACAAGCAACTCTATGCCAATAAAATGGACAACCTGGAAGAAATGGACAAATTCTTAGAAAGGTATAACCTTCCAAGACTGAACCAGGAAGAAGCAGAAAATATGAACAGACCAATCACAAGTAATGAAATTGAAACTGTGATTAAAAATCTTCCAACAAACAAAAGTCCAGGACCAGATGGATTCACAGGTGAATTCTCTCAAACATTTAGAGAAGAGCTAACACCCATCCTTCTCAAACTCTTCCAAAAAATTGCAGAGGAAGGAACACTCCCAAACTCATTCTATGAGGCCACCATCACCCTGATACCAAAAGCAGACAAAGACACTACAAAAAAAGAAAATTACAGACCAATATCACTGATGAATATAGATGGAAAAATCCTCAACAAAATACTAGCAAACAGAATCCAACAACACATTAAAAGGATCATACACCACAATCAAGTGGGATTTATCCCAGGGATGCAAGGATTCTTCAATATACACAAATCAATCAATGTGATACACCATATTAACAAATTGAAGAATAAAAACCATATGATCCTCTCAATAGATGCAGAAAAAGCTTTTGACAAAATTCAACACCCATTTATGATAAAAATTCTCCAGAAAGTGGGCATAGAGGGAACCTACCTCGACATAATAAAGGCCATATATGACAAACCCACAGCAAACATCATTCTCAACGGTGAAAAACTGAAAGCATTTCCTCTAAGATCAGGAACGAGACAAGGATGTCCACTCTCACCACTATTATTCAACATAGTTTTGGAAGTCCTAGCCACGGCAATCAGAGAAGAAAAAGAAATAAAAGGAATACAAATTGGAAAAGAAGAAGTAAAACTGTCACTGTTTGCAGATGACATGATACTATACATAGAGAATCCTAAAACTGCCACCAGAAAACTACTAGAGCTAATCAATGAATTTGGTAAAGTAGCAGGACACAAAATTAATGCACAGAAATCTCTTGCATTCCTATACATTAATGATGAAAAATCTGAAAGAGAAATTATGGAACCACTCCCATTTACCATTGCAACAAAAAGAATAAAATACCTAGGAATAAACCTACCTAGGGAGACAAAAGACCTGTATGCAGAAAACTATAAGACACTGATGAAAGAAATTAAAGATGATACCAACAGATGGAGAGATATACCATGTTCTTGGATTGGAAGAATCAATATTGTGAAAATGACTATACTACCCAAAGCAATCTACAGATTCAAAGCAATCCCTATCAAATTACCCATGGCACTTTTTACGGAACTAGAACAAATCATCTTAAAATTTGTATGGAGACACAAAAGACCCCGAATAGCCAAAGCAGTCTTGAGGGAAAAAAATGGACCTGGAGAAATCAGACTCCCTGACTTCAGACCATACTACAAAGCAACAGTAATCAAGACAATATGGTACTGGCACAAAAACAGAAACATAGATCAATGGAACAAGATAGAAAGCCCAGAGATAAACCCATGCACCTATGGTCAACTAATCTATGACAAAGGAGGCAAAGATATACAACGGAGAAAGGACAGTCTCTTCAATAAGTGGTGCTGGGAAAACTGGACAGCTACATGTAAAAGAATGAAATTAGAATACTCCCTAACACCATACACAAAAATAAACTCAAAATGGATTAGAGACCTAAATGTAAGGCTGGACACTATAAAACTCTTAGAGGAAAGCATAGGAAGAACCCTCTTTGACATAAGTCACAGCAAGATCTTTTTTGATCCACCTCGTAGAGTAATGGAAATAAAAACAAAAATAAACAAATGGGACCTAATGAAACTTCAAAGCTTTTGCACAGCAAAGGAAACAATAAACAAGACGAAAAGACAACCCTCAGAATGGGAGAAAATATTTGCAAATGAATCAACGGACAAAGGATTAATCTCCAAAATATATAAACAGCTCATTCAGCTCAATATTAAAGAAACAAACAACCCAATCCAAAAATAGGCAGAAGACCTAAATAGACATTTCTCCAAAGAAGACATACAGACGGCCACGAAGCACATGAAAAGCTGCTCAACATCACTAATTATTAGAGAAATGCAAATCAAAACTACAATGAGGTATCACCTCACACCAGTCAGAATGGGCATCACCAGAAAATCTACAGACAACAAATGCTGGAGAGGGTGTGGAGAAAAGGGAACCCTCTTGCACTGTTGGTGAGAATGTAAATTGATACAGCCACTATGGAGAACAGTATGGAGGTTCCTTAAAAAACTAAAAATAGAACTACCATATGACCCAGCAATCCCACTACTGGGCATATACCCAGAGAAAACTGTAATTCAAAAAGACACATGCACCCCAATGTTCATTGCAGCACTGTTTACAATAGCCAGGTCATGGAAGCAACCTAAATGCCCATCGACAGACGAATGGATAAAGAAGATGTGGTACATATATACAATGGAATATTACTCAGCCATAAAAAGGAACGAAACTGAGTCATTTGTTGAGACGTGGATGGATCTAGAGACTGTCATACAGAGTGAAGTAAGTCAGAAAGAGAAAAACAAATATCGTATATTAACGCATGTATGTGGAACCTAGAAAAATGGTACAGATGAACCGGTTTGCAGGGCAGAAGTGGAGACACAGATGTAGAGAACAAACGTATGGACACCAAGGGGGGAAAACTGTGGTGGGGTGGGGATGGTAGTGTGCTGAATTGGGCGATTGGGATTGACCTGTATACAGTGATGTTTATAAAATTGATGACTGATTAAAAAAATAAAAAAAATAAAAAAATAAAAAAGAAGTCTAAAATAATAAATGCTGGAGAGGGTGTGGAGAAAAGGGAACCCTCCTACACTGTTGGTGGGAATGTAAATTGGTGCAGCATCTATGGAGAACGGTATGAACATAGCTTAAAAACTAACAATAGAGCTACCATATGATCCAGCAATCCCACTCCTGGGCATATATCAGGAGAAAGCCATACTTTGAAAAGATACATGCACCCCAGTGTTCACTGCAGCACTATGTACATAGCCAAGACATGGAAACAACCTAAATGTCCATCTAAAGAGGAATGGATAAAGAAGATGTGGTATATAGATACAATGGAATATTACTCAGTCATAAAAAAGAATGAAATAACGCCATTTGTAGCAACATGGATGGACCTAGAGATTATCATACTAAGTGAAGTAAGTCAGAGAAAAACAAATATCATATAATATCACGTATATGTGGAATCTAAAAAAAATGATACAAATGAACTTATTTACAAAATAGAAACAGACTCACAGACACAGAAAACAAACTTATGGTTACCAAAGCAGAACAGTGGGGGTGAGGGATAATTTAGGAATTTGGGAGTAATACATACACACTATTATATATAAAATAGGTAAACAACAAGGACCTACTATATAGCACAGGGAACTCTACTCAATATTTTATAATAACCTATATGCGAAAATTATCTGAAAAAGAATATATGTGTATGTATGTATATACATATATGTATACATGTATACATATGCATATATATATACATACACATATATATAACTGAATCACTTTGCTGTGCACCTGAAACTAACACAACTTTGTAAATCTACTTCAATAAAAAAAATAAAGAATAAAAGTAAAATAAAATGTTTGAACTTGTGATTAATTTTTAATTCTAAAATTTATACTTCTTGAAATATTTATAAACATTCAAAGGTATTGGTGTGAACTTTATCCATTCTGTTAGGACAAACCTGGTTGATGGGTTGACTGAAGGAATTAAATAATGAAATTTTACATTTGGGTAAAAGTTAAAAGGGAAAGTTTTATATTTTCCTTTATGTACTTTATGGAATGGACTGAATTTGTACTTAACTGGAGTGATTTATAAAGGATATTTACTGATTTAAGCAGGGGTTTTAACTATCAAAGTCCAAGTGGATATGACAGCCCTTTGCTCTTTGTCACATCCATTTATAACATAACCTGAAAAGGTAAGTACTATGCATCACTTTGAAATGCTTCAAAATTTTAATCTTCTATAAATGGAACTTACACAAAAGTTATTATATAACCCTAGATAGCAGAATGCAACTATTTATGAACAATTTTTATTTTAGCACCTTCATTTTATCATCATACATATCTCTTAATTATTTTTGTTACCAGCAATATTGCATCAATGCTAAAACTTTAGTGAAAATATATTTTCCAGGAAATATAAGGTTGTGGAATTTATCATTCAAGAAGACTTTTGGATAATTATAGAGAGAAAGTGATGACCCAGATTTGATTTCTATGTAAGAAAATCAAATCTCGGTTATCTATTTTCATATCATGCTCATTATCTTCATACCATTACCTTTTATTAAAACTCAAGTACTAGCTTTCAAATGAAAATGGTACACTGACAATACCGAACTAAGGGGAGCAATTCAATGGAGTAGACAGCTTCTTAAATCTTTAAATTATCTGAATTCAATTTTTGGTATATGTTTTTAGGCAAAAATAAGACCTGTAAAAACTTCCCATGAAACAAAACAGTGATAAGTTGTGAAAATACAGTCCTTTTATTGATCATGACTTTCTTCTTAAAAATTTCAACCGCCGTTGTCCAAGGAGCAAACACTGAAATGTTCTGTCATTCAATTTCAGGTTGTGATATGACAACTATACAACATACTGTATGTCTCCTACTCACATGTTCTTTGTAGCTGGGCTAAAAGTTCATCCATATACTTTCTTCATCATGTTTTGAGATCATCTCTCTCACTTACAGAGAGACTTCATAAGATTTCCAACATTCATATGCTTTTGCTCCTATCCTCATAAATTTGCTTGTGCATGTTGTCTAAACATTTTCAGGCCATGGTTTCAACACTAGTGTCTTTGTAGAGGCATACACACTAAGTAACTCACCAAGAAAGCATCTGGCAGCCTGGTCATCTTCACATTTGTGAAAATATCCTAAGATTTTTTTATACGAGATTATGGATTTTCCAGGTTGAATGTCTACATCTTTCCTCCAACACATTTCCGACAACTGTTCTCTTACTTCCGGGAGTACAAGGGGATACATCAGCGAGAACCTCCCCAGCTCCACCTCCGTATATACACAGGAACATTAAACTCTTTGTGGTTGTTCCAGTAAGAATCACACCATCATCAAAGCTTCATAAAGTGTCTGATTTATTCCAGCTAACACACTCCTAACCTTCACCCCACATTACTCAGAAGAATACAGTCCAGACCTGCATCTCTGCCCGCCCATCACCTACTCCAACCTGATTTCAGGCTCCATTTCTGGGCCGATGAAGGGTCTTCTTGGGTCCATTGGTGTCTTCCCGGGTCCATTGGTGTCTTCCCCTTCACAGAATTTAAGAAGTAGAATAAAATTTGTTGCACATCGTGTGCTGTTCACATTTACTAGGTAGCTCGACATTTTTTAAAAGTGCTATTAATATTTTATTCCCCCAACCATGGTATCTCACCATTTCACATCCTCTCTCATACTCATAAGACATTTAGATTTTGGCCAAGCAGATGAATGCAAAATTGTATCTCATCATAGTTTTAATTTGCATTTTATCCATTAATAGTGAGAATGGGCATCTCTTCTTTATTAGCAATTTGTGTTTCTTCTTCTATGAAATGCTTTCTCAATTATCTTCTTATTTTCGCTTTGTTTTGTTTGAATTTTCCTTATTGATTTCTAGAAGTTATTTATCCATTTTGAAGAAGCATCTTTTGCAGACAATGTGTGTTGCAAATATCTCCTCTCAGCTTGTGGCTTTTTTCTTTTGTGGTATCACTTTTTAAATTGGGTCATCCATCATACATGATAAAATTCACTCATCTTAAGTACAGTGTTCAAAGAATTCTGACAAATACCTCCAACCAGATAACCACGTCTATGTAATGTGATGATTGGTAAGTTGAAGGTAAGGCTACCGTCTTGCTCTCTGATGTCCACCGGTCCATCTATTCCTGTTCCCTTTTCCTCTTTATCTTCATTTTGTCTTATTTTTATGATTCCCTCTACCTCTTTTTTTAGGATATTAGCTATAACTTTTTCATTTTAGTAGTTGCTGTAGGATTCACATTATGCAACATTAACTTATTATATCCTACCTTTAATGACACGATACCACTGCATACTTAGTATAGGAACCTTAAAATAGGTTACTTCAATTTCCTATCCTGGAGTTTACGCTGCTGTTGTTATGCATTTTACTTTTACAGGGGTTAAAAACCTCACAATACATTCCTATTATTTTAGTTACAACAGTCAACTATATTTTAAATATATTTAAAGAATGAAAAATATTATATATTTACGTGCACAATTACTATCCCCAGGGCTTTCATTCCTTTCTGTAGATGCATACATTTATCCTGATAATTGACATCTTGGGCCTAAACCCATACTATTGTTTGCAACATCTTTTTGTCTTTTTCTCCTCTTTTTCTTGCCTTCTTGATCATTCATTGTGTTTTATTTATATTATTTTAGTGGCTTTTTTATGGGACTTACCTGCACGTTTATCTTAATAAAGCCTGGAGCTAACGACTATCTTCATTTTCTTTGCGCCTGAACAGTTCTAATCTCATCCACTTTTATCTTTCAAGATAATTAAAATTTAATAAACTCAAGAATACAGTAGAAAGAATACTGGCTATGAAATAAGATAGTCCTGATTTTTAATCTTAGTTTCATCTTTTCTTGGCTAGAAACTTTGGTAAATAACTTATCTTCTTTGAGACTTGGTCTTCTGATACATAAAACTGAGACATAATATTTAATTACATAATTGAAGGAACAGAATTAAAAGGCACATGGTAGGTTCTCGTAAGTTCTAGTGACTTTCCCCTTCCTACAAAATTTAATGAGGCAGATTTTAATAAGGGAATCATATCCACCCTGATTTGAAATACTCAAGCTAACACTGAAGCACATTTCTACCAACTCATGATACAATGTGAACCTAGCATCATGCTTACACAGAGAAGGAAATGTAAAAACAATGCCTCAATGAATTAAAGAATGAATGAATATACTAGACTTGAGCATGGAAGTGATAGAATAAACACCAGTAACCGACTATACTTCAAAACTAGAGACAGAATCATGGAAAGTAGTCTATTTTCATCTTGTTTGTTGAATTACCACATTGGACAAGTCCTTTATTTTGATGAGTGTCAGTTTCTTAATCTATACAAATGCAGATATTAGATTATTCAATGCGGATTTGTAAATTTTTAGGATTTTCTGATTTGACAATTTGGGAAAGTAAACTGTATGTCTCTTTGTTTGTGAATGAAACCATAAACATGTCTAACATTTCAATTAGTAACATAATCCCACAAAGATACTTTTAGAAATACAGTTACAATCAAGGGAATATTTTAGATGAATAAAATTACCCCATGTGTGGTTTTTTTTTTAAACATCTTTATTGGAGTATAATTGCTTTACATTGTTGTGTTAGTTTCTGCTGTATACCAAAGTGAATCAGCTATACATATACATACATCCCCATATCCCCTCCCTCTAGCGTCTGCCTCCCACCCTCCCTATCCCACCCCTCTAGGTGGTCACAAAGCACCGAGCTGATCTCCCTGTGCTATGTGGCTGCTTCCCACTAGCTAGCTATTTTACATTTGGTAGTGTATATATGTCAATACCACTTTCTCACTTTGCCCCAGCTTACCCTTCCCCCTCCCCGTGTCCTCAAGTCCATTCTCTACATCTGCGTCTTTATTCCTGTCCTGCCCCTAGGTTCTTCAGAACCTTTTTTTTTTTTTTTTTTTAGATTCCATATATGTGTGTTAGCATATGGTATTTCTTTTCTCTTTCTGACTTAGTTCACTCTGTATGACAGACTCTAGGTCCATCCACCTCACTACAAATAACTGAATTTTGTTTCTTTTTATGGCTGAGTAGCATTCCATTGTATATATGTACCACATCTTCTTTATCCATTTTTCTGTCGATCGGCATTTAAGTTGCTTCCATGTCCTGGCTATTGTAAATAGTGCTGCAATGAACATTGTGGTACATGACTCTTTTTGAGTTATGGTTTTCTCAGGGTATCTGCCCAGTAGTGGGATTGCTGGGTCGTATGGTAGTTCTGTTTTTAGTTTTTTAAGGAACATCCATACTGCTCTCCATAGTGGCTGTATCAATTTACATTCCCACCAACAGTGTAAGAGGGTTCCCTTTTCTCCACACCCTCTCCAGCATTTACTGTTTATAGATTTTTTGATGATGGCCATTCTGACCGGTATGAGGTGATACCTCACTGTAGTTTTGATTTGCATTTCTCTAATGATTACTGATGTTGAGCATCCCTTCATGTGTTTGTTGGCAATCTGTATATCTTCTTGGAGAAATGTCTATTTAGGTCTTCTGACCATTTTTGGATTGCGTTGTTTGTTTTTTTGATATTGAGCTGCATGAGCTGCTTGTATATTTTGGAGAGTAATTCTTTGTCAGTTGCTTTGTTTGCAAATATTTCCTCCCATTCTGAGGGTTGTCTTTTCGTCTTGTTTATGGTGTCCTTTGCTGTGCAAAAGATTTTAAGTTTCATTAAGTCCCATTTGTTTATTTTTGGTTTTACTTCCATTTCTCTAGGAGGTGGGTCAAAAAGGATCTTGCTTTGATTTATGTCATAGAGTGTTCTGCTTATGTTTTCCTCTAAGAGTTTTATAGTGTCTGGTCTTACATTTAGGTCTTTAATCCATTTTGAGTTTATTTTTGTGTATGGTGTTAGGGAGTATTCTAAGTTCATTCTTTTACATGTAGCTGTCCAGTTTTCCCAGCACCACTTATTGAAGAGGCTGTCTTTTCTCCATTGTATATTCTTTCCTCCTTTATCAAAGATAAGGTGACCATATGTGTGGGGGTTTATCTCTGGGCTTTCTATCCTGTTCCATTGATCTATATTTCTGTTTTTGTTCCAGTACCACACTTTCCTGATTACAGTAGCTCTGTAGTATAGTCTGAAGTCAGGGAGCCTGATTCCTCCAGCTCTGTTTTTCTTTCTCAACATTGCTTTGGCTATTCGGGGTCTTTTGTGTTTCCATACAAATTGTGAAATTTTTGGTTCCAGTTCTGTGAAAAATGCCATTGGTAGTTTGACAGGGATTGCACTGAATCTGTAGATTGGATTGGGTAGTATAGTCATTTTCACAGTGTTGATTCTTCCAATCCAAGAAGATGGTATATCTCTCCATCTGTTTGTATCATCTTTAATTTCTTTCATCAGTGTCTTATAGTTCTCTGCATACAGGTCTTTTATCTCCTTACGTTTCCCCATGTGTTTTAAAGACTTTTTTCGGTTGAAATAGGTAGCTTCTTGCTCAAAAGCAGTAAGGACCCTACTTACTGTCCTCTGATCGCTCAGAGAAAAGTGTTTCATTAATGTGTGTTAAAATTGTGCTTTTCATCCTGTAGATGCTACACTTTGATGCATTTTTGCTATTCCTCTTCAGAATGCCGGTACATAAAGCCCTTTTATGACAGTGCACTAGGCTGTGCTGTTATTAATTGCTTTTTCCACGTTAGGTTTAGATGGTGTAAGACATTATTGACTTTCTTTCTAATGAGGAGTTGAATCTCATTACTGTCCTGACTCATGGTTATTCCTTTAAATTAGCGATAATGAATCAAAATGTGTTGCCATCAGTTGACTGAATCCCTAAGAATATAACACACTTTTTACATCAAAGTAAAATCACTTAATCTAGTGCTGCTTTTTCAAAAAAATGCAATACTGTTTGAACATCCCTTTATTGTAGAAACTAAATGTGTCAATTTCCTCTACTCCTGCTTGCTCTTGTCATATCAAGAGGAATATATTAATGATGTGCTTGAAGTAATCTAATATTTACCAGCATTTCTTTGTGTTACTAAACTAAGTGAACATATGTTTGTTTTATGCTTTATTTCATGGCATAGTAATTAACAATTTTTATATCACTGAATAAATAAATGAATATGAAGTGCTAATCATCAGTGTTCAGTTCTGCATAGAAAACTAATTTTATTTTTATGCCTGAGACCATTCTTTTTCACACAGGTCCCTAACTCATAAGAAATAGATTTTTCATATTTTGAATTCTGTGCTTTAATACTATGATTGTCATCCAGCACAACATCACTTGCTATCACCCCTTCCATCTCGAATGTTCCCTGTATTGTTACCCCTTCCTTCACATCTGAGCAAAATTCACAGCCCTTCTCCACATCAATACAAAACCTCTATCTCTTTCCCTCCTCTCCTGTCCTTCAATCTCCTCTGGAATTTTGCCCCATTTACAACCCGACTTCCCTCCATCCACAGCTTCTACTCTTCCCTAGTTCACTTCCCTCCAAATTTGAAGATACGCTCAACTTTTCTGCATTCAAAGAAACCCACCTCAATTCCTTTTTCTTAAATTTGTACACTCACTCTTCTTCCCTTCGAGGAAAAAAAGAATACTGTGAAATAATATTCTAGCATCAATAACGCCTCCTCTTTTCCCTCTCCACTACTTTTAAAGCTTCTTGCAATACAGATTCCTCCTCTACTGTAGAACTGAAGTTGTTTTTGGAGTTAGCTTCACCAGATAATTTTTTTTAACCATTTTTAACCTGATTGGTTTCGCAGCATTTAAAAAACCATAGACTGTACTTCCTGATTTCTGTTATTCTCTGCTTTCCCAGCTCCCTCCCTCTCTCTCTTTCTGTGCTCGCACTTTCTAAAGCTATCCAGCTGGATCCTCTGCCCCCACATGCCCCTCAGTGCTGACATTTATTCAGGGTTTATAATCCGTTCTCATCTTTTCACCCTGAACCCTTGGCAGTATCACCTACCAGCATGGCTACAACTACATCTCCAGCCCAGTAACTTCCTCTTTTAAGCCTCATATTTTCCTTCCAGATTTCTCTTTCCAATTGCCTCCTGGACATGTCCATATGTATGTGCCCCAGATGATCGAGATGCATTTTATTGGAGAGAGAACTCATATTCAAATGTCCAAACATACTACTCTTCCCAGTGCACGCCTTGATTATGAACACCACTAAACACCCCCGGCCCCCAAAGAGATGCATGCTAACATCGCCGTGACTTCTCTCCTTTGACTTCTAACCCACCAGGTGTCAGTCTGTCTAGAGCTCTCGTCTTACTTCACAGCCACGCTAACAGCACCCTCTCAGGTCTCTATCACTGTTCTCTTGAAATATTCCTTATTTACGTGTGTGTTCATTCACAAGTACCCGCTGAGAGCCGAGAAGGTGCCCCATATTAGTGCAGACTCTGGGTAAGGAAGCGCTTTAGCAGGTAAGAAAGAAGAGGTGGTAAAGGCACGGAAATAAACAATTATGAGCACCGGTACGAATGCCTGATGGGGATGCCACACGCTACTGTGCACGTGTGGCTGTCTGTGTACCTACGAACTCTACCCAGGGGAGGTGAGATTTCAGTGGGGATTTGAACGTTAGCACAGACAAGTACACAGGGGAAACTGCAGGTCGTTCAGAATGACCAGAACACCTGGCTCCGTGCAGTGTGACCCAGGTGGAAACTTAGAGGTTGGCAGGGACAGAATTACGAAAGGTCTTTTCCGACTGTGCTGAAGAAGTTAGATTTTATCTCAGTGTTAATGAGGTGCCACTGAAAGAATTGAAGTAAGGGTTTTATGCAATCGATTTCTTTGTGCTGCTCACACCAGCAGTTGACTGGAGCATGGTTTGGTATGGAGGTAGTTTAAAGATACAGGAAGGTGTCATTTGGAGTTTGTTGCAATAATCAAAATTAAAAAGCAGCAGCTGTACAAATGAAGAGATGGCTTAGAGAATAAGGAGGATGGATCTTTTAGGACTTGTAATGTGATTAAGCATCAATTCATTAAATGTAAGTGGTAAGACAGAAGGTGTAGGCAAGATTTGGGACTTGACCCATCACGTGGACGGTGGAGCTTTTAATTGAGGAAAAGAATGTGGAAGGAGGCACGGATATAAGGGAAATATAAATAATGAAATTGAATTTTGAGAATCTTTAACTTCAGGGATCCTTGGTAGAAACAGTCGAACAGTTTCTAGGTTATAAGGATGAGGAAGTTAGCGAGTTTCAGAGTGACAGAGTTAGAAATTTGTGGGTTTTCAGTCATTGGTGTGTATGTACTACTGGGAACAATGGAGATTTGGGAGAAAGTTTCCATTACTGAGAAAATGTGGAATATTTTTCAGAGCCTTAAGCGTAAAAATGTAGCTGAGAATGCCACTCTGCTTTGTAAGAAAGTACAACAGAACTTTGTAAGGAAGTACATCCTGAAAAGAAAACTGAGATGGAAGAGCCAAAGAGGAAGAAGGGGAAAAAATGTCATGACAGAAAATGAGGGTGGGGTCACAGGAAGAGGTACCTGGGAAGAGTTAAACAAGATGGAACCTGGACATCCTTCCCCTTGGACCAGATTTGTCCACTTCCAGTATCTCCACTGGAATCATCTCAATCACTCTCTGACCCAAGTCAATGTAAACAATTCTACTGAGATCCTCTTCCTGAAGCACAGGGCTCTGCATTTCATCCCCTCACGCTAACCATGATATGGTTCTCATCAAGTTACCACGATGGACTGAAACTTGAACTCGACATCCAAAGCTTCTCACTACTTGGCCCCAACCAACTGGTGCCTCTTCCAAAAAGCAATCAAGAAAGTATCTCCCTAGTTTGAATCCCTCTCTCCCTTTCTTCAGCCTCTACATCACTGCCCGTGGGACTCTGTTAACAGCAAAAACAATTTATTATCCACTTCGTTCTGGGTACACTCATTTGTGCCACTCCCTGTCCCACTGGAAATCTGAAAGGGTTACTTTAGTGCACTTCTGCCCTTAATTAGTGGGGGAATTAGTGTCAATTTTATTAAGTCCTAACGGCAATTGTTTTAAACACTGATTTCCATCTAACATTTAGAATTACAGTTTTCAAGAGTCAAAGCACCTTAGAAATCCTTTAGCTCGAACAGCTCATTTTCCAGACAAAACCAAGGCCAAAAGTTATTTGCTCCAAGACGTGAAGCAATCAGTGCCAAAGCAGACATAAACACCAGCTCTTGTGGTACAAAATGGAAACGAAAATTATTTCAGCTCACATGATTAATCTGACTTTGGCGCAATCCGTACTGAAAGATCTCGTATAAAATGTCAATAAGTTAGAGAGCTTATGAAAGTATCCTGACCAGAAATGTACTGAGAGTTGTTTGTTCTGCAAAATAAAATGAGTTATTTATACATATAAAGTTGATTATGATTAACTCTTACACTATACCTTACAGGTTAGGAAAGTTTATGTTTTAATTTTTATTAATTTTTTAAATATTACGGCTATGTAGTTACATGTATAAAGTTCCTGGTTTTGCCTGGCATCTTAAAAACGTTTCTTTATATCATTTTAGGTTTTCAACTGACAAAGGTCAACTAGGTCTGCCCAACAGTGATGAAAAACTTAGTCCAAAAACTGGAGAATTTGCCTTCAAAACCAGGTATTTCTATCAAAGTAGAAAAAAGGATACTGGGGCTTCCCTGGTGGTGCAGTGGTTGAGAATCTGCCTGCCAATGCAGGGGACACGGGTTCGAGCCCTGGTCTGGGAAGATCCCACATGTCGCGCGGAGCACCTGGGCCCGTGAGCCACAACTACTGAGCCTGCGCGTCTGGAGCCTGTGCTCCGCAACAAGAGAGGTCGCGATAGTGAGAGGCCCGCGCACCGCGATGAAGAGTGGCCCCCGCTCGCCGCAACTAGAGAAAGCCCTTGCACAGAAACGAAGACCCAACACAGCCAAAAATAAATAAATTAAAAAAATTTAAAAAAAATAAAAAGGATACTGTTGTTGTATTAAACTACAATTTTATTTTAAAATATCACAGCCCCTCAGAAAACATCACTATAGCTTGAAAAATCACATTCACTTACAGCTCACATTCTTGATGCTTGAAGTGACATTTCATGACTCCAATATATGGCACGCTTCTCTGAGTCAGTCGTTTTATCTTGGATGCCCTTTAAAGCAGCATTCCTGAATGTTAAAATGATGTATGGCTTCTTATTAAGTTTACCAGCCAATACCTCTATCAAAAGTAACATTTCCCTTTCTTAAGAAGAAATAGTTAGTTTTAATTTACACGGTTAGAAATGGTATGTGCTTGAAGTTCTAAATCATGCGGTTTTATCATCTGAACTAGCCAGTTAGCAGTAATCTTGCGAGGAAGAAAACGTAGTATTTTAACGTACATTTAACTTCTTGGGTCTACTGTCACTTTAGATTCGGCAAAACAGCAAATGAGTTCCTGTTCTTAATCCCTGCCCTCCACCACTGGCAGTCTTCTGTTGCACTAACATTGACGATCTCTAGACAGAAATTTCGTGCAAGTTGTCTGTAACCTATTAGTTCTGGAGCTTAGCATCTATACTTCACTGCCTACTTATAACAGAGAAGAAGGTAATTATCGAGTTAACAGGAAAAATAAAATTTGACCCAAATTAAGAAAGCCACTGCTTTGTTTGAAAGAGACGCCCCGACTGGTATATAAATTGCATTGAGAGATAAGTTACACATGGAGGTGGAACGACAGTATCAGGCTGAACCTCCCGTCTGCTGCTGGTTAGGTGGGTCAGTTATGACACTGTGCAAACAAGGTCAAGTGCAGGTTAAAAGCCCAGGCGGGCATCTAACTTTGCTCTGATCCACGGCCATAAAAGGCACCTTCAATTTCAGCTGTTTCAGAATCCTCTTTTCAGGGACAACAATTCTTAAGTATAGAAACACAGCAAGTATTTACATATGTACTCATAACATACGTCATTGGAGAAGCATATACGTGAATTTATGGTATGAATTTAGGTAACTGGGAGAAAAATGGTAAATTATCCAATTACAAATGACACTCTCTCCCATATGAGCGCCATCTGAAGGGGACCCTTCCACAGGCTCTATGATGGGCTGCCGACAGGGCAGGCGTGTATTTAAAGTTCCATCTTTCCATAACCAGTTTCCTTCCTTTTCTTAAGAATGTGCCAACACGGCTCTCTGTTAGGTAAGTCATGCAGACCGGCCTTTCATTGTTAACAGAAAACACTCCAAACTATTTTCTTACCACTGGCTACCATCATACTTTCTGCAGCCAGATTTTCACCAAAACTAGGTTATCAATTTTCATATTCATGGAGAACTGCTGGAAGGTTATGCAAGCTGTACTTTAGGGGGTCACCCTTGGTTCCTGCCTTTAGAAATGGGATTCGACAGTACAGCTTCCGTTACAACAAGCATTTAGCTCAAGCTCGGGTTTATTATCCTAACTTTACTTTGTTTTACTCTGATTACATCTACTTTCCCTAGCCTGTTAATGTTTCTGTAAGTTATCACTAATTGTTTTACAGTGAGGTAACCCAAGTAAACCTAATTGAATGAGTTAAAGCCAATAAGAAAAGTAACTGCAGACACAGTGTCCTCTGGGAACTAGCAAGATTTGTTTATCCATCCTTCTCTTTCCTCCTTCTACACCTCTGAAATCTGAGGGAGAATGTGAATACTTGTTTTGTAAAATGCATTGCGATACCCTGGAAAGAACCTTTCGACTGTATTGAAATTGAGAGTGGCAAAACTAGGCAGAGAACAACGGCAATATTCTCATTTTCAGCTTCCTTGCCTCTTAGAGGATCTCAACACAACTCTGAATGCCGGGAAATAATTTATCCCATTGGTAGATGTATACATTTTGACAACAATATAATTTGGTCCAGTTCACATTACTGAATCCAGGAAAAACAAACAAACAAACAAACAAAATTGTCCCTAAAAGAACTCCTGGTTGAGGAGGTTGACCTGACAGGAAGAAAGTAATTACTCCTTTTAATACTAATTCCAAACACACTGACGATTTGAGTTGGATGGTGAAGAAAACCTTCCAGGGGCTGCCCGATAGAAATTTCTACAGTGATGGGCATGTTCTACAACTGTATTTTCCAAGAAGGAATCACATTTTGAAATGTGGCTAGTGCAACTGAGGAACTGATTTTTAAATTTTATTTTGTCTTAAATAATGCAAACAGAGTCCCTGGTGGCTGCCATACTGGACAGCACAGCTGCAGACTTTGGAAGGATACACACTGGCCCGTCTCCATTCCGACATCTCACTGTCTAGGTTTGCTGTCCACCCCTGTTATCTCTTCTAATTATTTAGTAGTTAACTGCATCAATAAAATTCTCCAGTCCTATGCTCTTAATGCCTAAAGGCACTGTACCCACAAAACTAAACATTGTCAGGATTACCTAGTGTCCCAAAAGAAAATTTAGGACTGATACCCTAAAGGTTCTCTAAAGTAATTGATGTAATTTAAGCTCTAAATTATACCCTATCACATTTCTCTCTTTAATTCACATAGATTTTTGAAAACAGGAGATATCTGAGGATTGTGCCTATCAGTTTACAGATATAAAATTATATAAATAAATAAAATAACTCCAATCCTACAAATCTCTATACCGGCTGCCTAATATGAAGCCATTGCCCTCAGGCTTGGTAGAATGTGCTAGTAAAGTTTACTACAAGTTAAGGACATACTGGTTTTGATCATTTGACGTATTGTTTAACTGAGTAAGGAGCAACTGATGGTGATCCTAATGTGAGCGCTGGTGGCACTTCTGTTGTTTACACTCAGGATTTCCTTGTATCATTTCTAAATTATCCATCTATTCACGCTCCATGATCTAATATCTCATTGTCTTTTCAAGACAGATGGGGACAATATGAGACACATAATCTTGTCTATTTCTCCTTTGAGAAATAAAAGCAGCATATTTATCCTAGTATGTATCACCAAGCAAATACTGCAAAGGATTTTTAACTTAATAGTTTTCTCTTCCCAACAGATTTGAAAAGACAGACTCTCCCTTTTAAATTAGCAAAACAGCAACATGCACATGCATGCCCTTGAAAGTCAAATCCTTATATAAAAGTATTAAGATAAAGACAAACATGAACAATTCCAATGTCAAGTATATTCATCATATGGAAATGCTGGGCTAATTTAATATTAAATACTCATACAAACTCTGTTTCTGTAAAAAGTACACAAGTCAAAGACAGTTCTTATTCCTTCCTGGCTATTTCCTTTGTTACATTTGGCCTACTGGAGCTACTAGCGGAAAAATCAAGAAATATCCTTTTAGTGAAAGATTAATAGGCGCACACACATTTTCAGCAGGGTGCTCTGTCAATTAAAAATAAACCTGAGACTCCCCTAAATGTCTGTGCAGTATGAAGCAGGATATTTCTGGGCCACCCTTTCAGTCTGTGGTTGTGCTAGGATTTTGATGATTTTTCTCCCGTTTCCACGGAGTCTCCAGTGAATTGGATTGAGTTTTATTTCTGGGTTCCCATGGTTAAAGCCTAATTTGATTGACAACTGTTTGCAGAGAGCCTGCCCAATGCCCAGGAATTTGGCATTAAGGACCGAGAAACAAGAGACAGCGTCTCTCCACAAGGAGACTCATAGATGCATGCAGTAAACAGTGCGAGGCAACGTGTGACGGAGAGTATCTAAGACGATGGCGTTCTAGTGGAAGTACGGACGGAGCCCAAGGCACAGAGGAGGAACGGGGAAAATGTGCAGAAAGGCCTCCTCGTGACATGGCTGGGAGTGCTCCCCGTCTCCACCTGAGTGCATCACTCCCTGGAGGCTCTCACCCCTGAGAAAAGGTTTCCTCTTGGAAGTCACCATTTATTTTTCAAAATTAAAAGAAAGTGCTATGAACGGAAAAATAAACACACAAAATTTAAGAAAATACAAAACAGGCAAAACACTAGCTTTAAAAAGAGAGTAATAGAAATCAAGCTGAGAGCCATAAATGTTAGACTGGAAGTTGATATAAATTCATGAGAGGGAAAGAGTCCTCTCTAACAATGACAGACTCCGGGGGCTTCACATTTTTCTTGGGATTTCATTAGGTCTGACTTGACCACTGAGTACAGAAGTAGGTGGTGGGTGTCTGCTGAGTCACAGCAGCCCCGGTGCCCTGAGGCACTGGGTCACATCTTCCTCATCTTCCCAGCCCTTCCATGTAAACTATATTGCCTCCCTGTACAGTTCCACATTTATATGATTTTTTTTGCGCCTAAATCAGAGGTTATCCAAGACAGATCAAACCTTACTCATTGTTTCCTCCATCGTGTGCCTCCTGGACTCTTGGTGAGTTTCTCATGAGTCTCACAGAGTCCAAACGTCTTCCACTGGCAGAAAGATCACGTCTGGTCTGGCCACCCCTTCCGTCTCCAGGCTTGTCAGTCGTGGAGCCCTCACAACCCCAGCCCCTTTCTACTCCAAAAAGCTGAGAAGGGCAATAACTCTTCCCTCTCACTCCACCTGCCAAACCCGTGTCAGCAGTCTTTCCCACCCACCAGCAGGTGGGTCCCCCAGTTTTGTGTCTACATGACCCTGTGTACCTTTCTGTCATAGCATTTTTCACACTGTTCAATTAAACATAGAGCTGAATGGTAGTAAGAGTTGTACCTGTTTTGCCAAACTCACCGTAGGTTCCATAAAAATGGACACATTTCTTGCGCGTGTTTTTCATTATTTCAAACCCTCAAGCAGCGTGACTGTTACAGAGAAGGTGCTCAGGATATTTTTCTAACTGAATATTAATATGTATAATATCAGTTTATATAAATAAATGTTTATGAATAAAAGTTTATAATATCAATTGATGGCAACTCCAATCCTTCACACTGAGTGACTTTTCAGACTTAAATTTAAATGTCCCTCAGACGAGTGCAAATCCAACATACAGTTCTTGTAGAAGGGAACTAATAACTCAAATGGAATGGGACCAGTACTCAATTTGATGTTTTTCTGCACCTGATAGGTAATATCAACAATAAGTGAAAACATGCCTCCTCAAAGTGCCACATAGAACTTTAGAACCTTTACTAAATAGGTACATTATCAAGAATTTCAGGAAATATTTGTCTTAATTCATTTGTGATCAAGATTTAAGACTAAAATTATACCAGATTATTGGAATGTAAGTTGGTGCAGCCACTATGGGAAACATTATGGAGGCTCCTCAAAAAACTAAAAAAAGAACTGCCATATGATTCAGTGATCCCACTCCTGGGCATATACCCAGACAAAACTATAATTTGAAGAGATACACGCACCCCTATGTTCACAGCAGCACTATTCACAATAGCCAATACATGGAAGCAACCTAAATGACCATCGACAGAAGAATGGATAAAGAAGATGTGATACATATATACAATGGAATATTACTCAGCCATAAAAAAGAATGAAATAATGTCATTTGCAGCAACATGGATGGACCTAGAGATGATCATACTAAGTGAAGTAAGTCAGACAAAGGAAGACAAATATCATATGATATCACATATATGTGGAATCTAAAATATGACACAAATGAACTTATCTACAAAACAGAAACAGACTCACAGACACAGAGAACAGACTTGTGGTTGCCAGGGGGAGGGGAGTGGCGTAGGGAAGGATTGGGAGTTTGGGGTGAGCAGATGCAAACTACTATATATAGGATGGATAGACAACAAGGTCTTACTGTGTAGCACAGGGAACTATATTCAATATCCTGTGATAAACCACAATGGAAAGGAATATGAAAAAGAATATATATATTTATATATATAAATAAAATGAGTGACTTTGCTGTACAGCAGAAATTAACACATTGTAAACTGTAAATCAACTATACTTCAATAAAACTAAAAGATAAATAGAATTATACCAGATTACCACAAGGCACCCTCAGCTGTTCTATGTGACACAAAAGAAAATAATCTTAAAAATAACTTCACTGGGGCTTCCCTGGTGGCGCAGTGGTTAAGAATCCACCTGCCAATGCAGGGGACACGGGTTCGAGCCCTGGTCCAGGAAGATCCCACATGCCGCAGAGCAACTAAGCCTGTGTGCCACAACTACTGAGCCTGCGCTCTAGAGCCCACAAGCCACAATTACTGAGCCCGCGTGCCACAACTACTGAAGCCTGTGCACCTACAGCCCATGCTCTGCAACAAGAGAAGCCAGTGCAGTGAGAAGCCTGCGCACCGCAACAAAGAGTAGCCCCCGCTCACTGCAACTAGAGAAAGCCCGCACACAGTAACGAAGACCCAACACAGCCAAAAATTAAATAAATAAAATAAATTAAAAAAAAATAACTTCACTTTACAGAAATACAGATGAAACATTATATACACAAAATTGTTTTGGCATTTTCCTTTCAATCACTGATTGTTAAAATACACATTGAGATATATTAGCATTGAATACACATAACAATCATGTGAGAAACTTGCCCACGGCACGCCCTAGACTAATAAAATACAAAAAACCCTGGCAGATGTGACACAGGCACCAGTATTTTAAAACTTTTCAGGTAAGTCCCATGTACAGCCAGGTTGAGAAGCACTGGGCTGGATCAATACCTCTCAGAATTTAATGTGCACACAGGTCACCAGGGCAAGTGCATAAAATGCTGATCCTAATTGCAGGGTGAAATCTGAGATTCTGTACCTTAACAAGCTCTAGGCGATGCGTGGAATACACTCTTAGTCGCATGGGGCCAGATGACCCTAAATGGGGAGAGACAACCTCATTCTAGAATATGCAGGGGTATTTAGAATTGAGTTTTCAATTATTTGGGGTCTTTATTCTTTATGACCAACCTACTTTAACAAAGTGTTCCATTTGCTTCCATTGAAAAAGAGGACTACTGTAAAACCGTAACGTGCAATGTAAGAGGGCATAATACAAACGTGGTGAGCCGCATGGTAGGCCAGGCCCCGTGATCCTCCCTTTCTGCTGTTTATGCCCTTGTACAGTCCTCTCCCGGTCAGGTGTGGGCTTCACCAAGTGAGTCCACTCTAACTCGGTGAAGCATGTGGAAGAGGTGACGGGAGCTCACTCCTGTGACGACGCTACAGAACACTGTGACGTCCACCTCGCTAGTAGATGCTCTGCGTTCTGTTCCAGGACTGTAGGCTGACAAAGCAAGCTGTCATGCGGGAGAAGCTCACCTGGCAAGGAACTGCAGGCATCCTTTAGCCAACATCCAGCTAAGAACTGAAGCTCGCAGCCCAACAACCTGGGAGGGACTGAAGCCTGCCAACAACCAGGAAACTGGCTCCACTAACAAGGCAGACACCGAAGTGTACAGGGCACACCACCCGTCATCTGGAAATGAACGTGCTATGTCCTGTTTGTGTACCAAATGTGTACGCCCTTCAACACCATTAATGTGTTTGACTCTATTTTATTTCTCAAAACTGCTACAAGATGTAAAATTGCTTCTGTTCTTTTTCAACTGCTATTTTGGCATCTGAAATTACAGGGTGAAGACAATTTTCTGTTTATTAACACAGAAATTTTAAAAACATTGATGCTGTAATTATTAATTTAAATGCCTAATGTATACATGTCTTTTGAGTTTTAACTACCTGACCCCCCCCCCAACTGCGATCCCTCTTTTATTTTCCCTTTATTCACAGTACTCTCCCAACTCCTAACTGTAGCTGGTTTGATACCCAACCTGTGATTATAAAGGACGCACACCCACTTAGTCACCAAGATGGTGGTAATTGAATGGAAGCTTCCATCTGGATTCATTACTTAATCTTTAGCCAACAGGTGCTTTTCTCCATAAACTTTCTTTCCCACTCACAAGAAACTCAAACTGCATGGTGATATCAAAAAACTGTTGTGTGCCCAGCTCTTCTCAGATAATCTGCCGCCATGTTTTCAGCTTTGCCTATGTTCTTGCTCAATCTGAGAAGTATTGCGATTTATCTCCCTTCTAAAAGGTAAGGAAATAAAATGGATTAAAAAAAGAGTATAAACCATGCATTGCATATGTCAGAGTCCTCCAGGGGAGCTCTAAGCCCAGGTGCACATTCAGGAATGGATAGGAGAACCAACATATACTCAATTTATTCTCAGCTTAACTTTATAATCTGACGTATAAATTATATAACATTCAGGTTATAAAGTATCTTTCAAAGGTTGCATCTTAAACATTGTATATTTAGAGATACTGTTACCTCTCTTACAATGTATGCCAATAATTCTGAGCACTTTGAACATCTTTTATGAGACACCTGTCATATCCAATGGTTCACTCTTGAGCGATGCTTTGAAATTTTTAGGACCAAACTGAGAGATCACACACAAACATGTGTCAGTAATCGTTAACTGCTGAGAGTCAAAGTGATTTTGAAACCATGAATACTGTGTAATATTATTCACTGTAACCGAGTTATATATGAGGGAGAGGCATCGTGCCCAAGAATTTCTTAGCTCATATGCTCTACTATCTACACAGATGCCTGTTTGGTTGTGCCTGTCTTCTGTGTGCCTGAATCTCCCCGTTTACCTCTCAGGTGCTGTCATCTTTTAAGGACACAGGCAAAACCTGGGCTCTGTCCAGTCTCCTCTGGTGCTGATTATGAGCATGACGGCCAAACTTTCTCACACCTCTTTGGTTTACAAATGTTGCTTGTTTTCCTTGCTATGAGGTCACATATGAGCTCCTCTCAGCCACAGTAAAAACGTTATGGGGGTCTCATCTCTACCAAGAAACGTTTCATGTCCTTTAAAGAAAAATATAATTGTCCCTGGCATTAGAGAATTCTGCATGGGACTCTGCTGTTCTATGGAGTGTGAAAGAGATTTAAGTTTTCTCTGGGGTAAAATCATTTCTCAAGCAATACTTGACTGTTAACGTGCCATTCCACGCTAGTTGTTCCATAGGCTGGAATTTCCCCTCTTCGTTGTCACTTCCCAGTTCCTTCTACCAACCACAGGCATCTAATAAGCACAGATTCCAGGGCATTCCCAAGCTTTTGAGCCAGCTCTTATGTGGGCGTGAAAATACGCTTCTTGGGTTCATAATTCATCTGTGCTTTGGTTCTGGAAAATGAGGCCAGCTACTAGCCGGCGGCTGCATTTGAGGTTTCAAAGTTTACTTTGAGAAAATGTAGGCAAATAAGCCTACACACATCTTTCTCTTTCCCACAAGGAGAAAGCTGACTGTGTTCCAAAGTGATTTTCCCTTGGGCTAAGAACAAAATGTGGAACACAGCATGGGGATTACTTCAACTTTAATGTTGGAATTTTGTTCCAAATCCACACTCATGACAGCTAAGAAATACTGTACAGTAGTATGTTTACAATATCTAACAAATGTCACTTTGATGCCATCATCTATGAATTACTCAGAGATTATAGAGAATGTATCTACAGTTAAATAATTTGCTTCTTTACTCATTCAATTAAATAGCTAATGCCTGAAACAAGATTTCAGACAAGCAGAAGCAATGTGATTTAAATTTGAAATGTGATATAATTCTGTTAATAGCACCACACTTTCATATTAAAGAGGGCAGACCACAGCACTACATCATATTTTAAAAATACTTAATTCCATTGTATAGATCTGTGAAATTTGTTTTCCCATGAAGAAAAACTCACGCTTCTCAAAAGTATCTTTCATGTTAATATGACTTCTTTTAGTCTATCAGTCTTTACACATATCTAGTTTCCAGTAAACTAAGTTTAAAGGCATAAATGGTTCTGTAGTTATGTATGGGTCTATTATTAATATCACAGCTGGAATTTTATAACACTTTGAACTGATCTGAAACAAGCTGGTTGGATAGTTGCCTCATTGTTGAAATTATGATAGCCAGTTGTCAGGGAAGCTATAGCTTGCTATGATATTTCACATACCAATATCTGAGGCCCCAGAATGAATACGTTGAGAATAAACAGAGCCATGTTGATCAGAAGAAAAACTATAAGAGATGTGACATAAATGTGTGGCAAAGAAAAACCAAAGATTGTTATGAGAGTTTTTAAACTCCAAGAAAATCTAAACATAAAATCTAAATGATAAAGATTTAAAAAATACACATGGCAGAGCATGTAAAGAGAAAGAGAGAGAACAAAAGTAAACTATAAAGAAGGAATATGTGCTTTCTGATTTGCCTCAAGGTCAATGGGAAGGCCCCTTGGCTGTCCTGTCAGACAGCTGTCTTTACAGCAACTGACTCCAAAATCATACCATGACTTGCCATCACAATGTGGTATTATATTATTAAAGTAAAAAAAAAAAAATCTCAAGGAAGGAACAAGTCCCATTAGAAATTCTATTTCCATTCAGTATCAATTCCATTTTTGACTCTCCAATCCTTTTGCTTTTATAAATACGGAGCCAAGTTGATACCCCATCCTAGAATTCACTTCCGCAATTTCTCTTAATGTGAGCAGCCAGCGATTAAAAGACAAAGATCACTCCATCCAGTGGAATGCAATGATTCCACAGCACAGTCAGCACAGACACAGACAGATGGAGGTAAATAGTCTATGGATTTTAATCAACCCCTAGGAGACAGAAGACTATTATAGCCACACGCACCAAAAAAAGTCAGAATTCTACACTTGCGATGGTTATAAATTTCAAATGACTGTTGTTTTTTTTAAATCTTGTAGCTGTAAAGCAAGCACTGTAATTCTCAGGTTGTAGATTGGGCCAGTTTTTAAATCTACATGTATAATTCTCTATTTTTATCACATTACTGCAACCCAATTCATACACCCATGGCTGATACCCATGCTGGTCTGAAGTTTCTGTTGGCACGAGCTGAGTGGTGACAGATTTCTTCATTTTTGAATATCTTCCCAGCCTGACAAGCTCGATTCTGCACCAACTCACAGCATATGTGCTTATCCTACACTTTTCAAAGACGGCACCATTTTAAGGCACCACTTTTGCCTGAGTGCAGCTCTTTTACCTCCTCACCTATGCATTTGCTTTGCCTTTGTTTCTTGAATGAACATGTAAAAGGCAACCGACCACACAGACGGTGAGCAGGAGAAAGTGGCAGAGACATCAGGCTGCCCCCGAACTGGAGCAATTCCTTAACAGACACCAGGCAGGCCAAGCTCTAAGACACCACCACGCCAGGATACCCTGCCCTGACCCCCAGAACCGCGAACGCAAGACTTCACTCCCCGTACAAGGCAAAGGTGCTGTGAGAGATGCAAATAAGGGTACCAATCACTTGATTTCAAGTCAATTAAAATCCCTTTCTCTTTTTGATATTGAGCTGCATGAGCTGCTTGTATGTTTTGGGGATTAATCCTTTGTCAGTTGATTTGTTTGCAAATATTTTCTCCCATTCTGAGGGTTGTCTCTTCGTCTTGTTTATGGTTTCCTTTGTTGTGCAAAAGCTTTTAAGTTTCATTGGGTCCCATTTGTTTATTTTTGGTTTTATTTCCACTTCTCTAGGAGGTGGGTCAAAAAGGATCTTGCTGTGATTTATGTCAGAGAGTGTTCTGCCTATGTTTTCCTCTAAGAGTTTGATGGTGTCTGGCCTTACATTTAGGTCTTTAATCCATTTTGAGTTTACTTCTGTGTATGGTGTTAGGGAGTGTTCTAATTTCATTCTTTTACATGTAACTGTCCAGTTTTCCCAGTACCACTTATTGAAGAGGCTGTCTTTTCTCCACTGTATATTCTTGCCTCCTTTATCAAAGATAAGGTGACCATATGTGCCTGGGTTTATCTCTGGGCTTTCTATCCTGTTCCTTTGATCTATATTTCTGTTTTTGTGCCACTATCATACTGTCTTGATTACTGTAGCTTTGTAGTATAGTCTGAAGTCAGGGAGCCTGATTCCTCCAGCTCCGTTTTTCTTTCTCAAGATTGCTTTGGCTATTCGGGGTCTTTTGTGTTTCCATACAAATTGTGAAATTTTTTGTTCTAGTTCTGTGAAAAATGCCAGTGGTAGTTTGATAGGGATTGCATTGAATCTGTAGATTGCTTTGGGTAGTAGAGTCATTTTCACAATGCTGATTCTTCCAATCCAAGAACATGGCACATCTCTCCATCTGTTTGTATCATCTTTAATTTCTTTCATCAGTTTATTATAACAACAAACAACCCAATCCAAAAATGAGAAGAAGACCTAAATAGACATTTCTCCAAAGAAGATATACAGGTTGCCAACAAACACATGAAAGAATGCTCAACATCATTAATCATTAGAGAAATGCAAATGAAAACTACTATGAGATATCATCTCACACCGGTCAGAATGGCCATCATCAAAAAATCTACAAACAAGAAATGCTGGAGAGGGTGTGGAGAAAAGGGAACCCTCTTGCACTGTTGGTGGGAATGTAAATTGATACAGCCACTATGGAGAACAGTATGGAGGTTCCTTAAAAAACTAAAAGTAGGACTACCATACGACCCAGCAATCCTACTACTGGGCATGTACCCTGAGAAAACCAGAATTCAAAAATAGTCATGTACCAAAATGTTCATTGCAGCTCTCTTTACAATAGCCAGGACATGGAAGCAACCTAAGTGTCCACAGACAGATGAATGGATAAAGAGGATGTGGCACATATATACAATGGAATAATACTCAGCCATAAAAAGGAATGAAACTGAGTTATTTGTAGTGAGGTGGATGGACCTAGAGTCTGTCAGACAGAGTGAAGTAAGTCAGAAAGAGAAAAACAAATACCATATGCTAACACATATATATGGAGTCTAAAAAAAAAAAAAAGAAAAAAATGGTCAGAAGAACCTAGGGGCAAGATGCGAATAAAGATGCAGACCTACTAGAGAATGGACTTGAGGATACGGGGAGGGGGAAGGGTAAGCTGGGACAAAGTGAGAGAGTGGCATGGACATATATACACTATCAAACGTAAAATAGATAGCTAGTGGGAAGCAGCCGCATAGCACAGGGAGATGGGCTCGGTGCTTTGCGACCACCTAGAGGGGTGGGATAGGGAGGGCGGGAGGGAGGGAGATGCAAGAGGGAAGAGATATGGGGACATATGTATATGTATAACTGATTCACTTTGTTATAAAGCAGAAACTAACACACCATTGTAAAGCAATTATACTCTAATAAAGATGTTAAAAAATTTTTTTTAAATAAATAAAATAAAATCCCCTTCTCTTAGTGGATCTCTTAGTGGGTCTAATCCTGTCACCCAAGTCCTTCACAAGCAGAGTTTTTTCTCTGGCTGTTAGCAGAAAGGGAAGTCAGACATATTCCAGGCATAAGAAGGAGTCAATGTATGGCTGCTGGCTTGGAAGACAGAGGGCCACATGCAGGGACAAGTGGGAGGCGTCTGGAAACAGAATGTGGCCGCTGCCCAAAGTCCAGTAATAAAGCAAAAACCTGCAGGCTACAACGGCAAGGGGCCGGGTTCTTCACCATGGGAACGGGCTTGGACACAGAGCCTTCTCCAGAGCCCGCAGCCAGAAGCCTACCCTGCAGGGCACCATGTGACTTTGGCCTCGTAAGACCCTAAGCAGAGAATCCAGCAATGTCTTGCTGCGTTTTTGACATACAGAACTGTGAGTTAATAAACAGATGTTAAGTTCCCACATCTGTGGTCAGCAGTAGAAAACTAATACCAATGTCTTCCATTACAACTTAGGATCTGCTAGGTATAAAATAAGCTACAAGGATGCAATGTAAAACACAAGGAATATAATCAATACTTAATAACTTTGTATGGAGTATAACCTATCGAAATATTACATTAGTTTGTTGTACCCTTGAAACTAACATGATACTGTAAAGTCAACTGTACTTCAATGAGAACAAAACAAAACAAAATAAACCTCCAAGAAACCTTAGGATCAGCTATTCTGAGATGAGCATGATCAATAAATGTCTATTTGGAGCTTAATCCTCTCTCCTTTCTTACAGTGAACAAAGCACACTGCTTCTACCATCTACACATTTCTTAAATCCATCCCTTTCTTGATTCTCAGCCTGGCAACTTTCATCCGAACTTAAGAACCTCCTCTCCCTTCTCATCTCCAGCCTCTGCTCTGAGCTCCCTCTAATAATCCACTGCTAGACTCATCATCCAGAAACATAGCTGTGACCATGCTATGCTGTTAATTAAAAAAAAAAAAAAAAAGGAATCATCATTACCTCCTTTATTAAGTAGGAAACCCTCCTGTTGGAACTCAAGCTCTCCAAGACCTGACTCCACTCTTCCTTTCTAGCATTATTTCCCTTCTAGTGACATCAAAGTGTTGGCTCCAGTCAAACCTATGCCTTTGCTGTGTTTGCAGCATGTTCTAACTTGTGCCTTTGCACAGGTGGGTCGCTGGTATACCTGCCAAGATGCTGCCTATTCTTTACAGCTGAGCTTAGATATCACCTGCCATGTGAGGACCTCGTGCATGGCAGGAGTGTCTCTTCTACTGCAGGTTTCCACGGCCCAGGGATGTAGCCCTGGGCCGTCTATGCCTCATGATCTAGCACGTCTTGTAGCCTTGACAAGCTCACAGAAGGCAAAATCTATACTAGATTCATCACTGTATTCCTTCAAGCACTTGGTTCAATGCCCTACGTTATGAAGATTCCCCAAGAGGATGAATTTGTGCAAGTTGTAAAGAATATCTAAGGACGTGGGAGTCTCCTCAAAACACCCAGGCAGTACGCACTGCCTGTGAGCAGATGAAATGAAATATAAAAATATCTTATTTTTATACTGTGCATATTTCACAAATTATTTCTTTATTGTTATTTCACGTATTACGGCTACTTGTATTAGCGATTCCCAGGCTGATGTAATGAGTCCTAGGTCAAAATGCCCAGCTGATGTTTCCTCTGCTATTTTCTCAAACTTCCAACAATGAGAGGTTCATTGCCACAGGCATCCTTTGCTCTTTAATTTCCAGTCTAATTTAGGCAAACAGTAGGGGTCCGATGGAAAACGTATTTGATGAAAGTACGATAGATATAAAATCCAAAGTCTAAATAAGAGTCCTTACTTGGGAGGCACTTTCTTTGCTTTTATTTGAAAAGCGAAGGTACAGTCTATAGTTCTGCAGCCCTGAATTCATTAGGCAGGATCCAACCTTCCATTTCCATCATTTCAGAAAACAGTGAAAACAAAACTATTGATATTTAAAATAAAACTGTTGAAAAAGTAGGTGTGTGAGATGTGCTTTCATATTTAAAAATCAAACTATTTTTCTTAAACTCCATACAAAAATATTTTTATGTTCTCTCCTTTCAGACATAAGGCTATTTTTATTTGTGAAACTTAATTCCAATAAAATTGTGTCAAGTTTTAAGTGATTAATGTAAATGTCACATAAAATGGAACTATTTCATAGGAATGGGCTGTCATTTGTAATGAAATGTTTTTGTTTGTGAATCAAATTTCAAAAATGGCATATGTTATTTGTGTCTTAAATGTTTTCCCTGTATTAGAGGGGAAGAATACAGAATATTCATGTAGAAGGAATACTACAGACCATTTATCCAATCTCTTCATTTTACAAGAGAAGAAAAAGAGTCAGTGAAATGAGGGGTTATTGGGCAAATTATGTTCTCTGTGTCTTAGTTGTGAATCACCAAATTGCACTGCATATACATGAAATGTGTTGATGGAAACGTAAGTTCCTGTAAATTAAATTGTTTAAACATAAACTCTCAGTATCTTCTGGTTCAACACTGTGGATGGAGAGAAATCATAGGTCTTCCCTCACTCCCAGATGCCCATTTAAAAAGAAAAAAAAAAAAACCCAGGAAGGAATCCATAATTGGAAAGAAAAATGGAAGAAGTTTAACACTGAACAACAGATTTCAATAGGTTTCTGGAAGGACTATTAATGTCAGAAAGTGAGCAGTGCACCAGAACATGTGTTTCATGCTCCAGTGTCAATCAGACTCAGAGAACAAGAAGAGGCTAGTGGGTAGGGAAAAGGAGCTGGGTGATACTGCTGCCTAGAAGGGGAAGTTCACAGTTTCTCCATCTGCCTTCCACGTGCCGGAACAAAAACAAACAAACAAAAAAACCAAGGGACTCCTCTCTTTATAATTGGAAAGACTACCTGGAGAAAGTGAGTAACTAGAGTGAGTTTTGATATCCCAGAGAAAATGATATCCTTATTCTATCATTCAGGGGCTCTGTGACATTGAATGCAACCCTCAAAAGCTCAACCCAGCAAAACCTGATAGCTCACAAACCCTGCTCATCTATACTGAGTACCTGGAAGGCTCTCACTTTCACTGGAGAAGACTGATGAAAACAAAACATCATGAAACCTCAGTGAAAGAAACTCACACCATCCACCCAGTATAATCAACGTTGTCTTCTGAAAACCAAAAGTCAATAGTCAAAAAGAAGAAAAATGGTATATATGAACCTGTTTGCAAGGCAGAAATAGAAACACAGACATAAAGAACAAACGAATGGACACCAAGGGGGGAAAGGGGGGGTGGGACGAACTGGGAGATTGGGACTGACACATATACACTAATATGTATAAAATAGATAACTAATGAGAGCCTGATGTATAGCACAGGGAACTCCACTTCACTTTGCTGTACACTAGAAACTAATACAACATTGTAAAACAACTATACCTCAATGAAAAAATGTAGAAAGTTAAAAAAGAAAATGACTTGGGCACACTAAGGTCAAAAACAGGTATGACTTATGGAATTAGAAAATTTCATCAACCAACAAACTGATGATTGCCTAGCATATGGCATGGAATAATGTCTATAACAGGCTACCTAATAGACAAATGTCTATTACTAGGAAGCTGTCAAAAAAAAAAAAAAAAAGAAATCAGGCAAAAGGTAAGGTAAAAGATTATGTAAATTTAACATAAACACTGATCTCAAAGAAAATAGACAAGATTTAGGGAAGAGAATGTAAAACACACCGACTTAATGCTCAGCAACATTCCATTGGTTGTGCATCCATTAGCAAAGATTAGATTTAAATGAAAAAGAAATAATGAAGATGCCAGAAAGAATACTTGAAAATTAAAAATATAAGGATGGAAATAATTCATTGGAATGATGGACGACAAAGTAAGGAAACTCCTAGAATGTAAAACAAAAAGATAAATGTATACTATTTGACATATAAGCAATTTACTTGCTCAATCAAGAGCTTGTATTGTACTGGTAGTATTTTTAGAAAGAAAACAAAAGGGAGTACATTATTTTAAAAGATATAAAATTTGAAACGGGGTTTTAGGTCAAAGGTAAGAGGAATGAAAGAGAAGTCATGTCCTTGTGAAATCTCAGAACCTCAAGAATTAAATCAACTCCCAAAGTGGTGGGACATATAGTCAGTGTAGATTATCTACAAAGTCATACTATGGCCTGATGAATGCTTTGTTCTTGTTTTTACCTTTTAGAATCAACTCACAGAAAAAGCACAAAAGATCAAACTGTATTTCCAGAACAAAATCTAGGTGTCATAAACACTTGACAATGGATAAATATATATATTTAATAAAATATTTTATCTAATTTTATTACTTTACAATTATTATATAAAATATATAATTATTTTGGAATTATATAAAAATACATATATCCATTTCCAAGAGGCACAAGGTCAGATAAGAACTGGAGGAAAAGTAGGGGTGTTAGAATTCTCACCTTATTTAATGGAGAATCAACAGAAAGTATCAAATGGAAAAACACATTTTTCAAGTTCAAAAGTTAATCAGTAAAAACAATTAGAGTTGTCAGATAGAAACTGATTAATAACTGCCTAGAGAATATTGTAGTAGACATAATAACTCCCTCCTCCAATCATGTCCATGCTCCAGAAACCTATGAATATGTTACCATATAGGGCAAAAGGGACTTGGCAGATGGGATGAAACTTAGGATCTTGAGACAGTAGATTATCTGGGTGGGCCCAATGGAATCACAAGCGCCCTTGTGAGAGAGATGCAGGACAGCCAACGGTGGAAAAATGACGTGAGGAAAGAAGCAAAGATTAAGCGATGTGCTTGAAGACAGAGGAAGGGGCCGCGAGGTTAGGAAGGCAAATGTCCTCTAGAAACTGGAAAAGGCAAAAGGAATGGATTCTTCTCTGGAGCCTCTGGAAGGAATGAAGCCCCACCAACACCTGGATTTTAGTCCAGGGAGACCCATTTAAAACTTCTGACCTCCAGACCTGTAAGATAATACGTGTGTGTTGTTTTAAGCCACTAAGTGTGTATTTGTTTGTAATAGCAGCAAGAGGAAACCAATGCAAGTATGTGCATGAATTAATACATGGCTGAATAAATGAATGGATGAATAAATAAATTTACAGAGCTGGTTATACAGAGCGTCTCCAGAAACAGGGATTAGTACCACCTAGGTCCCAGGGTTGCTGTGACTGTTTTTTATATATCTATCATGTCTGGACACACCGTCAATGTTCAGTTGATAGCTTGCTTCTTGCTCTCTCCTTCTACATGTTTACTTACTTTATCCCCACTGCATACACTCATTTAAACTAGGGGAAGGCAACAGAGAGAAGATGCCCCTCTCGCTATTTGTTTTAAGACATCTCATTAAACTGTTTCTGACTTCTGAGTATGCATACATTCCTGGCTTGTTATGAAGCAGTAGGATGGTTTCTTAACATTACCCAAATTTCCCATCATCACAGCTGCAAACCACATACCAGCCACTTGAAAAGAAACAAGAACCAGCCAGTTGACACCCTTAGCTGAAAGTGACACCAATCCTTTTGTGAGTCTGTAACCAGACTCACTATTAATTTAACATGGGAGTGCCTGAAACATTTTTTTTCAGACCACGACTGTGGGTCACTTCTCAGGGAAAATGCTCATTTAGAATGTACTATGTGCATTCTGATATTAAACTATAATGTACAAAGATGTTTCTAAAATATGTTGGAAAATAATTGTATATTTCACACCAGGTCTTGCTAATTTAATAGAAGTGAAATAGAAAAAGACACAAGTATGGAACTGGTTCTATTTATAACTCCAGGCAGGAGTTTCAGCTCAGGTTGCATATTCAAATCAACTCTAGGAGATTTTGGAAATGAAAAGGCATCCTCCCACCCCTCCCACCACTGAATTAGAAATCTCTGGGCATGGTACCCCACAAATAGCATTTTTACAAATAACTCTCTAGTTGACCATAATGTGCAACCAGGCTAAAGAAAAAAATGACTACAAGAAACTAAGCTACCGAGACTCTATGTTTGTGATTTATTGTCCAATGAATGTAAGGATTTTCTGGCCCTGTTTCATCACACCTATAACACTAGTATTGACTTATACCTCATTCTTCCTCTCAGCTGAAAGCTGTCTCTAATGCATAATATCTTGCCTTTAACATGCCACGTGCTCCATAAATGTTGTCATAGATATTACTAAATCTGACTCTAAAATTACTCTTGAAATTGATTCATAATCATATAACGGACATATTGGGCCTATTTACAAATTGTAAGATTGGACCTCCCTAAGAACATTCAGGCTGAAATCAGGCACACAAATTAATGCTATTAAAACTGAATTGTGTTACAATGGTTTTAAAATATTTCATTCTGTTTAAAAATTCATGAAACTGTTTGAATCCCTTTTTGAACTCACTTTCCAAATCAATTGGTCCTTATTTTGAATAGATACAACTGAAAAAGTATCATAAGTAAAGAAAGTAGATTTCAAAATATAGAACCTTGTAAAAAAAATATAGTTCAATCTAATTTTTTCCCCCAATTTTAGTTCATATCTCTTCCAAAGATCTAATTATTTTCTGGATGTTGGAACATTTTTCTCCACGGTAAAATCACCTTAAATGCCGCATTGTGTGGGAGTTCCAGTGTGTGTTGCTTATTTAATTGGGTGATTTCCCCACCTTTCTCTCATCTTTCTCATCCTTGGCACAATTTCGGATTATCCATATTTTCAAACACCTGATTAGCTCTTGATCCTAGTCTTAGAGGCACAGTTTAATAAATTAAAGCGAGCACTCCACATCCCTGAGAAGATCAAAGGAGTCGCTTGTGCGTATCTACTTTCTCCCCTCCATCCTTCACACTGGAAAGGATTAGTAAAAAAAAAAAAAAAAAAGTTACTCTGTAGCACTTACCTAAACATTTTTAAGTGAGCGACAGATTGAATGGTAAGGTGTCCTGTTCGCATAATCTTATCTAAGGATCTCCAGAGTTGATTCTTCTAAAGTTTACCAGCCAATCTTAATGCCATTATTCTTAGATGTCTGAGATCTCGGTTATGCACTGTCCAAGGATAGACCGATGAGTGTTGAGAACATAAGGTTTAGCAACATTGTTCATAATATTCAAGTTATAAATATTCCTCTGCAATTTCTGTGGCATTTTCTTTCTGTGCACTTAGTTTCCCCTTTGCATTTAAGTCTTTTAAGAGATTACAGTAACATGTATCCACCCAAAAGGGATTCTCAAAAAGGAAAAATGACCATTTTCATCAGCATCCTGAGGCAGAATATTTTCTTTTCTATTTGAAAGTTAAAATCATCAATACCTGTGTACTTTTACACATTTAGGTAGAAGGGGAAGATATGTAATATTCGTTTGATTGCTGACTCAATTTTATGCTTTAACTTACTACAAAGTACTAAAGTCTCTGTATCTTTTCTTTAAACAAAATGACTCCATGAAAAGGGCACACTGCATTAAATATATTAAAATACAAAATATTCTCAGTGGACCATGAAAAGGATTACAAGTTACACTCAGCTACTTTAAGAGTAAAATCAGTAACTATTTATGTATTATACTGGGTATACACATGTCCAATTAAATGTATAAATATATTTTGCCTTCTATTCCCACAAAAAAATATACTGAGTAACAACAACAATGGAAAATAATTACAATGCTTGCCATTCTATTTATAAGACACTGACGGAACTAGCAGTTTATGTGAAAGCCATTTTTCTACTACTCTAGGAAATACACATAACTATGACCACACAATGTAATAAATGAGTCCCTTCGTTAAAACTTACACATATATAAAAGATCGGAGAGAACTATGTCTAAGTATTAACAGACTGCAAAGGTGGAGAGGGCATGGGTGGTTTTCCGTGGATGAGGAGACAGAGCACAGAGGATTCTTAGGGCAGTGAAACTACCCTGAATGATTCTATAATGATGGATACATGTTATTATACATTTGTCCAAGCCTACTGAACATACACCAAGAGTGAACCCTAATGTAAACGATGGACTCTGGGTGGTGATGATGTGTCCATGCGGGTTCATCTTTGATAACAAATGTACCATTCTGGCGAGTGATGTTGATAAGGGGAGAAGCTATGCACGTGTCAAGGCAGGAAATATACGGGACATCTCTGTACCTCCCTCGGTTTTGTTGTAAACCTAAAACTGCCATTAAAACATAAAGTCCTAAAAAAAAATCACCAGGCAGGACGGCTCTGAGCTCAAGCAGCGTAGAGTCACAGGCGGTACATCAGCGTCACCCACTGCTCTCGTCATTGCTGAAACTGGCTCCTTCACAAAACTGAGCTATGGCTCTTGAAACGGCCATTACACACAGTTGATCTCAGCATCTCAGAATGGGTACAGCATAATGTCTCCTCATCATTACAGGGGCTCCAACTTCTTCCAATGCGGGGTGAGGACCCCCACGTATCTCTTCAGATTCTCTGGGGTTTTAAATGCTCACGCTTTTTTTTTCCCCCTGCCCCGGATTCCAAATGTTTTGGATCCAATATTTTATGCTTACTTCATATGATTAGAGAAATTATATGTCACCTGGGGATTCTAATGGGCCATTTAAGCCTGATAAATAGTCATTAAAATATTATCTGGTGTCTTAGTCAATGAATAGGATGGACATTCTCTTTATGCATTACTTTTTTTTTCCTAACGTAATAACTACTTGATTAATTTGAGAAGGATAAAATCAGAAAAAATTAGAGAAATCAAAATCAGAGCAAAGTTAATATATAATTTTAGGTTCAATACATAAGCCAGATATTTTAAAAAGGGATGTGCTCAGACTTCTCTGGTGGTGCAGTGGTTAAGAATCTGCCTGCCAACGCAGGGGACACGGGTTCGAGCCCTGGTCCGGGAAGATCCCACATGCCGCAGAGCAACTAAGCCCGTGCGCCACAACTACTGAGCCTGTGCTCTAGAGCCCACGAGCCACAACTACTGAGCCAGAGTGCCACAACTACTGAAGTCCGTGCGCCTAGGGCCCGTACTCCGCAACAAGAGAAGCCACGGCGATGAGAAGCCCGCGCACCGCAACGAAGAGTAGCCCCCGCTCGCCGCAACTAGAGAAAGCCTGCGCACAGCAACAAAAGACCCAACGCAGCCAAAAATAAATAAATAAATAAATAAATAAATAAATAAAAAAGATCCCACATGCCACAACGAAGACACAATGCAGCCAAAAATAAATAAATTTAAAAAAAAAAACCCTGTATGTCATAAAAAGGGATGTACTCCAGGTGCACAGTAGGAGAAGAAAATACCACGCTTTCAGAAAGGAATATCACAAGAACCATGAAGAAAATGTTAAACATCATTAATAAAGCACTTGCCCTATTTTGCCACTGGACAAAATATTTTATTTATAAAGTGTCCTAATAACATTCGTGTTTGATATATGTGTGTCTACAATCATTTTGCCAATAAGAAACTAAACTTTGAAGGGCTGTGTGAAATGCTGAAGTCACACTGCTACAAGGACGAGGTGGGATTCACTGTGAGGCCTTCCCTTACCTATATCCACTCTTGTGTCTTGTATCCAAATGTTTTACTCATGCCCTTGAAACATTAATCCCAGTAACCTCCCTCCTAAACCTTTATCAAAAAGAAACTGTTTTAACAAATCAAAAGTTGGGTGCATCAAAATATTCATAACAGTAAAAACTGTGAAGTACCAACAGAAGGGAAGAGTAAATAAGGTTTGGTATATCGATCAAAAGACAAGAATTAACTTACGATTTATAATTCTGAAATGCATTCAGTATTGTAGAAAATGATGCTGATAAACTAGTAAACGAAAAAGCAGACTAAAACATTTTATGAAGACTATATTTCTAATATATGAAATACAACTCTCATGCAACATTTAAAAATCATTTAAAATGTGATTTTAGTATGTGAGAATTCTATTTGGGGGGGATCAAAGCATTTTATTGAGGGGCTTTGGGCTTTTGACATTGAAAATATTAGTGTTAGTTGTATGTAATTTGAACTTAATGAAAATCTTCAAAGAATCCAATTTAGGTGTGATTAACAAAACACAGACCCATTAAGCCTGGAGTCTTATAATGAAAAGAAATAATAATACCATTAAGCTACCTTTTTGCCATTTAACAAACCCTAGAGAAAGTGTGAGGTGTCTTTTGCTATAAACAACCTTTGCATTTTGGAATCGTTGGCGTAACCTCTCTGAATATGCTTCATTACCTGAAAAAGGATGGGTTTGGAGGCGATCTCTTAATTTGCCTTTAGTGGTAATATTTCATGAATTTATAAATCCAAGGAAGAAAATATAAAACAAGAAGCAAATTCACCAGCATGGTACTATGTGTAATAATAAGAGAACAGTTTTAGAATAAGTGAGATAATCAAAAACATTGAACTTGGCCCATTTCAGCTAAGGATAAATTACATATCCCTGTATAGATGTGTAAGAAGGAAGATAATTTGTTTTTCTATTGATGGATACTTGGACAGTTTCCAGTATGGGGCTGGAAATCAAATATTCAAGTGGAAAATCTACTTCATGCGTGTACCTGTTCCTTGACTTAACCCAAGCAAACGATGGCCAAAAAAGTGAGGCATGACATGGACCATGGAGATGTAGTCACGCAGGATGAATTTCTGTAAATCCTCTTTGCTATCTTGAAACTTTTATTTTTTGCCTGTAGTTATACATTCAAACCCCTGAAAAAGGAGTGGTCCACAGCCAATGCCTCTGTGCTCAACATTAACTAAGTATGCAAATCAGTTCCAGGATGCTCAAACCAAGCAGTTACACATGAGATACACTGAACTAATCTATATGCAGTTTCATTCTCTTCTGAATACTTTTTTATATTCTTCCCATCTGTTACGAACACAACTTATATAAAAAGCGTCATCTCACTCGATTCTATGTATCTATGGATTGCGCTTGATCCTAAAGCTTCTTAGGAGTATGATTTTAGTGGTCACAAGTAACACGTGCTTTTGAATAATTACCTACCATCTTCTCGGTCTTAGATAAGAGTTAAGTCCTTTCCTCTTACCTCACTAGTTTACAAAGTGCCCAGTCTAGATGGCATCCATGCGTCATAGGCTAATGTTAGGAGGTTCTAAAAAATGGTCAAAAACAACACTAATATACTGACCGGACTTCTGGACCTATGTGAAAGAATGAACTTGACACATTTTTCCAAGGAAGCCAAGAAGAAAAGTGATTTCGGAATTTTGGGTTTGTGGAGTGGCCTAGATGTAAATTTCTTTTTAAGTGATTGAATTTCATCTTGTCTGAAAAACTAAAATAACAGGAAATAACTAACACGAAGAAATGAATTTCAAAGGCGATAACAGCACAGTACAATTTTTAAATGTCTCCAATTTTATTTGAAAACCAAATAGGTATTATATTTTCATAGCATCAAACTAGACAAATAGGTCTGTGAGAGCAGATATCCTTAATTCTAAACTTTTCCCTCAATTTGCCTTCTTTGGAATACCGACTCTATTTCATGCAGAATGTCCCAACAATGACCATCACTTCTGAAGATATAAAATGACGACTACAGTCCATGTCTGTCTTCAGTTCAATTATTTGGTATATTATCTCCATGTTATCTATCTGCAGGGTGCCATTATGAAAATTCGTATATTCACTCTTTTTTCAGCAAATATTCCTTGAGTCTGTCTCTGAGCTAAAAAAAGTGATTATTATGGTGGTGACAGAGACTCATGAAGTTGGGTTTTTTTTGTTGTTTGTTTTTAGTGAAAAATGACTGTAAAGATTTAATCTTCTTCCAGGTTTTCAGACAAGGACATGCTTGAGGCATATGTGTTTTAAGACTTCCAAATCTCTACATGACCATCCCTTAGAGCCTTTAACTGAATACCTTTATGTAAGAATTTAAGTCTACACCTCAGTCTCTTTGTAACTGAAGGACATGGTGACTTTATCTTTGATAGAACTTTGAGTTTTCTTATTTTCACCTTTAGAGTCTTATTTTCTTGGTGTGGTTTTCAACTGACTAGCCTACAAAGGATTTATTCTCCAAGTTACTGATCACTCTATTGCTTGAATCTGAGAGGCCTCTTGAACTCTTCCAAATATCAGAAAAATGTCACTACTGGTGTTGGATTAATACTAAACCTTCTTATAGCCATTATGAATTTCAAATAATTTAAATGAATTTACATGAAGCTCACGTAATATATTGTCTGACGTATTAGTGCCTCAACACTGGAAGGCAAGACACTCTTTCTCAAATGCCGATATTCACAATCTTAGCATCCGGTTTTATTTTTTTAGTCACTTACAATAATACCTTTGAAGACTTGGAAGGTCTTCATTCCTGGAACTGTTCATACACAGCTGGATGTACATGTAGCAGAAATGTAATAGCAAGTTTCCAAACAGTGGCAAATTTTAGTCTAGAAAATATTTAACTTCCCTTCAAATACTCACCTATTCTAAGGTTCTGTGAGTCTAAGGATGAGTGTTTTTGCTTGACTTGCATTCTGAATCCTCCTTGGGGAATAAAAGGTCTCACCTTTATTTCCAGGGATCCAATAAATACAGAACTGAGATCTCAGGGATTGACCCAATATGCTGATGACCTGTCACTGAGACAGAACTATAATCTGGATAATTAATGTATATCTATACAAGCAATTTCATTTAAAGGGCGGATAATCTTCCACTTTATTTTTGTTTTTTAATGATGACCCTGCTTACACAGAAAATGTAGTTAATTTTGCTTTTACAAAATGCAAAGAAGCCAGAGGCAAGCAGATGAAGCTTAGCACCCCCTTTTGTTATTTTGTGCAATTTGTTCTTGAAATATTTCAATGTTTCAATAACAAAGTTATTTCTTATGCAGTGAATTTTTGCCAGCCAGGCACAGGAAGACGAGAACAGGGCAGTAGTCAGCACTCTGACCTCAGAAGACACAAGAAAATCTATGGTTCCCATACCCCAGAATTTTCTTCCAAAACTAACTAAAAGGGATGTTCAAAACTAACAGACTTTGGGGCTTCCCTGGTGGCGCAGTGGTTAAGAATCCGCCTGCCAATGCAGGGGACATGGGTTCGAGCCCTGTTCCAGGAAGACACCACATACCGCAGAGCAACTCAGCCCGTGAGCCACAACTACTGAGCCTGCGAGCCACAACTACTGAGCCCATGTGCCACAACTACTGAAGCCCACGTGCCTAGAGCCCATGCTCCGCAACAAGAGAAGCCACCGTAATGAGAAGCCCGCGCACCGCAATGAAAAGTAGCCCCTGCTCGATGCAACTAGAGAAAGCCCGTGTGCAGCAACGAAGGTCCAACACAGCCAAACATACATACATACACACATACATAAATAAATAAAGAACTAACAGACTTTAAAAACCAAATTAAATATAAAAGTTGGTCACAGACTTGAGTCAGTTTCCTCACCTATTCCCATCTCTATTTTTAGGTTCCTCAAATGGAGGTGAAATATACACTTCACAGATGGATGACATATACTTAAAACAGTAATAACATGTATTTAATAATAAGTGATTCTATAATATAGGTTTCCTCTTTACAGAATTCCACATGAATTTCTTTTTTTTTTTAATTGAAGTATAGTTGATTTACAAGGTTGTATTAGTTTCTGGTGTACAGCAAAGTGATTCAGATATATATATGTATTTTTTTTTTCTTTTTCAGATTCTTTTCCATTTTATGTTATTATGTTATTACAAGGTACTGAATATAGTTCCCTGTGCTATACAGTAGGACCCTGTTGTTTATCTATTTTATATATAGTAGTGTGTGTCTGTTAATCCCAACCTCCTGATTTATCCCTCCCCTCCTTTGCATACATTTGTTCTCTACATCCGTGAGTCTGTTTCTGTTATGTATATAGATTCACTTGTATATTTTAGATTCCACATATAAGTGATATCATATGGTATTTGTCTTTCTCTGACTTACTTCACTTAGTACGATAATCTCACATAATGTTTCTAAACAATTCTGGAAACAAAGTTTACTCCTTCAGTCCACAAAGGTTGCTGAGCACCTACTAGGTGTTAAGTAATGGGGATACAAAAAAAAAAAGAAGAATGAGTGTGTCATACCTATAAACAGATCACTGCAATCAACAGAAAGATCTACTATCCACCCGCCTATCTCCGTGTCCACCTGTATATCCACCTACCCACCTCCCTCCCTCCCTCCATATATATCAGGAGAGTCACAAAGGAACAGAGGGAAAGCACTTCTCTTTGCGGGGAGTCAGGTTAGGCTTCACCACACTAGTGAGAAGTAAGCTTTCTCCACCCAGACAAGAAGAAATCATATTTCAGAGGGAACAGCATCTGCGAAGCTACTTAGGAACAGACATTGTGCTCGCGGCTAATCATATACAATTTGGTGGTGATTACAGCCAAGGTAAGTAGGGCCTTTTTACTGCTATATTACGAGACCAACACTCTGTGTCTTATTAAAACAATAATTTTGTTCTCTCTCATGATTCTGTGGGTTGACTGGGCTCAACTAGGCAGTTCTTCCTCAACATGATACTGGCTGAAGCCGCAGCTCTCTGAAGGGGCTCAGCTGGATGGGAACATTTAGGACGGTTTCGTCATCTTTCCGGCAGCTTGTCAGGGACACCTGGAAGGCTGGTCTCTGCTGAAATGTATCAATACATAGTCTCGGGGCCTCTTCCTGAGCCTCTCCCGGCTGTCTCTCCAGCAGGGAAGTTGAATTTCTTACATGGTAGGCTCAGGGATTACAACATCACAAAAGTAAAATCTGCAACACCTTCCTGAGACTGAGGCATGCATTGGCACACCACCAAGTAGCCACTGCCATTGGTAAAGTAAGGTCACAGAGAGCCCAAATTCAGGGGGGAGGGGACTACATTAGGGCTTGCATACAAGAAGTTGCAGTTCAGTGGGAGTTCTCTTTGGAACCAGCATCCAATATCTGGCTTCCAAATATTCACTTCTCTTCCAAGACCCCAAAGTCACATCATTGCAGAGTCAAGGTCAGGCTTAAGTTAGAAGAGTGTGTCTCCTAAGTAACCTTCAGGTGCAGACAGATTTACTTGGGGTGCGGCCCCTCTTGATCTGAAGGCATGTGAACTAAAGTGGTGAGTCATTTGCCTCTCAGATGTAAACATACAACCAGGAGACAGGCAGACAGGCGGGAGAACTGCCACAGACACGTTAGGATGAACGCTCAAGTTTCATACAGACTTTTCAACTACATGAAAATTCTTAGGAATGAATGAGTGGCAGTGGCCCTTCTTAGCACTCATATTTTGGTTTTGATATACCACTGCCTATTTCAAGAAGCCAGAGTTTCTTAGAGAAATGACTGCTTCTCGTTCAGAATCAGGGGGTAAACACGATGAGACTAGAACATCTGGACAAATCAGAGAAATAAAGATACCAAAGACTAGCAGGGTTCTGTCAAAAAGACGCAGTGGCCAAGCTGAAGGAACTTGCACTGGCCGAAGCTTCAGTAAGGATAGATTTGTCAATGAGTGAAATCCAACAAATATAGTTAGATCCGAGAATTTATAAATATATTTAAAAAATAAAACTAGTTGATCACACTGTGAATATGAGAAGTGGCCAACTTATTACCTTGAAAATCTAAATGTATATCTTGCTTTTTCCATGTAAGCAACAGAATGTTAGCAGAGTTATACTTTTACTACAGTTAAATAAATGAATAAAGTCATCAGATTAGAACATCACCATTTTGCAGGCCTCAATGAATTCATGGATATAGGCATTGAATACCAAATGCTGATAAGAGCAAAAAGATTAAAAGCCAGAAAACATGCATCTCCTGATGAAAGAATTTAACTCCAGCTATAGTCTTGCCAATGGACCAAATCTGATTTTGATCGAGCCTCTGAATTCACCTGATGATCATCAGGAACTGCAGGGAACAGAACAACCTGTTTAACCACAGCTTAAATATACAGTAAGCAACACTCAGACTGTGGAAAACACTACAATTCAAACAACCCAGGTTCTTCAACAGATAAACTGTAATAGGGAAAAAAAGGGGGACTGAATAAGCAAGACTGCAATTTAAAGACACACAGACCAACCCCTAAGCAGCCCACTCCCTAACACCCGCAGCGTGCCAACAAAGGGAAGGATTTATGAGCAGCATGTCATCTAGCCTGACATTCTCGTGCTGTCTGCGAAGCTTTGCTGGGTGCAGCTCCATGTGGCCTCTCCTGTCTTCCTCCTTTAAGGAAGGAGAGAGTTTAGTAAGTCTAAACCTGTGAAATGATCCACAATTACCCTCAACTTTTAAGAGTGGCATTAGGATGGACAAAGAATTTGGGCCAGGAGGGAGTGGAGGAAGTTTTTCAAGAAGACAAGCTCCTTGGTGAAGATCATGTGCTATCGAAGACATGAAAAGACCAATGGAGTCCATGGTGAGATGAGAGAATGGGAAAGGAATACAACTCTAGTTATTTCCTTTCCCTTGCTTTTCTGGCTATCAGGAACTTAGGGGAAAGGAAAACTAAAGAGAAATCAAGTCATTCAAGATCTTCTCAGCGAGTGGGGCCACCCAGGACCCCATATGAAGTTTACCTCCCCGCCCTTGGAGAAGGAAAGCTGGGACCAGATACCAAGTCTCCCTCCCCTTTTCACTTTCTGCGAGGGGTTGTGGAAACCTCAGGGGAAGCAGTGTGACCAGAAGGAGAACCAAGCTGACTGTGGAATGAAAGGAAAGGCTCCAAGGGTTTCATATGAATTCAGAGAACAATCAGATACCTGAGAGTAGCACCTTCCAGGGGGGAGAAGCCATCCCCTACAGAAAAGAGTAGAATTCTGCTGCGCAAAGAACGGCATGTCCCAGAAGAGCAGAGACCAACCCTCCTTGAATCCAAGGGCTCAAGAAAACAGGATTTAAAACCCATTCAATAGAAAAAACAAGGGGAAATGTGTTGAGAAGCATTTGTTCACGTCCCATAAGTAAATGTAAAATCTCTGGACACAGCTACCCATGACAAACATGATCGAAATGGAAGAGTAAACCAAGAATCTCTGAGAATGTAGGAGGCTGTAAAAATGTCAAGGAAACTGTTCTAAGAGACTGGAAAAAATTGTGATCATGTTTTGCAGTCACAATCAATGCATTGGTAGAACTGTTGTCTCTGGTAGCTTTGGAAGACAGAAAATGTACCTAAGAAATTGTTGCACTGGGACAGAAAGCTTTACGCAAATTACTATAAGAGGCAGCTGGTCCTTGCTAACTGTGTATGAGAAGGTACTACTATAAAAGGAATAGATGCAGAAACAGCAGGTTAACTTGGAGACAGAATTTAGAGAAAATAGAGATTCTGGGAACAGCAAAACTGGAAAACAAATATGTGTCTTAACACCACCTTGTTTAGTGAGAAAATGATTCCCCAAAAAAGTTAAAACCCTGGGGAAAAAAAATCCAGCAAACTACCAGAAAGCTGTAGCCTCAGGGAAAAGACCAAAGCAGGAGTGTAGCACTAAGACCCTGTATTAAGACTTCGGGGGGCTTCCCTGGTGGCGCAGTGGTTGAGAGTCCGCCTGCCAATGCAGGGGACACGGGTTCGAGCCCTGGTCCGGGAAGATCCCACATGCCGCGGAGCAACAGAGCCCGTGAGCCACAACTACTGAGCCTGCGCGTCTGGAGCCTGTGCTCCGCAACAAGAGAGGCCGCGATAGTGAGAGGCCCGTGCACCGCGATGAAGAGTGGCCCCTGCTTGCCGCAGCTGGAGGGGGCCCTTGAACAGAAACGAAGACCCAACACAGCCAAAAATAAATATAAATAAATAAATAAATTTATTAAAAAAAAAAAAAAAAAAAAAAAAAAAAAAGACTTCGGAAATCTAGTGGAACCTGTTGGCTGGGCAAAATAGCTACTAAGAATGTGAGGGCATTGTTCTAGCAGAGCCTTGCATACCCAAAGTAGTGACTAAGTCCAAGAGGAAAGTATATCTCAAAAAGAAGTGCTAATTCCATTCTAGCACCAGCATGGAATCCAATTCATAGGAGACCCTCCAAAATTTTGAGACAGTTGTACTGGCAAAAGTGTTTACCAGTCTGGAATAAAACAGAACGACTTAGTTCAAAATGTAAATGTAAGCCTCAGTATCCCCAGCTATGTATGAGCAGGAAGCAGAGAAACTGAGAAATTTGTCCAAAGGGCGTATTTTCCTGTTATTGAGCAGCTAAGGAACACACAGAAAAGAAAGAACATTCCAGATGGTGGAGCCCAAAGCACTGGAGAACAACAAACTAGGTAGCCACTTCTGGGAAGCTGACTTAATCTAGAAATATTTCCCACCCCTGGATAGGGGCTCTTCAATAATTCATAGCCATGTAAACAATGAGTTAGATTTGCATATGCTCATATGCACAGCTCTCCGATTTATGTATTTCAAGAAAAGGAAAAGAAGGAAGTTGTCACTTGTCATTTTCAATTTTTTAGTGCTCTATGAATTTTTAAACATGTGTCTACTTCTTAAAGTATCAGTGGTGTCATCTGGATGGTGATATTAGGAATCATTTTCTCTTTTCACTGTACTTCTGTATATTAAAAAATAAACTCATGTTACTGTTAAAAAGCATAACTAATGAAAGAGAAATTCTGATTCTAGGATTTTCTGTTGAAACACTTCACACAACTATTCAAAGTTTATGAAAAATAGCTGCCATAACATTGCTTATTTTAGGGAAATAAATGAACCACTTTATTGCCCCAAAGTTGAAGACTGAATTTTTTTCAAAGAATATATACATAAAATATTCTTTAGCCATTAAAATGCTCTAGATGCATTTTATTATCAGCAGCTTATGTTTCTAAATATCATACTAAGTGGTCACCTCACACCAGTTAGAATGGGCATCATCAGAAAATCTACAAACAACAAATGCTGGAGAGGGTGTGGAGAAAAGGGAACCCTCTTGCACTGTTGGTGGGAATGTAAATTGATACAGCCACTATGGAGAACAATATGGAGGTTCCTTAAAAAACTAAAAATAGATTTACCATATGATCCAGCAATCCCACTACTGGGCGTATACCCAGAGAAAACCATGATTCAAAAAGACACATGCACCCCAATGTTCACTGCAGCAGTATTTACAATAGCCAGGTCATGGAAGCAACCTAAATGCCCATCGACAGACGAATGGATAAAGAAGTTGTGGTACATATATACAATGGAATATTACTCAGCCATAAGAAGGAACGAAATTGAGTCATTTGTTGAGACGTGGATGGATCTAGAGACTGTCATACAGAGTGAAGTAAGTCAGAAAGAGAAAAACAAATATCGTATATTAACGCATGTATGTGGAACCTAGAAAAATGGTACAGATGAGCCGGTTTGCAGGGCAGAAGTTGAGACACAGATGTAGAGAAAAGACATATGGACACCAAGGGGGGAAAACTGCGGTGGGGTGGGGATGGTGGTGTGCTGAATTGGGCGATTGGGATTGACATGTATACACTGATGTGTATAAAACTGATGACTAATAAGAACCTGCAGTATAAAAAAACAAACAAAACAACTAATACTAAAGTTTCATTGGGTTATTTGTATGGAAATATGTTAATATAAATGTTTCAGACATTACATGAAATTTCTAAAAATCTTATATGTTCTGGTATAATGTTATAAGTCATAATTCTAGTTATTTAAAATGTATATCTCAGAAATAACTAATTTTCTTTGTCAATTGCATTATTATGAACTTTCATCAAATCTTTAACTGTGGTCATTTCTAAGTCTTTTGTCATTTACAGACAGTTCTGGGTGTACTCTGATGCTTTTGCAAATATGTTCCTATAAAAGGGTTTCATCTTCAAGGAATTCATGGAAAAGACTCCGGCAAGTACAGGTTTCTGGTAACTGACTCTACTGCTGAACTGAATGAATAAGCATTTTCAGAACTCTAATGAAAAACTGATGAACTCATAAAAGTGCTAACAAAAGATCAAGATAAAAAAAATTAATTACATGGGACTGAGTGAACTGATGAGGATGAGTATAATTTTTGTGACTTTCTGTTTGAATTAAAAAAAAAAAATCCCACAAGGACTCAGAGGCAAAGAATATAGAAATCAATTTTCACTGCAAAGTAAAGGAGCTGTTACAGTGGAGGATTACTGGACTGAATGTCGATATTAAGACATAGTATGAGTGTGTTTCGTGTTTGGTAATTGCAATCATTGTTGCTTTTGTTGTGGTCATCCATTTACAATGCTTGGTGTCAGTCTATTTATCTCTTGTAAAAATAAAATACAGTGTGTGTGTGTGAAAAAAATAAAAATAAAAAAAAAAGTGAAAAAAAAAAGATGATCTGTTAGCAGATATAGTTACAATCCAGTTTTTGAGTACATATATATGTTCAGTATTTGAATATATATATATTCCAATATTCTAGTATTTGAAAAAAAAATATATATATATACACCTTTCCACTCAGGCAGTAGTATGAGTACACATACGCTTCTAACTTAAATACATATAAAAATAAATCAATTAGATAAAATGTCATAATATTAAAATATTCCACCAAGTTTAAAATATGTAATTAATTTTCAATCCTGAACTCTGCCCATTGTTAGAAGCCAATATGAATGTTAAGTATTAAATTGATTATAAAAAGAAATAACTCACACATTAAATCTTCAGATGAAAACCTAGCATCACTGTCAGTAATGTCATGATTTCCAAATGTATGAACCCAACTCTCACTCCCCATGTGAGCCCTAGAACTGCCTTTCTAATGCTTCTGAGGCACCTCTACCAGGATATCCCATAAACACTATGTGAAAAAAATTTTATTATTTTTTTCTCCCAAACCTATCATTTGCATTCTCTAGTATTTACCTATTTCCCAAGACTATTCTCTGATAATCACCATGGAGTGTTGTCATAATAGGCATTAATCAGTATTTATGGTGAGTAACATCTCTGGCCGGTACAATGAGAACAATAACAATATTTATCTCACAGGGTTGTGGAAGATATTTAAATGCAGTGCCGCTAATATGCCCAGAAGAAGTCCTGAGACAAAGTAAGCACTAAATGAACAGTAGAAACCATTTAAATTATCATCATTATCATTCTCTTTATTCTTCATGTCATATTTACATACATATGCTTCTTTTGTAACTGGCCACCTTATTTAACATGCTTGTGTTTTCTATTATTATCATTATCATATAATTCATTATCATTATCATAATGAATTCCTTTGGCTTTCCTATCTTTAAAAAATGTTAATTTTGATTTCCAAAATTTTAAACAATTGTATTGGCTAATACTTCCACACTGATGTTAATAATAAAAATGACATCAGGCACCCTTCTTTCTTATTGACTCTAGTGGAATGTTTCTTTCATCATCAAGACATAGTTAGGCATTTGGTTGAAGTTATTTTTATTACTTTCATGTCTATTTTACCTAGAACTTTTGTCTTAGTGAAATAGTGGTTGAATTTTAGTTCAATAGTGAACTTTTGAAATAGTGGTTGAATTTTTATCAAATTTTTTTGGCACTTATTGAAACACCAAAGTTATTTTTTTCATTTAACTTAATAATGTCATGAATTACATTAATACATTTCCTAATACTGAATCATTCTGGTATTCCTAAAACAGATGTTATTTCATCATGGGGTATTACTTCTTAATATACTGCTGGTTTAAATGTTCACTTAAAGAGTTTGCGGTAATATTTATATAATTGAGATGACACTTTTTATGCATATAACTTTTTTACTTTGTGATCACTGTCAGATTTTAATATCAGAGTTAATCTACCTTCATAATATTTAATACAACTATACCTTCTTTTTATATGGCCTTGGTCAGTTTTAGTACCATAGGGATTACTTGTTCCTTTAAAGTTCAATAGCATAGAAATTTCACTTCCCCTATATTATGGGGGAAAATTACCTGTGGAATAACCTTCATCTGTCACTGTGTGAGCAGAGAGTGGAGGGAGGCTTTGACAACTGTTTTCAGTTGGGACCATTACTATCAGTCTGTTTAAACTTTCCTAACATTTCACCAAGAAAAAGATGCACCTCATAACTTATAAATATTCTATAGTTTTCCATATATATTCCAATTTTACATTCTTACTTATCCTTTATATTTCTCTCTCCCTCCCTCTCCCTCTTCCTCACTTAGACTGGTGTACACAGGATTTCATCTACAGGTTCTGCAATGTGCACCACGCCTTAGGAAATTAGACTCTACTAGTAATTATCAAGTTTGTTTCTAGACTATAAGACCAGCTCTAGGACAGCAAATGTAAATCTACAACCTACCAATCCTTGGCTTATCATAAATTGCACGGAGAAATTCATTGGAACCAACATGAAACAATCATTAAAGTGAACATGGTCATCTCGTCCTGGAATAAGACAATGAGAAGCAAGCTCCCAAACCTAATGACAAGAATCGAGAAGACAAAGAAATGAACAAACACTGGGCTCTTCGCAGAACCAAGGCTGCTGCAGTGGACATTGCTGGTTTGTTGTCTGGAGGGTGCTTTGCACCCTGACTCTGCTCTGGGAATTCCCCAGAACGTGGACCTGCGGTAGGTACCCAGCTGCAGCCCAGCCGAGAGAGAACAAGCCACTTGCATCCACTGTCAACCACCCGCATCCCTAGTAGAGCCCGAGATCATGAGGATGCCCAGCACTGGGACTAAGAGCTACAGGTTACGCCCTGGGTCCATTTGCTCCTCCCCTTTCCTCTGCACCCGAATAAATAAGTCTGGGCAAAGAGTCTGGATTTCTTAAAATACTTAGTTTGGTCAGCTCAGGGTGGAGAGCTGAACGAGCCAGATAGGTATAAGCTGGTCCTGCCACTGGTGTAGTCAAGTCTTTCCACATCCTTGGAACCAGATCCAGGACTTAGACTCTTGGTGAGGTGCACCCAGCATGGACCACGTGAAGCTACACTGAGCCACATCTAATGCTCTGACCACAGGGGAACTTTATCATCTCCAAGCTCTCAGAATTAGGCCAAGGGACTTCCCTGGTGGCGCAGTGGTTAAGAATCCACCTGCTAATGCAGGGGACACGGGTTCGAGCCCTGGTCCGGGAAGATCCCACATGCCGCGGAGCAACTAAGCCCGTGTGTCACAACTATTGAGCCCGTGTGCCACCACTACTGAAGCCCGCACACCTACAGCCTGTACTCTGCAACAAGAGAAGCCACTGCAAGGAGAAGCCCACGCTCTGCAACGAAGAGTAGCCCCTGCTCGCTGCAACAAGAGAAAGCCCGTGCATAGCAATGAAGACCCAACGCAGCCAAAAATAAAAATAAATAATTAAAAAAGAAAAAAAAGAATTAGGCCAAAATACTTGGCACTTAAACCGACTTTAGTTCCAGAACAGGTGGGCAGCAGGTAACTCTACAGAGTCATATGAATCTATCCCATAATCTCCTACAAACACTCCCCTACTTCCTGTTCTGGCCTTATGTGTTCTGTTCTCCACATCCAGCACCTTCTCTCTTAAGAGGACCGGGGGTCAACGGGAACAAGGATAGTATCGCCAGATTTTAGTTGTGTGCATTGCACATTTGTTGAAAGAAACTGGCAGAGTATTCATTTATAAATTCTACCCTGTCTTCCTATTTTCTAAGTACTATTCTTGTTTTTAACTTTATTAATTTTTCCTTCCTCCTATTTTTAGGGCTAGCTAGTCAAATTACTGTAAGGTGTATTTTATCGAATTAGAAACGAAAACAATTCTAAGGACACTTTGGACTGGAATTTTCTTCTTCTAAGGACACTTTGGACTGGACTGTCTGCCAGTGACGTCTGGAGCTAGCTCACACAGATTCATTAAATGTTCAGGAATTCGGGGAGCCTGCTGTTCAATGCCGTCATTATTAAAAATTAACTTACACAAACTTGCATTCAAAACTCTGTTAAAACCATAGTAATAAATAAACAAATGCTGTAATTCTCTCATCATCTCCCTACTTGTTATCTCTGCTTTGGAGGTTATTGGCGTCTATGGTGGAAACGTTACATACTGGCGGCTACTGTCCATCTCCTCCCATTTCTGTGTCCAGTGACCATGGTGGGAGCTTGAGATCAGCCATGGTGGGGGCATTTCCACCACAGAAACCGGCAAGTGCTACAAATAAGGACTTTATTATTTTGTTGATTTCCTAAAGAAAATGCTGGAGAAAATAATAATAGTGCAGATTAACCATAAAAAGTGTTGAGTCTTCAGCCATTACACTGTGAGTAACAAACACAAAAAAATGGAGGAAATATCTCCCAGTATTTGAAGTTTATTAACTACCGAACTCAGCAAACAAACTGCTCAGCTGGGGGATACACAAGTAAAGTTCTGATGTATACCTTCCCTGTTTTATTTTTCTCTCACTCATTAATATAAATGAATACACAAACACCACTCATGCTCGAAATACACCCACAAAAGCAACTGTTAAATAGTTACCAACCCACCACTAACCATGCCCAGCTCATTTTGATTTGTACTCTGCCCCAGCAGCATTATTTTCTAAATAACTTGCAATTACATTTTAAATGTTCCCTTGTTTGAATGTCCTTAATCTCTAAATGCCCTCTTAAATAACTCACTACTTAAAGAGTGCTATTTTTAAAAGAACTCACCCACTTAGGATTTTATTACACTTTTTTGTTATTAAGTTCTAATTTTATTGTTCCCTAGTCATAGAATGTGGTGTCTGCTACTGCCCCCTTTATTGATTGATTGTGGGGTGTCCTTGTGGCCAAATATAAAGCCGAATTTGGAAATGTTTCGTGGGTCCTGGAGGGGAAGGCGTGGTCTGCCTAGCTTGGCTCACGGGTATTAAATATACAGACACACATGCTAAATTCTGGTAAGTATTCCATCTGGGTCTTCTACCAAGTTTCCAAACTTTGTTTACATGATCTCTGGCGGTCTCAGCCTCCCCTTCTCCCTGTATTTCTAATGGTTTTACCCATGATGATTAAGCACAGTCATAGTTTATTTATGCTTGTTGACACTTTTCCTAAATGTTTGGATCAATTTGTTTTAGGTGTGTCTCTGGTAGACAATTTATCACTTGGTTTTAATCTGTAATGAGTGCCTTTCTGTATTAATAGAGACCTTATTTGCACTTACTGTCAACAGGCAGTTAAGATTCAATTGCGTCATTTTACATGGTGTGTTATGTACAGTGAGATGTCTGTATGTGCTTTCCTGTCCGATTTTGGTTTCGTTAGTAATATGGGGAGCGTCAGTGAGTTGTTTTTTTTTTTTTTTTTTTTTTAATGTCTCCCTCTTTGACTTCCACAAGAATTTTCCTCTTTTATTTATTTATATTTATTTTTGGCTGTGTTGGATCTTCGTTTCTGTGCGAGGGCTTTCTCCAGTTGTGGCAAGCGGGGGCCACTCTTCATCGCGGTGCGCGGGCCTCTCACTATCATGGCCTCCCCTTGTTGCGGAGCACAGGCTCCAGACGCGCAGGCTCAGTAGTTGTGGCTCACGGGCCTAGTTGCTCCGTGGCATGTGGGATCTTCCCAGACCAGGGCTCGAACCCGTGTCCCCTGCATTAGCAGGCAGATTCTCAACCACTGCGCCACCAGGGAAGCCCAGTGAGTTTTTAGCAGTGTAAATTTAGGACATTTCTTTAGCTGTCTTAAGAGGACCACAGAAGTACACTATATTCTCAACGGCAGTAAGATGGTCTAATCATCTCTACCGGGTTGACAGTTGACGGAAGGTTGTGTTTTCTCTCTCTCTCTCTATCTGACCTTCAGTTAGACTCTGAACCAGATACACAGTGTAGACAGGCCAAATCTCACTAGTCTCACTGCCTCACTGTGCTCCTTGTGGAGCGAGGGCCCTTCCCTGCCTCACCGTGGGGGCCACTCCCCTGTAAGACCAGCCTTCCCATGGTGGTAGCATGAAAGTCAAGGGAATGTTGGCCATGTCAGTCTTTTTAGTGGAGCTGAGCTTTCCTTTCTCCACCAGAGCCCTCTGTTTTGGTACCGTCCCCACAGGAGACAACTGTTGATGATTTTATGGATGCTAAAAAGTATCCCATCACCAATGTCATGCAAAAATGAAATGTCTTGTAAAGATTACACCACCTGTGATACACTTCCGTGTTTTCACCTCTAGAACAACCTGTTCCACTGGGAGCCTCGTGACCGCAATTCAATAACCCATATGGATTGTTATTACACATCCAGGCTGCAATCAAGGCTGCAGACTGAGTTTCAATGCACATGGCAATATATTTTCAATTTGCTGTTCATTACTTCTGTAAAACATCTATTACAGCCAACACTGTTTCCTTAAAAACTTAGGACCTGGATCTAAAACTTAGTTAAATTCAATCAAAGTTATAAAAAGCTAGAAATAAATCACTGAAAACCTGAGAAGAAGGAAAAACTAGTAAACAAGCCAACAATCCACTAATTACGTTCTCTCTTTATTCCAAATACGTATGTATTTCCTAATTTATGAGGTATAGACGTACAGGTATGCCTGTGTGTATGTGTGGTAAGTATACAATATGTATAATATGTAATATACATATATCACAATTTTATGTGAGATATATATATCACAACAATTGAATCACTATTCTTTTTGCTTTAGGGTTATTCCCTAATTTATTGCTAAGACCTTAGTAAGTGCAAAGCAGAAAATTACTTTATAAGCTCCTGGGAATAGTAATCCAGAATCCATCCTCAAGTTACTCAGAGTAGAGTACCAGAAAACCAAACATACAAGGAAAAAGCTGCAAATATACCAATTATTGTATAATTCGTGAGGACAGGGCAGACTATGACACAGTATCTAAGAAGCGCCCCCATTTCAGTGACTCCGCACAACAAAGATGTATCTCTTGCCCACTCATCCTCGGTGGTCCTGCTCATCTACCAGCTGTCATGTCTACAACTTGGCGGCCTCCCGGGTCCCCAAGCAGGGGACATGAGGCTGAGGCATTCTGTGGGATGCTGGTGCAGAGCAGGCCTGCCCAATCAAACAATGGTCAGAAGACCTAAATGGGCATCTCTCCAAAGAAGACATACAGGTGGCCAATTGGCACATGAAAAGATGCTCAACATCACTACGTATTGGAGAAATGCAAATCAAAACTACAATGAGGTACCACCTCACACCAGGGTCAGAATGGCCGTCGTTAAAAAGTTTACAAATAACAAATGCTGGAAAGGGTGTGGAGAAAAGGGAACCCTCCTGCACTGTTGGTGGGAATGTAAATTGGTGCAGCCACTATGGAGAACAGTATGGAGGGTCCTTAAAAAACTAAACATAGAATTACCATATGATCCAGCAATCCCACTCCTGGGCATATATCCGGACAGAACCATAATTCAAAAAGATACGCGCAGCCCAATGTTCACAGCAGCACTATTCACAACAGTAAAGACATGGAAACAATCTAAGTGTCCATCAACAGATGAACGCATAAAGAAGATGTGGCACATCTATACAATGGAATACTACTCAGCCATAGAAAAGAATGAAACAATGCCATTTGCAGCAACATGGATGCAACTAGAGATGATTATACTAAGTGAAGTAAGTCAGAAAGAGAAAGACAAACACCATATGATATCGCTTATATGTGGAATCTAAAACACAACACATATGAACCTATCTACAAAGCAGAAACAGACTCACAGACCTAGAAAACAGACTTGTGGCTGCCAAGGGGGAGGGGGGGGTGGAGCGATGGATCAGGAGTTTGGGATTAGCAGATGCAAACTACATCCTATGTATATGATGGATAAACAAGGCCCTACTGTAGAGCACAGGGAACTATATTCAGTATCCTAGGATAACCCATAATGGAAAAGAATATGAAAAAGAATGTATATATATGCACAACTGAATCACTCTGCTGTACAGAAGAAACTAACACAACACTGTAATTCAACTATACTTCAATAAAAAAAATTTTTTAATGAATTATGTGTTTTTCTAAACATGGCACTTATGTAACAGTTCGTACACATTTTTAAAGTCATATTTTATCCAAGTCCTTCAGGACATATTTCTTTAAATTAAAATCATAAATAATCCCATAATTTATATTTTCTTTCTAGTACACGCTATAATTTTTTGCCATTTTTGTCTAGGGATACTTAATGATTTTCATTATTATTAAAGAAAAAGATAAGTCCATTAACATTTGATGAAAGTGGATTTTTTTTAAAAACCATGTTACATACGACAAACGAATATATGATTTGAACCTGAAACTATTGTTGCAATCTCTTGGTGTTGGTCAATTTCAGGAAAGTTGATTAAAGAAAAATATTCAGATGGCAAAATTTACAGATTTAAAAACTAAAAAAAAAAAAAGAAAGAAAACAGAGATGGTAGAAAGATCGGTGGTTGCCAGGGGCTAGAGGGGAGGGAGGGATGAATAGGTGGAGTGCCGGGGAGTTTCAGGGCAGTGAACCTATTCTGTTTGATACTGTAATGGTGCACACAGGATATGGTGTATTTGGTCAAACCCATAGCACACTCAGCACAAAAAGTGAACCCTAATGTAAGCTACGGACTTTAGCTAACAATAATGTGTCAATCGCGGTTCATCAATTTTAACAAAATGGATGAAACTAACCCAAGATGTTAATAATAGAGTGACCAGAGGGAGGAAGCAGAGTACGCAGGAACGCTGGACTTTCTGTTCAATTTTTCTGTAGACCTAAGAGTGCTCTGAGAAACAAAGTCTACTACTTTTTAAAAAATCCCATCTGTAGAGGTCAGAAAATGAAATGTTTAGGATGGTAGGAAATTTAAGTGATGCCTTAATCAGTAAGTAGCTGAGACGGCTTAAATGAACGGCACGGTATGTCATGATATGTAAAATATAATCGTGAATTTAACAGTCAGAAACTCCCCCCCCCCCCGAACCCTAGTTATCCAAAGTCTGAAGAGAAAAAGAACATTGCATCTTGTCTGCATAAAAACCTACCTGAAGGGCTTATAAGATGATTTAGAAGGGCTCCCTGCCCTCCTTGGCTGCCTGAATTCTTCCCCAAGCTTAGATTCTTTTGTGTAAAGAGGGCATCGTCCTCATCATCACTCCTGATTTGCAAAGAGCACATGAATTGCAAATAACTTAGACTTAATAAATTTATTAGAGGGCTTTGTTCCATGGCAGGGGGGAAAATCAGGCCAGTGTGACCTCAGCGTGAGCAAGCAGCGGGGCACAATCCCCGATTTTCCTCTCATGGCAAATCCCTGCATCCGATCGGGAGCCTTCACAATAGTAGTATGGAGACGTGCTTGCTTCTCCCCATCCCAGGCCCTGAGAACATGTCCGAGCTGGCGGAGCTGTCTCTAGGGCTGGTGAGCCGGCCCTGAGCATCCTAATTGCACCCTCAGCTGCTGATGACCCCAAAAGGCTCCTTCAAGCCCATTAACTTTGAATGTGGTCCCCACCAACAAGGCCGCCCATTGTTAACCACAGCTGAATTCCGTGAAATGCTGGTTTCGAATGTTTTGAGTAAAAATTCTTCCCAAGCTGTGAAAAGTTGGCAAGAGCCTGATTAATGGGACTGGAGCTGAAACAATGCACCGTGCAGCTGAGTAATCGGGGAAGCTTGGAAAATGAAGAAGAGCTTGAAACACAGACATCAGCCAAGGCCAATGACGCCAACCAGACCAAGCAAAATAAGGCCATCATCTTGGGGAGAGAAACATGCAGATCGGCTGCAAAGTGCTCTGGGGTGACTCAAAGATACAACAGCCATGTCTTCAAATGAGAGCCAAAAACAAACAAACAAAAAACAAAATGAGGGTCACCATTCTCCAAATGTGAGGACTTACCTTGTATCATTGGTTTTACCACAATTAGGAACAGGACTCCTGGCTCTAGCTGAGTGAAGCCCACAGCTACTTGTGCATCTCTCTACAGCTCCTCAAGCAGCCGTACTTCCTGAGGGGATTGAGTTCACATCCCCTGGGCTTTTCACAGTTGACCCAGTCTGTTTTGTCCTCTATGCTGTATCCCTGTCTCAGACTCCTGGAATCCTTTCGAATGGTTTGTCTTCAAAGCTCTCCCAAACCTATTCTCAACCAAAGATGCCACCTTTTGCTTCAACTGGAAAACAGGAAGCCATCAGCCTGCAATTCATACGTGTACCCACTGTTAGAATCTTATGTACGTTATCTGTAGCCAGACTCTATCCTGGATTCAAGAGACATTACTTGATTCAAGAATACAGGTACCAGGGCCAGATCACTCTCACAATTTCTCTCCATCAATAACCCTCTCTGAGTCAGTTATTTAGCCTTAACAGTAGTACCTGCCTTCTTCTGGGGTCATTTTGACAAATGAACTCTCTAACACATGTTAGACACTCAGCACGGTGGTATCTGATGCTGGGGCATTCCCTCACAAGCTCTCAGTAAAAGTCAACTCTAAAGAGCCCCATTGATATGAACCTTGTCATATGAGAAAGTCAGATAAACACCGTAATCATATTCTCATTTCCATTCCACCTCCATTGTTTAATTCCCTATACCCTACATTTTAAACACCATGGAAGACCAGGGATGTCTCCTCAGCAATATTCTCTAATTTCTCCGCCTGATACAACATGCTCATAAAGTTACAACTACATTCCACACATAGAACAGTAGCTACTTACTGGGTATCTGCTGTGTGGCATGAGTTATATACAAAAACAACGAGTCCAAGCAAAATGACTACATAAAGGCAATGCAACTCATTCATCCAGTACATGTTTACTGAGCCCTCCATACACCAGCCTGGTGATACAGCAATGATCGAAACAGATCAATTTATTCTCACTGAGGACAGATTTTAACGTGAAGGGACAAATAACAAACCAAAATGTCCATCAGGGAGTGATCATTTCCAGGAAGAACAGATCAGACAGGGGAGAGAGCTGCTGGGAGTGTGAAGGGACAATGACCTTTGTGTCTTCATGGAGAAAAGACAAGGGGAGGAGCTGGGCGGGGTCAGGTGTAAGGCCGTACTCATTTTTTCCCTACACACTCGCATCATGCTTGACTTGATGCGTGCTGCATTATCACGCGTTGATTAAAAACTGTAATAAAACAGTGGGAAAGAGCAAATTAGATTTCTGTACTGTCACGAAATAAAGGATGAAATGCATTCAACTAATATTAGTTGGGAGGACTGCCCACTTATTGGGCTGCGGCAGACGTCACGTATTTTGGAGGTTCCCTGGTTCCATGGAGCAACGCACCTGTCTCCCACGCTTATGACGTCCCGTCCTGGAGTTGCTGCCCGGAGCGGATGTGGCCAAGGGTTAGTGAAAAACATATCGGGAGTGTGCTCTTTCTCCTGGAGCCCACGATGCCCTCCCTCTCCCCCCGACCGCCCCCACCCCTTCTCCTCCCCCCTCCTCTGGGGACCATTAGGTACCGGGCTGTCACTGTCCAAATGGGAGATCGTGGCTCTGGAACCAGAGTCCAAAAATGTCAGTCTTGCTTTTAAAAAAAAAAAAAAAAAAAAAAAAAGCAGTAATGCAGATGTATGACAAAAAGATTTGGTAAAATAAAAGCCAGTGCTGAGTCAATTTTTCTCCTCCTCCTCTCCCTCCTTCATTCTTTTTCTTTTCTCTCATTGTAAAAGAGAGGATGGGGGACTTCCCTGGTGGCGTAGTGCTTAAGAATCCGCCTGCCAACGCAGGGGACACGGGTTCGAGCCCTGGTCCAGGAAGATCCCACATGCCGTGGAGCAACTAAGCCCACGAGCCACAACTACTGAAGCCTGCGAGCCACAACTACTGAAGCCTGCGCGCCTAGAGCCCGTGCTCCGCAACGAGAGAAGCCACCGCAATGAGAAGCCCGCGCACCGCAACGAAGAGTAGCCCCCTCTCGCCACAACTAGAGAAAGCCCGCACACAGCAACGAAGACCCAACGCAGCCAAAAATCAATAAATTAATTAATTTTTAAAAAAAGAAAAAAAAAAGAGAGAGGATAGGAACTCCATGCATGTGAAGGCCACCCAGGGGCAAGCCAGTGACCAGAACTGATGCCTCATCCCAATGCAGTGACTACAAACAGCCTAGGTTTTCTGATGCCATTGCGGGCAAGAGGAAAAGAGAGCAGGCAAGATTTAATTGATCCCCAGTGAATGAGTTTACCTCTAATATTGCTGCAGCCTAACTGTCTGTCATCTGGCACAATGAGGACTCAAAATTTAGCTTATGTAGAGTTACAAAATAATACAAAAATATTTTTACATAACTCACTATTTGATCTAAATACACACTCACTCTTTTAAGGCCTCGGTAATATCACTGCTAATAATGGTGATAATAATAACACCAAGAGTAAGAAGAACAGAAAAACTAGAGAAATATTTGAATTGTAGTTTTGGTTTAAAAAAAAAAAAAAAAAAGCTATGAATGTGCTGAGGCAGCAAAGTGTTTACTTAATTCGCAAAGCGTTTATAAGTTGCTAAACAGGGTCCTCCCGGAAGGGACAGACATTTGTAACAAACTGAGCGGGCACCTGCCCTCAGGTTGACTTCACGTGGCATCCTCTTCCACAACATGCACTTCTGTTTACCTACAATGGAGCCCTGAAATGACAGCTAGTCAGAGTGGAGCGGGTAGCTGTAAAAGAGAGCATCTAGAAACGTTCTCCTCTCTCTCTCTCTCTCTCTCACGATTTACACTCATTCTTTAACCAAACCAATTACGTAGAAGACATAGGTAGCAAAGCAAGGTTATTTAGGGTCACGTGCCGTTAGAATCAAGGGTCTGACTTTACAAATGGAAGGCAACCTGAGTTGACTTTTTCTCTTTCAGTTTCTTTTCCAGTCTGTCGTTTTCTCCTCCCCGCGTATAGAACCAAAAAGGCTTGCTCCAGTCTAGCACTCTTGCCCCTCCATCAGGGCTTGGCAAATAGCTCATGGACCAATTCAGCCCACTGCCTATTTTTGTGGATAAAGTTTTATTAGAACACATCCTTGCCCATTCATTCACACAGTGTCTGTGGCTGCTTTCACACGACAGCTGCAGAGCTGAATGATGGCAACAGAGACCGTACAGTGTTCACAAAACTGAATATATTTACTCTACGGCTTTTTACAGGAAACGTTTCCTCTACATTGCAGTATGCACCGACCCAAACTGAAGGACATTCTATGTAGTACCTGAGCAGTACCCCTCAAGATTGTTCTGCAAAACTCTGACTCCCTAAGTAGTTCTGAGAAATGCCTGACGTGACTGAAGGAATCTGGATGAAGACCTTGTGAACTGAAGCAAAGGTTACTTTCGGTACGTACCTCCAGACCGGCACGAAGTCAGTGGTATAGACCCACGGCCAGCACGAAGTCAGTGGTATAAAACCCAAAGAGGGCCTCTTACAGCGAACCCATCCCACTAAGGAAGGCCACGAGAAAGGCCGGCCTCTCCACGTCAACCCACCACACCACCAGCATCCGAGTCAGGCTGTCCAGCACACCACTCGTTTCCACACGTGGCCAGTGGACACTGGAAATGTGGCACTTCCAAACTGGGACGCGACGGAAGTGCAAAATACACACTAACCTCAAAGGCCAAACAGGAAAAGAGGTGGCCTCTAAAGCATCTCATTCAACATTTTACATTCCGTGTAGAACTGGCACTTGGGATGCACCGTGTTAAGATAAAATATACCGTTAAACTAATTGCACTAGTTTCTTTGTACCTTTTTAACGTGGCTACTACAACTTTTACAGTTACAGAGGCACTTCAAATTTTGGCTGACGTATAAATTCTACTAGACACAGGTGATTCAGAAGAACCAGGGAAAACTTTCATGTACTGTTTCAAGTATCATTTCATGTCTCCATAGAAAACTTCCAAGTGTAATATAGGAAATTTATCAGGATACTAAGTATACATACACACAGACATATTTATTTATACACACACACACACACACACACACACACACACACACACTAGGGTACATGGTATGTCAAAGATTGACCAGTTTAATGTGGAAAAAAACAAAAAAGCAAAACCACTGTTCACTTAAAAGGAAGACAGCATTATTTAAACTTCAGTTTTCCTAGGAGTGTCCATCTTTACACCCTTCTGTTAAAAAAAAAAAAAATACACGTGTAATTAATAGCCAATATATGGAGACAATCTAAGTGCCCATTCAGGGATGAATGGATAAAGAAGATGTGGGGTGTGTGTGTGGGTGTGTGTGTGTGTGTGTATACACACACACACACACACACACACACAATGGAATAGTACTCAGCCATAAAAAAGATGCGATTTTGGCATTTGTGACAACATGGTTGGACCTTTAGGCAGTTATGCTAAGTGAAATAGGTCAAATAGAGAAAGACAAATACCGTATGATTTCACTCACATGTGGAATATAAAAAAAAAATGTATCAACAAACCAAACCAAACAAAAACATTTACGTACAGAGAACACAGTAGTGGTTACAAGAAGGCAAGGGGAGGGGAGAGGCGAAATGGATAGAGGGGATCAACTGTATGGTGACACATGGAAACACAATTCTGGTGGTGAGCACACTGCAGTGTACAGTATATAGAGTAGAAATACAATGTTGTACACATGAAACTTATATAACGTTGTAAACCAGTGAAGCAAATAAAGTAAAACCTGTGTGGTGAATTTAAAAAATTTTAAAAATACACACGCATTCTCCTTCTTGAGAGAACCTGGTCTTCATCTCGAAACGAACATACCCTGCCTGGCAGACCACTGGACTTGCCTAACCAATAACCGCAAAGGCGAGGTACGAGGTAAATAAACTCAAAGGCTTTCCAAAAAGCGTAGCGTGGGTCCCTGAAGCTACGAGCTCCCATGAACTGGAGGTCTGACCCCAATAGGAACAGTGTCGGTTTCTGCAGGTAAGTACAGTGGGTTTCAGTGTGGTCTCTCAGACACCCCGTGACCCTGTGCAGAACTGCTGTGCTTCCAAGGTGACTCACCACCCCCCAGGTATTCCCAGGAGAGTCTCAGCCTCTCACGCCCCCATGCCCACAATGAACTCGCCAGTCTACCGGAGATAAAGAGGCAACCAGGCCTCTGTTCACAAATACGTGGTCTCCACGGGAAAATGGTGGACGTACGACCACTATGAGACACTTTATAAAATTATTATTAATATTAGTTTTACCTAAGGGCAAACTTGAGCTTTCTACCACTTCAGCAAAACTCATGACCTAGAGCTTTCAACCTAACCCCTTCGTGTTTAAGACGTATTAGTTGGGGGAGTTGGCCATTTTACAAATGTTAAAGAAGTTAGTTATTCTTGGCTTCAGTATTTATTTACTCCAGCAAATAATGGCAAAAACACTGCTGCAGTGAAACAATTGGGCTTTGCAGAAGTTAAGACTTGTCTGTCTTCTGTAAGTTTTTATACTACGTTCTCAGTTACATAATGGTTCACATTATCTGGTAAGTGCCAAGGTCACACTAAGTTCATATTTTGGAAATACCTGTATAAATAGAGTGCTGTGAAATGATGTTTTTCCGTGGCAGGGGGAGATGGGGAGTTGTGGGGAGATGGGGAGTTGTGCGCAGACAGAAGCTGATGTGTGCTCTTATGGTGCCATTTTATCCAACGAGCTACAGCGTTTGCTTCAACTGACTGACCTCAAGCTATGCCTCAGCATCTTGATCGCTGGGAGAGATGAATACCTGATAAAAGATGGTCACAAGATTAACCCTGAAGACAGCAAACAACTCACAGCCCAAGAAACCTAATTCTGGACGTGGCACCAGCATCATTTAACCACATACTGCAGACAAAGGGCATATTTCATTGTTGGTAACACGTGTGCCTGCAACCAGTCCTATTTCCCAATCTTGCCGTTTTAATCTGTAGCACAGACAGATACACTCCCTACTGCAGAAGGCACGTCCCTAACCCAAAGTCTCCTTTTTACTTATGGGTCAAATGGTCAAACACCCAGTCCCAACATTTCTGAAGTCCCAACATTCTTCTGTTATTGGTCATTTGATTAAGCGACATCTTCATCTAAAAATCTATTTCAAGTATACTTTAAAGGAATTTTGTTTCTTAAGGACCCCCCTCACAGCTCCTGAGTTGTGTGGAAGCCGTGGAGAGAACATGGATTCAGGAAACTTCTATTCTTACACGGGAAGATTCCATGGAACTACTTTCTGCAGTGTGCAAAGGTGAATTAAGATGCAGAAGAGTACATAAGAGACCACTGTTCCAAGAGTAGAGAATGCCACTAAAAATACCACTGGAACCCTTGCTTTACACTTCCATCTACTTAGAGAACCAGGGCAGAAAACCCCCTTTGGTAAAATCCTAGTTCAATTATCATGGGAACCACTCACAGGAAGAAATAATACTGCTGTTCTCGCCTCCTAGTTCTGTAATACACAGCACTGTGAAATATGGTTAATTCTGTACCATGCACTTGAAAGCTGCTGAGAAGAGTTGAAGTCCAATGTTCTCACCACAGAACAGAAACGGAATTATGTCACACGATGGAAGTGTTAGCTAACCTACAGTGGTATCAAATCCACACTTTCTACACCTTAAACTTACACAGTGTTATACGCCAATTATATTGCAATACAGCTGGGAAAAATATCATTAAATTCTCCCCACCCCCGGACCTTGACTCCCTTATTCCCGTGCCTGCACGGGCTCTTTCAGTTCTCACCTCCTTTTTAGCACCTGTGAAGGCTCGATTACACCCCTCCAAGCGGTGCCTCCTTGCTCTGAAGTACACGGTACCTAGGACACCACTGATCTGGCAATATTACAAGCAGCCCGTACGGTCACCTCTTTTCTAATGTGAATACTGTGTCTCAGTTCCCACTTGCATTCCCCTTAAGACCATAAAATGTGTTCTATCAGTATTTATTTTATCATCCCTGCACAGAAATATGCAAAGAAAGATGCCCAATGCAACTCAACAGGAAAAATAACACGGAGTGCGTGTTAATTACACAATGGAGTTTCAGAGGTTGGTGAGAAGGCTGTTCCCTGAAACTCCTTCAAAACACTCGTGGCTGACCACCTGGACTCGGCGTGCGAGGACCTCTCAGCGACCCGCACATCCTTGTCTCGTAGCTACATTCACCGCTCTAGATGACACTGGTCATGCCTCTCCAGTTATTTACTATATGTACCTGTTTTTCACATTCATGGCTCTTCTTAATCATGCCTACCGCACATATTGTACTATAGGTACGTGAAAGGTTCGCCGCGATACTACGTGACTGATAGATCACAAACTGATGTCTGAAGGAGCAACAGTCAGCCTCAACCTCAGCTATCCCACTGCCTAGTCCTAAATTTCCAGCTTCAGGACACAGATGTTCGTCTCTCCTCCCAGGATATTAATCTCAGAAAAATACACAAGGAGTTTTCAGGGAACATGAGGTAAGCATTAAAACTTTATTCTCCAGATAACTAAACATAAACAAGAGTAATCATGCTTTGGGAAATATCTGAAAATACATCTAGTGACATTTTACCTTTAGGTTCAATTTTTTCCCCCCTAAGTAGCTGTAAGATTAAATCTAGAACAAATAACCCTTTAAGCACATGAGTAGACATTTTCACTTGATTCCAAGAGTTTGAAGTAAAGCAATTTTGGTCTCCAGTGATTAGAGTAGGGGCACTGAAATTCATCCCTGCTCTTTTTTTGTGTTTCTAGAAAATGATCTGTTCATAACATGTGCTGATATAGTCCTGTATCCAGGTAGAACAATTATGTTGTTATCCAGTGTAGTTTAAGAAAACATTTAGGTTGTTTTCATACACATGTTAATAACTATGTGAGTTAAGAATGGTGAAGGTATTATGTTTCCTTATGAACTAAAAAGAATTCTCTAAGATTTCAGGCAAAGATAGGCATCAGGCTCCTTAAACAAGCAAAAATTCTTAACTCCATGTTACTGTGGTCACCAGGCACTTGTGTGGTATAACAATTAACGCATTTTAATAAAGTAGAAATCCTCAAATGTTTCACAGTAAGAAATGACTCAAATTACTGAAAAAGTCCTACATGATGGCAACTCACACGCATTAAAAATTATCCTTTCCAAAATGTCCTTAAACAAGTATCTGATATTTTAAGTCCAATGTTAGCGCATGTCTATCAGCTAAATTCCCAGAGATGGCAGCACTTTCTCTCGCTGTCCCTCTACTCCTTCTTCCTCACTCCCATTTTTGTGCGTGCTGGTGACACGCAGTTCATAGGCACAACGATGCTGCGTCAAGGTCTCTGCATTCTAAGACGAGACTTAGCTAATTGTGTTGCAAAAGACATTACATTACCACAATTACAGTTGGTGCAGAAAAAAGACAGTATTGTGACCAGGGGAAAAAAGGAATCAGGCAGATGTGTCCCTGAGGAAAATACTTCGAGCAGCATCTCTACCTGTCCATCCTGGACTTGCCTGCTTTCTCTCCCCAGTCCTATTCTTCCTCCATGTTCAACTCTTATCTCCCTGGACTCGAGGGGAGGTGAACACATCCCAGCCTCAGGCATGAGTCTGATTTAATTAGGACTCGGGTGGTGCCGAGGATCTCAACCGGGAAGGGCGACAAGCGGCCAGATACTCCAGGGTACGCCAGGCGAGTGACAAAGTCTACAGCAAACGAGGAAGTGGGTCCAATGCCTTTGAAAGCACTTGGCTTTGGCCCAGGACGCCAGGCAATCCATTCAGGATGATGAGACAGGAGGAGACTCCCTTGGGTATTCGGAGGAAAGCGTCTTTGCTCTTTCAGCAGGACCACGGGACGGAACAGCCCTTCTCCTCTCTGCCTGTGTGCACTAAGTCCTGCCCCTCTGCACGTTCTCCCTACCAGGCGGGCCGAGGAGGACTGTACTCTCAGAGTCTCGTCAACAGAAGTCAACATTCAAAAACAGCTTCCAAAGAAAAACGGCCTCCTTCTGAGAACCATAACATGAGTGGAGTGGAACCTACCCAGTAACTGAAGGAGTGGTCCTTTTATTCTTAATATGCGTCTAGGGGAAGGAGTTGCTGTGCAACCAGCTGAAGCCCAAGAACTCACGTAGAACCCCTTCCACGGGCTTCTCAGGAGCTTAAACACATTTCCCAAGTAGACACCCCACAGACCGGAGTTTCAGGTCCCATCAGTGTTACTATGAAGCTTGAACTGGGATTAGAAATGCAGTGGGCTCTTCTTTGCTTTCTTTGAATTGTTCCCTGTTACTGAGATATAAAATTCTGTATGGATAGATCAAGGTCATTTGGTTAGGAATTCTCAGTTTTATGGCATCTACGAGATCTTAATTTTTTATCTCTTCACTTGGAAATGTAGTACACATTATAACTAGTTTTCCTATCAAATGCTAATCTTTTTTTTTTTATAAATTTATTTATTTATTTTTATTTTTGGCTGTGTTGGGTCTTTGTTGCTGCAAGCAGGCTTTCTCTAGTTGCAGCGAGCGGGGGCTACTCTTTGTTGCGGTGAGCGGGCTTCTCACTCCCGTGGCTTTTCTCGTTGCACGGCACGGGCTCTAAGCGTGCGGGCTTCAGTAGTTGTGGCACACAGACTCAGTAGTTGTAGCTCGCGGGGTCTAGAGCGCAGTCTCAGTCATTGTGGCACACGGGCTTAGTTGCTCCGCGGCATGTGGGATCTTCCCGGACCAGGGCTCGAACCCGTGTCCCCTGCATTGGCAGGCAGATCTTAACCACTGCGCCACCAGGGAAGCCCTCAAATGCTAATCTAACCATAAATATCTCAGACTGCAATTAGGCACTTCTGGATTCTCCTCCACAAACTGAGGGTTGGGTTTTTTGTGTTTTGCTTGTTTTGGTCACACCATCTTTGAATTGCCCTTGTTTGCTCTTCACTATTCTGGGTAACCCTGGTGAGAACAGGAATTTTTGCTTTCTTCCAACACAGCTCTGAGGTCATTTCTTCTAATTTAGACACAGTTATTTTGCCCAACCTCTGTTCTCTGTAGACCCTGGGCTCCACGAAGACGCCTGCAGGCCGATGCTGAGTGGCAGAGGGGTCGGTGAACGCGTGTCTTCTCATCCATTAGCCACCGTGTTAACGTTTATAGGGGAGGAGGTGCCACCTCAGAGATTATTAATAGCCTGGCGGTCCATTTCCACAGGAACATGGGAAAGTCGTCACTTCACTGTCTGGAATCCCTTGGTTTGGTTCTTCTTTAACCTCCCCTACCCCAACCCGTCACTCTTGCTCCAGCCTGCGGTTTCTCAAGACCTTTCTCTGTGTGCGTGTGTGTGTGTCTCCTCACCTTGACTGTTCTGCCCAACACCTAAATCAATCACAACAGCACAAATCTCCGAGCGTGAAATGACTTTCTGGAGGTGCGTTTCTCTCAGCCACCAGAAGAAACCCACTTTCAAAAACGAGCTGCCACCAAGCAAAGCATTTTAGAAGGTGAGGGTATTTGATAAACATGACACAAAAACGTCCAATTAAAATTGGTCAGGTAACTGTAACAGACAAAAAAACAGAAACTGTGAATTGCCAAATTAGATTGGGCCTAGACTACTGGTCCATTAACATCCTCCAGGGTGTCCTTGATAATGTTCTAAACATCAAGCTTCACAATAAGGCAGAAATCTCCTGATAATGAACTTGACAGAGTACCAGAAATGGAAATAGGAGAAACATCTTAACCTCAAAGGATCAAAATCTACTTTATACTATTTAACATGCTTTATAAGCTTTCTTTTTCACTCTATAACCTAATATAGTTATGTTGATACAGAACCCAGTAGCTACGTGGTTATTACATTTGTATTTAAGCGAATTAAAATTAAATGAAATTAAAAATTAAGCTTCTCAACCACCTTGGGCACATGTCAAGGGGTCAAAAGCCACATGTGGCTAGTGGCTACCATACTGGACAGCACAGATCTGGAACGTCTGGGTCATCACGGGAAGTTCCACCGGACAGCGCTGCTACAAGGATATACTGTGTCTGAGGACTGCTGTCAGGGCTTGTGCCTCTGTTCCGTGGGGTGAGCCTAGATCACCTCCCGTCACGTTAGCGTCAGCCTGTGGAAGGAGCGTGCAAACCCCCAGTTCTCGAGCAGTGCTGTGCAGCTCGCTTCTTCTGCTCTAAGCCGCCAGCGGGCCCTCCTGCCCGCCAATAACCCCCCAACCTGCTGTCCCCAGTCCTCCCAGGTGTGACCCAGCCCCTGCCCCTCTGCCCTCACCCCACACCCACTAGCCCTCCGCCCTCACCCTGCATGCACCCTGCGTTCCAGCTGGCGAGGCTGCTCAGTCCTCTCCTAGTTTTGAATTCTTGTCCCTATGAGACCCATAGAAACGTTGCTTCCTTAACCATCTGCCTCAGGTTTCTACTCTCAACAGAGTCCACTTACCTGTTTCTCTGCAGTCAGCTATAATTTTCCCCGGATGGGAACCCCCGAGTCGTTAAATGCTCTCATTTGAGAACATACATCTTATTCTCCCTCGCATTGCAGTGATGAACAGACACGCTTGTGGGTGAAATTACCTGAGGACTCCGGCGTGTCTCCGGGTCCCATGCTTCAGCCTCTCTCTCTATGCCTGACATGCATTAGGCAGTCCATCCAGGCTCTGAGAAGTAAGTTTAAACACCAGGATAGGGCTTCCCTGGTGGTGCAGTGGTTGAGAATCTGCCTGCTAATGCAGGGGACACAGGTTCGAGCCCTGGTCTGGGAAGATCCCACGTGCCGCGGAGCAACTAGGCCCGTGAGCCACAACTACTGAGCCTGCGCGTCTGGAGCCTGTGCTCCGCAACAAGAGAGGCCGCGATAGTGAGAAGCCCGCGCACCGCGATGAAGAGTGGCCTCCGCTTGCCGCAGCTAGAGATAATAAGCCCTCGCACAGAAACGAAGACCCAACACAGTCATAAATTAATTAATTAATTAATTAAAAAAAAAAACAAAAAACAAAAAAAAACACCAGGATAACACTTCAGAGACTTATTTCGGTCTACACAGAGTTCGCATGAGCACTGAAAGCTACATGTCATCGATCAAAAATGTTAACTTTGCTCTCTTACAATTTCCATAGGACAATACAGCAGGAGGATAAAAAAGATACCTACTTTTATAATTTTATAATTGGGTATCATTCTATACTGATATAATGGGGAGGGGATGGCACGTAGAACTATCCACTTTTAAAAAAATCTCCCATGAAAATCCTGTTTGTTTGAATCAAGAATATTTAGGTACAAGGGTGACAGAACCCCTTCCTTCTCTACATCTCCACCTGTCTCTATGTGTCATTCTCTCTCTCTCCACAACACACACACACACACACACACACACACACACACACATACACACACAGATGTCTGGTTCTTTTCCTGTTGCTGTTGTCTGTACGTCTCTCTGGGGCTGATTTTCTCTCTCGCTCTCACTCAGGTGTCCCTGTCCTTGTTTCCTATTGCTCTTGCCCTCCTCCCCTCAGCAAACCCTGCTATTTCCATCCACGTTTTCTGCTCAGGCTGCCTGCTGTGTTTGAGCCTCTCCCTGCATGTTCTTCCCTGACCCTCTCACATCTCTGAACGCTGTCCCACTCTCTTCCATGAAATGCAATGCAGCCTCATAGCAAGGCCCCTTGCAGCTCTGGCTGTCTTGGTTGTTCAGGCGTAACTACATCGTCCCTGGGATATGCATCTAGGCTGCACCCGGTTGAGAAGATGGAGGGAGCCCTTTTCCGCTCTGTTCCAGAGGTTAGATTTTAGCTGACATGGGGGAAGACCAAAAGTACACCCAGATATGAATTCTGGAGCAGCCAGAGCATTCCAGGGTAAAGTTCTGGGAAATCTGTGAAAGGCAATAGCTCAACTCCATGGGGCTGGAGCAGTGGCCCTGAGTACGGCTCTGCTGGAGAGCACCGCACAACTTCGTGGTTATTGCAACTGTTCAGGTTTTCTAGTGTGCCGGGGGGACTGATCATTATTATACATGTTTAAATAAAGTGTATTTAGCTCTAAAATATCTGATGATCAATTAAAGTGATACTTCCAAGCTTACAATTTTATAAGTTTTTATGCATAACGATAAATTACCCAGCGGACCCCACTGCTGATACATAAGCAAACACAAAGCCAATCTGATCTAGAGGTGATCTAAACAGCTCTGCAGCTCTCATCCTCAAAGTGGTGTGGGACAGAAGTCACACTGACTCAGTGCTGTGAGGTCCTGTGACACAAAGCATCCTTCCTACTGTGCCACTGAGTTTTCATTTCAATTCAAGCTGAGACACTCCTGTAAAGGAACTCACGAATTAACGTGAGTCACTAGAATCATTTCATGTCACTAGAATCATTTCTGGGCCGTACGCTGCCTTTGCCCTGCTGTAACAGACACAAACCCTTAGCACAGACACCACCGTGCTCTGCTTTTCGAAATGTGACCATCACCCCTGGCGAGTCAGACCCTAAGAGGACACAGCAGTCAGGGGTCTTTACTTCCGATTCATCCGTAGTAATAAAACATAGGATACGAGTCTAGAGAAATGGGCTGGTTCGCCTATTTCTCAGGTGGAGGCCCCAAATGCATTTGCCAGGACCCAGTGGAACAACACAGCCTCTCTCCTCCGTGACGGCCCCATCGTGTTGGCATGGTCAGAGTGCCAAAAGAAGGAAATAATTGACATTTGTGCTTTCAAGAGCCTAGGCGAGGATGAAAGCTTTTAGCACATACACACGAGATTTTATTTTAAAATAATGTATTTTGAAACCGGATTTTATGTGACAGATCACTTAAGGCTAAATAAATTGGGGTGCACGGGAGTTCACAGCCAGACCGCTTGATCAGTAAAGAGAGTGATTTCTCCATAGACGAGTGTCGGCCTAGACAGACACCCCACCCCCGCAGGTGAGGACGGCTGAGAGGTAACAGAGATGCGCGTGCCACAGTCACACGGGCGGTCAGTGGCTCATCTTTCAGTAACTGACCACCTGCTGCATTTCCATAGTGGTCCAAAGTCTGTTTTCAGTATGTGTTTTCCTCCATTAGACAATGATTTCAAGGTGGGATTCAACGGAATGCCCTTGCTGAGCTCAAATAATTCAGAAGACTTTTCACTGACTCTAGGTGTCTGCCCTCCCCGCCAGGTTGTACAATATATAATGGCTTTGCATCTGTTATCATTTTGCATCAATAGGTATTAGGAAAACAAACAAACAGAAAGATCTGCCCAATGTCGCACCAGAGCCAAGCCCTGCAAGCCCTCTCCCAGCATGACCCGTGCCTCTTCCACGGCCATCACGGTGAGGAACAGATATCATGTTCACATTTCAGCCTAGTTCAACCTGTGAGTTCCTAAGGATAAAGTCATCGATTACTCTAACGAACACTGAATTAGCTCACTGCCGGCATGCAAAAACTGAGCTCCACTGTGATGTCGTCTTCCTCCCAGTTCATCTGTAGGTAGGTCCTAATTAATCAGACTGCAGGTCCCTCACCCACCAAAACAAACCTGAGGTAAACCGAGAAGCAGTAAGAGAAAGGCCCTCTGTGGTGGCTGATGGCCTTTCATCCATCCACTCGTATGCCCAGAAGGGCCAGGGTACAAAGTGCATACAGCGTGCAGAATCGCGCTAGGGCTTCGCAGCACTCTATTTTTTTTAACTGACGCCACACTCATTTTCATGTCTCTGTTTCTTCCTTGCGTCTCCCACAACTGCCCAGACTGGAACTGCATCTGTGGTCATCTACTTGTTCATTTTATTTTTCCATGACTGCTCTCTCTGCAAAAGAGCAAACTGAAGTCTCTCATCTGCAGACCTCCGTCTTCTACCTTGCGGATTGCTTGATTGACCACTCCCACTAAAAATACTGCTCAGTACCACCTGGTCCAAATTCGCACGGGATCCATCGCCCCTTGTTATTTTTTCTTGTTTGCATATCCACTTATGTCACGGTAAATGTTCCTCTTTCTAATAACTTCCCTGCCAATAAGCTAACCTGCCTTGGCTCTGCATTTTCTCATACGTAACAGACAAAACATTCTCACCCAAATCTCTCTGCTCCCTTTCACCCAGACAGGTGAGGACTACCAGGAAAACCACACCCAAGTAGCAGATGCATAACAATGCACTGCTGATCAACGAAGCCCATTAGGGACTTTAAAATATCCAGGAAAACGAACACACTTTTTACTTCAACTCCATACCCACTGTTCACAACTATTCTTTTAAAGGTCCACTGCTCTCCAACCCATTCCTGCCTCACTCCTTACACTCAGTAGAGGACACAATGCTTCCATCAGGGTAAAACCTCATCCATCCAACAGGAACTCGCGTTCTCCCACTTCCGGGCCACCAGCCACCCGAGCCTGCACTGTCCCTCCTCAGCCCTCCTGGGTCCTCCTGAGGGCAGCCCTCCTCTGGTCTCTGGACTCAGTTCTCTCCTTGTCAGCGACGTTACTCTTTACTACACCTTTGCTCTTTAGTCTTTCCTTTTCTACCAGAAGAATCATGAAAATATTTACATATCTTTACGTTTCTCATCAAGAAAGAAAGGCAGGCAGGACAGCAGGCAGTGAGGGGGGTAGAGGGGAAGGAAGGAAGGGGAGGAAGAAGGAGAAAAGGGAGAGGAGAGGGGAGGGGAGGGAGAGGGGAGGGGAGGGGAGAATAGAAGGGGGAATTCCTCTGTATTCTGACCTCCCTCCCCAGCTCCCAGCTTGTCCGAGGCCAGCTGTGGCCCCCGCAGTGCCTGTTGTCACTCCCCCACGTGCAGCTCACTTCCCCACGCTGCCCCCATGTGTCTTCCGCCCCGTCACTGCAGAAACGGCTCTGCAGAGCTTCCCACCATCTCTGGCCTGCAAAACTCAGTGCGGCCTCCCCACTCTCTCCTTCCTCCAAACTCGAATGTTCTTCCTCCTTTCACTCAGTGGGCTTGGCTGCCCTCACCATGCCTGCCAGCCAGCTGTCTCTTGGTGTCCAACGACAGAAGCCACGCTGTAGCTAACTGAGGCGACAGGAGGGCATGTGTGTGGGGAGACACACAGGAGGGGGAGGGGCGGGGGCTGGCACAGCAGACGCGGCACAGGACCCTCCCCCCCGGGGGCCAGGCTGGGCCGCCTCCCTGTGCCCGCACTCTCCCCACGGCACGAGCACGTGAGCGCCTGCCTCTCTCCAAACACAGGCTTTATTCTTTCCGATGAGTGGGTCTAGTTGCAAATGCGGCCAACTGGGCCCCCCTCCGCTGCAAGTTCCCATGCCTCATATCTCTGAATCTATACACCGGAACGAAAGTGAGCCTTCTCTCGGCTCCGGTTCGGAGCCTTCCAGAAAGAACATCCAGTTGTCCCCTTGGATCACACTGGACCCCTGCATCGATCCACTGTTGTCAGAACAGTGGCATACAAAAAACTACAAGGCAGTCTCACAGAGAATCTGGTTCCAGCCCATCTCCAAGAAGAAATGTGCACAGAGGAGTCATTTATTCTCGGCAAGGAAGGGGCACCTTGCGGCATGCCGAGTAAGCACACGCTACGCGGCTGCTATGTGAGGTTCGAAGAATGGGAGTTTCTCAAGAGTCCTTCCTTGACTTGCTATCTCCTCACTCTGTACTTCCCACCTAAGCAACTCCGCTGACATCAGGATAACCATCCGTATTAGTCAGGGCTCTCCAGAGAAACAGAACCAATAGGAAACGTAAATATCTAGAAAGAGACGTACTCTAAGGAACTGACTCATGCTATCAGGGAAGACGGCAAGTTCAAAATCCACGTGGTGGGCCATCAGGCTGGAGACCCAGGAAGGGCAGATACTGTAGTTCAAGTCTCAAGGCCACATGCTGGCAGAATTTTCTTCTGCTCGGGAGAGGTCAGTCCTGTTCTACTCAGGCCTCTAAATGATTGGATGAGGCCCACCCACATTAGGGAGAGCAATCTGCTTTACTCCATGTCCTCCAATTTAAACGTTAATCTCATTCAAATCACACTCACAGAAACATGGAGAATAATGTTTGACCACACATCCAGACACCACGGCCCAGCAAAGCTGACATACAAAATTAGTCATTATTCCACTCCTAGCTCATGTTTCTCTTCAGAAATTCAGACCAGTAACCAAATGTCTATCACTACTTATCTCCACTAATGTTTCGAAGGCACCTCAAGTTCACCAACCCCAGACGGAATTCATCACCTTTTTCTTTAGGCTTGGGTCCTTCAAGCATTCACTTCCCATGCACCCAGTTAATCCAACCCCAAACCTGAGATGTGTTCCTGAGGACCCCCCCCCTCGCCAACCTCCTCCCACCACACAGTTACGAACGATGCCTGTCTTGTCAACTTCATCTGCAAACCTTCTCTCAACTGCATCTGATTTGTTCCAAACGCCACCACCACCCTCATACGAGCTGTCCTCATCTCCGACCCACGTTACCGTGACGGCCTTCTCACTGCCCTCCCTGTTCCCTTCTGTCTCTCCTTCTTCAGGGATGGCTAAGACGCTCAGAGCTTCTTAAGCAGCCCTACAAGACAATCCCTCCTCCCTGCTCTCTCCAGAGTATCGCACGCTATGCCTCCACCTTGAGGTGGCCAGCCTCCTCCCATCCTATAAACACTCCCTGCAAGCGACAGTCTCTCAGTCCCTCAACCATCCAGGCGCTTTGCCCTCAAGGCGTGCCCCCGAACTACGCTCACCACGCTTGTCCCAAGCTCTGCCCCCACCGGCCTGATGAACCAGCATCCATTCATCAGGGAGACCTTCTCTGCACCCCAAGACCAAAAACAGGGCTACCAACACGACATGTCCCATTTTAATGGCATATCTTTGTGAGTATATTAGTATCTGACTCTCCACTAGTTTGACAGTTCCCTGAAAGCTGGGGTTTTGGTGAAGCAGAACTTCAGCTTCATTCAAAGAGTAAGTGCCCTAAAAATGTCTGTTAAATGAGTGGTTTTAAATTTTTCTTGGTTTTTATCTCATTTCAAAAAATTTTCCTATTGACAGTTGTAACCAAGAATAGCACCTCTCCATTTTGTCACTGATTTTTGATTCCTCCTCTGTCACCATCTCCACAAACAATATTGAACATGGATATTAAAGAATTGGGCATTGGCTGTGTTTTTCCAATTTAACTAGAAAAATTCTTCTCAAACAAAAGCAGACTTTCCATGAACCCACACATTTTGCTAACTCCTACTGTTGTACCTTTCTCAGTAATTTTTTTTTTAATAAATTTATTTATTTATTTATTTTTGGCTGCATTGGGTCTTCGTTGCTGCGCGCAGGTTTTCTCTAGTTGCGACGAGCAGGGGCTACTCTTCATTGCGGTGTGCGGGCTTCTCATTGCGGTGGCTTCTCTTGTTGCAGAGCACAGGCTCTAGGTGTACAGGCTTCATTAGTTGTGGCACGTGGGCTCAGCAGTTGTGGCGCACGGGCTTAGTTGTTCCGCAGCATGTGGGATCTTCCCGGACCAGGGCTCGAACCCATGTGCCCTGCATTGGCAGGCAGATTCTTAACCACTGCGCCACCAGGGAAGCCCTCTCAGTAATTTTAAGGAAGAATCATGACACCACTGTCAACCCCCTTGTGTGAAAAGCAAAGATCTCAGCATGACTCACAAAAAGCAATTTATTAAATTGTCCGTGACAATTAGAATATGCAAATACTGTCATTTAAAGATTCAGTCCAAGATTTAGTGCTATGCACTTAAACAGAACTTGGACATTTTCTAGACTTAGTTTTAAACAGAAACGAGAAAAATAAAATAAAATTGCCCCATGAGCCCCTTTTCACCTTTCCAACAATTTCCCAGCAATTTCCCTACACATATCCCATCATGGGACTTAGATACTGACTTTTTTTTTTTTTAATTAACTATTTATTTATTTATTTATTTAATTTTTGGCTGTGTTGGGTCTTCGTTTCTGTGCGAGGGCTTCCTCCAGCTGCGGCAAGTGGGGGCCACTCTTCATCGCGGTGCGCGGGCCTCTCACTATCGTGGCCTCTCTTGTTGCGGAGCACAGGCTCCAGACGCACAGGCTCAGTAATTGTGTGGCGCACGGGCCTAGTTGCTCCGTGGCATGTGGGATCTTCCCAGACCAGGGCTCGAACCCGTGTCCCCTGCATTGGCAGGCAGATTCTCAACCACTGTGCCACAGGGAAGCCCGATACTGACTTCTGAACTAGTCAACCCCTTCATCCGATTCACCTTAGCAATTTTGGCAATAGGTAGTTTTCAAAGTGAGAAAATACAAGAAAATTTTCCATGATGTCCTTGGAGCATCTGGCCAAGTCTTCTCACCTGGCACATTCTATGTTTACAGGGCTTTTTTTTTTTTTTTTTTAATTATTTTTGTCTGCACTGGGTCTTCGTTGCTGTGTGCGGGCTTTCTCTGGTTGTGGCAAGCGGGGGCTACTCTTTGTTGTGGTGCGAGGGCTTCTCACTGTGGTGGCTTCTCTTGTTGTGGAGCACGGGCTCTAGGCACACAGGCTCAGTAGTTGTGGCACGTGGGCTCAGTAGTTGTGGCTCGTGGGCTCAGTAGTTGTGGCTCACGGGCTCTAGAGCACAGGCTCAGTAGTTGTGGTGCACGGGCCTAGTTGCTCCGCGGCATGTGGGATCTTCCCGGACCAGGGCTCGAACCCGTTTCCCCTGTACTGGCAGGCAGACTCTCAACCACTGCACCCCCAGGGAAGCCCCTGCAGTGCTTTTTAAACAAACTCAGCAGCATTTCTGTGACAGAAGAAGCACAACTGTTTTTAACTGTCACACCACTCACCTCCATCAGACTTCGTAGGCTGGACCACATCCACAAGGAAGATATTTGGCTCTCTGGTTCTCATTAATGGTACGCTTTCATAATACATCTGCCATCACACATGTATACATCAGGTCCCAATAACAGCAAGTAGATGCTCAAATACAATCATTACGTCTAAAAATCTGTACCTCTTTGTACTATGGAAATTCTGTAGAGCAAAGAGTTCTTTAAAAACATACCCTAGCACATGCATAAATGCACTGCACAAAGTCTTCAGGTTTGAGTTTGATACAATAAAATCTAAGTATAATCAACACAACTATATAATTCCTGGACATCTAAATATTCAGAGGTTAAAAATATATATTTGGAGATTTAATCCTCATCAGCCAGTTTTAGGTAGAAAATAATACTGACAATGTGTTTTAAACAAAGCATAGTAATCTGAAAAAGGATTGTGGCATAGTTTAATGAAACTTGCCATTTACGCTGCTAACCCCTGCACTGGAAATACAGGAACCCCTCAAATATCAGTGAAGGGTTAATGATTACAGGGGAAAACCATGACACCCAGTGGCCAAAGACTTTCGATGCTGCATAAATTTCTCTGTCCCCTCCTTCATCAGTCACCCATCCATCCATCTAGCTACTCATCTAGATAGCTGTTTATGTATAGAATGAAATTCACAATATTGAAATAGGCAAGGCATTCATGAACAATTTTGTACTTTCACATGCATGCATAAAAATTATCCTTTTTATTTGAAAAATCGCGGATGCTAATGTAGAGTTTATGCACGGATATATGGTATCTGCATCCACAAAACTGTGAGTGTATCTCGTAAGTACATACACCCATTTGCAAAGAACCCCTTCATCTTCATTCATGATTAGAATTCATTCTGTCCTGGCCCACTTCTTTTTCTTTTGAAAAAACCCTCAGAGAAAAGTGAAATGAATTATTTCACTTAGTGAACTAATAACATAAGTGGATCTTGTTTATATACTGAATAGAGCATCACATGATAAAAAGGGGGCCTTTAGGATGGGTAAATTTATTCAGACATTTGTTGCTTCTCTTTCCTTGGCCATTTTCATTTATCACAATTTTTCCTCCTTCATGTCATTACTTATGTAAACCTAAGAAGTTATATTAGCAGTTTTTAAGGAAAAGTTCCAGATTCCGACCCTGTCACTACTGATTTGTAACTTTGACCATGCTCCTCAAGCCCCTGAAATTTTAGTGTCTTTATTTGAAATAAGGGATATTTTTTATGCATCATGCAAAGACTATACTCCCTCTGCTTCACATTACATCCCTGTGACTTACTTATTTTATAACTGGTATTCTGCACCTCTTACTCCCCTTCACCTATTTTGCCCATCCTCTCACACCCTCCCTTCTGGCAACTATTAGATTGTTCTCTGTGTCTGTGAGTCTATTTCTGTTTTGTTGTATTTGTCCATTTGTTCTGTCTTTCACATTCCACATGTAAGTGAAAAAAATATAATGAGTTTTTCTCTGACTAATGTTATTATGGCTGAGTAGTATTCCATTGTGTGTGTTTGTATGTATGTGTGTATATATATACATGTGCCACATCTTCTTTATCCATTCCTCTGTCGATGGACACTTAGGTTGCTTCCATGTCTTCACTATTATAAACAGTGCTGCTATGAACACTGGGGTGCATGTATCTTCTTAAATTAGTGTTTTCATTTTCTGGGGATAAAATAAATACCCAGGAGTGGAATTCTACATCATATAGTAGTTCTACTTTTAATGTTTCTGAGGAACTTCCATTCTGCTTTCCACAGTGGCTGCACCAATTTACATTTGCACCAACACTGCACGAGGGTTCCCTTTTCTCCACATGCTTGCCAACACTTGTTATTTGTTGTCTTTTTTATGACGGCCATTCTGACCAGTGTGAGGTGATACCTCATTGGGGTTTTGATTTGCATTTCCCCGATGATTATAGTGATGTTCAGCACCTTTTCATGTGCCTATTGGCATCTGCATGTCTTATTTGGAAAAATGTCTATTCATACCTTCTGTCCATTTTTAAATCATTTTGTTTGTTCTTTTTGACATTGAGTTGCATGAGTTCTTTATACATACACCCACAGAGGTCTCTATGGGTTATATATTAAACCTTCTATCAGGCATATCATTTGCAAATATCTTTTATTCAGTAGGTTGCATTTTTGTTTCGTTGGTTTACTTCACTGTGCAAAAGCCTTTTAGTTTGACCTAGTCCCATTTGTTTATTTTTGCTTTTGTTTCCCTCACCTGAGGAGACAGATCCACAAAAATATTGCTAAGACTGATGTCAAAGAGCAGATGGCCTGTGTTTTCTTTTAGGAGTTTTATGGTTTCAAGTCTTACACTTAAGTCTTTAAACCATTTTGAGTTAATTATTGTGTATGGTGCGAGATAGTGCTACAGTTTCTTTTGTTTTGTTTTTTTTCTGCATGTAACTGTCCAGTTTTCCCAACATCATTTATTAAAGAGACTATCTTTTCCGCATTGTATATTCTTGTCTCCTTCATCAAAAACTGACTATTTTGTGTGGTTTGTGTCTCCAGTTCCAGAATACTCTAATTAGCTTTCAATCACCTATACTTTACACCCTGACTAACCCATCTGAGCCATCAGAGTGTCTGTCACATGGATGGTTAGAGAATAACAGAGGTCTCCATGGGTTATATCATTTCTAAACCAATTTTTAAAGGCAAAAAAACCTGGCCAGCGAGAAATAAAAAGCACAAATTAAAAATAAAAATAATGTAGCCAAATTAAGAAAAAAAATGAAGAATATGGTTGAAAATGATCCAAAAATAACAATTTTCAAATTGTGGACACAGGAGGAATAGACTTGATTATTTTTCTTTTGGTTTTAGTGCCTGTGGAAACTTCATCATAAACTAGCAGGCTTTTATAGTAATTTTGTTAAAAAAAAAAAAAAAAGATACAATATAAAATAGACTAACCAAGAGAAAAATACATACATAGTGTAAATTAATATAAACATGTTTTCACATATGAACATAGGGCAATTATCTATCATTTTGGAGCAGTTACATGGAGCTGTTTTGTTAAAGCTCCATGGCCTGAAAAAAAAATTGTCCTAACTTCAGATAATGCTTCATTGATTGATTCATTCATTAATCCATTCATTCACTCAGTATCTCAGCAAATATTTATAATGGTTTTCTTCTCAGTAAAAGACTATGCTAGCACTATAAGATATCCAAATCTATCTGATAATAATCCTGGGCTCTCTGTAAACTTAGAGAAGAGTAAGAAATAATTTTATCAATAAAGTATATAACTGCACTTAAAATATTTCCTACCAGCTTTAACTTTAAGAAATAGCAGGGACTAGGGACTTCCCTGATGGTCCAGTGGGTAGGACTCCACACTCCCAAGGCAGGGGGCCCAGGTTCGATCCCTGGTCGGGGAACTAGATCCCGCGTGCCGCAACCAAGAGTCCACATGCCCCTACTAAGAGTCCGCATGCCACAACTAAGAAGTGCACATGCTGCAATGAAGATCCCACATGCTGTAACTAAGACCTGGCACAGCCAAAATAGATAGATAGATAAATAAATAAATGTTTTTTAAAAATAGAAATGGAAGGGACTAGAAAATTGTTCCTATTTACCATATAATGCATGTGTAAAGATACAAATATTATTATGTATACAAATACACATATTATTAAAATGCACACATGGTATATTATTAAATCATGCTTATGGATTTAGAAAAAAGGAATTATACATATTGAGAACTTTCCTTACACTAAAAAGTTTCAGGAAACCGTGAATGTGAGCTATCTACATTAGTGTTTCTATGTTTGGCAAAATTGGTATTACAACCCAAAAGGCAGGATACAAGTTGCAGGATACAAAATTCATGCACAGAAATCTGTTGCATTTCTATACACTAACAATGAAAGATCAGAAAGAGAAATAAAAGAAACAATCACATTTACCATCACATCAAAAAGAATAAAATAACTAGGAATAACCCTACCTAAGGAGGCAAAAGACCTGTACTCCGAAAACTATAAGATGCTGATGAAAGAAATCAAAGATGACACAAACAGAGGGAAAGATATACCATGTTCTTGGATTGGAATAATCAATTTTGTCAAACTGATTATACTACCCAAGGCAATCTACAGATTCAATGCAATCCCTATCAAGTTACCAATGCCATTTTTAACAGAACTAGAACAAAAAATTTTTAGATTTGTATAGAAACACAAAAGACCCCAAATAGCCAAAGCAATCTTGAGAAAGAAAAATGGAGCTGGAGGAATTCAGGCTCCCTGACTTCAGACTATACTACAAAGCTATAGTCATCAAAACAGTATGGTACTGGCACAAAAACAGAAATATCGATCAATAGAACAGGATAGAAAGTCCAGAGATAAACCCATGCACCTATGGTCCATTAATCTTTGACAAAGGAGGCAAGAATATAAAATGGAGAAAAAACCGTCTCTTCAATAAATGGTGCTGGGAAAAGTGGACAGCTACATGTAAAAAAAATGAAATTAGAACATTCTCTAATACCATACACAAAAATAAACTCAAAATGGATTAAAGACCTAAATGTAAGACTTTAAGAAGAAAACATAGGCAAGACACTCTGACATAAACCACAGCAAGATCTTTTTCAAGCCGTCTCCTAGAATAAGGGAAATAAAAAGAAAAATAAACAAATGGGACCTAATTACACTCCAAAGCTTTTGCACAGCAAAGAAAACGATAAACAAGACACAAAGACAACCCAAAGAATGGGAGAATATATTTGCAAATGATGCAACTGACAAGGGATTAATCTCCAAAATGTGTAAACAGCTTATGTGTGGCTCAATATCAAAAACAAAAAACAAAAACTAAAACAACCCAATAAAAAAATGGGCAGAAGATCTAAAGAGACATTTCTCCAAAGAAGATATACAGATGGCCAAGAGGCCCATGAAGAGATCCTCAACAGCACTAATTATTAGAGAAATGCAAATCAGAACTACAATGAGATACCACCTCACACCAGTCAGAATGGCCATCATCAAAAAGTCTACAAACAATAAATGCTGGAGAGGGTGTGGAGAAAAGGGAACTCTCCTACACTGTTGGTGGGAATGTAAGTTGGTGCAGCTACTATGGAGAACACTATGGAGGTTCCTTAAAAAACTAAAAATAGAGCTACCATATGATCCAGCAATCCCACTCCTGGGCATACATCCAGAGAAAACCATGATTTGAAAAGATACATGCACACCAATGTTCACTGCAGCACTTTTTACAATAGCCAAGACATGGAAGCAACCTAAATATCCATCAACAGAGGAATGGATATTATGTGCTACATAAAAAAATGGAATATTACTCAGCTATTAAGAAGAATGAAATAATGCCATTTGCAGCAACATGGATGCAACTAGAGATTATCATACTAAGTGAAAAAAGACAAATATCACATATCACTTATATGTAGAATCTAAAAAAATGATACAAATGAACTTATTTACGAAACGGAAACAGACTCACAGACGTAGAGAAAGAACTTATGGTTACCGGGGGGAAGGGACAGATAGATTGGGAGTGTGAAATTGACATGTACACACTGCTATATTTAAAATAGATAACCAACAAGGAACTACTGTATAGCACAGGGAACTCTGCTCAATATTTTGTAATAACCCAAATGGGAAAAGAACTTGAAAAAGAATAGATACACGTATATGTATAACTGAATCACTTTGCTGTACACCTGAAACTAACACAACTCCAATATAAAATACTGGATATATACTCCAACATAAAATTAAAAAAATTAAAAACAAAAAATAAACAAACAAAATAAGAAAACAAGAAAAACCAAAAACCAAAAAACAAAAAGACCTAAGGTAAGATTTTGCTCCTTATGTATTAATAATGAATTCAAATACAATATTAATGTTTTAAATAAATATATATCTTCCCTTAATTATCATAAGCATCTCCTTTTCTGTTTACACACAAAAACCTTACAAATTCAAATAATAAAAAGATCATGTTTTCAATTCGCACTCAGTAATAGGCATATTTTGGATAAAGAGAATCTTTTAAAAAAAACATATCATATGTGTGCAAATTCCCTGGCGGCCCAGTTGTTAGGACTCCACTCTTCCACTGCTGAGGGTGTGGGCTCGATCCCTGGTCGGGGAACTAAGATCCAGCAAGCCATGAGGTGCAGCCAAAAAATATAAAATAAAAAATTTAAAAAATAAAAAATCATATGTGGATAAACGTCTTCAGTTCAACTCACAGAAAACAAGCCAAACTGATCTAAAATGAGTCACAGAGGTTTAGAATAGGGGTCAGCAAGTGTGATAGCCTGCTGACCAAACCCAGCTACCATTTTTATAAAGGTTTTGCTGGAACACAGACACGTCTGTTAATCTATGTACTGTCTATGGCCACTTTTAGGCTCAAACAGCAGAGTTGAGTAGTTGAGATGGAGACCATATGCCTGCAAAGCCAGTAACGTTTTATTATCTGGCCCTGTTCAGAAAAGGCTTGCTGGTCTCTGGTCTAGAGCTGTGGATCTCAAACTTGAACTCGCATCAGAATCCCTGGAGGTTTGTTAATGTACGGACAGCTGCTCCCACCCTGCAGCAGAGGTTCTGATCCAGCAGGTGGGGGGTGGGTGCTGAAAATCTGCATTTCTAACCAGCTCCCAAGCAATGCTGATGCCGCTGGTCTGAAGACCACAATTTGAGAACCCCTAGTGAAGACTAAACATTACTCGCCACAGCTGTACCAGTTTCCTCTGCTTAAACGATGATACTGTTAAATGGCTAAATATATGCTGCTGAAGTAGCAACTTCCATTGCACCTTTAATCCAAGCATCATCCATCCCAAAGTATTCTTATCAGTAGCTCTGAAGTGTAGATAATCATTACCCACCTCCCTCACTGGACTGATCAGGGGCTTATGTCATCACAGGGGCTGAACGACTTGTCCTGGAATAGACCCAAAGTCAAGAGTACTAGGTGACTAAAAGCCCAGATTTCTTCAGCAATTACTGGGCTCTCCAGGTCACATGGTGTTTTTATAGGAATTCTAGACTCGCATAATGGAAAAAGAACCAGAGGTCAACTTGACAGTTGCCTTGCCTCTAAGGCCCAGGCAGACGTAGAAGTTCCCAGCTACCCAGGGTCCTCAGTGCCATTCTCCAACCACAGAGAAACAAAAGAGAGCAACTTGCCACGCACATTCAAAGTTGGAGCTCTCAGCAAAATATAGGTGCCATTTGCTCACAGTTTCAAGAGAATTCAACAAGGGTAAAACGACCTTGAAAAATAAACTAACTCTCTGGCAGTCAAGTGGTGATTCTGTTTTCTGTGATTACATTCCATTGTTTGGAAAAGAATTTTCAATGCCAGTGTTATCAAGACTATCTATCATATTAGTAGTAAGGAGTTAAGTTTTTAAAGACATGATCTGGAATCAATTATATCGTATAATAGCTTTGCAATCTGGGACAATATAGGAGGTCTTTTCATGAACGTCACATCCAGTCAAAATACATGCTCGATTTGAATACCAGAGCCACCCAGATTCGTTACATTACGAACCTTCAAAACTCTTGACATATATAGCCCTTAAAAGAGAATCATGTTTGGTTAGTCATTTTAAAAAGATGAAAAGGAAAACAATAGTAGTTCTGAGGTCAAGTTCACAGTTAGCTAAAAGAAACAGTTGAGAACACACTGAAAGATTAAAACTGCCATGTGACATGTGAAGGTTGAAGCCAGCCCTTGATGAAGGGTTCAGATTTTATCTCCTTCTGCATATGCAGAATGGCACCACTAAAGTTACAAGACAAAGAACCACAATTCAATGACAATCGTTTTTCTTTGGCAACTACGTCTGTCCCTATAAAACATGCCCTTTTCCTGATGGCTGGCATCTTCCACACGGAAAACTCAGCACGGATGAGAAAGAACATGAAAACACCCCCCACCCCCGAATTACGATGCTGTTCAAAGGCGTAATCAAGCATCCAACAGATAATGAGCACACTGACCTTCCAATGCAATACACCAACCTTCAGAAATCCACGACTGTTCACACCACTCATCAGCCGAAGTAAATCTAATACCATGTACAAAGCCATACACTATCCTTCTTAAGAGGAATACGTACATTTATATTTCACTTTGATGGCAATCTGGAACCAAACCAGTTCAGGCAAAGTAATGTACTTTGATATGGTGTCATATTAAGTAAATTTCACTTCTCTCTAACACTGTTAAAAATCTGTGACACTGTACTGATTACAGTTCCAGATTCCCAGTGGTATAATATCTCCTCTCTAGTTACCAGCCGCTGACCTCTCACCCTCCCTCGTCTCCCCTGGTTCATCAGTCGTGGTCCTCTCTGTGATGCCCAGAGCCTTGTTCCTCTTTCCATCTCCTGCTTCTTATTAACGCTTTCCTTTACAGAACCAACAAACCATTATGGCTCTGTTGTTTGGATGTCCCCAAACACTGCCTGCTCCAAATACCCCCTGTCCTTCCATCAATTTGCCATCATTTGGGATGCCTTCATCTCAGACATCTTTTATCAAGTACTCGTCTCTCTGGCCACGCGCACTTCTATTCCTCTAGCTCATGTCCTCCTGCAAACATCTTCCACCTCCAGCCCCTTCACCTCTTTGTCTTCTCCCGTACATCGTCCAGCTGTCTCCTGTTCCTTCAGGTACCCAGCCAATGCCTTCAACTCCTGTGGCCCAGTGTCTTACACACATCCTCTATCAACAGTCTAATACTAAGTTGATCTATGCCCCAAATATTGGCTTGTGTGCTCTATATTTGCTATTTACTTATCTCCGCCCTCGGGGATATGTACCATCTTCATTGTAGAGGTGAGAAACCTGAGAAACAAAGCACCTGCCTAGAATTACATCAAAGATTGGAATGGGGCAGCCTGGCCAGAGCCCTGACTTGGTCACTAGGGCTCCCATTTCTCTGCCTCAGTGAAAAGTACCAACACGTCTCTTCTGGTGAATGTGTGAGTGGGGTGCAGGGGCCCTGCTATCCATGTTTCCCCAGAAGTGGCCATGATCAATATATCTAACAAAACCAACAAGCAGGGAGAAAGATACAAAATATGGAGAATTAAGCATGGAGAGAGTAAACCCTAGTGGTACTCTGTCTTTGGTTCTAGTTTCTTGGACACTTAATACATGCTTATACCTCTTGCATTTTTTGGAGTCTTTGGATAGATGATGCTTTTTCTTAATGGCTAAACCTTACATCCGATGACTGTATCCCTCATTCTTAGCCACATAATGTACTTTTCTACAAAGAGAAAACAGAAGTTCTGAGATTGGAACTTCTTAGTGTGAGACTGACTCTTTTATCTGTGAGAGGGGCAATCTTTCCTTCCTTATCTCCTCCTGCAAAGATTCCTATTGTCTACCTGTATTCTGGATCCCACTGGCTTCTGAGTTCTTGGGATAGTCACCAGAACTATTATCTATTCTCCTTCCAGAATTTTGTCCTCTCCCTCCAATGCTTCCTTTCCACCCACATTTAAACATACTCATTTTCGGACTTCCCCGGTGGCGCAGTGGTTAAGAACCTGCCTGCCAATGCAAGGGACACGGGTTCGAGCCCTGGTCCGGGAAGATTCCACATGCCGAGGAGCAACTAAGCCTGTGCGCCACAGCTACTGAGCCTGTGCTCTAGAGCCCACAGCCACAACTACTGAGCCCACGTGCCGCAACTACTGAAGCTTGCACGAGTAAAGCCTGTGCTCCACAACAAGAGAAGCCACTGCAATGAGAAGCCCGTGCACCGCAACGAAGAGTAGCCCCCGTTTGCTGCAACTAGAGAAAGCCCACACGCAGCAACAAAGACCCAACGGAGCCAAAAATAAATAAATAAATAAATAAATAATTTTTAAAATAAATAAATATACTCATTTTGCAAATAAGCAAAACAAAACCTCTCCTTCAACTTCCATCTGCTTCCCAAGCTTGTCCTCTTTACACAGCCAGGGGTCCCTACATTTGCATGCTTTGTTTTCTCATCTCTCATTAAACTTCACCTTTAAATGGAAAGAAATCACCCTAAGCAAGAGAGAGAAAATGCTAAATCACATTTTTAAAAAATTTAGTAAACCTTTTGTTATAGCATAGTTTTAGATTTACAGGAAAGTTGCAAGAATGTTGGAGAGTTCCCCTATTTTAACATCTTCCATTCATCCGGTACTTTGTTACAACTAATGAACTGATACTGACACACTACTATTAACTGATGTTTATACTTTATTTGGATTTCCTTAGTTTTCCCCTAACATCCATTTATTGCACCAGGATCCAAATCAGGACATCACATAAACTTTTAGTGGCCATAGCTTCTTGGTCTCATTTAGGCTTTGACAGTTTCAGACTTTCCCTGTTTTTGATGACCTTGACAGATTTATAGAATGTCTTTCAATTTTGCTTTTTCCAGTGTTTTTCTCGTGATTAGGTTGGGGTGACAGGCATCTGGGAGGAAGACCACAGAGGTAAAGTGCCCTTCTCATTACATCATATCAAGGTCACATGCTATCAACATGACATATCCCAGTTGACATTGACCTTGATCCCTGGGCTGATCAAGTGTTTCAGGTTTCTCCACTGTAAAATTACTCATCTTCTTTTACTTCTGAGGAACAATTTTTAACAATAAAAGTTTCAAATACTTAACTTTAGAGTGTCTAAATCACTAGTGAATGCGGTTACACCTACATGTCTGTGTGAGTTGTCCTTTGCGGAAGTGCACCTTGATTTTGTACCGAGATGGAGAGGCACAGAGAGAGCGAGAGACACAGCGAAGCCCAAGCACTCCAAAGAACAGGGCCTTCAAGGGACCAAGAGAATACAAGCATTTGGGGTTGAACAAATATCCTAGGCTGAATGTGGAATCATGAACTTAAGTGGACCGACAGGGTTATAGTCTCATTATTTGGGAAGTAAAGTTACTGTAACACAAAGACTCTAAATACAGAAGTTCAAATGGACTACACGTTTGCTTCTCTCTCATGCAACAGCCCAGAGACGTCTGGATGGCTAACTTTGCCATCCTCAACCCATGACTCAGCACCTGTGAGCTAAGGTCAGCTGCTCCGTTTGCCAACACTGTTCAGCCAACAGGAAGGAAAGAAGAATGGAAGGTATCTGTCCTTCTTTCTCAAGAATTGGAGGCAGAAATTGTTCATGTTGTTACCATTATATTCCACTGGCCTGAACTTAGTCATGTGACTGCATACCAAGCTACAAACTAGTGGGGCAATGCAGGATCTAACTGGATGCCCGCCTGCTTGCTAAAACTTGGTTAGGTTTATAGGAATAAAGTATAGAACAGAATGAATACTGGGAGAATAAATACTGGTCAAAATGAGCAGACCTTTAACTGAATACCTGGTGGCAGGTTGTTTTTTCTTCCAATAAAAAGACAATATCTGGACCAAAGTTGCAAATCGAATCAGCATCTTGTTGAGTTTACGAATCTACATCATTCTCCAAGTCCCACCCACACATCTCAAACAAGCGAGTCAAATGGGGCTGTGATAGAAAACAATACACCTGACACTTTCCAGTTTTGATGGTGGCCCTAGTCTCTGCTACTCTCCTCAGGAATGCAATATTAACTTTGGTTCAGTCTTTCAGTAGGGAAGGCAATTCTGTGAGCTTCTATTCTTCCTTCCACACAAGTCTTCACTCCATGGATTATGGAGACCCAGGTGCCTCCTGTCTCTGCCCCGACTGTGCACTCGGGTCTTGGGAAAATGAGCCCATTGCTCCTCCCCGCCCCCCAAAGATCCTATTTTTACCTGACTCTCAGAATCCCACTCTGACTGCGGGAATCATCTGTACTCTGGGACCCAGCAGTTGGAATCAGCTCACAGGCAGCGTTAAGTACAACCTAAGACGCAATACATTCTCCTTTTGCCGTTTTCAGACACCCAGGGAAAGGGCCACCAGCCCCTGGAGGAAGGCCAGAGGAGGATTTGTAGTTCACACCCGAGCATTGTCTCAGGTACCTGGTCTAGGCGGCACGGCTTGCCCTTCATACCAACGTCTTGAGGTTGACTGAGAGACTAAGACTACTTCTGTGCTTAACCTGGCTTCTGGTTACTAGTCCTAATGTGCTTCACATGCACAGGTCAAGTAGGACAGTAGCAAAATTCTTAAACTCTCCATCACAAAGAAAATGAAAAGAGGATTAGGTGGAGGGTAAGTAATGAGTGGACCTGACATGGGGCCTGGCAACAACTAGGAACGTGGAAAATTCACACATCTTGTCCTTACACCCTGCTTGGGTATAAGGTTGGGACCTTCTGACCTAACAGTGTCAGATCTCTGTAACACGCCCAGCAAAAGCTACCCTGTGCTATCACGCTGAAGTGACTGAATTCAAGAATCCACCGTAGCGAGCAGTGATAAGACATAGTTATGCTGAGTCTGCTGCGTTAAACACGAATATATAATACCTCTCCACAAGCAAGAAAACACACCAGCAATAATTCTGCATTCTCTGAGCATTTTGGAGTGGTTTTTATAGGTATTAGAGGTAAACTACATACATTCAACCAGTGCTTCGTCACTTACCCATCTAAATGACAAATAGGGGAAAACATATAGGAAAACATATCCATAATTTTCTGAGTTACAGACAAAATGCAGTTAATGGTAACCATTTCAATATCCAAAATTAACTTCTTAATTTCAAAACTAAAATTACAACTGAAATAAATTTTGTAGTATAAATTAAAACAGTCTGACATTCCAAAGGGGTCTGAAATGAACATATGTATCTTGATAATTTACTGAATTTACTGAAACAATGTTTTGGATGTCTTGAAAACGTTTCACCTTATTTTTAGCCTAATTAGTAATCAACAACTTGATTTACTCGCTTATTGGTGAAAAGAAATGGGGAGGGCTTTGTTCTGTTATATAGGAAACATTATTTTTAGTAAACAAACATCAAAATATGTTTCCTCTGTGAAGGTAGGGCAAAATCTTCAAATGCGATCTGTGCCTTTCCCTATGTAAGTGACACACTGACAGATTCAATTTAGTTTTAAGATCTGCTCTGGCACTGACAGAATGTTAAGCATTCCACTGCTATAGATCTGCACCGTTTTAATTTTTTAATTTTTTTCTTCCTAATAATGAAGTTCCAACAAAACAGCTAGCCAAGTAAACGCCATGTGAGCGTTCAAGGTTGATGGATTACGCTCGGTAATTCTGGTTAATGAGGCACTAAAATGATGAGCAGAGAGACCAAGGAATTGGTGACAGCTTGGCAGTGCTGATGACTTCTCCAGGGACAGATACTAGGAGAAGCACTCAGGAATAAGTAGTCTGCACACTCTGTAAACAACAAGGGCATTAACATATCAGGTCAACAGGCAGATTTCAAGAGTGGAGAGCAAAACTTACCTAAGGGCGTCCCTGAAGCGCCTGCATTCACCTGTACCTCTCATCACGATGGAAATCAAAGCCTTGTCTTTCTTCAGGTGACTAGAGTTGGTTTTCACTCTCCTGAAACCAGAGGTTTCCTGATCAGTACAGCTAACTCATCAAGTGGAATTATCCCCTTTGTTGTGCATTGGTTTGATATGATTTCCAGCCCACTTGCTCATGACAACAACAAAGTTGTGATTATAAGTAAAGTTGTTCTGATGTATAAGAGAAATTGTTGTCAGGACGTCATCATGCATGCATGTGGTTAACAACAAAAACATGGGAAGCAGCAGCAGCTAGGGCAGGGGCCTTCAGACTACACACACCCAGAATCTGTGAGGACTGTCCCAGGGTGTTTGGTCCGGGCAAGGCGACTGCGGACCTGAATGGCCCTCTGAAGACCTGGGGGCATCAGCTCCAGCCTGGGCAAGGCGACTCTTTGCCGGCAGTGCTGGAGACCATGAAGCAGCCCCAGGAAGGAGATAATCTCAACCACAACACCTGTACCTTCACTCCCTGGCAAGGCGCTCCAGCAACAAGGATTTTCACTTTGGACCCATCGCCAGCACTGACACATGGCTCTCAGTTGGCCAAGCAACTCTTCAGAGAACCAACGCAGAGAAAGGTACACCTCAACTAAACTTGGACTCTATTCCTTTCATCGTCCCCTTGCCTGGAACAATAGTGTGATTAAGCTATTATTGGCTTGGAGTATGTTACTTCTTTAATGGTTTATTAACAGACATTATCCTGTACTCTACTGGCTTGTGAAATTACGGGTAATTTCTGCAGTGAACCTGTGTTAAATTAATTACTGGCAAAGACAATCACAGTCTCTGAGCATAATTTGCTGCCCCGACAAAACACCCTTCTAAAGAGCATGGTTTCCTTTTATGATTAAATGTTTGCTATCCATAAAAACTGACCTTGGGGAGACCTAAGAAATCTTTTTCTTCCTCCACTGGGGCAAGGAGAACAGAAATGACGGGAAGGTTTTGTATGAATTTCACAGTGGTTAAGACCAGGAAACTGACAATGTTGATATCTGCTGATACGAAACTCAGTAATGGTTTTAATGATAACTCAAGGTTTTTACCTCTTTCAGAAATAAACAACGAAAGTAACAAGTCAACACATATAATTCTCCTGTTTAAACCTTAATTAGGAAAAATGCCCTAGGATATTATTTTAGAAACATGAAGAACCTTAGGTTTCCTTCAGCTTCTTAGCTTGCCTTATTTTGACATCAAATTGCATGTAATTGTCCCTGCATGTGTCTGCATGGACTCATATAAAGACAACTGAATTTAGTAATTGCAAGATATTACCTTTTTAATTGAATTTATCAGTAAGTTTGAATCTACAGCCCCTGGATAGCACTGGGAGTAGGAGAAAAAATTCACTGATTTTGTTATTTCCTCAGGCAGCAAGGGGTCAATGGTGTCTGGCCTCTTTCAGCAGTATTGATACATTAGAGTCTGCACTTTTAATTGTTCCATTTTTAACAGGGCTGTAAACCAAACGCAAAAACCAAAGTTTTCTTTGTAAAGTTTTGCAAAGTTATATATACATCCATCAAACTACATTCACTCACAGTTTCTATTTAGAATTTGGCTTAATGGAGTAATTTTCCTGCACCTGCTTTGATGTAACACTGCTGAGAAACCCTGCATTAGAAGAGGGGGTAGAATCTCATGGAGAGAAAATGCCCAGAGAGGCTGCCTACCCTTGCTGGTAATCTTTCCTATCAGGGGTCCTCCGTCCCGGGAGAGGAATGAGGAGTTGGCAGAGATGACCGAAGGGTATCTGCGCTGGGCCATCCCTTGAGAGGCCGGCATAGAGCCCTATCCGACTCCTGCCATACTCTTCTGAGTGTCCTAACGCTCCTGACCAGGTAGAGTCCGCTCCCTGGGGCAGCATACGTTCTTTCTGCACCTCTGGTTCCCAGCACAGACCTACGCACGAGGCAGATGCTACATGAACATTTCCTGAAGCAATGGAAAGTGTTTCCATTCCTAGCACCAATGACTAGGACAAATACTTGGACTTTTTTTTTTTTTTTTTTCTTCTTCAGTTAAACACAGAGTGAGTAGTATCTACAGCCATTCCCACTTTTCTGTTGGTTGAAAGTGATAGCACCACTTAACCCCTTACTCCTTTATTTATGAATTCCTTACGGAATAACGATAGATCAGTAAAATGAGGGCCCCTATGAATTTCATTGCCGTCTACTCATAATTCCCTATTGCCTATTTTTATTTGAATAAGAGCTCAAATACATTACAAACTTAGAGTATCACCATGGTACATATTTTACTTGCGTGATTTATGAAGGCCCACAGGGTAGTGACAATTACTATCCCCGTTTGACATTTGTCATCCAGTGCAGAGACGTTCAGATACAGAGCCCCGAGGTGGAGGCCCGCAGTTCCCACCCAGGCAGTCGGCCTGCGGTCCCCCTCCCCTTCCCCAGCCCTCTATGTCTCCCCTCCAAGCTCGTGCATGAAAGACTGCAGTGCGCTGTATGAGGCGGTTATTTCATCCCCGTCTCACAGTCAGGACGGAAATCCCGTGTGGTTAAGCAAGCTGGCTCAGACCCCCCGCAGGAAATGGCAGAGCCGGGACTCAGGCTGTTTGACTTGTCAGGCTTCCAGCGCCCTCGCCGCAACAGTGCGCTTTCTGTGTGCCCAGACGTCAACCAGCCACCAGCACGGCCACCTACGACTGTGGTTTAAAAGGCATGAGACCCCTTTTCCCAGTTCCTTGTGGCGAGAGGGCACTGGCATGGCCAAGACTGTCAAGCCAAACGAGGCTGGTTACTCCAACTGTTACTACTCTCTGATAACCTGGCCACGTTCTCCAAAGACACCTCAAAAAAACCCTTAAAAAGTAGAGCCTATTACGTCCTCATCTGTTGCTCGAATGTTTTCACCTGGAGCAGGGGCAACATTGACTTGCAGAATTGAGTTGCATTTTGTCTAAAATGTATTTTCAGTCTCCTCCCCAATCGGGTTTTCAGGAAGGACAGAGGAACATCTTTGAAAAGTACGAGGGTTAGCTATTTGCAAACAGCAGATGCATCTGAAGAAATGGGAGTGTTTTCTTTTAACATCTGAGATGCTAATACCTCAGAGACCTCTCCTAAGCATTTGGTTTCACCATGTGATTTGCTTTGCCAGGCATATTCTATTTGAAGTTTCTACTCATCAGCGAAGCACTCTAGACTTCAAAGGCACTTCAACATCGGTTGACTTGAGTCAGAAATCTTTTGCATTCACACAGCATGAGTCATGGCACCTGAAAGAGTTTGTTGGAGTATTTCTCAATCCCTTTCACTCAAGGGAGACTGAGTGCGACAACACTCCTTAGGAAGCCCTTCACAATTCTTGCTGAATGTTTTTAAATGGCTTTTGAATAGATCTCATTTGGTTTTCTATTAGGAATCCCCTCCTTAATTTGAAGACATCATTTTTTTCTTAACCTATTTATAGTTGAACCAAACTTAGAACAACAATAACAAAACATTACACTAAGGTATATTTCATGCCCATTTGACTGAAATAAAAGTCAAAGAAATTCTTTTGTATTTTAGAAACAAATATAATGACTGAAATCTAATGGAATTTGGGATTCAGTCTTACTGTTCTAAAATCAATAGGAAATTTTATGAATTTATATTTTGACTGATATTCAGGAATGCCAAACTTCCTACGAGATTCTAAGTGATCATGAATAAAAATGTGATTGTAGCTTGGTAGCCTGTAACAGGCCAGGATTCATCAAATTTTCCATTCTGTGGGCTGTCCTGTTTAATCAGTAACTCCTGGCCCAGCCTCATCTCTCTGCCAGGCTTAATAGGTTGAAGTGGATTGAAATGGATTAGGAATAAAGTACTTCTCTGCTTGGAAAAAGCTAGAACTTTGATTGCACTTTAAACTCATATTAAAATTAATTTTCAAAAATACCAAACACGGACACCACAATCCCCTTTTTGCAACTTCCAGTCAACCATAAAACCACACAATTAAGGTATATATGTTTTTTAAATGCAAAGCAAATTTCATTTTTTAAAACAAGTTACTACCACCGAAAGGTTACGTTCCCTGCAGCACCAGGCCCGAAGCATTCTTTGTTTCATCAGATGACTAAGAAGCTAATTAGAGAATTCTACATGTTTAACTAACTTTAAGACAGAATTGGAAAATGTGGAAAAATATTCTAACAAATTTGTTTTCTTGTAGCCTATGGTACCAGTCAATATTTTTACCAGTGACGCTGTTCTTATTCTGTTTACTTTGGTTACAAGTTTACAAAAATCTATGAAATAACAAGAAAACTTTCCAACCCTTAACTCAACTTTGTAAACCTCCAGTGTGGGATTCCTGTCCCTTGGACTATGAAACCACCTCCTATTTTTTTTTTTTTCCCCTTTCATCAGAAATAATTTGAGAACATATCCCCTTGGTCTTTAGAACGTTCTGCAAGGAAGGAAGGCCCAGACATGTCTTCAGTTTACAGACTCAGAAAGGGCAACTGGAGACTCCAAGCACAGTACATCGACACTGGGTTATAAAATTGTGACCTTGTGCTGCCAGAGAAGGGGGTGCAGTCTGAGGCTTCAAGGTATCTACTTAGCATGCTTGGGCTGCTGTAATAAAATACCGGACCGGGGGCTTAAACAACACATACTTATTTCTTACAGCTCTGGAGGCTGACAAGCCCAAGGTCAAGGTGTTGGCTGATTCCATGATCTCCCTCTTCCTCTCCTTATAAAGATACTAACCTCAGCACAAGGGCCCCACCCTCACGACGTCATCTAACCCTCGCTACTTCCCAAAGACCCCTACCTCCACATGCCATCCCACTGGGCATTAGGGCTTCCACACATGAACTTGGGGAACACAATTCAGTCCATGGCAGCACCTTAGCCTCCGCAGTTTCCATTTAGAAAACAGGGTCTTGGGAAATGAGAGAAGGGTGCCGAGTGTACAGAATTCTCAGAGGCTCTGAACAAGAAACCTCAGCAGCCATGGTCCTTGCCCTTGGAAAGAAGCACTCTGGAGGGAGAGAGAGAGGGAGAGAGGGAGAGAGAGAGAGAGGGAGGGAGAGAGGGGGAGGGAGAGAGAGAGAGAGAGAGAGAGAGAGTGTGTGTGTGTGTGTATGTGTGTGTTGGTGGGGGGGGGGGAACAAAGCTGCCACTTTCAGGAGAGGATCCTACAGTGGAGAAGGGTTGTCCTCAAGAGCATGGAATGGGCACCCAGGCTTGGAAGACGGGGAAAGTGCAAAAGAAGAAAATAACCACCTGGGAGTGATGACACACTTTCTGCTGTGAAGAATGGAGAAGAAAGCACCCAGTGGAGTTGACAGACAGTGAGAGGCCCACTCAGCGGGACATGTACAGCAGAAAGAAAGACACGGAAGAAGAAAATAGTTATTCTGGAGAACAAGCGTGATAGAAGGAGAGGAGAAAGCAGGCATGAAAAGGCGCTGAGGGAAGGAGCACACAGAGCCAAGACACCAGAAAGACATCGTTCTGAGAGTGCAGGTGGGAAGACCTGACCGGAAAAGGAGGGACGGTGACAGAGAAGCAAGTCGGAGAGTGGGCCGTCACAGACTGGGTGTCAGGCTGCAGGAAAGGAAGGGCAGGGCGCTGGGTGGACAAGTGGGATGAAAGGAACAGTTAGCTGCAGAGAAAATAGGATGGAGTTTCTAGAAAGTTTAACTTTCAAGAGAGTCAACACCAGGTTTAAATACTTGGGAAATGATGATATCATCAATGATATTATCTGCACTTGGAGGTAGTGGGTTTCCTCAACTCCAAAGACGCCAAAGATACTGGGTATTCTCTGCCCATCACCTCCTGGGCTTACTGAATGGCCAATGCCCATCTCAAAAACGTTTTCAGTTTCTAAAAACTGCACAAGCCATGCCAAGTTCGTAGCATCACCTGACCCTTTCTAACTCGCTCTCACCGCAAGGTCTGTCATTTCCTCCTTTCCTTGTCTTTCTCCTTGCCTGTCTCTTCCCTCTGCTTTAAGAGGAACTGCATGCTCCTTACACGCAGCCTCTCTCAAGAGCACCTTGGACTCTTCAGAGAAAAGGAGCTAAATTAAGCTAATGAATATAAACAAATGCACATCTCAGATTCTGAAATGAAGCAAAAGCGTCTTCCAGACTCACCCAGTTGAATCATTAAAGGTGACATTAAAGACTTTCTACATCTATCAAATGTATAACCATCATAATAGAGAGATTCTACTGAGACAGAAAATGAGGCTACCATTTTCCGATTTGAATAATAGCAAGCGAATCTGGAATAGTAATGGGTTTACAGTTCCATTACAGTTCCTGCTGCATTCTCACAAACATTACCTCGCCCGCCTGCTGGTTCACTGACAGATATTTTATGTTTCCCCCAAAGTCTCTGAAGGAATGTTTTTTGAATTGCTGTAAGCATGATCCTTGCTGTTTCCAGTGTCTCACCCTTCCAATAATTCAAAAGAGAAAAATGGTTTGAGTTTTCTTGATGTTTTCCCCAGCATACCCTACTTATGTCAAGTTCAGCCTTCCCATGTAAACACCGAGATCTGCCACAGTCTAGAAGTTCAGTGTCTGGAGAAGCACATTAGTCATGCAGGCCTTGCAGCAACACATGGTCTCCAGTTCTGACCCTGGAGATACCACGAACCGTATTAATGTAGCAATGCCACCAAACCAGAAGGGACTTAATACTAAAAGGACTCTGACCTACTTTATTTTAGAAATAACTATGCCAGGAAGAATAACCTCTATGTCTGTTATTACATTTTTAACAATTATTTCTTTAATTACTAGAACTTTAGTTAATAATCAGCTAAACATGTATGAGTTTGGGGGAGGAATAGGAAATCTGGGACACCTGACTCTCTAGATTTTCATTCTTTTCATGTAAGGAGTTCTTACAGGGATAACATGGATGAGTTTGGTCAAGATACCATTTATAACAATGTACACTATACCGTTTTTCCAATGATGCCTGAGGTATTCACGGATCTGATTTACTCTTAAAAGACAGAACACATCTTTAAGGGACAATCAGAGGACTGCTGGGTGGGCAGAATTCTGGAAGTGGAATCTGGAAGTCTGCCCTCAAATTGCTAAGATGAAGAAGACACTAACACACACAATTACGATTCTTTTTTAAGGCAGCGGGAAAGTGTTCATCACGGCCCCCCCCCTTCACGTTCCTTGATCTTTATCACATTAAAAGGTGAAATATTTGTGCAACACACAAACAAGCAAAAGACCGCGGATGGATTCAGCTGGGTTGATGGAAAACCTTTTCTATTTACAACTTTACATTAAGTTCTAATTTTCAGGAACCACACGAGATGAAATTTTTTTCTAAATCAATCCTAGTACTTTAACACAAGGTTTATTTGTGAAAAAGTAAGAAGTGACTAGGAAAAATAAATAGAAAGTGGCTCAGAGCAAATTTGCTCTGAGATGAGTCTGGAAGGACGTCCTACAGCAAGCATTTCACCTCGGACTTGCTCACTACGGCTGTACAAATGGAGACACAGAGAGACTTCTAGGTAGTAAGTTACATCTCTTTAAATGCTACATATGTGTATCACCTGCTCAGATGACAGGCGGATACGTCCCTCCCACGCTGTTAGTAAGATGTATCTGCTCAAAACGAATGTCCGTCAGCCCGTCAATCCCAAATGCCCCACGCCTTCCCACTTCATAAAGATCCAAGGCTGAGCCCTTTTCACTGCATCCAAAGCTGTTGCACTTCAGACCCGAGTCCTGTTTCAACTTTCCGCCTCACCCCTGGATCGGCACACCTGCCCTCTTGCGTCCCCCCCCCCCCTTCCTGCTCACCGAAACTGGAGCTCTAATCACAACGTCCTGTCTCCCTAAAGGGCCCTTCAGTCCCACTGCCGACACCCAGCTCTCCTTCAAGGCTTGGCTCAAATACTCTCTCGTATCAAGCCCTCCTCCAATCCCTCGCCACAGTCAGAATTAGTGAGCTCTGCCTCTGCGTGCGACGGAAATGGGAATTCGCTTCCGCTGCAACGTGCCGACTCGAACGCTCTTGCGTGTCCCCGGTGGACGTCTGAATCCACCAGCTGTGCCAGAAACCGGCGCTTCCTTGGATATAGGTGTCACCCTCGTGGAGCCGGAACCCAGGAGAGCAGAGTGCTGGGCGTCCGGTGGGGGTGGGGGTGGGGGGCGGGGCGGGCGCTGGCAGAGGGCCCAGAAAGGGGCAGCAATGCCGTGTGTCACAGCTGGCTCGCCTGGGCGGGAGGCTGTGGGCATCCCCTCGCGGTCAGCCTGCTGGAGAGGGCGGGGTGCCCGAGCCGAAAGGGTACGGGGTGGGGGGTGGAGGGCCTGCGCGCGGGACACCCGACACTGGAGCCGCACACAAGGCGACAGCAGTTTGTCAGTCGCATGCACTCACGTTTCGGGGGAGAAGGCCATCCCCCAGCGGGTGGGGGTCCCTGGGGCTGCGAGGCGGAGCAGCGCGAGGCCCGCCTGGCCGACACGAGACGCGAGGCGGCGTCTCGCTCTCACGGGAGGACGGGATTGGCTCCGTTAAATAACCTCGCAGGCGCACGCGGGTCAAACCCGTGAGGCTGCGGGCCGACAGGTGCGGCTGGCCCGTCTGTGAGGAGCACCTGCCAGGTGAGGAGCCTTTCCTGCCGGGAGGGGGGCGCACCTGGGGAGGGCGGGCCAAACACAGAGGCAGACCTTCGGGGTCCCGGGACGCTTAAAGGTGAAGGCAGCACCTGCAATTCTAGACACTACAACACAGAGGCTGGCAAATATGGTTTTTTTCCCTCTTATTCTAAAACTGTGTTCGAGTTCTAGGCAGGTGGCCCGGTCTGGAGCAACGCTGACAGACGGGAATTGATCAAAGTAATGGGGCACCTTGGAAAAGCCCCGTCACTACAATGCGTGCTGGCGTGCTACTTTGTTTTCTTCTTCAGCAGTGATGGTCCTCGGGGGAGGAATCCATTATCCTAACATGCCCAAATCACCATTGTTTTAACGAGCACTGTTTTTTTGCGTTCTGTGAACTTGGAGGAAAACATACTGGAAAGAAAAATAAGGGCCTCTGGGCCCAGTCGAGGCTTGCAGTAGAGGAGGAAAGGCAAAACTAGTCCACAAATAACTGCTAATAAAAAGAGACGTCTTGGGAGTGAAATAAAGGGCAAGCAGAGTAGAAGTCATTAGGTGTACATGGAGCAGAACAGACACGGGTGGCTCCCAGCTGGATGGCACGCGTTACCTTGAGCTCCTCGCACGGGGGTGACCCACTTAAGCACGTTAAGTACTTCGGGCTCTTTACTGCCTGTAAGAAACAACAGGGCATTTCTTACACAGTGTTTCTTACGTAGTGTTTGGATGTTGTGTGGGATGCATGCTGCAGGTAACCTCACGAGATGGCTTCCCGTGTGCATTGGTTTTCTACACTGAATAGCGACGCCCCACGATCTCAGCATGTTCGAGCAACACCCGCGTACGAGATGGCACAAGTCCAGGCCGGGGGGGCGGGTTGGCGGGGCGGACCCGGTCCTCTGCTCACGGTCTCCCCAGGCTGAAGTCAAGCTGGGACCGGGCTGCATTCGCATCTGAGGTCTGACCAGAAAACACTCCATTGTCAAGCTCATTCAGGTTATGGACAGAATTCAGTTGCTTGCAATTTTAGGGCTGAGGCCCCATTTCCTGGCTGAAATCACCTCTGCCCTATCTCTTCCCTTTCGCCACATCCTTGGTATAACCACAGGAGGGCCTTCATCACATTCACATTCAAGGGCTGGGATTGTACAGGGTGTGGACACCGGTGGGGGGGGGGAAGAATCGGGGGGGGGCGGGTTGGAGAGGGGGCAAGGTTAGAATTCTGCCGACCACACCCTCCCCTTCTCACACTGAGCTCTGTTTGCAAAATAGTACACACACTCAAAATTCTTAGACCACTAGACGCACAGAGATCGCTCAAATTGTGCCACAGCTAAAAATCAACATCAACACAACACTTTCTCCAAATACTCACCGCCTCTCATTTTTATGAAACACTGTACAGTGGAAGAATAAACAAACCTTTTTTTTTCCTCAGTACTTTCAAATTTTGAAAGCCCACCCCATCAATCGACGGCAGGCTCTAGCTCTGGTGTACCATGGCAGGCACCCTGCAAGACGGTTCACAAGACACCCCGCAACTCCTGCCCTGAGAAGGGGCATTGTGACATGCAACCCTCTACCTCTGTGTTTAGGGGCCTGGGCTGTACCTTAGAGAACATACTACACAACCAGAGGAGACAACAAAGCAAAACAAAATTAATGAACGTGTTCTTAATATCTGAGGATAAATATCTCATGCAGCACTAGGTGTCTGAATGAGTCAATGAGCAAAACTGACTGATTTTGCTTTGTTTTTTAATTTTAATCAATACTTTACTGGCATACATGAGATAATCACACGATTTTTCCCCTTTATAAAATTAATGTGGAAAATTACATTCAACTGATCTTGTGCTCCTGGTTTAAACTCAGTTTGCTCGTGTGTTAAGTTTTTCATATATTAATTGAGTTGCTAACATTTTCTTCAAAAATTTTATACTTATTAAAGTTGTTGGTAGTATCCTCTTACTATATTTTCAATGTCTGCAAGGAACTATAATGATATCCTCTTTTTTCATTCCTAATACCGATTTTATTCTCTTTCTCTTTGTTTGACCTTGCCAGGATTTTTTTTTTTAATTCCCGTTTTAATCTCTTTCTTTTTTAAATTGAAGTATAGTCGATTTTAGAACTGATTTTTTAAACTTTGCCCTGAGAAAGAACCCTGAGGTTTATAATGAAAGACGATTTCGCAAGGCCAACAGTCAGGGTATCAGCAGATGCCAGAGACAACAGATGTGCACACTTGTCCTTTGTAAACCTGCACATGAGGTGTTTCTCTTTTCTTTTTCTTCCTTCTCCTTTCTTTGTTTTCCTCCTCCTCTTCTTGTATACAAGTTTGTTAAAATTTGTAGAGAATTTCATTTGTGTGACCGTGTGATTAACTGTTTAAACCAAACACAGCTGAGAGCGAAAGGGAGACCTAAAAATCATTAACACGGGCTCTGGATCCACAGAGGGCTAAATCAGGGCAGTCTCCAGCAAACTGAAAGCAGGGTGTCCTAGCTGGACCGCACACAGCTAGATCATTGCCTTGAAGCACGTCTTAGCTTTTGAGCCAAGTGGTCCTACAGCAGCCTCCTGGCTGCACACACGTAATGTGAAATCTTCACTTTCTCCACGTACTGAAAGATTGATGCTCTGAAAGGCACTCCTGCATTCACTCATTTGTTCATCATTTGACAGATAATTACGGAAACCTGGGATTCCCGCAACTAAGGCCTCCCAGCAATGGTGTATTAAACACAGAGTGGGTTGAGGGTTAGGTGAGACCTGACTGACTCTAAGCTCAGCACGTCTACCCCTTTACAAGTTAGGCGGCCTTTCATGTGGATAGTAATACCTATCTTGCAGGACTGTCAAGAAATGAGAAATTACACACATAAAATCCTTAGCGACATTGCTGGCATATGACAGGAGCTTAATGAAAAGCAGATTCCGTTAGGCACTGGCACACTTCCTTGGTCCTCAAGAAGGCTACGGCAGCCCCGACGTAACGAAGAGGTTGCATAAAGGAAGCGGCTCCAGCTCGCGGGCAAAGCCCCTCTCCCGAAAGAATCTGCCATCTCTCGAAGCAGATTAGAAAAGTCCACCTGAGGCAGCAGACAGACGGGCCCCAGGCTGAGCCACGGGGGTCTGTCCCCTGCGGACAAACAGTCCAAGATGAAGAGGGACGGAAGAGCCGAGCCCTGCCCGGGTTAAGAGGTAAAAGACCACACAGCCCTCATTCTCGGGACCTTCCTGACGACACATGCACAGAAAGCCTCCGCGGAGGTCAAAGGGGAGGGGGCGCCACCCCATGGTAGGTGACGTCAAGCTACCCACGGGCCTCTTCGCTGGAAGCCGTCCTGGCTGAGAGATGCGCACGCACACAGGGGAGGACCCTGAGCCGAGCCAAATACACACTCAGAACTCGGCAAAGCAAGACGACTGGCCAGAGGAAACCCGGCAGAAACGCCCCGTAAACGTGATGCAAATGACCGCGAGGGCGCGGCTCTCTCTCTGAGTCCACCCGTGTGAGTCTATTCACACGTACCCATTTTCCTCCTGACAAGCACTTTACTCGTCTCACTACTTTCCGTCTCTTCGTGGGAATTCATTTCTACGAAGCCGACAGGCCAGGCGCCTTGCCGCTGGCCACTGTCGCTGACGGTCGAGTGGCTTGGATTCAGCGCTCTCACTGCCGCGGCCTGACTTCACTCTCTGGCCGGGAACTGAAATCCTGGCTTCAAGCCGCCGCAGGCCGAGGCCACCCGAGATCACGCTCGTGAAAGCAGTCTAGGGCAGTCTATTGGGATAGCCACCTGGGATAAGGGGCTCAAAGGAAGAGCCCAGTACAGGCTTAGAACAGAGAGGTCACCTCGAGCTGGTGCGATGGAACCATGAGTGCTTCGTGGAGGACGGAGCATTTGAGCAGAGCCAGGAAGAAGGGTTGCAACAAGCAAATGTGATGAGGAGGGAACTGCAACAACAGATAAAAGTGATGGGGAGGAAACCGCAACCAAAGGAACAGCAGGCACCAGTACTCTGAAGTGGGGAACTGCACGTACTTGTAGAGAACAAGTCATCTTGCTTGGTGCCCTGAAGTGGGCGGAGAGGAATCCAGAACACTGGCCCTAGGCCAGGTGTGCACTATCGGACAGGTGACCTTCAATACTGCGGTCTACCCATGAAATGGGAATAATAATATCTGCTCTGGGGACTTCCCCGGTGGTCCAGTGGTCAAGACTCCACGCTTCCACTGCAGGGGGCGCAGGTTCCATCCCTGCTCGGGGAACTAAGATCCCACAAGCCGCACGGTGCGGGCAAAAAGAAAAAAAAAAAAATTCAATATCTGCTCTGCTTTCCGGAGAAAATATCGACCAGAACATACAGGTAAAATCATCAAGCAAACTGCACAGTCCTATTACTTGCTTTTTAATCGCCCTCTTTGCCAGTTATGGTTTGATGTTGAATAAGGTGACATAAAACAAGCCTGTCACAATCTCACACCACTTAAAAAATACTCTAGGGAACATCTTTCCTATCACTTTATTTATCCAGACCCTTCTGTGCCAAATATTCTGTATACGCATTTCCACATATCACGAGGCTTAGAGCTGTACTGTCCACACAAAATGATGCTCACGTGGGTCTGTCTGAAAGTCGCATGTGAGAATATGACAGTCGTTGCCTTTTAAGGGCGAGCTTGACTTTTGCATTTCTATATGCACAAAACTCAAGCATTCTCTGAAAGACAATCAAGAGCTTTATTTAAATCTCAGGAAGAATTAAGATTTTTTAAAATTATCTTTGTCATACATTTGCACAGGTGCTGGGTGACTCTACAAATTAAAGCTGAACTAGTGTTTTTGAACAAGAAGTCAAAGCCCATAGTTTCATCTACATCATAAGCAGCAGAGTTCCACGGCACGGTGGAAAAATACCCATCTGTAGTCAAGGTTGAATTTCATTTCGGCTTTCATAAATAAATTATGCCTGTCATTTCCATTAGACATGGTTCTTACTGTAAATCATTACAAAACATCTTTGAGAACCTTGGGGCATTTCCTATGTTCCACTTCAGATATAGATATAATTCACTGAGCTGTTAGAAGTTTCGATCAATGAAGCTTAGAAAATGTTTCAGTATTTGGAAACATAAAAATGCCCGAAAATTCTCAGGGAAACTATAGTCACTAAGGAGAGTGTATTCTTACTGTGTTCATCCCTGGCTCAGGGAACTTCCTTAAAGAGAAAAAAATGATTTTTGGAATTCTTTAGGCCATAGTAAAGGGTCTTAAAACCACTTGTTTGCCTGAAGTTTCCCAGAGTAATTTGATTCTTTGTCCTGGGATGAGAATAAAGTTAGATTTCACTTACTGCATCTGCCAGGGTCTGACGGGAAGACATTAGCACTCTGTGGGTTCAAACAGAGAGAATTTACTGAAAACAAACTTTACAAAGGGGTAGGAGGCCCAGAAGAAGCTCAGAGGAGAGGGGAGATTGCTCAGAGATTAGTAACCACTGGAAGTTCCTCCCAGCCTCTGCCCAGCACATAAAGGAGCCCATGACCTGGATGATTTGAGATAAAATCTACCCTGAAACCCACGTCCAGGGGGGGATTACAGAAAATGTAGTTTCCAAATCGACAAGGGAAAGGTGACCAGGGACCATCTGGAACACACTGGGAAGTGACTTAAACTGCCTGTGTCTCAAACGGCAAAATGACAAGAGTGAAAACAGCAGCAGCACTAGTAGTAACATACCCGCCTTCCGTCTGAAGAAGGTCACGGTTCTAATATTCTCTGGGATGTCGTGTGCCTGACGATCCGAGATAAGGCACGACTTACACAGTGCAGAGAAAGAGGAAGACGGTGTGGAAGACCTGGCGAGGGAAGCCCTGAAGGGCAGCGCGGAAATTTAGAAGTCACCCTGCCCTTGAGGGAAGAGCGTAGGGTGCAGGCTGGGTATAAGAAGGCGTGTGTGCACCAATGGGGCCTGTGATGCCCACCTGGCAGCCTATCAGGTACATCAGATGCAATCACACCTATAACACCATCGTCGTGGCCGGGTCCTATCCAGCTGCTCTCTGCGCTGGCCTTCATCTGCTGTCCCTAACATTTGCGGGGGGACGGGGGGGCATTCTATTTTTGTCTGTTTCCCAGAAGCCTTGGTATCACCCAGGAGAGGATGGCAATGGAATTCTAGAGGAGCACGAAGCAGGAGTGTGGTGGGAATCTGGGTTGGTCAGAAGGCAGATTCCCGCCTGGACACAGTGGGGTACACAGCGTGCTAGCAACCTGTACACCCTCCTTGCTAAAAACTTCTGAAAATCCTGGCAAGGGCAACAGGCAGAAAGCAGTGCTAAACGAAAATTAAAATAGTACCACTCTTTGGTCTTACTATACCAATCAACACACGATAATTTTATAGCAGTATTCAGTATCATGATCTTGTACTTTTTCAAAGAAATGGTGATGTTATTTATATGGTGCACAACCCATTTCAAGTTTCTGAATGTTTGGAAGGGGAGAACCCCTTCTTTAGGACTCTGAACTGCCAGTCACAAGAGGATGCCTGACAGGATCTTTACAAGTGACTTAAACTGCCTGTGTCTCAAACAGCAAAATGTTTGGGAACCGGCTCTGAACGGATGGAGGCACTGCAGTGGAATGCCTCAAAAAAGAGAATGTTCAAGATATGAAGCAGAAACGCATTAACGAGAAACACTTGGGTCTTAGGCTCCGATTTTAGCCATGGATGCCAGGTGAAAACTATTGACCTGGACGTGTGCAATACAGACTCGTTACACTGATTGAACCAGGCAGTGTGAATGGATTTCTGGTTTTTGACATGTCTGATATCCTGACCAATTAGCATACAGGCCGCCTGACAAATGAAGAGGTCCAAGTCTAGGAAATCTGGTGGAATCTAAAACCAAACCAATCAGTGGAGACCTGTCTGCTTGAATCATTGCTGGGCATGAGTTTGTATCCAAATGAAGGATGTATTTGAAACTATATGATTTTCATAATGCTTTTGGTTTTCTTTGTCAGATGTGGATTTTATTTTTCACCGTGAACTTACAACAGATCAAATTCAAATCAAACCAACTGAAGTGCGTGCTACAAGCCTTCATTACACACACATACACACAATCTGGCTTCGGCTTCCATCAACATACACACACATACACACATTCACAAACGATAACAGGATGCATTAAAAAGTTATTTTATTTAAGGAAAGGGACAGCATGTATAAGTACTTTTATTGTATTCACCAAAAAATAAAGTTAATCAAAGTTGGATGCAAAATAGACCTAAGATCAGTCATACACACACACAGACACACACACACACACACACACACACACACACGCTTTTCTCCCCTGTGGTAATCTAAATGATTGTGGTAGCCAGCTAAATGATTCATACTTTCCTGAAACTCTGCAAACGCATAAACTTGAGGCCAATCATAAAAATGAGGCTGCTGATTTATTCAGGAAAGATTTATTGATCATCCACTACTGGGGATTAGGAGGGCTTTCTAAAGTACGACCAGTTTTTTCTTGGCTGAATTCGGAAACAACCGAGAGCGAGAACTCAGACAACCGGAATTAGAAATGTGCAATCCGTGCCTGATGAAAGCTGCCGTGGAAGACCCGGGTAGGAAAGGCAGGGCCAGGGACCCTCGCAGTCAGCCTCCGTGGGCGGGGGTGGCCCCGTGCGCAACGGGGCAGAGGGGGGGACGGGCGGGCCAGACGCCCGCCCTCGGGGGGAGGCTACCGCAGTGAGGACGGGAGCGGGGTGCGGGGAGAAGGCTAGGCAGACCCACCTCTTCCTCTCAGGCCCACCAAGCGTGCAGGCCGCACCTCTCCTCTGCGCGCCGAGGCTGGGCCAGCCCGCCCATCCGGTGGGATACGGGGCTACTATCAGGGCAGAGGCGACGTGGCCTCCGGGCAGAAGCTGGGGATGGAGACAACAGGTCTGGTGTCTGTGTCCCCGGGCTGTACAGGGCCCGGCACCCGAGCCGCTCAGACCCCCTGGGAGCGGCACCCAGGCAGCGTTTCGCTGGGCAGGAAGGAGTTGACCCGCGGGCGCTGCGTGGGCGGACGCTGTGTGAGACTCAGGAACGCACACGTGCGTGCACGAAACAGTGCCACTCCGTTGTCTTTCATACGCTGACCGATGCACCCACAAATCTTCTCAGCGTGTTCAAAATCTTGAGAGTGTGCTGCTTCTCTCAGGGTGCAGCATTTGAGAGCTGCGTCTTCTAAGACTTGCAAAGTAATGGAAGGGCCAAGCCAGTCACTACCCTCTTCCCTGCCGACATCCTCCCGGCCCTCTGATTCCTCTGAGCCCCGTGTTTCTAGAACCAAGGCTGCCTTCAGGGGAGTCAGCCCGTGCAATCTTTGGTCCCAGGAGCTGCAGTCGCGGACTCTTGCTTGGGCCTGCAAACCTACGCGCTCCCGAGGCCTGTCCCTTTATCCCAGGCTCTCACTGGTGCAGAGGCCGACTTCTGCGAGGCTAGTGAGTCTGAAACTCTGCCTCCACTCCAATAGCCAGGTGCATGAGGCACTCTGGGCACAGAAGCGAAGGGAGGGCCCAAAAAGTAACATCAGGATAACTGATATTTTAATACATTATTTTTTTAAAAATGTAAATTAATGCAAAAAAAGAAAATCCCACATGGAACAAAATATCAAAATATTCAATAAGGACAGATTGGACCTTGGACTTGAGTGGCTCACTGGGACCCTGGCCCTGGGCCCTGACAATGTGTCCAGTTCACAGGGCCATTTGTTACTGTGACAGAAGGAACACAGAAGGAACACACTTTTTCTGCAGTCAGTTGTGATCTCTACACAGCCTTACTCCCAGCTCCTCTCCCACATTTCCCTTTGTGTGGGACAGGGTTGGACTATTCAAGTGCATGCTGGGGCTCATATTTATGGATGGATGAGTTGGGGTAACATTTAGTTTCAGTTTAGTGGAACATTTTTAAAGATCTCAGCATTTTTTTCTATGTTTAAGTTATTGCTAGTCAATTCTATTGGTTTCGTCTTCCTCTGTAACAAATTATCACAAATGCAGTGACTCAAAGCAACACAAAGTCATCATCTGAACAGATCTGGAGGTCGGAAATCCTAAGCGGGTCAGCAGGGCTGCACCCCTTCAGAGGCTCTAGGGGAGACTGCATCTCCTCGCTTTTTCCAGTTCTAGAGGTTCCTGGATTCCTGGGCTCCAAGCCCCGCATCATTCCAACCTCTGCTCCCCTCCTCACATCTCCCGCTCTGACTCTGACCCTCCAGCTCCCTCTTACAAGGACCCTTATGATGACATTGGCTCCCCCTCTGAAGAGTCCAGGATCATCTGCCCATCTCAAGGTTCTTAATTACATCTGCCAAGTCCCCTTTACCGTGTAGGGAAACACAGGCACATATTCTGGGCGTTAGGACAGGGACATCTTTGGGGACCACTCTTCTGCCTACTGCGACACCCTCGTGGGGGAAAGGCGCCCACCACCTGCTGTGCTGATGCTCTTGGTGACATGACAAAGGAGCTAGACCAGCAGGCTTCTTTCTGTATGAATATGTTCTTTCGGTGCCAGCACTGCATGTGTATGTCAAACGTAGGAGACACAAGGTGGGAAACAGACAGAAGCCAGCCTGTGGAAATCTCTTCCATTCTTGCAGCACATACAAAAGGAATTTCCTAGACATCTTCCTAAATTTCACACAGTCCCAGAAATTTAAATCATATCCCTCTGAGTTCTGACACCTAGGGCCATCTTATGAGCTTAAACAACATTCAAACCCAAAGCCAACTTAGTCCACGTGATGCTAAGAGACTCTTAATAACCCGAAAACATGAATCCCAGAGCTCCGCCCTCCACACTTCCCTCCGGTGGCTGAGGTTAAGAATGACTTTCAATCCCACAGAAGGGTCCGCGGCCGTGTTTTCCTTCTGCCAACATCAGCGCGGTACTCATGGTTTTGGAAAAGCTGGAACTTCACATGCTCACGCTCGCCCACATGCACGGAGCTTAGGTGCGATTTAAAATCCTGGCATGATTCCACGAAGCTCTGGCTATGAAATGCCTTACTAAAAACAAAGGCAGATGATTGCCAGTTCCTGCCTCCATAGTATCTGAAAATCAACAATATGAAAATGAGAACATATTTTCCTAGGACGAGTCCTTTCCTGTTTTAGGATGCCTTAGAAGTCTTAGAAGTGCAGTAGCAATGAGGGTCTTCACATGTCCAGGGCCTGTGTGAATGGAGCTCAAGCCACCTCTCCCTATACCCTAAGGCCCATAGTTTGCTCAGGTACCCACACAGTGTCCTTCCTGGGGCTGGTTTTTGCATAAGGTAACCTATCACTATGAAAACGTTTTCTGTTCTGTTGTCAGTAATGACCAAAACTGGCATGACTCACCAAAGGGAAAATTCAAACTCTAGCAAGGCCACTTGGTAATCCCAAGGCCAGAAGCTTTGAGCCCAACCCCTAGCTGAAGCTTCAGTAACTTCCTGTTGAAGTGGTTCCCAAATTCTAATCCATGTCTCAAGGCTCCCAACCAAGGGCCAGAGCTTAGTATTTGGGCTTTCTCAGATCATTTCACTTTTTCTTCTGCAAGGTCAGCGGGCAGGTGGATGGCAGACTGCCGCCTTTATCACTGATAAGAGCTAGATTAGAAGATACGTATTTGATGTTTATCAGTAATGGGCTACGACCGACTCCCAGAGGATTTCATTTTCCCCCCCGAAGGAAGGACAGGGCCCAGTGATCGCAGCCTCACCCCCAGCCCTTATATCATATGTGGACCTGAGACCACACAGGCTCAGACCGGAACACGTGCTCTCGCCCACCGGCCAGGCCGCCTCCCAGAACGGAAGTGCAGAGGGGAGAAGCAGAGTTATTCACCCCTAAGCCTTGTCCCGGAGTCACAGGAGGTACATGATTTCTTTCCCCTACGGGAAGCAGGAGTGAGGGACAGAGAGATCACGAGTCCTGCGCTAGAAGATGTTCTTCTTGGTGGAAATGCAAAGAGACAGAGAGCACGGAAAGGAAACTGCAGTCTCCCTTTAACACCTCCTTTGTGCCCAGAGTTATTCTAGGTAGCCAAAAATAAACTTTTTTTTTTTTTTTAACTATTTACACATGTAAGTTATTAAAGTCCATCTCAAAATGTCTAGAATGGAAAATTCCCAAAATCAAAAATCATACTTAAAAATAAGCTTGTGCCTCCTGTTGTTATAAAACTGTGTCCAAAACAAACTAAATAACCTATAAATTGGTATCATAGAGTCACTGGGAACATACAAGAAAGAAGACTAGGCAAACTGGCTGGACAGCTGCCACAGTGACCTTTGAAATAAATATTATGGTCAATTCTTAAGAACTTTCCACATGGAAAAGGAAAAATAAATATCAGCCCAATAGTAGAATTAAAAAAGAAGGAAAGCAGTACCCTTTCCTACAGTATAAATAAATTATTGCCTTTGGAAAAACTCTGAAGGGATGCATTTTTCATTTAGAAAATATTTTCCTGTTTTTGGATAATGCCAGTTACCACAAAGTAATATGATGATGATAAATTCCTTTTATGACTCATCTTTAAAATTAATTTAAATTCATATTGGAAACCATTTGTCCACTATTACTGTCCATTTCCACAGCCAGAAGTGAAAAATCTTTTGTAGCATCTCAATAGGAAAGATTTAACAAATCTGAAACTCACACAGGGCACTTCTTCCCACAGTCATTTATAGAGGAATTATCCACTTTCCCCAAAGTAATTCCAAGAATCTCATTACAGTTCAGTGGGAACAGGGTATTTGTAAAAAGAGATTTTATAGATATGTTCCTCAACACCAAAAAACTGTGCCCATGCCTTTATACATCAACTAAACCATTCCTCAAAGCAAGACCATTACAGTGTGGCCATCCTTTTAACAACTTTTACAATCTGGGTAGCACTGTTGCTGGCCATTTGGAACTGGCTCTTATACCCTCCATTCCATTTCTGATTTACCACTGGCTTCTGATTCTTTGCCCAAAAGTACTGGCTTCTTTCAACAAACTTTAAAGGCAGCCCTGGCAGGATATCTCAAATATAAACAGATCCAGCTACTTACTAAAAGGTCAACAGCATTTGATGGGATCGGCAAGATTTCCCCAACTTTTTTTCAACAACTAGTCCAGTCCCACATAATAATTTTCTTTAAAATGCTTAGATTCCATAGTGTCTACTGAGCATACAGCATGCGACTCTAAGACAAATTAGTAAAACTACCCCATATGGAAATTGGTACGGCAAGTACACCACTAAGCAAGGAAACTCATATTTTAGAATAGAAAGCTGATGACCTTGAACAAACCTTGAAAATATTTGGTAAATGTGTCACATATGGTAAATTAAAAGGTGGAGTATGTGATTCTTGCAGGACATGAATGGAAAAAGAAAGTTGTTATGCTTGCTGACCCTAATTGTTTTTACTAAGGCATTACAAAAAGGAAATTAACTTAGGCAATAACTGGCCAATTTGCAGGCAGAGACGTAAGGAAACAGTGGGGTGAGAAATTGGGGTCATTAAGAAAAAGAAACTGTTTGTTTCTGTCCTCCATCACAGGAGTTACGAATGTTGAGCAATGCCTTTCTCAAAGGCCACAATCATTTTAAGCAAAAAAAAAAAAAAAAAAAAAAAAGAGATCAAGCCCTAAGACAATGATCTGATTCACAATGTTGTCTAATATATTAAATGATCTCATGGTAGGCAGAGTTAAGACGAGAGAGAAAGTCTTGGGTTAAACTAAGAAGTCAAATACACGAGGCAGACTCAAGACCTTTTCCCAGAAAAGGACTCTGGGAATGACGACAGACTCATGAGCCTCCTGGGCAGTAAATAAATGGGAAACCTATGACATTTTTTGAGGAACTTATATTCTTAATTAAACTACAAGCCTTGCCTGCAAAGGAATACCTTCAAAAGCTCTCATACAGATATCAAAAGGAGGAGTTTCTAAAGATGTACAGTAACCCAGGCAGGGCGTGATGGCCAATGTCCATCGTATATGGAGCCAAGGAGAGTGGCAAACAAGGATAGCCTCCCAGAGACCCGAGCAGCGAGGCCACCACCAGAAGCACTGCTGTCCGGTAAGATCTCATGATCGCGAGCTATCTCTTCACTGTATCTGCTTCTCATTCTCCCCTTTTCCGATGAAAGATCATCATATGTACCGTGTTACTGCAAGGACATTTTATATGGAAGAGGGCAGGGAACTTGGCTTTTACTTTTTAAATCAGAAAGTGGGCGATGCGGAGTCTCGTATGGACCTGAAGAAGCAAACTACACCCCTCTCAGGAGCTGGATGCTCGCACTGCGTGCGACCTGGGGTTGTCCTCCCTGAGAATGGGTTCCTGTGGATGGAAAACAAGCAATGTGCATATATTCCAGGGCATAAAAGATTGGACTGTGGCTGACTTCTGAATGTGTCCCTAACCAACCACCCCACCTTTTTTTGCTGTTGTTGTTCTATGGTTACGGCCACAGTATACTTTTTTTTTTTTAATTATTATTTATTTATTTATTTATTTTTGGCTGTGTTGGGTCTTCGTTTCTGTGCGAGGGCTTTCTCCAGTTGCGGCGAGCGGGGGCCACTGTTCATCACGGTGCGCGGGCCTCTCACTATCGCGGCCTCTCTTGTTGCGGAGCACAGGCTCCAGACGCGCAGGCTCAGTCATTGTGGCTCACGGGCCCAGTTGCTCCGCGGCATGTGGGATCTTCCCAGACCAGGGCTCGAACCCGTGTCCCCTGCGTTGGCAGGTAGGTTCTCAACCACTGCGCCACCAGGGAAGCCCCACAGTATACTTTATTCCTGCTCTCCAAGTACAGATGTGGTCTGTACCTAGTTCTCAGAAGTGGGAATGTGAACAGAACTGCCACGTAACACTTCTGGGTCCTTATGGGTGCTTCTGCTGGCCTCTTTCCCTTTGCCTTCTTGCGGGCTAAAATTTGCAACCCCTAGAATAGCATTGGGAGTCACGTGATGATGTAAGGGTCTCCTGCTCTCCTGGGGCCTTGGATGACCATCTGGAGCCAGATCTGCCTTCACGCTCTGAGTGGGAGAGAAATGCATGTCTGTCTTTTGGACTGGCTGTCCTGTGCTGTCTCTTAGTTATAGCTACTTAGCTTTTACCCTCCTATAGTAAGAGTCAGGAAGGATGCTAAACAGTCCAGAAACTAGAAAGGTTGGTCTTTACAAAGATATCTTGTTAATTTCGACCTGGCTTCTATTGTCTCTGTTCATTATTACCGGTGGAAGGAGCCCCAGATGGTTCCGTCCATTCCTGCCATCACTTCAGCAGTATGGCTGAGATAAGCCTTGCTGTAGTCTAAGGAGAAGAGCGTGCATCTGTGGCGGGGGAAGGAATCCACACGGATCCTTTCTGCTAGAGAATGTGAGCCATCATTGCTGCGTGGCCATCACTGTGATCATTTGTCACACAGGGTCAGTGGACACATGTGTCCAGAACAACCCAGAAAGGACACCCTCTGGAAGCATTCAGTGCTCTCTGTCAGCACTACACCCCTTCGCAGTACTCAGCCTGGGCATCGGGAGTCAACAGTCCGCCTGCAACCGACAGGCCGGTGCCAAGCCCAGCCAGGGCTGCCACAGCAGAGGCGCCCAGCAGCATTGCTCCTCACCTGTGGACGCTGACCTCCTGAGAGCCCACCCGGCTGGCAGTTAGGTTTCAGCAGCCATGCCTCTCATGCTACGGTAATAAAACGGCAGGGGAGGCTGCCTCACCAACCGTCTCCCCACAGATCGCTGGGCAACATTTTAAAATGCCTCTCTGTCTGCCACAAGTGCAACCCTCTGTCTCTGGCGCTCACATCTTTCTGTGAGCGTCTGACGAGAGGCAGGGGGGGAGAGCCAGGTGAAAGGGCTTCAGAGGCTACAGACATTCTCACACTTGCACATGGCACAGACGCTCTCCAAATGGACAGTTAGGCTACGTGCAAAGAGCCAGTCACAAAAGGACGAACAGTGTATGACTGCACTCACATGAGGTCCCTAGAGTCGTCAAACACATGAGGCAGAAGAGAGGATGCTGGCCACCAGGGGCTGGAGGGAGGAGAGCACGGGAGCTGGTGCTTAACGGGGACAGACTTCCAGTTCTGCAAGATGAAACAGCTCTGGACACGGACGCTGGTGATGGTTGCTCACCATGTGAATGTACTTAATGCCACTGAATGGACACTTCAACATGGTTAAAATGGCAAACCTTATGGTATGTACACGTTATGTTAATTTAAAAAAATTTAGGTGAAAAAAAAAGTGACCAAGATGTCTTCTGTGTCTGAAAGTACACATAAACTGTGATACGGCAGCACAGCTGAATAGGAACCAGGGTTAAAAAGAAATGAACTATGTTAAAAAGCCACGAAAAGATGTAGAGGAATCTTAAATGCGTACGACTAAGTGAAAGATGCCAATCTGAGAAGGCTACGTACTGCATGATTCCAACTGTAACATTCTGGAAAAGGCAAGTCCCTGGACACGGTAAAAAGAGCAGTGGCTGCCAAGGGTTGGGGATGAGGGAGGGGTGTACAGGTGGAGCACAGGGGATTTTCAGGGCAGTGAAAATACTTTGCATGATGCTACGATGATAGAAACATGTCATTATACATTTACTTAAACCCATAGAAGGTCCAACACCAGCAGTGAGCCCTAATGTAAACTATGGACTTTGGGTGATGATGTGTCAGTACAGGTTCATCAGCTGTAACAGATGCACCCTCTGGAAGGGGGTGTGGACAATGGGGGAGGCTGTGCATGTGTGGGAGCAGGGGGTGTATGGGAACTCGCTGTGCCTTCCTCTCCATTTTGCTGTGAACCTAAAACTGTTCTAAAGAGTCTTAATAAAGAAAAATAGGGGCTTCCCTGGTGGCACAGTGGTTGAGAATCTGCCTGCCTATTCAGGGGACACAGGTTTGAGCCCTGGTCTGGGAAGATCCCACATGCCGCGGAGCAACTGGGCCCGTGAGCCACAACTACTGAGCCTGCGCGTCTGGAGCCTGTGCTCCGCAACAAGAGAGGCCGCGATAGTGAGAGGCCCGCACACCGCGATGAAGAGGGGCCCCCGCTTGCCACAACTAGAGAAAGCCCTAGCACAGAAACGAAGACCCAACACAGCCATAAATAAATAAATAAATAAAAACAAATACTTAAAAAAAAGAAAAAGAAAAATAATAGCAGTGAAAACAGTCAAGTTCTCCTCCATCTCCAGCATTGACTAAAAGGATCCTCTTCATGTTACGTAAATATATGCAAACATAAACTGATTACAAACTCCTTAATCTCTAGCATTACAGAATAATGAAACCAAATGAAATTTACAAAGTAAAGCAAACAAAACCCATAAAATCCAAATTATTGTTCATTTAATGTGATCGAAGCTTCTGCGCTGCTGACACCGAATGGCTGCTTAGGACATACTTGTGGATCTGGCCGCCATGTGTGAGGCATGGCCAACTGCAGAGTGACATACTTAACTGCAGTGCCCCCCAGACTCACCACCCAGGCATGCGTCTCTCTTCTCGGAAGGACAAAGTTCACTCAAACAACCTGCACTGAGGTCGTGTGGTATTCACTGGGAAAAACGCAGCATGTATGTACTTAGCCCATCTCTCTTCTCTCACTACTCGACAAAAGCAGGAGGTACCACTTGGCACCAAGGCAACTGTAAACACAGACAAAGGTACTGCACCGAGACCTCATACTGAGTCTTGTGTAAAGCTAGCCGTCTTGACAATGCAGGGGGTGGTTCATTAATTTTTAGATTAAATGAAATCTAAAATGAAGACAAAATGAAGAAAAAAAAAAAATAAGAAGAAACAATATGGCAGAAAATCAGCTAAATACCAGAAATTTGTCTGTAGGCCCCCAGATTAGATTCAATGACTTTTGGATCAATTTTGAACTGCTTTCATATTTCTTCCAAGAATATGTTCAAGTTGGTTCACAGGCAAAGAAGAGGAATAGTAGTTGACATAGAATGTAAATTTAGTTCTGTTATTTAATCACAGTGTGATTGTGAGGAAAAATATTTAATTTCTCTAGCATGTTTTCCTCTCTTCAAGGAAGGGTCAGATTTTGTCTATGATCCATTCTATCTTTAAAACTCTATTTTAAATACAATAGTTTTTTGGCTGGCACAGCTATATGCTAAGTATAATAAAGCTTTAGCTGCTATAAAATGATTTTTAAAAAACAGCCTTAGCCCTATACACTAAAACACTGTCACTGCCTAAAATCAAATCACTGGACATTGGAAATGACATTGGAAATGGACATTGATATATATTGTGTAAAAATGTCTTTAGTCTTCTCACAGCCAACCATGAATATACTTTTTGTACTTTCTTTAGCGGAGCTCAGAACAAAGTTATAGCATCCCCATTAGTGCGGTCCTAAACTGAATTCATCAGCTGTGCTTCTCATACATTTCCTGTGTGTGCTAAAGGTCCTATAAAAATGATGTAAATTGATATTTACCAGGGATCTGCAACACATTCTCAGTAAATGGTGAGAGAGTAAATAAGTCTGTCTTTTCAGGCCACATGGGCAGCTCTGCAACTCTGTAACTGCAGCAAAAAGCAATTATAGACAATATGGACATGAATGACCTCGGATGTGTGTCAGGAAAACAGGCAGTGGACTGAATTTGGCCAGGGGCTGCCATTTGCTGACAGCCGGTGTATAGGAGGGACCCACTAAGATAATGCGAACGTAAGAAAATGAAGAATAATTTTCATACTCCTGTAATTGTTTAAATGTTGAAACAACGAAACTTCAAAGTTCAACGTATCAGACTTTAAAAGGAAACTGTATACATTTCTTAAGTGTTTTAATGTGTGGTATCGTGTATGAAAATCAACCTGATACAATGCAAATATATGTTTATTTCTCTCATATGGATTATGCCTACACTTGTGTGTTCAAAGCATCTAATGTAAGGTAACTTCCTTTCAAACTCTTCCTTGAAATCAAGTTGAAAAACAGACTCAAAGGATAATCTGATATCGGTGAACAGTTAACTTTTCAGAGTATTTTCTTTAACGAGCAGTCTTAGAGGATAAAGATATGACAGCTTTTTTGCAAGGAAAATTTAGTATTTTTTAGAATCTTAATAGTAAAAAGTTCTTCCTTCTCCTTAGAAAGAATATTATCTGCTTTAAGGTAGTAGGTTATTTCTTCTCAAAGGTTTTGCTCTAGTTGGAAGTCACACATCACCTTAATCCCACTGATAAAAACTTGGGGAGAGCAGCGAAGATGGCAGAGTAGAAAGACCCTGAGCTCACCTCCTCTCATGAGGACACCAAAATCACAACGATCTGCAGAACAAACATCAATGAAAGAAAAAAAAAAAAACTTGGACTTTTTGTCAGTTTAGAACAGGCATCTATGAAGAGAAAGTCCCTATACAAAATGAAAAAAACAGCTTTAGCATCATGTATTAGAACACTGCTTACTGTCTTAAGTTATTGTAAAATGGACACTGACATATAGCAGATGAAATATGCTATGCCATGTCAAATTAAAACCATTTAAAATCCCAGGCTAAGTCAGCATGACAGTTGTGAACTGAATTAAATTTTATTCATGGGTTAAAAGTGTTTTTCAGTCAATGTTTTTAATAAGTACAATTTCAATCTTATGGTCCATCTAGAATTGTTTAACCAAGGCACACTGAATAATAATATCTTAAAAGAAACTGATCCAAAAGGAAACAGTATATGCCAGTACCCCTAATTCAGAAAGAATGGTAGATAAAAATGTTCCTAACCGCTGACCTTGAGGGAAAATTAAATTTGGGTACAATAATAATACCTTTAGGCGGAAAGCCTTTGGAAATGCAAGGGGACCCCCCATGCCGAACACTGCCCACTATTTTCAATCTCCCTGTTGATATATATGTACGTGCCTACTCTCTTAAGGGTTCACAGAGATTCAGGCAGCCTGGAACAAGACGAGGAAGGAATTAAACATTTACATTTTAGGATCACTGAGCAATTTAAACCCATCTACTCAACTTATTAATATACATTCTTCCTTCAGAGTTTCAGGTTTGGATTTACATAATCTATTTTTATGCAGAATCAACAATCGAAATACATATTTTTATTTCTGGTAAATGCTGGCCAGATAAGGAATGACGGGGCAAGCCCAAACTAACTCTGAAAAGAGAAACAGAAAATAGATGAAGTTATTAAACTGGGTCCTGTTTTGTAAGTCACATCCTGGCGTCTCAGACATGACTGCAATTTTCAGAAAGCACAGGTACCTAGGATGAATTTGAGATTCACAGAGACACAAATGATTGTCAGAAAAATGTGAGGCAAAAATTTAAGAATCCCCAGAAGAAACAGATGGGGAATAGAAGGATTTCTGCAGAGTCAGTTCTTAAAGGACAAAGAAGTTTCACGCCCCCTGCCAAAATCACAGGATGGCATGGCTTAAAAAAAAAAAAAAAAAAAAACACATGCAAAGAAAAAGGGCATGTTTGATGTCTGTGAACAATAAAACTTTTTGGACACTGGAATAAGTATGTTCTGGTACAACATAACTACAAATTATGCTTGACACAGCGGAGAAATGCTGAGTCTATCTCATTCTCTGTCTACCGTACAGTAGCCTTCCTCGCCCACTTGTGAACCAGTTCTGCGTGTTTTTATTAGTAGATCCTACACTCTACCGTAGACTATTTCAACTGCTATGTTTAAAGTGACTTTGGTCTATCTTTATACATTTCTCCTGGTTAGTCCGTTTTAGCTGACAGTTTCTTGATTTTATCAAAGGGAGTGTGCACAAATTAAGATTCCAAATAAAGCGACATACGATCATTGATTTCAAAATAAATCAATACCGTAGAATGAGCTAGGGCTTTAGCGTCAGAAGATCCGGGTTAAAACGCCAAACTCTACCAGCAGCTAGGCACTTGGCAGCCCTGATGCAGTTAGATTCTTTCTCTCCCTCTCTCTCCCGTGTACATTTATCTGATCCAACTCCCTAGAAGATTTTTTATTTTGTAAAATAAGGCCGAGATCTGTGAAAGTTCTCAGCCAGGTGAGAAGTCCTGCACGATGCCGTCAAGAGAGCGTAATAGAGAGGTGCCCGAATGCAAGTCAGAAGACCAGGTCCTAGATCGATGCTGACATGTAACCGGCTGTGTGCCCCTGAGCAAGCCACGTAGCCGCAGCAGCGTCGTGGAAACGGTGCAGATTTGCAGAGAGACGAGACCCCCTTCGAATCCCTATTCACTGGGTGCTGTTGAACATATTTGTTAGCTTTTCCCTCAACGTCCAAATTTGTAAAGAGCAAATGATACATTGGAGTCTCAGGGTTTCGGTGGGAATTCAATCACATGAGGTGGTAAAGCATGGACGCCCGTGCCGAGTGACCGGCATCTCCTCCGTGAGCGCACGTCCCCTCTAAGGCCCAGAAGGTGGCGATGCACCTGCCACCTGTGCTGGCAGGGGACGCCCTCAGCAGGCCTTGCACCTGCCGACCTGGTGTTGCTCACGACTCCCCTCCTGCAGAGGGCTGCCCACCCTGCCCTGAACGCACAGACCGTACCCACCCCTCAAGGCCGAAGTCAAAGTCGTCCTCCCCGGAGAGCCCTCACTGTTCCCCAGCCTCAGCCAACTTCCCCTCTGGATTCCCAGAGCGATTCCCATGGCCTCACGCCCTCTTTAACCCTGCCACACTACCAAGCACTACGTGCTGCTCCCAAGGTTCTGAGATTCTTATTTAAGTACTGACTTGTGGGCTCTTCGTGTTTTAAATTACTCTATTTACCCCCACATCTTACAGTCCCTCACAGAGTCGTAAGTAGCACAGGGCTCAACAAGTAATTTTTGACCTCACTGCTTATGACTCTTCCATGTGTGCATTTAAACTTACCACCTTTAGTTTGCAGCAGGTTGACAAAAACAGAGGTAACTATAAAACATTGTAAAATTTATTTTTCCAGCTTTTATTTTCAAAATACATTTGCTTACGCCTGTCATTTCATCCTTCTACCCTCTCAGCAGTCAAAGACGTTTCAGATATACTGAATTCCATTTTTTAAGGTGGGATCATCATTCATCAAGAGGTGCTGATCTGGGCTTCCCTGGTGGCGCAGTGGTTAAGAATCCGCCTGCCAATGCAGGAGACACGGGTTTGAGCCCTGGTCCAGGAAGATCCCACATGCCGCGGAGCAGCTAAGCCTGCGCGCCACAACTACTGAGCCTGCGCTCTAGGGCCTGATCAGAGCCACAACTGCTGAAGCCCGTGCTCCTAGAGCCCGTGCTCCGCAACAAGAGAAGCCACCGCAATGAGAAGCCCGCGCACCGCAATGAAGAGTAGCCCCTGCTCGCTGCAAGTAGAGAAAGCCCGCGCAGCAACGAAGACCCAACGCAGCCAAAAATAAAATAAATAAAATAAATAAATTAAAAAAAAAAAAGAGGTGCTGATCTGACTTGATCAACATCTCACATAAGGGACACTGTTGCCTCTGTTTGTTATCAGTTTTCATTATGATTACTTCTCAATCCAAAAATCACATTAAAGATAATATTTCTCAATTAAAAAATCAAAATACACAGTTTAATAAAATAAAATTTAAAGCAAGACTCTAATTTATATATACCTTAGTATTTCTAGAGAAAAATTTAATTTGCATATTCAGATACCTGTTAACACGGACCTGTTTACTTGGAAGGTTTTGTTGTGCACATCTGCAGACCTAGCAGTTCATATTCACTGAACTCAAAAAGTAGGGGGCAGTTTGTTATAGTCATATAGCTGCAGATGCAGCCAACGTGTGTGTGTGTGTGTGTGTGTGTGTGTGTGTGTGTGTGTGTGTTATTTTCCACTGAGGATATTTAGACACTTGACAAAGTAGAGAGTTCTCTATACAATATATTACTGAGTTTGACCACAGCAAATCCCCTGCCCAAGAACTCTTCTGAAGCATATTTTTCTGTCTTTCCGGGTCTTATGTCTAGTTCCCAGTTCAGTACAGGCAAGAAAAAGATGCTGATGTTAAAAAAGATGAAACTGACACTTGCAGAAATAATGAATAAGGCTTCTTGGCTGTGGATCATAGTACCAGCCCCATAGCTGTACTCACAGTAACTGCAAGATGACGATTGTTGTGGGGAAGCCCTACCTCAAGATACTGCGTGATGCAAAGATGGGAGATGAAATAAAATGTAAATCATTTGAAAATTCACCTGGTCTGACCATGTTGGAATACAGAGTTGGAATGACTAATGGCAATGCAATTTTAATGTTCTTAAAAGCAACAAGCTTTGGGCTTCCCCGGTGGCGCAGTGGTTGAGAATCTGCCTACCAATGCAGGGGACACGGGTTCGAGCCCTGGTCTGGGAAGATCCCACATGCCGCGGAGCAACTGGGCCCGTGAGCCACAACTACTGAGCCTACGCGTCTGGAGCCTGTGCTCCACAACAAGAGAGGCCGCAATAGTGAGAGGCGCACACACCGCGATGAAGAGTGGCCCCCGCTTGCCACAACTAGAGAAAGCCCTCGCACAGAAACGAAGACCCAACGCAGCCAAAAATAATAAATTAATTAATTAATTAAAAAAAAAAAGTAACAAGCTTTTTTCTGCGGTGGGGAGTGGTGCATTAATTTAGCAAATGCAATAAAACCCCGTTTTGCATTTGAACATCTCTTGAGATCAGAGTACAGCAAAATCATTCTCAAAACTTACCCAGATTAATATTCTGATATATCACCATGCTAATAAGTACGACTCAACCAGGTTACAATATGGGATGTGGTCGGACTACAGCATTAAGTTGAAACAGTCCTTATTCACCAACAATATTTTAAATCACTCATTTGAGAAAGGAGGAAATATGGTTCTGTTCCTGGTAAGTCATTAGAATACTGTATCTGACCACTTTTCCACTGACAGATTAGCATATCTTCACTTCACTATGAGAACAAATTCAAAGAGCTTAGACAAAGAGATTGTGACACTATTTTTTTCGACAAGCCAGTACCTTTCTTATCTCCAAATGTGAGGGCCTGAGTATAACACATTCGAAACACCCTGATTTAGATGGGATGGAAGAATTTAATATATTTTAGAGGAGAGTATCATACCCAAAGTGGTTTAAAATATGACAATTTTTTCACTTAAAGTGCAGGAACAATTTTTTCACTTAAAGTGCAGTATTTTATTCAAAACAATGTTCATATACAGAACACATGGCTTACCCAATGGAACTGGATGAAACAAACTCTTCTTATACCATTAAGCACAGCTACATATGGATTTAGTAGTTTTTCAGTGTGCTACCCCAGGAATTTTTCTAGGGTTTATAACATAATTTATATGAGAAAATGTGTTCTGAGTTCTGAACAACCACTTACAAAGGGATTGCTGGAACTTTTCTAATGTAATAAACACACCACCATGACAATATACAATGTTGCTTAATATTTGGGGCAGTCTTTATTTACCTTCAGTGATGATACAACTTGCATAACCATGTGGTATTAAAGAGGAGGAGACTGTCTTCAATGAAACCCTTATGAAACTGGGAAGGTTTGCCTAATGTGCTTGACTCTTAAGGAGTTATTTATGGGAAATAAGAAAAATGGTTAATAGGTGCTTCCACATATGTGACAGGAATATTGCAGAGCTGGAAAATGACAAAGATGTGCATTTGTCTTGCAGGGGCCACAAAAGACTTATTTAAGTGAAAATCTAGATCAGAATGGACTTTGGAACCCTGCTCTCCTCTGGGTATTGAAATAGAGATTATTGCTTTATATCTCAGGACTCTGCCAGGCATGGTGTGAGTATCAGGGATGGGACAGGTGACACCAGATTGGAAAACAGTTAGAAATTAAACCTGCCCAGTTGTTAAAGGTGAGCTGCTCAAAAGCCCAATCCAACAAAGGGAAGACATATCCACTGGTAAGAAGAGAGCCAGCCAGGGGTACAAGAAGAGCCAAGAGAAGTCATCCAGAAGGACGGTAGTTCGGCCTCAGGTTAAACACACAGGCTTTGGAATAGGTCAATCTTGAGGGTACAGTCAGACTCTGCCACTTCATAGGTATGCAACCTGCACCAGGTTTTTAAACTCCCGACTCCGAGTTTCTTCTTACGTAAAGTGGGAATAACACTTCAAATCTGATACACTTGTGGTAGAGTTCAAGGGCATGAGGTGTGCTAAGGGTCTGGTGCACCACAGTGACTCATATTATTGCACCAAGCAATAGGACTTGATGGAGAGGCACTCAGGTCTCATGGGTCACTAGACCCATGCAAACCAGACGAGGAGATGTACCAGGACAGGGGGCAGGCAGGAGCACCGCACAGCTCTGTAAGCTGACAGCAGTGCCTCAGAGAATTCGGCTTGGAACCCACACCAGTACCGGCACCACCACCAAGGTGGCCTCCAAGATTGCTCCAGGAGAACAAATTCAAAACCAAAGGCATGCGAGCTACACAAATGCACCTTTCCGAGAAGTCCGCTGTGCCTTCCCTTCCAATCACCCCCAAGCCCTTACCATGGAGACAGACACTGGGAAGATGCTTCCTAGGTGGCTCATCCTCAAAGCAAGGTCTGGGAGATTTCCAGCTTCCGGAAGTTTAGGGTTCCAGAAAGGACAGTGAGGTCACAGAGCATGGATCTGGTGACCAGAACCAGAAAAGGCAGGCAGCATGTCACAAGAGAAGGGCAACTGGAATCTGGTTATTACATCGTTTGTGCAAAGCCAAGGTTAGATTAGTAGATGGGGGCTTGATGCCAGGTACCACAGGGGTCCTACAGCTAGAAGGGGAATGAATTTAGAGGATTAACTGACCCAACCAAGGGACATGGAACGATGCAAAAGAGCAGAAAACTGGCTCCACCAACAAGGTAGATACCCAAGTGTAAAGGGCACATTACCTGTCATCTTGAAATGAACCTACTATGCCCTGTCTGTGTACCAAATGTGTATGCCCTTCAAGACCGTTAACACATTTGGCTCTACTTTATTTCTCAAAACTGTTGCAAGGTGTAAAATTGCTTCTGTTCTTTCTCAACGGTTGTGTTGGCATCTAAAATGACACAGTAAAGGTAAACCTCTGTTAACTGGGACAGAGAAGCTTCAAAAGCTTTGGTGTTCTAATGACTAACTTAAATATCTCATGTATAAACATTTGTTGTGTTTTAACTACCTGACCTCCCAACTGAGATTTATGTGTTTCCCTCTTTCATTTTCCCTCTATTCATAGTACTCTCCCAACTCCTAACTGTAGCTGGTTTGATATCTAACCCATGATTGTAAAGGACACACACCACTTGGCCAATAAAGATGGCGATAATTGGATGGAGGCTTCCATCTGGATTCATTACTTAATCCTTAGCCAACAGTTGCTTTCCTCCCAAAACTTTCTTTCCCACTCAAGAAATTAAAACCACACTGTGACATCAAGAAACAGGTGAAGGCTCAGCTCTTTTCAGATCATCTGCTGCCATAGTTTCAGGTTTGCCTGCATTCTTCTTGCTCCATTCTGAGTAATAGTGGGATTTAGCTCCCTTCTAAAAGGTGAGAATAAGCCACACCATGAGACTTCCAGAGACTTCATTCTCCTTGCCTTTTCCGTAACGTTGGACGAGAGCTTCCCCATGTAAATCAAAGGAGCTGTAGCAATTAGGCACAACAGAATCTCCTCCACATACTGTTTTATCGAATGACCTCCCAAACGGTGCAGCATTCAGAGCTGTAACTACCACATCGCCCACGGTCAGCCCACGCTGACCTACACCGGCCCTTGCAGATCATCTATCTTGTTGCTCACAGTAACCAACACAGCAGCAGCAGGACTCAGTCCAGAGTTCTATGTTTACATACGATCTATCCAGAAGCGCGGTGACCTCAGCAAGCAGCCACAACGTGGGCAGTGCACCGCTTTGTTCTGTTAGTGGCTCAGGTTAATGCTGCTTCTCTCCATACACGGTCCACAGCGAAAGCGTTAATCCACTTCAGGGCAGTTCACAAAAACCGGCGACGGCAAAGAAATGCAAAGCCAACTCCTCTGCAAATATTTATCTGCATACCTACACATGCCTACATGTAGGGAATCCACATTGCTGCACATAGTGTCTCAGTTCCAGCTAGTTAACTAACTATAGATCGTTAACTAGCTATCTTCTCATCAGTCAGGACTCACCAGCATGAAAATGCTTCCACTTTTTAATTATTCACGTTCTGAGCGCCTAGTTTAGCCACCAGATTGGCTAATGGCTGAAACTGCTGTACCAACTTAGTGCTGGCTTAGTAGTCAAAGGGAAGGAGCCACGAGAAGTCCAAGGGGCTGAATTTATACCAGTGTAAATAAATAAACCGTGGATTAAGTCCTCCCCTCACAAGCTGCACTTGCGTACACCCAGCCATCACCCAATCACCGCTCTCAACAGGAACTGGATCCCTGCCTGAATCGGTACTTGAAATCTACAAACCATGATGCAATTATATTTTGTTTGGCTCTCACAGAAAATAAATCCCAAATCCTTCCGGCCCATTTACTTGAATGGGTGACCTGCGTAAGATTTGCTCTATGTGGAGCAAAGCCGTTTGTTAGGCGTCTCTGGTTCACACGGACACACGACATGGATCAACTGGTGATAATCCACCTACACGTTGTTAACACCAACGGATGCTCCCTCCAGCCGATACTCTGTGTGGCTCCCAGGCTGCTAACTGTCCGTCACTTACACCAGACAGGACAACGCTGTGCGACTCCACCGCTGCAAGCAAACCGATTCTTCTGAAGGAACGTGTCGGTTTAGTGACTTGTACTGAGCAATGAAGCTCGGGGACCTGGCAACCATTCTTCTCCGCGCCTCGGTGCTGCAATTCCACACGGCTGGGCCCACCTCAACGTCCGTCAACTCATTCACAATCCTCAAATACAGCCAGTACTTGCCCAAAGAGGAAAAGTGTTAGGGTGAGGGCTCTTTGTGTGTAAGTTTAATTCTAATGTACCTCACAAATGAAAAGGAAGCTGAGTCTATTTTGCTTATAAATCTAAAGAGGCAATAGAGAACACAAGTTGAGACGCATTTCAGTGTTTAAAGGGGAGCAATTTGGAACCGTGATATAGTAGTACTTCTACTAATTCTCCACATTTACCACCGGGGATAAAAAAAATACACTGCACTTTGAAAGTTCTACTAAACAATCATCTCTAAAGTCTGGGGAAGACACAGTTACCTAGGAATAAAAGAAACTATTTTTGTTGCTGGTTAACAACTGAAAAATAATCCACTCAACACTGTATCAGGTTTCACTTTACAGTTACTCTGTATCAGGGTTTCTCAACATCAGCAGTACTGATACTCTGACCCAAATAATCCTCTGTCATGAGGAAGTACCCTGTGTGCACATTGTAGGCTGTTTAGCAGCCCCCCTGGCCTCTGCTCGCTTGATGCCATAATCACTACCCCACTCCGGTTATGACCATCAAGAATGTCTCCAGACACTGCCAAGTGTTGCTTGGAGGGCAAAATGAAGAGGAGTTGAGAACCACTGGCTTACATGAATAAGTAAACAGGAATGTCAGCGTTGGAAGCCTATCAGTTACACAGTTAATTAGTTAGCAATTCATGAATTTGTTCGACATTTACTGAGCACATTTCACGTGCCAAGCGCTGTGCAAAGTACAGAGGATGTAACAGTGAACAAGACACCTCTCCTTGAAAGGCATACCATTTACAGGGAGGGGAATGACAGACCAAGGGTGAGAACCCGAGCTGCCTCTGCAGAAGGGCTGGGCTGGCACCTGAGCTGTGAGGCCCCTCAGGATGCGCACGGGGCCACCACGGGCTCTTAAACTGGAGATGCTGTAAGTGGCCTGAGCTGTATCCCAGGAAGTGTTGCCCGTCTCTGCTGGTACGGTGGGTTGGCAGAGAACAAGTCTGGGGCCCCCGCGGAGCTATCAGCCTGTAACTATATCCCGGGAAACGGAGAGAAGGGAAACAGGTGGGCAGAAAATGCCGTGAGACAATGAAGGATAATGGACGGGTGTGTGCTGGGGTGGGGGCCGCTGAGGGGAAGAAAGAATCCAGCAAGAATGGGTCTTCCTGTCCCGGTTCTGGCACGGCTGGATGGTGACCTTCGATAACCCTGGAGAAAATGGGGTCTGAATGGGGACTGCTGGCGTGAAGCTGATGTCTTAGCGGTCAGCTTTCTCCAGACAAAACCCCAAAACAAAAACCCAAACAGTATTTTCAACATTTATAAAAGTAATGTTTGAACCACTCAAATGACTTTGATATTCTAACAAAAAATGTCTCCAAGAAGTTAAGTAATTTTTTGTAAATCAAATAAATTAAACTTACAAGCTTATGAAGTCTCTGGTTTGCAATCATTCCAACATTTTTTTATGAGCTTGGTGAAATACTTTTATACCTTTCAACTCAAATCCATTGCTCAGTTGTATATTTTATATTGGAATTATAGAGCCAATATGTTCAGCTTTTTATTGGGCACTGTTCTCTTAAACACTGCCCTGATTTACTCCCAAAATTAGGACAAAATGGGTCTGAATCCTATGGGTTCCTCTAATGCCTCTATGTATTTGATGTCCAGCTTTCCCAGGTTAAGGACACACTTTACCTGGGAAAGTGGGATTCTGCTAACCAGGGTAATTTACTTACCTTCCTGAGTGTCTTCCTAGGGTGCCTCCTCAGCAAGCAGGCGTGTAATGTGAGACCTGGGGCACAGATATTATAGAGCTCATTTTCTCCAAGAGTTGTTCTCAGTCCCTCATCTAGACAGACTGCATGTTCTCCGCATTTTGTGGTCTCACAACCCGCAGCCCTTAACCAGGCTGCAGCTCACCTAATCACCTACTCTGGTGTGAGATTACAACACCCCAATCCAGTTCCATCACCAGGATGCTCCAACTCACGTAGTCAGTGTTTAATTTTATTCTCAGCTCTTTACAGGCTCACTCTGTTGGAGGAACCAACACTCTTAGGACCATCTAAGTGGTCAATGATTGGATTTTGTGTCTCTCTCAAGGCTGTGTTTTGACCTACTTCACAACACAAACGTGAGGCAAAAGGCAAGGCCTTCAAATAGTGAATTTCATTAGACACAGAATGCGTGTGAAGTGCTGAGTAATTGAAAATGCTACTCTCTGGTGGCTTCTGTCCATAAGCAGCTGAAATAGAACTTTCAGTTAACGTATGCATGGATTATTTAACAATACACCCAGTTGCAACCATAAGTATGAGGTTATTTAATTGTATTTTTAAATGCTGTATTTCAGAAAAAAAGGAAAAATTCTACCTTTTAAAAAATTCGTTTCCACAAATAAGCCACTTCCCAAACATCTCATTCTGAGCAAAAATCTGACCATACACCAGTACCTTTATGAATATCACATGATTCTCAGAGGTTTCTGTCTTAGGTAACGAAGACAGACTTGTTCCGCCAAGTGAAATCACAAAGTGAAAAGGAAGAATGTATAGAGGATGGGAGAGATAATGGATTCAGTTTGGGACATGTTGAGTTTCATAAGAAGTACAGTAAATCCATAAATTATTCTTTACATCTCTAAAATATCCATTCCTTCCTTCCAGGCAAAGATAGTAAAATGAAGTCATGTGATAAATTACCCATATTCCAATGACATATGTCAAAAAAAGTGAAAATGACCACCTCCCAAATTGATGAAAATCTACACCACAAACTTTCAAAAAGTACTAGACAAGGAAAAAAACTAGTCCTTATAGAACAGAACAGGACTGACTTCTAATTATTTGCCTATTCCCATCCCTCTGAGAACATACTTGAGAGTCAGCAAGTTCTTGAGAATTCTTAATAACACTCTTGCATTTGGAAAGTTGCAAAGAAAACACTCTGGGGGGGTGGGAAGGTGAAATGAAAGGAACAAGCAGGTGAGTCTGACTTCTGTGCAGGAAGGAAAGACTCCAGGGCCACGTCTTGATGGGTACCAAGTGTCTTGTGCGAGAAAGAGAAAGAGAAAAGGACATAAATCCATTCTGGAAGAAAATATAAGAGAAGTTTAAAACTCCCCCAAAAGTTTGTTAGCTCTTTGAAAAACCTTTTAAGAACATGACTTCCAATTGTTAAAAAAAGCTTAGAGGTAAGATGATAAAAGTACTAAATTGAGATAAAAAAGAAAGACTGCAGAACCAAGGGAACAAAGGCATCATGATTTACAGAATCAATGAATAAAGGAATCATCAGAAAACAAGATAGGGTTGACCATAAACTGGATTTAAAGGAAAGCTTTAAAGGAAAACCATCAGAGAATCACAATGAATGAGCTGAAAAGGACAATATGACTGAAGTAAAATTTGAAAGAGAGGTGACGACCATTAAGAAGGATTAAGATGATCCAATGAAAAGATTAAGGACTGCCCCCAAATAAAGTAGGATTTTGAAATACATGAATTTATGGATACATACATATTATAATAAAAATATTTTAAAACCTTTACAAGAAGAACAAGTGTCACTTTTACAAACTGATTTCTTTGAGGATGGAGGAGAAGAATGGGAGAATGTCAATTTTTTTTTTTTTTTTCATAGCACATCAGCACATTGCAATATAACATCAGGTTTCAGTATTAAGTCTCTTGGTTGTTCATCACATGCGTGGATCTTTTTTAAAAATCTGAAGCAAATATGGTGAAAATGATTTAAAAAATATGTGAAATCAAGGTATTTACATTGTTTAATACATTAAAATCTGAAATGGATGATTATGAAAAAAATAATTTTCTCCTGAAATAATATAAAAGGAAACACGCGAATCAAAAGAACACAAGTTTGGGGAGCGATTAGGTAAGACTTAACGGCACTGGGATACATTCCAAAGCTTTTGCTTTACGGATAAAAAGCCATTCAGGTGTTTAGACAGAAAAGCAAGACCCCTTCACTGGAGGAGGAGGAAGTCAGGTTAGGCTCAGACTTCAAAGTCAGAAGACAGCAGCGAGGTATCTATAGTTTTAAGCGGGGAAATGTGTCACCCAGTAATTTTATACTCCGAGAGTATTAAAAGAAATGTAAGAGTAGCAGGCACCCTGAAGTGCCAGAGAACACCACCCTCGCTCTCTACAGCCTCCATGTCAACCAAAACCTGTGGCTGGAGAGGGCAGGACACGCATCTTCCCTGGAACGACGGCACCCTGATGTGCAGAGCACAGGACAGCCGCGGGTAACACCCTCTCAGTTGAATTCTGGGACCACATTTAGAAAGAAATGTCTCCATTTCCCACCGTGCTTCCCACCCAGCACGGTGTTTGACAGCTCAAGCCGCAGCGGCAACAACACAAACCAGAATAAAACGGCAACGAGCAACACAACACCAAAGATACGGTCCCTCCACTCAGGCTGAACGACATGCGTTACCTCACGCTATCCCCAGGGGCCTCGGAGGGAAGCACCGTTTCACACACAGACGCGCCAACGGGGGAGAGAAACTTCCTGTGTTGTTCAAGGTCACACAGAAAATCAGTGGCAAAACCTAACTCTGGATCTAGGTCTCAGTCCAAACCCATAACTACTGCAGTACCGAACATGAAAAACCACATGATGCTCTGAATTTCAGACTTCAGGAAATAAGGAGAGAAAGAGTTTTCAACACCTTGGAATTACATACCATACACAGGTATGGATGATCACACAGGAAACAAGTGTAAGGTGATGGTAAAATTCCACAGCTGAGCTGAGTCTCTCAAAAGCTGACCCTTTCTTGTTACTTAATATCCCACGTGTTCTCATTTGTAACATTTCTCACTGTAGATAATGTACATTAGCTGCAGTTCACATTCAATTTACCAGAAATACATTTGAAAATAAGGTAATCTTATTTTATATGAGTCCTAAGAATGACTCAAAATGCACATGAGAAAATCTCCTCCCTTTTCACCTAATTGCCAAGATTTCGGGAGACATGTGGGGAAAAGGAAATTAAAGGCAATAGGTATTTTTCATGTTGTGTTGGAATACACTGAAATTATAATCTCAGAATTCATATTCATTCCTATTTCCTAATATTTCCCAGGGGCCTATTATGCAATCACGAGCATGCATGTGCATGTGTACACACACACACACACACACACACACACACACACACGAAGTACCTTCCTCCCCTCCCTCCAAATGAAGCCAACAAATCAGTTTCTCTGGTAAAATAAGATTAATCAATTCTGGGCTATAGAAAAATTTTTTGTTTCCCCAGTTTAGAAATTCTTAGAGATGTTAATGTACTAATGCAAATTTTGAACCTTCAAGAATGAGTTACAATATGCTCTATTTCCCATACTTATATGACTTCCTCTCCAAAACGCATTACTTTATGCTATATTTTCCTTCATACTGAGCAGCTGCTATGCTGTGATATTGAATCAACTGCTTTTATTGACCAAATAACGTCATATGTGTGAAAACAGGCACCACTTCAAGGGTAGTCAGATTTAGCAAATAAAAATACAAGATATCACATTAAATTTCAGATTCAGATAAACAGCAGTTAATTGTTTAGAGTATGTGTATCCCATGCTCAAATGAAAAAAACGTTCATCTGAAATTCAGATTTACCTGGGTGTCCTGTGTTTCATCTGGCAGTCCTAAACACTACAGAAGAAGAAGAGGACAGAGCTGTGGCATCTACTGGGGATGATGGAAACCTAAAGCTCTTTGAGTTGGTGTTGGTAGACTCCCACAAATGGACAATATTCTAAAAACTGAAACTACCTATTCTCAGCCCCAAACTTTCATGCCACTCTGTCCCTCGGGTACATGTTACTTTAAAACATCATGTTGACAAGTTTTTTTCTTCTTATTTACTCCCTCAATGAAATGTATCCTCACAGGATAAGGAATCAACCATAAAGGGAACTTACTGGGCAACAGTAAACTCTGTAGGTAAAAACTCTTTTTCACTGCAAAATCGCACCTCAGAGGGGCACGAAATAGCTGTAAAGGCCAAAGAAATTAGTCGTGGGATATTCTGAGATGTACATGATGGTGTTACACTTGAGTCATGATTAACATTTTCTCAGAGTTTTCTTTTTTTCACAGCGAGTAACACATCATTATTCCCCTTAAGTAATGAAAAGCTGGGAACCTTGCCAGAAGTTACCTTAACAGATGCTATTTTATCATTTCAGTGAATTCCATCATTTTTCACATCTTGGTAATTCTATTTCAGAGGCAGAATTCATGCTGAGTATGGTGGGCTGCTGCTACACAACTAGACCCCAGAAGTAAATTAACCAGATAACTGCAGCAAGCCTGGGGACGCAGGGGGCCCTGGCCTGCCTCACCTGCGGCTTGGTTCTCGGGAATCCACTGTTTCCTATTTTGGGCTGCATTTCAACGCACCTTTTCACTCTTGCTCCACACTGAATTACCTGTGGGGAACCATGAAACTCTTGGTTTCCTTCTGAGAAGATTAACTCATTGCAAATATTCTGGAGTTTGGAGAAAAAAGAACTACAGGTTCTCTCTCATTAGGTACTCATGCTTGAATTAAACCACGACAACATTCCCACAGAACGCCAAGAGCACAGAAGGGCAGCCTTATTGTTAAATGTTTGCTGAGGATGATAATAGTTAATATTTGTCTAATCTGACTTCAAATCACTTCAGACCTGAATCCAACTGGCCTGAATATATAATAATGCCTTCACTAATATTCATTTGTTTCTTTGACACACCCGCAAATTCACAGAAGGAAACTCTCGGCTTTCCAGAGGTCAGTGCTTATCAGGCCAAATGGATTATCTGTCCTGATAGCAGGGGATTCACAGAACATGCAAACTCAGTGCCAAACCAGCCTAGACACTAAGAGTAACGCTACTGATACTAGTCGGTGAGGAGGTGGTAGCAATGGCTCAGGCAGATGCCCAGAGCTGCGAACCACGGCACTCGGGACTAGGCGGAAAGGAACATCTGTCCTCACACAAAACCCTCACACTTGTGAGACCTGGGGGACAGTCACTTTTGATCCTGAGTGTCATTCATAACCAAGGACGGTCATTCCTGTTCTAAGGCACTGGGAGGTCATCTAGGTGAGGTCACCCTGGTAGAAGTTTGCTTTGCCACTGCTTTCAACATCAAATATCAACACCGTGGAGACAGACTCGCTGGCAGACAGCAAGGGATTCTTGTGCGTGGAGGGAACTGAAGCTCTTTAAGGAAAAAAAAAAAAAGAAACAAACGTCCAGCTGACAAGGTTGTATGGCCTTGAAAGCTGGCTGGGTGTTCACTCGCTTTCTTTATTTGTTCTGGAAATTAGTAGGATGCTTTCATTAGCTGTCCTTTCAGTTTGGCTCAAGAGCCAATTTCAGAGAATCCTCCTCTGAGGAGACACTCCTAAGCGTGGCACATAAGAGAGACACATGACCTGAAAAACATCAAGACTCCTCCTTGCTTTCTCTACGATTACGGTAAAAGTGGGATGTAGAGGTGTACTGACCTGCTGCTGAAAGCAAAGAGAAGAATTTCTTCTAGAACAGGCAGTTAAAGAGAAAAATCTACCATCATCTTTAAATTAGAAAATGTCAAATGTGAGAATGGGGCAGGGGTCATGAGAGCAGCAATTAACAAACACTTTATAAAATTGGAGAGGAAGGAAGAGGCATTCCTCTGCCTTGGCCCACAAGACTGTGAACCTGCTACATTTGCAAAGTGGAGCTGTTCGATCCTTGAGAAGCAGGAAGAAGTTATTCATGCTAATTAATGGGCCATGTCTGAAGTGTTTTTCACGATACCTTCCTGTACACCTAGAGGTTAAAAGGTTTTCTCTCCTCTCCCCTCCTTCCCTTTCATTTGTTTTTTCTCTTCTAAGACTGAAGTCCAAAAGTTTACAGCCTGTTCTAAAAGACAGTTGGCTATTTTGCATTAGTATTAATTTGGCTGTGTTGAATAAATATTCAGCTGCGTTGAATAAATATTCAGCTGCAAATTGGATGCTTTACATGGTTTGAAATAAAATCCATACAAGTTATGGAAACGTTGAAAACTAAAATGAGCAAGGCTGTTTTGGCCTGAACATATTGTTTCCAAATTAGATTTTATGTGTAAAAATGTAAAATTTAGTATCTATAAAAACTGTGTGAAAATACACTTCTATGAGTTATAGCTATATATATATACATATATATATATATATATATGCACATTATATATATAATGGTTCTATCTATTGTGACAGCTATAAATATAAAAACAGTATATAATCAACAGTAAATTATGTATCACTCATCCTTTCTAGGAATAAATATTTTATTTAAAAAATTATTTCAACGGGCCAATATTTGATTTATGTTTATTTTATTTCAAGTTTTTAGTTCTTCTCAGGTTTATAAATTTGGATCATAAAGACATTTATAGTTCTGGCAAACAATTTTATGGAGTTTATGTATATAAATACATGGATACCATTTTAAAATCCATAATCCCTGATTCTGGGATAAAAGTATGCCAGTAGTTTCAACCCAATGGTTTACTGTGAAAAAAAGTACTAAAGGAAATCAGCAAGCGAGACTGGTGGGGAAATAACTGCAGCATAAAGAACAGCCTTTACTTCATAACCTGCAGAGCAGTCTGTATCCCGTAACTTATGTTGAAGAATTCACAAGATCACCCATTTCTCAATACTCATTCTTGAGATCATGAGGAAACCTAGAAACAGATCACCCCTTGGCAATCTTTTAAAATAATAATTTGGGATGCGGTGTCACCAATCATTCCCTTTTGACTCTAAATCAAACGTGGTAATTGTAGATAAGCTACAATTGACATTGCACATGTAAATGCAATATTTGCCTTTTCGTCACAACCCCCAACTCTCCTAACCCAGGAGGACGAACTGTGGGCAGGGACCTGTAGCTTGAGGTCTCCCTGGCAGTGACAGGGCCTGTGCCACGTGCAGAAGCCTGCTCGCATGTCAGTCATCAAGCAGTCGCTCTCCGCTTCCGATCACCCTTCTCTGCCCTGCCTAGTGAAGCCTGGAGCTGGGCCCTTCCAACACTCTTCCTGACGCACATGCACGATGTCAAGCTTGTCAGTAGACGGTGCAGGAGGGACCCTGCAGGGGGAAGGGGCTTCCTCCTCTCCAGGTTCTAATGACTCCCCTCCCCTGTTGCTCCCATGACCAGGTTTCCAGGGGTCTGCATGGGCCACCCAGCGGCGGCCACCCTGCAGCAACTCACTAGCTTCAACCTGCTAATTCGGACCAGTCCTCTTCCCGGACAAACCAAACCTTACCCACCGTGGGCTGCAACCACACCCTCTCCAATGAGTCTGAATCCCATCCACGGGGAGGAGCTCCTTCCCAAATCTATTCCCTCCCGCCTTCAACACTCTTCCTCGGGCCCTATCGTATTCTTTAGATAGATTCTCTTCTGCCTTTTCTTCATAGTTGACCTTCATTAGTTGTCAAAATAACTGTTTACTTTTCCCGCTGCCAATTACTGGTGCGGTATTTGTCTCCTGTCTGGAGTGTGATGGGTAACGTTCCCCAAATCCCTTTCATAGCACCAGGTAAAGGTTCACCCTACAAGAAGTAAGTATATTTAAAAAAAATCTTTTCCCAAGTGGAACTCAAAAAGTATGAGCACTCCCACAAACAGTTTCCCTAAAATAAACTAGTCCCTTCACAGAGTCTCCCAAACAAATCCAACAACATGGAGGCTTCTGGGGAGATGAAGAGGGTTACATTACACAGAAATTTCTTCTTTCGACCTCTTGATAGTGATATCTTCAGACTGACCTCAATGGCTGGAGTGTCCTGCATCAAGACTGCCTCCCCTTAAACACAGCTTCTCAAAACTCCTTACCACTTACCCCCATTTCGTGTCTCATATTCAGCTTGTATATCTTATTTCAGCAAAACCGAAGTTAGGTTTGAAGTGACCCTGGGCAGTTCCTGAGGGCACCTCAGTTTTTGCCACCATGAAAGCCTTCCTTCACTTTGATTTGGATGCGTATGTTTGTTTTCCATTACTGTGCTACCTTTTTCCAACAATTGTATCCCTTATTTAAATCCTTGTGCTTTCCAAAGACACAAAGAGGTATTCTGCATCGTTACGCCTCTAAGGTATTTCCATAACATAGTTGTAAAACATGTATTCCTCAGCATTTCATGCTATGCTATTTTTTCCCCTGCGGAAAGGTTCCTATCTTTGAAAAATAGCACATTTTCCCCCAAATCATAAACTACGAGCTAGCATTATGGTCCACAAAGATAAATTAGGTCTCACCATGGGGCTACCTCCTCTCCCTCCTTTCCACAAAACAAGCTTATGTTGAATGACGACTATTTCCCAGGGGCTGTGAGGGGCACAGCATTAGAACAGAGAGGTCTCCGTGCTGAGAGCCTAACCTGCCTCGTCAATAAACAAGTCCACAAACTAATCAACCACCTGAAGGAAGCAGGTCGAGATGGGCTTGAATGCCTCAGCAGGGCTGGAATGTGCAGAGTCTTGCAGAAGTGCCAAAGGAAGTCATCAAAGGCTTTACAGAGACAGAGGCTTTTGTCCAATTGTTTTTAAGGATTGCTTTGGCTGCTTGCGGAACATGAACCGTAGGCAAGCGGGAGAGAATCATGGGGCCATCTAGGAAGTTATCACTAGGTCCAGGGAAGAGATGATGGACATTTGAACCAGATGCAGTAGAGATGACGAAAATGGACCTGCTGGGATACACTCAAGAGACCAAGCACGGGGACTTGGGGGTTGAAGGAAAGGAATTAAAGGGTGACTCGGAGATGTTTGGCTTAAGAAACTGGGCGGATAGTGGTATCATTTATTAAGATCTGCAAAACTGAGTAGATACTTTTAGGCAAAATTAAATGATCAGTTTGGGATACATCTAAGCAGAAATGTCAAAACAAAACAAAAACAAACAAAAAACCCCCAACCAGTTGGATACAGTTCTGTAGCTCGTAGGAGAACTCTACGCTAACAGGATACGGTTAGGTGCTATGAACCTGTAACTGGCATCTGACGTGAGGAGAATGGATGAGACCACCTACGATAAGAGGGCAGAAACAAAGAGGAGGCCCTGGGAAGCAGAGAGGCCACGCATAAAGCTGGAAGGAAGCAGGTGTGGCAGCACAATCAATCCCTTTTACATTTGGAACGTCCTGCTCAGCTCCGTGGGGATTCCCTCATCCTGTACCACTTCCTGGGCATTTCTCTGCTGCAGGGGCTGCGTTTTAGATTGGCCCAGGCACTTTGAAATAACGCTGATGCCTGGGTCCCATCCCCAGCTACTTCTCGTAATTCGTCCACCCAGGTGGTTCTAATGTTCAACTCAGGTTGAGAACCATTGCTGGCAGCTGTGGACTTAGGCGATCCTGGTTAGTTAGATAAATGCAATTGCTATCTGGTTGAAGGTATATAAATAGCTTTGCTATTTTCCAATATGTATGTGTCATTAAAGTGTCCCCTCATCTCCCCATCAAAATGTCAAAAAGTTGTATTAGAGGATAAATTTCGTTTAAGAATTCCATGTTCTGATCTAGAAAGGCAAGCTTTTTTCACTCAGATTTAAAACTAGTGCTAACAGTGTTAATTTGAAATGGTGAGTACGGTCCTACATGGGTAGCTGGAGGATGCTACCAGAATCCAACTGATGGACACTACTCCCAACTCGAGGACTTCAGAAAGATTTCCTGAGGATAATGATGCCTGAGCTACCACAATGGCACCTGAGCCTGAAGGACAGTGGGAACCGTGCAGATGAAGATGGGTGAGAAGGGAATCCCAGACAGAGGGAAAATGCAGGGAGACGTCAAAGAGCGTGGCCTAAGAGAACTGCGAACTAGTTTCAGCTGGAATGTGAGGGACATGGAGAATGGCAGGACAGGGAATGGATCACCGAACACCATGTCAGCCAGCCTGCACTTTATTCTTCCGGTGAGGGAACCCATACAAGGGTTTTGGAAGGGCAATGATAAGACCTATTTCTGTTTGGGACAGATTACAAATCATGAGTGGGACATGGGTTTAAGGCGGTCAAAAGTATATTCAGTGACACCAGTTAGTATAATTAATTGCCTCTTGCAGATGAGAAGTGACAAGGGCTTGAACTAAAGCAGTGGCAGAAGGAACATGAGGCAGATGCAGATCCGGAATAAACGACTGGGTACGCAGGACAGAGAAAAAGAGGACAGCTGTATTTCCTAATGAGGCACAGAAGGGACAGGGTGCTTTCCAGTTAGGGAACTGGAGAATTCAGTGGGATGCCTGTAACACATCCAGGTAAATGTGTCCATCAGAAAGCTGACCTATGCTCTCGTTTCCTAGGGCTGCTGCAAAAAACCATCACAAACTCAGTGGCTTAACACAACACAAATTTACTACCTTACAGTTCTGAAGGTTAAAAGTCCAAAATGGGCTTCACCAGGCCAAAATCAAGATGTCTGCAAGGATGCGTTTCCTTCTGGAGACACAGGGGAGAATGCACTCTTTAGCCTCTTCCAGCATCCAGAGGCTGCCCACATTCCTTGGCTCATGGCCCCTTCCTCCACATTCAAAGCCAGCCACGGCTGGTCAAGTGCTTCTCATATTGCATCACTGTCTGCCTCGTCCACCTTTAAGGATCCCTGTGATTACACTGGATCCACGTGGATAATCTATTTTGTGTCAGCAGACAGGCAGCCTTAATTCCATCTGCAACTTTAATTCCTCTTTGCCACGTAAAGCAACAAGTTCACAGATCCCAGGAGTTAGAATGGAGACATCTTGGGCGGGTAGGGTCACTATTCTGCCCTTCCACAGTCTGAAATACGGGGTAGCTGTGAGGATCGTACTCTGAAACACGGGGTAGCTGGGAGGATCATAGTCTGAAACACAGGGGTAGCTGAGAGGGGCTGGACATCAAACTTGACACTCCACTGCACAGAGCCCAGAACAAGAAGCTGAGATTTCCCAGCAGGATGAGGAGAAGGAGAAGTGTCTGGGGATGAATGTTCAGGGTGGAGAAGGAAGAGGTGGCCATGAAGCAAGTAAGAACAAGCAGCTGGAGGAGAAAACGGAACCAGGAGAGAGCAGCAGCAGGAACATGTGGGTGAGGGGAAAGGTGTGAGTAATGGTTCTGAGCTGGATAAAAATCTGTGCCTGGAAACTCTTGACATGTCGAAATAGTCCCAGAGGTAATGGCTTTAATTCTGAGCCACAGCAAAGACACATAAAACATTCCTATTTGTTTTATACATTCATTGCATAAAACAGAGCAAACATATATACATCACTTCACATTTCTCTTCATGTCTGAATCACAACGAAAATCCTGTACCCATAAATGGAGTGTCTGACTGAGGAGACCTATTCCAAGTAAGAATTTTCCATGGATTTGTTAGGGCTGGATGCACTGAAGTTGAAATTAAAAAAATCTTCTTTGTGGTTCCTTTTAGATTAATGCAGTCCAGTCCTGTGACATGGCTGTATCTAACAATGAATAATCAACCCTTCTTAACTCTAACAAAATCTTTATCGTGTAAGGAACATGTTAGTTGTAGTAGGGGTTAGCAAGTCTTTGGAGAGTAGTTTTGTCTTGTTCTGTAAGTTTGTTCTTATCTCCTTTCATTAAGTCGTTAAAACACCCAGGTAATTTGGTAACACTCTTTTAAGATGCAGTATGCACGTGTGCGCGTGCACACACACACACACACACACACACACAAAGCAGAGTTGAATCAAGGCTCATGGAATGAGAAGACAAAGATGAGGAAGACTCATGGGACTAAATTAGGTATCTAAGATGTGGTCAGGGAAACATACTTACTATGCTGAAAACCTCAAGGAAGAGTCAGGGCTTTTGTTAGAATTTTTAAACCATTTTTTTAGATAAGATAATACAAATATTAGATAAAAATATACAAATTATATATATATGAATATTATATATATTCATATATATATAATATATAAGGCAAATTATATATATACACCTAGAAAGAGGGAGAGAGAGAAAGACAGAGAGAGAGGGAAAGTCTTCTGAAGCATGTGCTGTGATAGGCTGATGCCAAGCTGGCCTCCATGGTGCTGAAGATCTGTGTCCCCTCCTGTTCAGTGTGGGCAGGAGCTTGCTCCTAACCACAGAATATCAAGGACTGCAGAATCCACTGATGACACTATATGAGACTCCATCTTAGCAGACTGTCTGCTTAGAGTCCTACAGAGAACCCCATACCAGCCTGGAAGCAGCAAACGGCCCCGCTGTGAACTGCAAACAGAGAAAGGCATGTGCCCGAGAACTGTGGGCAGCCTTGAGGGTGTGAAAGTGGCCTCCAGCCAAGAGCCAGTAAAAAGTCAGGGCCTCGTGCATTCAGCCCCAAGGACGTGACTTCTGCCAACACCCTAAGTGCTCCTGGAAGTAGACTCTTCCCCATTCAAGCCTCCAGGCGAGAACACAGCCCAGACGACACCTCGGCTGCAGTTCCGTGACACTCTGAGCAGCACACCCAGCTAAGCCACATCTGGGCTCCTGCATCACAGAGATGGTGGGATGGTAAATGTGTGTTGTTTTGAACCAGTACATTTGCGACAACTTGCTAGGCAGTACAGAAAACTCGTAAGAGGCACTTTTATTTATTTATTTTTTTGAAAATTTCTTGATGGTTTACTGGAACAGGCGTTTCTGAATTAGGTTTATTGGTAAGTACATCGTTTTGTATTCATAGCCACTATTCGTTGCGTAATCTGGTCTTTCATGCAACAGTGGCTACAGGGAAGGAGGGAACAATATAAGGAAGACTCTAAATATTCAGTAAAAGGTAGTAAGGAGAAAAATCAAGTCTGAGGCAGAGAGCAGGGGAGGAAGGCCAGTGGGGAAGGAAGAAAAGGGAGCATCTTCAACTAAGAGGCACTTTTACAATTAAATTCCGTTACATTTTTGTTATGAAGAAAAAAACACATTTGCTAAAATAGTTATTTATAATTAACTATGTTTTCCCTCTGATTTGTATGGAAATTTGATAAATACTTTTTTTCTAAATTGGAAGTCTAAGTTTGAAGATGGGAAATTGTGCAGAGTTTAACCAGTTGCCCTCATATCTAGCAAGGCAGTCTTGATAATTACATCTGTGGACCTAGAATCTCAGTGTAGCTGACCTATCCATGACCTTGAATTTTGGTAGTTTAATTTCTTAAACAGACAACAATTACTAATTATATATTATTGGATTACTGAACTTTTAGTTTTACTGATTAATGGTTTTCATAAAGGTAGGTAAAATCTAAAGGTGTGTGTATATATGTATATATATATATATAGAAAACTACGAGATTATTTTCATCCAACATCAACCTTTTTCTAGTTTTTATTCAATGATTTATTTACCATAGTATACAAACACACGAGGAAGACTTGGTAGGCATAAGATAAGAAGAAGGAAGGTACTTTATCTCTCAAAGGATCATAACTCATTGTAGACTCTTTTCATTTTATTTTATTTATTTTTTAAAGTTTATTTATGTATTTATTTTTGGCTGCCTTGAGTCTTCGTTGCTGCACAGGGGCTTTCTCTAGCTGTGGCGAGCTACTCTTCATTGCGGTGCTTGGGCTTCTCATTGCAGTGGCTTCTCTTGTTGCAGAGCACAGGCTCTAGGAGCATGGGCTTCAGTAGTTGTGGCACACAGGCTCAGTAGCTGTGGCTCACAGACTTAGTTGCTCCGCGGCATGTGGGATCTTCCCAGACCAAGGATCTGGGAACCCGTGTCCCCTGCATTGGCAGGTGGATTCTTAACCACTGCGCCACCAGGGAAGTCCATTGCAGACTCTTTTCTTATGCAGATACTGAATTCATTCTTCATTAACCCTTCTTTTCTTGATTCTACACAGAACCTACCAAAACTGCTCTCTCTCTACAACTCGACTACACGCTGGAGAAGAGAAGAAGTAGTTTATCATCTCGGGTAGAATTTGAAGGGTCACATAACGTCCTCTAGTCAAATGGAGTGAGCTGTAATATCATCTGATCCCAAAATTGAATGTCTCAAACACAATTGCTCATTGTTAACAGCTGGTGAATCAACAACAAAGCTCTGCTGTGCTTTCACAACTGTGCTAAGACCTGTGGGAGATTTAGATGTGCCTCTCCTTGGCTGTACCTGGTTCAGAGAAGGGCCAACATCCTGACCCATGAACTCACCTCTGTGATGTGGGTTAGGGGTTCCTAAAAGTGCCCCAGACCACAAATTTCTCATCACCACCCAGTCTCAGTGCCAACATTTTCACAGGTAACTTACTGAACTTATTTAGTAAGGAGCCAAACTAAAACGGAACTGACCTATTTGAGAGAAAATATATGAATTCATTATCAGATGCTGACTTTAGGATAAATTGATTTTCTAGGGTAGATGCTCCCCAGTTAAACTGATCACTAGTTAAATCCAGGATAACATCAGATAGAGAGTATTTTATTATGGAGAATATGATCAGGGATACAACCTGTGTTTTTCTGGGACAAACCTCAGTTATGAATCAAAAGGAAACAGCACAAATATTTTATTGAGCTGCTATTATGTACAAGGTATTTTCTTAAGTAGTGGGTATGTTAAAATGATGACTAATATATGACACACTCACTTTATTTTTTTGCAGGGATAAATTGATTTTTTAGGGCAGGTGTTCTGCAATTAAACTGATCACTAGTTAAAGCCATGATAATATCACACAGAGAGTATTTTATTTTGGATATCAGGGATACATTGTGTGTTTTTCTGGGACAAACCTCAGTCACGAATCTAAAGGAAACAGCATAAATATTTTATTGAGCTGCTACTATGTCCAAGGTATGCTTTTAAGTAGTGGGTAAGTGACAATGATGACTAATATATGACACACACACTTTATGTTTTTATTTTTATTTTTTTGCAGGTATCAGTATCTTATTCTTTTTATTGCTGAGTAGCATTGATTATGGGAATATACTACAATTTGTTTATTCATTCTCCTGTTGGTAGACATGTGGGTTGTTTCCAGTTTGGGGCTGTCTTTTGGGGAGCGTACACATTTCCCTTGGATATATACCAAGGAGGAGAAATGCTAGGTCATAGGGTAGGTGTGTGTCTATTAGGAACTTCCAAACAGCTTCCCAAAGTGGTTGTCTAAACTTACACTGCCACCAGCAGTGCATGAGACTTCCAGTTGCTCCATATCCTCTCTGACACTTGGTAATGTCAGTCTTTTTAATTTTAAGAATTCTGATGGGTGTGTAGTGGTGTCTTTATTTATCTTTTGGTTGAAGTATAGTTGATTTACCGACACACACACTTTAGAGTGTGGCCATCACACGTGATGCATACAAACACGTAACGAGATAGGGTACCGTGAAGATTTTGATGATGCTATAAATCAGTTAAAAACAAAAGGTCCGGGTAGTCATGGGGTTTGAGCAGGTTTAAGGTGTTACACAGCTGGAAGAAAGTCACCAAAGTGGGAATGTGCTCAGTGTACTTGGAGGATGGGCAAGTTTCTGTGGGGCTGAGATTTCAGTGTCGGGGAGGGAGGATGTGAAATGAGGATAAAGGGTGGCCTAGGCCTGCCTAGGGAATCCGCATGTCAAGTTGAACGTTGGAATATTCTTTATAGGTGTGAGAGGCCATTAGAAGGCTTAGCTCTACGAAGGTAACTCTCTTGACATATTCGGGATGGATCAGAGTGGGAGAGACCGGAGGCAGAGACAGCTGTTGGAAAGTGAAAGAGAGGCTGTAAGTCTGAGCAGGGAGGCGGGGAACTAGGAGCAGATCCTACGAGTCCCTGAGAGATCAGATCGGCAGAATTTCACTACTGAAAGACATAAGGAACAAGGGAGAGGAGAGTGGAGATAGTTCTGAGGTTTTGAGAAGAACCAGCAGCAAAGTAACCGATTCAAACTGGAAGAAGAAAGAGTCGTGTTGTGGGGAGACACTGACCAGCCAGCTGGCCACTTTAAGACTCACAGAGCTTAGGGAGCAGAGCGGAGAAGAGGCAGGTTTGAAACAGACACCAGCTGCCTAGATGCAAGCGGTCATGGGAGAGACACACCTTTTTAGTTTACAGGAGAGCTAGCTTTGATCTGACCAAGCCCCGACTCTTAGAGTTTACCTTGTCCAATTTGACAGTTAGATAAAGGGGGTTGTACCGACATGGTATGTCATTGACTTCTTGTTTAAACATCATGTGTAAGGATTTTACTAGCTCATAACCAAATGTGCTCTTAGATGAAGCTAACAATCCTTCAAAACCACAGGGCAAGAGTGAGGCAGGACGTTGGCAAGAGAGGATCAGCATGACGTAGCCGTATAAATCACCTCGCAGGGGACCAGCAGGTATAAACGTCATCCAGTGTGACAACAAGTGAGGCTGACTTGGTTGAAATGCTAGCTTGGCGAATCTCCGTATACTCTTTTACGATGAGGTGCTAAATTACTTTTGTTGGCTTCACCCACAGTTAAAACTCGCGTCATGGAATATCATTTGCACTTGTTTACCCAATATTTTCTCCTTCTTACACAATCAAAAATAAACCTTTCCCCTTAATGTTATGCTATTGCTTTAAATGTTTTATTTGTAATTTTTATTTATGCTTTATTCCTTCAATGCTACATTGTAAAACATTAATATGTTTTTGCCTCATCAAGTTTAACTATAAATTAATTGTTATGAACCAAAGACATTTCACCAGTCATGAAAAACATAAGACAAATTGGCAGTCTGTTCTGTTCTCTGTATGTGTATTGGCCTTCTCTTAAGTAAATGCATTTGAAAAGATCAATGCATGTGTCCAGCACCATGACTGGCCAATATGCAATTGATAACGAGTTCTGCTCTTCCCTTGCCTCCCAGGTCTCCTACTTCTAACTCCTGAAGGTGGTGTTACGTTTCACACAGTTCAAAGACAGCTCTGGTCCTAGCCAGGCTGCCACGTAGTTGCTGGAGCTTGAAAGAGCACTTACGTTCTCTGGTCTCAAAGTCTTCACGTACAGATTAAAGTGCAACTCAGCTCCTTGCTCTCTGACTTGTTGCCCAACCAGTCACATGCTTATTTCATGTTCACCTTGTTTCCGCTCCCTTTTTTTGCTCCTCTTCATGAAACAAAATTGACATTCTCTCCTGCAAGACTCTATCTTTAAGCCAAGTCTCTAATGGCTTTTATGGAAAGGAATAAAGCCATCCATTCATTTAATTTACCATCATTAAATACCTATTAAGTAACAGGCCCAGTTTCAGAAACTGGGAATACAGCAATGAACAAAACAGAGAAAGCTCTACTCTTGTGGAGCTTACATTCTAACGTGGAGAGACGGAAAACAATGACGCAGTTACAATATAAATATATAGAATATATAACAGGGCGAGTGATAAGGAAAGCTAGCAGGAAAAATGTGCCAGGTTATGGGGATAAAGAGTGATAGGGTGGGTGGAACTGACGATAGAGCAGCCAGAGAGAAAAGTCTCTGACAGCGGCAGTGAAGGAGGGAGCAGTGCACGCACCTGGCGGGGAGAAGAAGGTCTAGGTAGAGGAAACGGCGAGCAGAAACGCCCACCACTGCACAGCAGCGAGCTTGGCTCCACCTCTTTACAACAGGTAAGGAGGCTGAAATGACATCGGAGACACAGCTGGGCACAAGACCACGCAGCTGACGCTGGTATAGACTATGGATTTCTTTCCGGTAGAGAAGGAAAACAACACAGGGCTTTGTTATGACTTACACTGAAATGTGTGAGTGCAATAACATATAGTTTAATATATAAGGATGATAATTTATACATTAACAGACTCACTGTGGCTGAGTAGGAAGACAAGGGTAGAAACGGGTAGACCAGTTAGACGGCCCTCCCAGCCCTCAAGGTCAGTTATGATGCTCGTTTGGTAACTTGATTTAGGGTGGTAGGGGCGGAAGTGGTGAGAAGTGGTTGCATTCTGCAGGGAGCTGGAAGACAGAGCCTGCGAAGGACGGCAAGGATTTAGATACCGAGTGCAAGAGCAGCAGGGAGCTGAGAAACGGCGCAGCTACTGAGGAGGAGCAAGCAGACAGAAGCTGCCCTTTGCTACGAGGGGGAAGGCTGCGGGAGGGTCGATTCTTCTGTGGGTTCAGAAGCCGGGTGGGAGCGGGGTGATGGAAATCAGAAGTTCTCACACACGGACAGTTTCTCTGTGTAAAGAAACAAAAATAGAACTACAAATCCAAATCTTGCTTTTACACAAGCATCGGGGTTATGGGCTTTGAGACATCCTGGGCAGTCTGACTTAGCTTATAACCGGCGTGCCGGGGAGAAGAGGCAGCTTCTCAACTCCCCTCACTCCAGGTGGCGGAAGACTAGACACAGCAAAGAAACACTGCTCATGACTCATTCAGCAAACGTGGAGGGGGCGCCTGCCATGCGCCCGGCACTATCCCATGGCCTTGCGTTACAGCAGTGAACTAACGGACCGTATCCCTGGGTTCGGTGTTGAACTCGACGCTGCCTGACAGGATGTGCCCTGTGCTTGGTGGCCCGCCCCTCCAGAGCTTCGGGGTGTAAAGGGCCGCCAGGTGCCCCCTTCCCACACTGTGTCCTGAGGGGCTATGAGAACAAGTAGCGTCGGGTGCCATCAGGGGACCCCAGCGGGTCGCCCGTCTGCCTGCCCTCATCCTTGTACCGACCCTACCCCTCCTTTAGCCTGCCTCCCTGTCCCTCCCCACCCATCTCCTAAAGCCCCTCACGGTGCTTTTGCACCAGGTTTCCACGCTCAGCAGCCCCTCTTCGTCCTCACATCTTCCCCGGAGATTCTCTTCACCTTCTTTCCTTGGCACAAACCTAGTTTTTGCAGGATGACACGGCTTCATGTGCAGCCCCCCTTTTTCTCCCAGAGCTTACAGAGGCGGCAAGGCTTGGAGGTGCCCTTCAGTTTGCTCTATCCTCTTTCAACCGAGCAATCTCTCCGCCTTTGTGCTCCCTGTCATGGCCACTTTTCTCCTTGCTGAGCCCCAATGCCCACTAGAGTCCTTTCCTAAAGCACAGCTGAACACTCTCGTGTGTTCTGACTTGATCTCGCTCTCCTTGCCCCCCTTGCCTCCAAGCCCTCTGTACATCTGTCTTTCGCTTCATTTACCAGCTGGAGAAAACTGTGCTTTCATAGGGCCCCTGCGATTAGGTTAGTCCTGTCCTGATAATCCCCTCTCTTAAGGTCAAGTGATGAGGAACCTGAATTCCATCTGCGAGGTTCCTTTTGGCATGTACATAATGTGACAGAATAATGACAGTAACACCTGGGGCAGAAGTCACAGGTGCCGTCTAGAAGTCAGACTGCCATGCCTCCCAATAAAAACTTCCAAGCTGATGTTTTTCTCTTACCAGTGGGAGTGCGACTTAACGGGCCTAACCCTGAAATGGAAAAACTAGCATATGTATATAGGAAGAGATTGCTGACTGATTGAACTCACTTCCAGAGTGTATTTTCATCTAAACATGGCTGACAAAGATTGCTAGGAGCTGACAATACTTCCAGACGATGCAACAAAGTCAGGCCACAAAGACCAAGAGGAAGTAGCCAGATAAAATGAATAAGGGGGCAGGGAATGAGAGCAGGAAAAGACTGTGCATCTGTAAAGATTTTATTTTTTTTAAACAATAATGAGGAGAGAGCAAGTGCCAAACACTTGAGATCTATGTTTTCGACTGATCTCAACTCATTGCTCTAAGGAGCAAGGTCAGATGTTTAAAGGGATCTTTACATGATGTTGAGTTGGATGAATCATACCATTTGTCATGGTAACATGGATGAGGAGGCCCACAATGAGTGGTGCTATGCTCAAAATAATACTCTTTTTTTCACATATATTTTACATACACTCAAATGTTTAAAAACAGTGGGGGAAATTAAACAAACACTAGGTGGCTGTTTCTTCTATGCTTTTAAAACAACAGTTATTAAACTATTTTTAAAAAGAAAAATAAGAGGCAGTGTGGTATATAGAATATTCTAGAAAAAAATAATTTCTTGTCCCTGTTTTTTCTTTAACTGTCAACATGACCTTGGACAAGCATTATACTCTCCCTAAAGCATTATCTTCCGCATTTAAAATAACAAATGTGACTTATCAACATCTTCGATCACTTTCCCCTTAAAGTGATAGTCAGAGTGTATGCCTGGCGTCATGAAATATTGCAGACATGTTCACTAGTTTTCACTATTGTGAAGCACCCTCCAAAGCTCCAGGGATTCTTTTCCGCCCAAAGCTCCAGGTATCGCCCAACCTCATTTGATGGATGTAAACAAACTGCCTGATTCGATCACCCCTTGGCATCACCCACTCACTCTCCTGATTGAAGAAGATTCATTGCTCGTCTGACCACAATCAGTTCCTCAGCCTTTCACCGGAATGGACCCACACCGACAGCTGACTGAACTATTTTATGGCCTTGATTTCTGTCCCAGGACTGCTGTTTTATATGACCACCATTTCTTTGATCAGGCACTCGGCAGGATCCCACAGTGTTTTCTTACCTTAAGCCTTTACACACCCAATCTACCTTGCTCTATAATTGAAGCCAAATCTAGGAGGAAGATTCTAATTTTTATTACTTTCTGTTAAAGGGGTGAATACTAACAATTTTCCAGATTTCACTGATTCCTTCTGGGGAATTCAAATATATTTCAATCACCTTTTGTTTTATTAAGTAGAAAATGCATCAAAACCCTCCATTCTACTAGTCATTGTCTTCCTAGGCCTAACTCAACAAGAAAAAAAAAAAATTCCAGGCACAGGATACTGTGAAAACAGAGCAAGTTCTTAGCATGTGCACAGCACACAAGAATAAAAATATAGCCTTACTGGGTTACAGAGGATCTTTAGCATATTTTCCATGTAAGCAGAACTTTGTTTTCATTATTTTATTTTTTTGGATTAGTGTTGGTAGAGGGATAATGGCAAAAATATTTGGCTTGTGGTTAAAAACTTCACATGATAAAATTCCATATTAAAATGTTTTTCTCTTTTCTGCACCAGTACTTAGGTGGCTGATACTTTTTCTTTTCTGTGTTCCTGGAATGCACATTTTAGACCCTTTGTGTGAGTTTGTGTGTATCTAAAACTACATATATACAGCCATAAATATCTGAAGTGCATACATGAACTACACACATCTGATTGTATATGTACATATAAATACACACAATATATATAGATCAGAATATATATTGTAAATATACAGCCTTCTAAACTAAATGACAAAGCAATGTGATAAACTCAACCCATCATGACGGGTATCAGAAGAAAATGAACATATTTAGCAGTTATGAGTTCCTGGTAAGGCTAGTGAGCCTTTCATCTAGAAATATTCACTGAGCATCCATTAAATACCTACTTCCTAAAGTGAGGCAGCTATAGGTGAAGGGATAGAAAAATAAAAGTTCTTTCTGCTTTAGTTCGAATTGTCTCTCTACGAAGTTATTATACTCTAAAAACAGTTGCTGAAAACAATTACAGAAAAGCGCTGGGTACGCGTCTACAAAATTTTGTTAAAGCTAGGCCACTTGTTACATGAGGAGGAAAATCCCTCTTTGAGTAAGCCCCTTTCGTCTTGTTGCTTTGGGGCTTTACCCATTCTGGCGTATTCAAAGCAGCCTTCCGTGAAAATCTCCTTCAACGTTCACCACAGGCTGCCTCCTCTCCATCTGGCTCCCTTCTCTTACCTTCTCCATCAATGTGCCCTGACAGACCGGATTCACCTTGTCCTTGTCCTTTTTCCTTACCGCTTGAAGCAAGTCTATCATCAGTGCCTACCAATTCTGCCTCTATAATATCTTGATAGTTCGTGGTTTCGCTCTCAGATACACTGTGCCACTTTTTTGCCTCTGTTATTTGTAGCACTGTCTTTGCCTGTCTCTGCCCCTACAATACTGTACCTACAGCAGTATGGCTGAGTACTCCATCATGAAACACTGCTCCCTTCTGGCTTCTTTTACTGTTACTTTTCTCTTTTGTTGCTACTGCTATTGTTTAACAGCTTTATTGAAGTATAATATAGATAACAAAAAACCGCATGTATTCAATGCACACAATCGATGAGTTTGCATATGTGGAAACTTACGTATGCATAGACTCAGGAAACCATCACCAGTCACTAAAACTCTCTGCTCTCAAGGAGATTACGATTTCCTTTGAAAAATAAGTCATGCTCACTTGAGCACCAACAACACGTTAGAACTGGAAGAATTCCAGAAAGACCCAGCCGTGTCTGCGTGCACATCAGCAGTCTTGGCCCCCGTGGGAGACTGGCTCAGGCCCCCAGGGTGGAGTGACAGCTCATTTCTACCTCCCTGAGCTGGATGCATGCACAAGGGGAGGAGATCACCTATTTTCAGCGCTGGAGTCAGAGGACCCCAAAGCCTCAGCAATCAGCCAATCGACCGAGCTCCTGCAACAGTTCCTTTGACCAATGGCTTCTCTGCAAATCCCGTCTCCTCATGGTGACCGGCCTCTGCATTTCCATCTGCGGGGGGGTCTCTAGCCCTGTCAGCCTCCAACCTAGTTTAAGAGAGTTGTGTCTAGGGTTACCGCGGGCTGGGTGGCTCAAGCCTGGGCCTTTTTCTGAGCAGAAGGGTTTATGCTCAGGCCTTGCTCTGGAACAAAGGGCAAAACCTAAGACAGTCCTGGACAAGCAGGGTTCTGCGGCCACCTCCTCTCTCACCCTGTTCTGATCTACCCAAAACCTCTGTTTGTCACGAACAGAAAACCATCAAAGAAGGTTCTGTCTAATGTAGTTGTGTGGAAAATACTGTCTTGATAAAGAGGCTACGGCAATAAGCTAAGGCTGGCATCGTTCAGAAAGGTGTCTCTTGGAGGGAACGAGCTTTGGAAGAAAATGCGGAGTGAGCAATGCACTCCGTTCCTCTAGTTCACACACGGGACTGCTTTTGTCTCATGAATCTTTTTACTCAAGGCACACACATCTGCACCACATCTGCTGTCTGTGGATCCTGACGAGCTGTGTCCCTCACAAAACAGGCCCCAAGGCTCACACTTGCTGTCCAAACTCACACACTCAGCTGACTACATTCTGGAGTCCTGCATTCTGGAGGTGAACACTGAAATGTTTGTTGAAGAAACGATGTGAGTACAGACTTGGCTCCAAAAATATCCAGACTGGAGGGAGGGGAGGTATAGCTGAAACAAGGGCGGCCATGAATGCATGTTTCGAAGCTGAGTGATGGGAAGTTTATTATACTATTATACTATTTTCTTAAGTTTTGTATTTGTCTAAAATCTAAAAAATTTTAAAACATGCTTTTTACCAGTCCTTTATATCTCTTACACCCAAATTCAATCATGTCTTCACGTCTTGAGTCAGCCGATTTGAACTTGGCTTATTGGTGATTTCCATTTCCACTTTCCAGCTCTTTATAAAACATTAATATGTTGTTTAGTCATTTCACATTTGCACAATGATTACCTATCATGGGTTCGTTACTGTCCTAGCATTGTGTCTAGAATAACCAATACAACATGACTCCTGCCCGCAAACAGCTAATAGTTGCACAGGTGCTCACAGGCATGCAGGTATGCGTGCAGGTGTGCATACAGGTAGGCAGGTGTGACCAAGTGTCAAGTGTGCTTGGCCTGTAGTCCACAACAGGAGTCGTGGTGCTTTGTAACTGGGGTGGCGTGGGGTGTGAGAACTCAGCAGACAGCAGGTGACCTCTGAGTAAGGAGATATCTGGTGACACCATTCTAGGCAGATGGAGGTTCAGGACCAAGAATCGAGAGATGTCATCTACAACTGGAAACAACTATAAGTGACCACAACATTGTTTATTTTGTACACTATATATTGACAGTCATCATTCTACCTATAAAAAGAGGATGAAGAAAACTGAAGAATTATCCTAGGCGCAAGGCCATCATCCTATGACAATTTACAATATCTCAAAACAAAGTTAATTTTAAAGATCTATTTTTCTCCTTAAATTTTTCACTTTACTAATTTTGTTAAAGTCCAGCTCCTCCTTTCTTAATATTAAAGGCTTACTGCTCTGCATAACTTGGAGAAAGAGATATTTTGAATTGAAATAACACTGCCTAGTTCTCCATGAAAATCCCAAGTGAATATTAATTATGAACAGTGACGGAAAGTTTTATTCCCAGATGCTCCATTATTTTCTGACTGCACCCAAATCATGGTACGCCACAATGTACAAAGTACATTAAACAGACGCACATGCCCTGCTACAGCTGCTTGGGTATCAGCATTCTGTTATCTTCATGGACAACTGCCATGTCTTCTCATGATAATGGTAATAATCAACATAACAATTATGTCACTATTCACCATAACACTATTGTATTGTTTCTTGAATACTTAACCCCCTGAAACCAATTTATGTAAGTTATCTGACTTTAGTATCAACACATTATGATCAGAGGAATTATTTAGTCCATTTTACAGAAAAGAAAAATGGGACTCCCTAGAGTTTTCTATAAGTTGCCCCAAGGTGCTCATCCAGTAAGCGACACAGGTGATGAATCTACAGCTCTGGGGCTGAGCTATTGCTTCTTCCCCATTGTGTACCCACATGTCTATGTCAGGGACACGGCAGACACACAATGATCTTTAAGCCAGTAGATAACGCGCATTCCAAGATAACAAAATTCTAATTAGTAAGGTGCTTTTCTCGTCCCATGTGGGTAAGAGCTTAAGAACAGTGATTGCAAATCCATGGAAAACAAATTAAAAGGTTCGACATTATATGCGCAAATGAGATTATTTACGAATTCATATTCTATGAGAATTGTGCAAATTTCCAAGGGTGAAATATATTTATCTTGTATCTTGACTTAGGAAAAAAATTATTTCACAAGCACCTAGGTCATTTTGTAAATCGAGTGGGCGGTTCATGGAGCGTGAATTCCCTAAATTAGTGCTTCCCTGACTTGCCTGATGATAGGAAGCACTTTGGGAAACTTGTAAAAAGTACGTATTCTTGGGTATTAAACCGGGAACACCAAAGCAAAGCGTCTACGGGAATGAGTTCCCAGCTTAGTGTGTCAGTTGACTAATCCACGTCGATTCAGGATAAGCAGAGAAAGGAATACACAAAACCAAAGATAAAAACACAAAAGCATTTTCAGGTTAGTCTATGGTCCCTCAGTTATCTTTCACCAAAAATACTAAAAGAAGGTAGAAACAGACAACTGCCCATCCATGTGCTGCATCTGCAATTTAGCAAATTTCCAAAGACCAAATATATTAATTTTGTAACTTGACTTTACTGCTTAATAGGAGAAAAAAAAAACCTCCCCAGGCATAAAGATAATTTTTTAAAATTTCCATGCAGATCCTGGCTTGAAGTATGCAAGCAAAAGGATAACTATGTGATACCTTTCTAAGCTTGAGGATGATAAAAAGTTTCCACTGCCCAAGACTTATCTTTAAGAAAACTTGCCTTTGTACAGAAAAGCAAAGCCATCTTCTTTACTCTACAAACACAATGTCATTCGATTAGAGGAAAACTGTCAGGGTAGAAGAGGATGAATGTGTCCCAGACTAACATTATCAACATTTTCAAGTATTCCGGATACTAGGTTATACTCGAAATCAGCCTCTAAAAAGAGCGCAAGCTTTTCCTGCAGTCTCCACCTCTGCTCCCTCCCATCAACCACGTACAGTTTACAGATTTCACAGTTTGAAGGTTCAAAGGCAACTTTATGAAGTGTCTCTACCTCATAGAGACAGATCCAAAAAATTACATTAAAAAATTACAAACTGTATGATTTCCCCCTACCAAGAGTGATAGTCATTAGAATCAAACAGTAGGATATAACCCCCAAAGATACCAGACATTAAAATTGTCAATGCAGAATATAAAATAAATATGTATTAAATAGCTAAACAAAAATAGAAGAAATTAACAACATGAGTAAGAAACAAGATACCATAAAAATGGCTAGGCAGGGCTTCCCTGGTGGCGCAGTGGTTAAGAATCCACCTGCCAGTGCAGGGGACACGGGTTCAAGCCCTGGTCTGGGAAGATTCCACATGCCGCGGAGCAACTAAGCCCGTGCGCCACAACTACTGAGCCTGGGCTCTAGAGCCTGCGAGCCACAACTACTGAAGCCCGCATGCCGCAACTACTGAAGCCCCTGTGCCTAGAGCCTGTGCTCTGTAACGAGAAGCCACCGCAATAAGAAGCCCGTACACCGCAACAAAGAGTAGCCCCCGCTCACCGCAACTAGAGAAAGCCTGCGCACAGCAATGAAGACCCAATGCAGCCAAAAATAAATAAATAAAATAAAAATGGCCAGGCAGATTTTTGAGAGACTATCAAGTAAAATGTTTTAAATGAAAATAAAAAAAAGTTGAAATTAAAAAAAAAAATCAATGGAAGGATTATAGGCTGATTAAGATAGCTAAAGAGAATACTAATGAATTATAATATAGGTGTGTAGAAATAATGCAGACTGAACTACAGAAAAGTGAAGAAGTATAAAAATTAAACAGAAGTTTTAGATTTAACTGACCATATGACAAGATCCAAAATATATTTAAATGGACTTTTTTTTTAATGCATAAGAGGCAATACTAAAAGAAAATGGTTGAGAACTTTGCAGGTTTGGTGAAACACACAAATCTTCAGAATCAAAGATCAACCAATCTCAAGCTGGAAAATTAAAAAGAAAGCCAAATTGTATGCTAGTGAAATTGATAATATCAAAGACAAGGAGACAGAAATTTTGAGCCTAAAATGCATGTAATAGAAAAAAAATAGTTAAAGATTCCTGTGCTAAGAACTCAAACAAAGCAGTTGAAGAAATAGAATAAACTTAAGGAAGTTACTCAAAGAAAGTAAAAGGATGGTAATAATAAAGATAGCACCGGGGCTTCCCTGGTGGCACAGTGGTTAAGAATCCGCCTGCCAACGCAGGGGACACGGGTTCAAGCCCTGGTCCGGGAAGATGCCACATGCCACAGAGCAACTAAGCCCGTGCGCCACAACTACTAAGCCTGTGCTCTAGAGCTATCAAGCCACAACTACTGAGCCCACACACCACAACTACTGAAGCCCACGCACCTAAAGCCCATGCTCCACAACAAGAGAAGCCACCGCAATGAGAAGCCCGCGCACCACAACAAAGAGTAGCCCTGCTTGTCGCAACTAGAGAAAACCTGCGCACAGCAACGAAGACCCAACGCAGCCAAAAATAAAGATAAATTTATTTTAAAAAAGATAGCACCAACTGATAAATAAAGCAAAAAGACATGAAATAGAGTAGAACAGAGCAAAGTACTCAATTTTTTAACAGAAAGGTAAAATTAATAATCAACTGGAAAGTTGACCCAGAAAAAAAGGAAAAAAATAAATAAAGCACACATAATTGATGCTGGAAAGAAACTGGGAAGGTATCTACATTATACGCAAAATTTCAAAATTTAAATCATACACATTCTTTTAAAAACATTAAGACGAACTCAAAAAGAAATTGAAATCCTACATCATCTGATACACATTAAGTAAAAATGGTATAATTACATTTCTGCACAATGTGTGTATGCATTACATTTCACAAAAAAAAAATTTAGAAAAGGAGTATCACAGCAAGGTAGCAGGATACAAGATTAATATACAGAAATCAATTGATTTCTCTATGCTAACAATGAAATATCAGAAAGGGAATGTAAAAACATAATACCTTTTAGAATCGCACCAAAAAAAAAAAAAAAAAAACTTAGAAAAGGAATATCACAGTGTGACCACAGCTCCCCAGATTTCTTCTTTCCTTCGTTTGTGATGCAACCAAAGAACTCTTTCATGCACCCAATAGAGCAGCCAATAGCCATATGTAGCCCTGTAAATTAGTTTAAACTAAATAAAATTTAAAACTCAGTTCTTTCATCACGGCAAGCACATTTCAAGTACTCTCTAGGCACATGTGGCCAGTAGGAGACTTTTTTCTTTTTTAAGATGTTTTTGATGTGTACCCTTCTTTAAAGTCTTGATTGAATTTGTTACAATACTGCTTCTATTTTGTGTTCTGGTTTTTTGACCATGAGGCCTGTGGGGTCTTAGCTCCCCGACCAGAGATCCAACGTGCACCCCCTGCGTTGGAAGGCGAAGTCTGAAGCACTGGACCGCCAGGGAAGTCCCGGGATATTTTGCTAAAGAGATGCTTGGTTAGCTTCTGCCAAGGAGAAATTCACAGATGAGAGAGTGAAATGCAGACTGTGAGTAGAGTAAGGGTCCTTCACACGGTCAGCAAAGTTTTCTGTAAATCTTAAATAAATATCGTAGGCTCTGTCGACCAAAGAATCTTTTTCACAACAACTCAGCTCTACCGGTGTCTGACAAAAGCAGCCATAGACTTCTCCACCCATGAGTGGCCATGGCTGCCTTCCAATAAAACTTTATTTACTAAACAGGCCGTGGGCCACATTCGTCCCAGAGGCTCAAGTTTGCCAACCCCCAGGATAGCGGGAGGGGCACACAGTGAGAACAGTGGTTTCACATTTCCTCGGAATGCTGTTCTGCTAATACGAGAAAGTGACTGCATTACAGGGGATTAATATTTATCCCCTCATGGTACTTGCTGAAGCACAACATATTCAACCAAAAAAAAAAAAAGACTCAGACCAGGACTCTTTTTCTCTCTCTCTCCCGTGAAAGCAGTCCTGCACTCTACATGCGAGTACAGCCAGTTGAGACGCTTATCATCTCCTTCCCTCACGTTATGCTTCACAGACTCCCTTACAGAACGCACAGGGGTCTCATGGGTCAGACTGGCTTGAACTGCAAGCTACCTGCGGAATGTCATGTCCCTTTAACACCAGTGTTTTTCAAACCTAAGAGGCATTCCTAAGGGGCGAGCAGCTCTGATGAGGCGCTGGACTGAGGAGCCCCGCTGGAAGTGCGGCAGCAGCTTGTTAAGCAGAAGCCCTTGACCTCTGCCTTCCACGCCTCGTAACAAGCCTCCTGTCATCTCCGGCCCCTCGTTCTACGTTTGCTCCTTACTCCAATGAGGAATAAAAGCTCTGCTCCCTCTTGACTGTCACAAAGACGCCGTTTGGAAGGCCTTAACTCAGAGTTCAGGGCATACAGATTAAAAAAAAGCCTCCCGCAACCTCCCCCAACCAGAGATTAATTTAGCAGCAACCTTGGCCCCCTAGAGACAGAAACACTTAAGGCTATCTGCTCTATCGGACGCCTTTACCAACAGCAGGGGTTGCAGGCACGCAAGGGAAAACACTGCTCACTGCTCAACAAATGTGAAACACAACACCAACACAAGACAAACAAAGCCTGTGTTTATTGAGAAACCATTTTGTGAACCACAGTGATTTCCTTCACGTGTAGGGCTGGGGTTCAGGCATGGGTTTCCCTGTAAAAACACTGTGACACCGTCTTTGACATAACTCCTATGCCTGTCTCCACTCAGCTTTGTCTTCCCAGTTGCTCGTTAACAAAGACCGTCTATGTAGAGAAAACCCAAGGACAGCAATGACAAAATCTGGACTGCTTTCTGGATGCATAAATTTAGGAGATGTGCACTATAATTCTTCACTAATTGGGGGTAATATTTAGTAACCTCTGTTATGAGCTTTGCACAAAGTTGATACTCATTAAATAATTGCTGAATCCACAAATAACTCTCCAGCTGACATTACTATCTGACTGTACCTCTGTTAACACATACTGTGTCTCAACCACATACTGCATCTTCAGAAATGCCTTAGATAGACAGATAGATACACACACACATACATAATACATATATTCATAGACAGATAGATGATAAATACATAAATACTAGAGACATGATAGATGGAGGCATACATAATACATGACAGATAGATGATAGATTGATTGATAATAGGAATAAAGTAAATGAGCATTTATTCAACAGTGCTAAGTCTCAAAGTCTCTATGTATAGTCTATTTTTCAGTTATCCAGATAAAGAAACTGAAGCTCACAGAAGTTAAAATGGGATCAGGTCACACGGATAAAAAGGAAATGAGTCGTGTATCCCAACCCTTGACTTCGCTTGACTCACATACCTGTTTTCTTCTTCTGCTTCCTTTAAGAGTGGGGTTACAATTACTGCTTCTTGTAGGCTGTATACTTAGATGAGATAGCTTAGGACTATGTATCGCTTCTACATAGAAACTGCTGCCATGATACATGTGAGTGTGTATCATATACATGTGTTCTTTTTTTTTTGCAAAGACTTCCTTCATTTCACATAAAGTTGACGTCAGATGCTCTCCAAAGTCAAGATTAGTCAGGAACAGAAAGGATCTTTACATGATCTAGCACAGGAAGAACCATCTTGCAAAACTTTAACAGATTTACTTAGAGTATGTATAGGTTTATCTTGAATTTATATCTTCAGGACAGGCTCAAAAGAAGTCCTATGTGCAGACATGTGAAGAAGTTTGTGAGATACCAAGTGTGCAGTTGGGAGTCCTGGGTAACGGGGACTTACCCCACTTTACTCCTGATGCATTTGAATTGGGTGGTTCCCAGGCTGGGAGGAGCGTCCCGGCACTGCGGAAACGTCCATGTGTGGGCGCCCATCCGGGTCTGGCTCTGCCACTTCAACCTGCCACTACGCCTCTAAGCCTGGCTCCGCCGGCATGCAGCGGAGGGCACTTTTTCTGAAGTTTTCTCAATCAATCACCTTTTTCTGCCAAGACAGGAATGTTCTTGGCCACTCTCCCAGTCTTTTCAAGGAGCCAGCAGCACTTCTGTGTCTGCAGAGGGTCCACAAGTCCAGTCAGAATAGATACAATACACTCTCTTCTGAATTTGTCTACAGGCGTCGCTCTGATCAGCCAGCTTTAGCTGCTGCTTTAGAAGGTAACCTCATTTGTCCTTGCAATCAGCCTTGCATTTGGAAAGATGTCTGTGTTGTGAGCATTTGCCGTCAGCTCTAAATTTCATGTCAGTCCCTACCACAGAGAAAGCCACTGCTTGGCCGAAGGGCAACTCTCTTAAGACTTTCTAAGCTTTATTAGTTATTGTTACTATTTTTCCCCCCGGTCCCACAGAAATTGATATTCTTCGTGAAGGTGCAGAGGCCAACCTTCAGAGTCAAATGTCTGGGTCACCTTAACTGACGTTTCCAACAATCAACCCGTCCAGCATTATTGGAGATCTGAGACGCTACAAAGGAAACTAACACATGGCACTTACATTGTTTAAGAAATGAATCTATTTTTTTCTCTCCACGGTAAAAATATGATGTTCCAAAGCATACGGACATATACATTTTCTGACAAGATCTTTGCCTCCATTCTTGAGTGCGTTTTGATGTGAAAGGCCCTAATATCCAGTAAGAATGCAAAACATGCATTGTCAGAGCACGGCAAATCTACTCCCTAAGTTTTTTCTTCAAAAATAACAAAGTTTTGTCTTGCTGCTGCTTGTAAAACCCACCTTATGGTTACCAGGGGGGAGGGAGGGGGAAGGGATAGTTAGGGAGTTTGGGATTGACATGTCCACACTGCTATATTTAAAATGGATAACCAACAAGGACCTACTGTAGAGCACAGGGAGCTCTGCTCGATATTATGCAACAACCTATTTGGGAAAAGAATTTGAAAAAGAATAGATGCATGTATATGTATAACTGAATCACTTTGCTGTACACCTGAAACCATCACAACATTGTTGATCAACTATACCCCACTATAAAATAAAAAGTAAGAAAAAATGAAAAACAAACAAACAAACCCCCCCTTCCCCCTAGCAGGAGAGGCATGTGGCAGGAAGACTTGGAGTTAGGAAGAGGACAGACTTGCAATGGGACAGTAGCCCTGCAACATATTTTTTGGAATGATGGGAAACTATTTTTGAGGGGACATTCAAACTCTGCATTGTTTCCTCTAATCTAAAAGAAAAGGTGCACTATAAATCCTGCACCTTCCTAATCTCTCCCTCTTCAGGCACCTTCCAACAGGGCACAGAGAGAAGAAACTACTCCCTCGTAGCAGCCTGCAGGTGGGGCACATAATTTTGCACACGTGCGTAGCAGGCCTCCAGTTCTGCTAGCGTGATTGTGTACAACATGCTGATAGGAATCTAACAGAACTACAGCAGTGCAGCGAGCCAAGACCCTGAGCTTTAGGACCTGAACAGCAGTGGAGACTGATCCTTCTCAGAAATGACTGTATCGGCCTGATAACAAAGGTACAAATATCCTGATCGGGATGGGACAGGGGCCAGAACAGATCCCAGGAAAGGGCTTGGGGACACGGAGGACTGGACAGATAACAGAGGGTGGTGACGTTCTTTCTCCCTCACCTCTTCCTTCCATGGATCTTTACCAAAGGCCTGCTCTGTGCTGGGCAGCAGAGCCCCCATAGAGCTTAGAGCAGCACAGCCCCCACAGAGCTTAGCCTACGGGGGTCCCAAGCAGAAGAGTCCCCACCCCAAACCTTGCTGAGACCTCCGTCAAGTTCCTGAATAAAAATAAATTCTCAAATGTGGACACAAGAATCACACTGTGCTTTTGCTGTACATAAGCTGTGTGCAGACAGGCATACGTATGCTCAGGAGAACACCGTGTCCATTTTGCTGTGCTCACCTAATACCTATTCTACAGTCCTAAGCAGCAGAACAACTTCCAGGATCACTAAGGAGACGTTCCACACCAGGAGGACGCCGCTGACAGCTGCTGCTGAGACGAGGGGCAGCGAGGTGACTTACAGAAAGTGCCTACCGGGCTTCACTTCTCTTCGCAGGAGCAGCTGTGAAGTCAGCCTCTCGTGACCCAAAAAGAGGAGATCTTTCTCCCCAGTCTGTCAGCGGGCTCTCCGTGTAACTCTCCTTTTCCTGGATTCACTTGCCTCGCTCCTGGACAGCTGCCTTTTATAAGTTTATACTCTCAGATAACACAGTCTTCTGGCACAGAAGAGACAGTGAATAAATATGAATTGTGGGTGAACTAAATACCTACTAGATATAGGGATATAATGTGAATTCTTGAGATAGTAACCAAGTCAAAACACTTTCAAGGGCCAATGGCGCCAATTATACCAGCTTATAAAGCCTGTTGGAAAGGGGCCGTGATTTAGATTCTCCAGTATGCTGCGTCCAGGCCCTGGTGCACTGGTGGTAAGAGGGAGCCAGGAATGGCATTCTAAGCTGTTTCCATGTATTAACTCATTGAATGCAGAGCCAGGCTGCAGGTCTTCTGGTCAACATTCTGATCAACCTCATCAATAGCATTCCCTTCTGTCTATAAAGCTCAGTGAAGACAGCATTCATCACATGGTAGCTTTATTTTCACAGCCTCGTATACTTTTAGCACTAGAGGTGATGTCGTGCATCATGTTCTCAAGCTTTTATTATTTTATAGATGAAAAGACTGCAGGCCCCAGAAGATAAATGAAATCCTAAGTTTCATAATCCTTTAGTGGTGAAGTAAAAACTAAAGCAAGGTGCCTGATTCTTTTTCAGCTAAATGTTGGATGCTCTTCAGCTTTTATTTGTTTGCATTTCAGTTAAATTCATATTTTTCAGAGTTTTTTAGCCTAGACCTGTGTAAGTCTTATGTTCTGACCTTGGCTTGAAGCAAGTTGACAGTAAAGTTTATGTCTTACGGACCTGGGAAATAAATACGCTATTTGCAAAGTCAACATGAAGGTTGCCTCAGTAACAAAAATAAGCCAAAGATGTGATTTGGTCTCAATTACATAAAACAAGAAAGCATTCAGTCATTCTTTTCCATTTAACTAGTGTTGTTGAAGGATGATACACATACTTAAGAGCTAAACTTGTTTGAAAGCATGAGCTTAGCTACCTGTGGGTACATCTACCCTCTTTCTTCATACAGTTCCTGAAAATGATGAAATGCTTGCTTTGTTCTCTATGTGGAGGAACACTTCACAGAAGTACACCCTACTTGACAGGATTATGCTCCAGAACACCCCTAAATCCTGCGCATTCCTGACCTGACTCCTCAGCATTCGACAGAATCTATGAAGAACTGCACCACCCGTAAGCAAAACTGACTGAACTGCAACACTCCCACATGCCACTGGGGAAAAACGTAGGGCCCTTGCAGGCTTGGAGTGAGTTCTGCCTACTTTCACTACACATTCACACCCTGTATACACACCTAAATGCTGCCCTTCTTACAGCTCATGCACGTATACCCCTGAAGAAAGCTAAATTCGCACACAGGGAATACCATGATAGGTCCTGGGAGGAAGGTCCTTTTGCTTTAAGGCAAAAACAGATTTCTGCAAAAAATGGTAATTTCTTGTCTTTAGGGGAAAATTTCATCTCCACATTTAAACAAAATTATGCACTAAGAATAGTACATTGAATAGGGCTGGCACTAGGTTCACATTTGCGTGTATCACCCCCCTGGCAGGCTGTTAGAAGACGTGGAGAAACTCTATTTCTCCAGAGCCCGCTCCGCTTCTCTGTACAGGCCTTTTCCTCCGTCTTCATGTATGCTCAGATCACCCCCACTTTAAGGGGAAAGCAGAACACTAAAGATCAACACCTTACTGCTTCTTCAAGGTATGCTGCGATTTTTCTGTATTTCTGCTCTGTGCTGATAGCCTCTCTCCACACCCTCCTGAAATGCCTGTGTTACGACTTCTATCTCCTAACTACGGACACAGATCTCCTGGTGTTAGGAAATGCCTCCAGTTGTCTGTTATTGCCCATCTCTGGACCTCTGGTCCACCCCGAACTCTGCTGGCAGCCTCTCCTGCACTGTGGCACTCTCCTGGCCCCATCATGTCACATCACTGCTGGCCCCGTATCAGGTCACCCCCTCAACTGTCTTTCCGTTTCAGCAGGCTGTGCCTTAATGCTGAGCTTATCCAAGGTTCTGTTGTGGTATTCTCTCTAGTTCTCTATATTCTCCCCTTTAGAAAATAAATCCACTTTCTTCTTCCATTGCAACCTCCATGATACTAAATCCCATCTAATCATTTGCAGACCCCATCTCTCACCCATGTTCTGCTCTTATATTCTTGGTGCCTATAGCCTGCTTGATTATTTCTTTGTCAACTTGAGCATATTGACCATCTTTATCAAATAAATCTTGATTGACCTTCCCCAAATGTGTTTCCCTCTTCTCCTCCAAAATATGTTTCTTCTTTCCAACTTTCTTGCTAGTCACACCACAATTCTGCTAGGTTGCTAGAAAACTTAGAATGCATAGTTATCTTTGATGGTTCTATTTCCTGTTACTTCTGTTGGCACAAGTTTGCTGCATACCTATTAATCTAAGGTGACAGGCAAGATCCTTTGAAATATTCTTTTGATTTATTCCTTCCTCTATTTATCTCAACAGTCAATCCTTTTTTCCTTGGTCTACATGCAATCCTTTTTTCCTGCTCTGAATTGACACTTCTCAATTCAGAGCAGGAAAATTCCCAGAGTCTAAGTCCCCAAGTCATTGGTCTGCAAAGCAGTCCTGGGCTACCTACATCCTGAGTTCTTGATATATGGAAAAAATTAAATAAAGCCCCACTTCATTACATCACTATGGCCTCATTTTGCTTTTACAGCTGGTATACCACATATTCTGGTTCTGCAATGTTGCCAACTTCATACATTTTAAATATTGCATTCCCAACTATATTAAAGAACTTATCAAGTAAAAAGAAACTAAGTATAATCTTCCTGGACTCAAATGGCTAGTTTCTTTAAGCTCAGTTTCATCCATTAACTGTAGAACTTGCTTTTCAAATTGCGTGAGTTCCCTGACATCTAAGAGTTCAGAAGCTAATGAACGACTTCTGTAAATAGAGTCATTAAATTAGGCATCCCCCCTCGCCTGACTTTAGAAATCACAAACTTTTGCCAAATGACGTGGAAAATTGTCTGAGTTAACCTCATGTATCAAACAGTGAGGCTTAAATATTCTAGGTATTTTTGGCAATCCAGTTTGGCTTCTCCACCTCAACCCACCTTGCATTATGTTCTTTTACTGCAGGACACGGTTCTGTGCCCTCTATGACTCCATCTTTGGACAAAGAACCATGCTCACTGGGTATCAGATTAGAGCAGGTGTCGTATTAGGTGCGGGGTCCAATCTAGGTGTTGGTGGATGGCTCTGCTGTTCTTTCGAGGGGCGGCGACCGAACCCCTTTGCTCTCCTCAAGGCAGCTCCCCAAGGAGAATGTCACCACAACTGGGGTAAAGACAGAGATTTTCTGGAAGGCCCCGTGGGCAAGGCAGCACAGAACAGGAGGGTCTCAGGCTCTCTGCTCTTATCATGTCCATCGGTTTCCTCTCAGCGGGCAAGGTGCGCTGAGCGTCACAGAGGAGGGATGAAAGACATCCCTGTAGGGCCTCGGACCCCTGAAATGTAACCCCTTTGTCATCTTTCGGAGGACAGCTCTTTGAGGGTGAGGGTCACCAGTCATCTTCAAATGGAACCTTTAATCTGTCCCGTGGAATCCGCCCTGTTCACCGATCGCTCTGTGATAAGGGCCATCACGAAAGGAGCACTGTTCACGCAGGACCTTCTGAGGAAGCCGAGCTCAGCCACACACCCGTCACCAGGAGCCTCTGCCAGCGGGTACCTACCGGGCAGCGGCGCTGCTCTCAACGGGGGCGGCGGCCCGTGTCAGCCTTCGTCTGTGGCTTCCAACCATCCCGGCAACTTCTCAGGCCCGACAGCACAAAGCAGAAGACGAGACAATGAGATTAGGCATCGAGAGCACGGCATTCACGTCCTGGACTCTCAGTGAAGACAAACTCAGATGCATGTATACACACCCCCCTCCATGGGGGACACTCTGCCCTCTGACTCCAAATACCCTCAGCCTACTCTGAAATGACAGAATTGTCATAAACCACAGAGCCGATGCAATTTAAATCATTTCAATTGCATCATATATATTTATCTTTTTCAAATAATGTTAAACTTCATTAAAGCTGTCCAGGATAATAATGCAAAAAAAAAAAAAAAAATGAAGAAAGAGATCTGTGTTCCAATCATCGGGTTCTATTTGCAGAAAGAGGGGTGGGAAGGTCAAACCCAAGTTGTTACTTACAACTATAAATGTAAAAAACAATAAAGAGTTCCTAATTACCCCTGGATTAATTAACTAGGTAGTAATCAATTAGCTATTATTCATTATCCTTCCAAATAATTTAGAATTAGCCATAATTCCCCAGAGCTCCAGTGGGTTTTTACAAATCTTATGGTGTACAGATGTGCTGTGCATTGCAGGATAAGTTCCAAATAGAAGCAGACAAATTCCTTTTTTCCTCTCCTGGACAGTTCCCACATGGGGACATCTGAGCCATAGTTTGCTTTGTCCTTAAAACGTAAGGCCCAGAAACTGATCATCAGAGGTCTTTTCCTGCTTCCACAATGCGTCCTGGCTGGTCTTTGGTAGAGTCTAAACCTGTCTGAGACTCAGATTTTCACCTTTCACAAGGGACTTCTAGGGTGCTTATGGGGCTAGTGTCAAAAAGCCATTTTCATAGTAGATATTCAAATACTAAATTGCAAATGCCCTCTACTACACAGCCTGTGTAGACTTCAGGTCATTTTTTCCAAATTGACTATATTTATAAAATTTATAAATAAATTTGGGGCCTATATTTTTAAGCAGGAGATTAAATGCTATGTTCTCTCAGGCTACACTAGCTACATTAGTCCACCTTATTTAACTCAAATTTGGTACCCAATGACTATACTGTTCTTCTCCAAGTATTTCCTGATAACTGCCATTCTTTGGGTAATCAGTTTCCCTGTCAAATGGACATCCTTTGTCAATGATAACGACAGCTGTGCCTTGTTACTGACGGAAGACAGGAAAGCATGAAAGTTTGATACAAGGCATCCTAGTCTAGCGCTTGGAGTGTTGAGTTCTCTACAGAAAGCAAAATAAAATAAAACCCCAAACTTCAGAAGACAAAACGCCAGACTTCATAAGTATTTCCACAGTTGAGAAGCCTTTCTCTTCAAGGATGTAACACAACGTAGAGAAGAAGGAAGAGCAAGAAGGAGACAGCAGGGAGACAGGAACCTTATTTACGTCCCATCTTCCTCGTTATCTGCCCTCGTGTTCGTTCATTTATGAAATACAGAAACTGCAAAACATCTTGAGAACTAGTCTCTCTAGATATTCACTTTCCTACGGTCAGCTTGATTCAATAGGCGTCATCTCCAAAACTTCATGTGGATCTTGAAAAACTTGGTGCGATTTCCCACAATGGCCAGAGTTTCATCAATTTAGTCTTAACCTTCCAAATGATTCTTTAAGATATCTTCCACTGCCCCCAATCCATCACTTTCCCTTAAATATAAAATTTTCACTTTTGTAAAACTTTCTTTTATAACTGGCTACTTGTGTGCCTCTAAGGCATTTTACTTTTTTAGTATGAAAAAGAATCTTAACGTGTTAGAAATCCAGATGCCTCGTTAGCACAGTAGGTAGCACGTCAGCCTCAAAAAATATTAAAAATCCCATTACTTCTTTCAAAAGTGACTTTGATAAAATAGTATTTAAGCTGGGCAATTCCAGGAGGAGCTAAGGCTTCTCGGAACAGGTACTACAAGGTCTTTTCAGGGTCTCCAGTTCTAAGACATAATCCTTAATCTCAATGTATTTAAATATTGATCTGAAGAACTGACCTATTCACTACTGTATAGAGCCACTGAGATTTGATGAAGGAAAGAAAATGGAAGTAACAGTGTAGATACAAACCTTAATTCACAAACTTGGGTATGCACGTAATTGAGTCACCATTATTTTACTTAATTTCCCTTAGTATTTATTTGTTCCTGTAATTCATGGAGCTGATGAAACAGTTTAGCTTTAGTTTCTCTTTTTGTTTAGGGGGTCATCGGGGTGGATTCAGCCTACTTCCCCAAGCTTCTGTTAAGTTTCTGGAGCTTGTGTTCTGGGCTCACATAGTAACAAAGGAGACGATGTCAGGTGGCTGTGAGAGCGACAGTTCATCAGTCAGGGGTCAACCCAATAAGCAGACCAGTAGAATGCCAACATCTATAGTTAGCTCTAGATCCATGGGAAATATACATACACATATGTGTGCATGTATATATAAAATTAATATGGAGATGGATGAGATATACCTATGTATGGTATCTCTATCAATACTATATTGACAGATAATATGTATCATATAGATTATATCTATAGATACGTAGTATGTAGATTGATAAATATACATAAGATATAGAAAGATATAGATATTACATGTATTCCATATACATATATATAGGGCATATCCTATATATATATATATATATATCCTATATATATATATATATCCTATATATCCTATAGGGCATATATATCCTATATATTCTCCATATTTTATATCTACATCATATATACCCACACCACACACATATATATCTCCCTATCCAGTATATCCCATAGATACAGGTAAACTGATTAGAGGTATAAGCTATACTCCTCTCCATCCAGTCGCAGGCACTGTAGAGTTGTACACGGTTGGAGGGATTTGTCCCAGAGCTTTGCTGACACCACTGCAGAGCTGGGCGAGCTGCTGCCATGAGGCTGCTGTCTCTGCGTCCGACGCGCCCAGCTGGAGCTGGAAGCCCACAGGGCAGCAGGCAGGAATGGAAGAGGAGCCCCGGGTGGGAGGGACGGCACGCAGGCTGAGCCCACAAGCGCTGGCGGAACCACACAAGGGTGGACCGACGCTGGTCATGACTGCTGCCTTGACCCTGGCCATGAGGGCTTCCTGCAGAACGCGGGGCCCCTCCTCCGGGAGCTGACAGCCATCCGCGCCTGACCTGCGCCTTGGAGACGCTGCGGGAGGAGCCGGAGAAAGTGGAGGACGCGCCGCTTCACACCGACACGGTGAGTCCGTAGATCAGAGACAATGGGGGTGACGCGCAAAATGGCGGCTGCTTCCCGCCCCCCCTCCTGACCCCTCCCCCCGCCCCAAGGATGACCTCCTTTGCGGTGATTCACACAGGAAAGGGGTTTCTGGGAAACATAATTCAGCCTAGCCGTGCTGACATACTGCAGAGCCAGCACAGAGGAGGATACGGCACAGGCTTCCAATAACTTTGCCCCAGATTTTAGTAACAGAATCTCCAAATGCCCATAAAGTTTCCCGTAAAAGAGACTGCATTTCCTAGCCTCCCATGCAAATACATGTGGCTGTGTGGTTAAGTTGTGGCCAATGAACAGAAGCGAAGGATTACTTCCGGAGAGTAGCTTTTGAGGATAAGCAGGGATGGCATCCTTCCTCTTTCTCGTCTCTCCTTCTGCTTTCTAGAATGTGTATCTGAGGGTTAGAGACCCAGCAGCCATCCTAGTGCATGAGGCATGGTAGAGTGGAGAGCACGAAGAAACCTGGGTCTTTGATGATTTGTGAGGCCACCGTATCAGCCCTGTATGGCCTCCTATATGTGAGTTAAGAGGAACTTTTATTGTTCCAAGCTACTACTAAATAACGTGTAATGCTAAATGGACACAGAAGCCTTGGGAATCAGACATGGGTGCACCTAGGAGGTTTCTTGGAAAACTCTAGCCCTATTCGCATGACTCCTGATGTTCTTAGCTTGAAGAACAGAGGAGCCCTATGCCTTTTCTGTGCTGGGCACAGGAATCTTTTGCGGGAGTCCCTAAGGTCCTATGCTGCCTGCTATCTCCCTTGGGATCTGTTGAGGAAGCAGGGCTCCTATCTTAAGGATTTCCTGAAAAGGGGTGTGGTAAGGTTGCCAGGTAAATTATAGGACTCCCAGTTAAATGTGAATTTCAGATAAACAGTGAAAAAACAATATTGACACGTCACAGGGGCTTGCAGCTTCCATCAGCTGCAAAAACACAGCAGTTGCTGGAATGAAAGAGAAGGAAGCAGGAAAACTATAAAATGAGAGCTGTAACTCAGCAAACAGAGCATGTGAGGGCTACTGAATGTAAAGGCAAACATTCTGACGCAGCCCCGTCTATTCTGAGGAGCGCCCTGTGTACCACAGGCTTAAACAGAACTAAAGGTTCACGGTGGTAATGCTGAATCTCTCTGGCCACATACATTAAATCTCCAGGTTCCACTCGAGGGTAAAATATTTTATAAGTATTTTTCTTTTGCAAAAATGGATAATATGCTTTAAAGACACACGTGTTTTAAAAGGCTTCTGTTTTGTTTTTTTTTTAATTTAATAGCTACTCTTTTTATTTATTTATTTATTTTTAGCTGTGTTAGGTCTTCGTTTCGTGCGAGGGCTTTCTCTAGTTGCGGCAAGCGGGGGCCACTCTTCATCGTGGTGCGCGGGCCTCTCACTATCGCGGCCCCTCCCGTTGCGGGGCACAGGCTCCAGACGCGCAGGCTCAGCAGTTGTGGCGCACGGGCTCAGTTGCTCCGCGGCATGTGGGATCTTCCCAGACCAGGGCTCGAACCCGTGTCCCCTGCATTAGCAGGCAGATTCTCAACCACTGCGCCACCAGGGAAGCCCAAGGCTTCTGTTTTTGATAAAATTCACACCTATGGGAAAGCCTCAAAGACACTTGCTTTTTTTTTTTTTTTTTTTTTTGCTTTATTTTCAATAAAGAGTCTTCTAATAACCTAAAGTATTAATATGCTTTCCCAGGTGCCTAATTTAATTACAAGAAAAAGAAAAATATGGTTTTACCTGTATTTACATGTCTCCATTTTGTACAGCGCACGGATATTTTCTGACATGTCATTTTAAAAACCTGAAGCATTTTGATCTGGAGAAAAAATCAGGCCATCTACCTCAGTGAAATGAAACTAAGATGCTGTTGAGGTGTGGTCCAGGAAGAGGAGGGACGCTCAAGCGAGTTTTGAATCACACTGTGTTCATCGTGAGTCCGTGTGTGATGAACCGTCCTCCTCCTGTTCGTTTGCTTTCCCCGGGAACAGAATCTGTTTAATGTCTTTAGCGGCTTCCATGTTCCCACACATTTCAACAGCAACAGACCTGAATGGCCCACTCCTCGCCATTTGATGGCGAAGTCACAGACAATATCAACCTTTTGTTTCCACTTCAGCAGCCTCTGGCACACTGGTCCTTATATGAACTACTTCTTTTAGGAAATCAAATGCCCGTGATTTCATCGGGCTGTCATGATTTCCCACCTCCTGCATTCTTCACTGAATGAAACCTCCCCACAAACGTTTTTGTTGTTCTGGTTGTTGGTGGTGAAGCCAAAGCACCAGAGAGTGTACAAGCATGCAGTCCACAGCTGCCGGGAATAAACAGACGCACAGGCAGGAATGTGAATAACACCTTTGCCCTGAATTGTCACTGGCATCCAACGGATGCTTTAAGGTAGAGGGCCTCTTGACGCCGACTGCTATAACCTAATTAATACAATTCTTCATTACTCACCCAAAACCAGAGACAGATTTGAAAACAAAACAAAGAAGGAGAGAACACCCGTAAGACACTTTTGATGACCTACCAAAGCTTGTGCCAAAACCAACGACAATCATATGCTGAAATCTCTACTTGAGACACTGTCTGGCAGAATCTCTCCTGCTACTGTTCATGAAAATGAAAAGCAACACTTTTCAACGTTCTTAAATCTCACAAACGCCTTTTATTGAGTGTGACTCTGCTGCCTTATTAGATAGGGCTGGTTTATATCACAGACACTTGGGGCCTTTGGTGCTAAAGTTAACAGTTTACTGAAACAAACTCTTCTATTGTGTGGTGCAGACCTGTCCGTATGAAGAAGCTGCACTCTTTACCATTTTACACCAAATCCTTCAGTTCACCTCAGTATTATACAGTAAATTACCCGTGTGCTGATGACTGTCATAAATTCTCATGGTTTTAAAAAGTTATATTCTGAAATGATTGCTTTTGTCCAAGGTATGTTTCTAAAGGATAGCAAAAGAGGGGCTTTATTTCTTCCAAAGCAGCTCTGTTCCTGGGTGCAGATATTTGGTGTGTTATTTATCCAAGGGAATCCAAAGGAAAATATCTTTGAAAGTTTCCTCCAAATAATCGTTATCTCAAAAACTATCTGAATCCATTCTGTTCATGAATTTGGAGAGCAAGCGTTCAGGTTACAAGAATTTGGGTAATGAAGCACAATGTGTATATCCTGTTTAGCTCATATATGTTTGTCATCCTTATTATAATGCCTCCCCCCCCCCAATTTTTCCATTAAACTTGGCAAGTGTGGTGATAATGTATAAATCAGAGCAGATATCAGACTGTAGGTCTCATGTGCAGTGTGAAGGAGAGAACATCACAGCACATTTGTTTTCCAACAAACTATTCAACTCTGACAATTTATACTGAGTCTACTCAGCATTGTTTCATTCAGTTTCATATCTATACATACAATATAATTTATATAGTTATATAAAATATATACATAAACATATAAATATTTATGTTTATATAGGTCATATATACCTTATAAAGGAAAGATTTAACTTGTGTTACGTGGAAGTTCTAGTTAACACCCCAAAACAATTCTGAGTCATAAGGATTGAAATCAGAGTTCAGAGGGTAAATGAAAATACGAATGGAAAGGCAAAAGCAGCGGGGGGGAGGAGGCCCGGTAGGAAGGGATTTGAAGGAGGGGGTCTGCAGAGGTCTGTTAACCCTAAAGCATACACGGTGGTGTCAGAGCTCGAGCTGGGCGTGGGAGACTCGCTGAGGTTCACAATCAGCTCAGTCCAGACGGTGCCCCTGACTCACTCACAGCTAAGAGTCACCCTTTCACCACGAGGCCGCTGACCTGCTGACTCTGGCCAGGTTTCAGAGAAGCCGCCGTCCCCCCCATACCCTCCCCTGGCCAGGGTCCCGCCCTCTTGCTGTCCCGCAATCACTCAACCCCCCACCCCCGGGCTCAATGTCCCACAGATTCTCAGGCCCACTAACCCCAGGAGGTGTGAGAGAACACGCATCATGAAGAAGGGACGCTGACGTGGAAAGGGGGCAGAGAGCGGAGAGAAGCAGCCCCAGGAGGAGACAGAGAAGGAGGGAGGAAGGCTCCCAGGTGTGCGAGCAGGGCTGCACGTGCTCAGACTGTGGAGGACGAGGGAATGCACTCAAAGTGGAAAAGCAAAGCGACAAGCAGGGAAGTGCTTCCCGTGCAGGCTCCGGACATCCCACCTCCCTTTCCTCAGCACATCGAACTTTCCCGATGTTTAGAAAAGTACACGTGCATACACAAGATTCGCACCCCAAGCCACAGAACTTCCCAGAAATTTCTTTGAGAACCTATTTACAACCCCTATTTACATTCAAGAAATGTCTTTGGGATTCATAGAAGAGACAAGTCCCACATCTCAAAAGTAAACATATTTCAAAAGGGTATTACAATGGTAAATGGGAGTGTTTCCTTAATTTCTCTTTCAGATTGTTCGTTGTTAGTGTATAGGAATGTAAGAGATTTCTGTGCATTAATTTTGTATCCTGCCACTTTACCAAATTCACTGATTAGCTCTAGTAGTTTTCTGGTGGCATCTTTAGGATTCTCTATGTATAGTATCATGTCATCTGCAAACAGTGACAGTTTTACTCAGCCATAAAAAGAAACGAAATTGAGTTATTTCTAGTGAGGTGGATGGACCTAGAGTCTGTCATACAGAGTGAAGTAAGTCAGAAAGAGAAAAACAAATACCGTATGCTAACACATATATATGGAATCTAAAAAAAAAAAAAAAAAGAAATGGTTCTGAAGAACCTAGGGACAGGACGGGAATAAAGACGCAGACCTCGTAGAGAATGGACTTGAGGGCACGGGGAGGGGGAAGGGTAAGCTGGGACAAAGTGAGAGAGTGGCATGGACTTACATACACTACCAAATGTCAAACAGGTAGCTAGTGGGAAGCAGCCGCATAGCACAGGGAGGTCAGCTCGGTGCTTTGTGACCACCTAGAGGGGTGGGATAGGGAGGGTGGGAGGGAGACGCAAGAGGGAGGAGATATGGGGATATATGTATATGTACAGCTGATTCACTTTGTTATACGGCATAAACTAACACACCATTGTAAAGCAATTATACTCCAATAAAGATGTTAAAAAACAAAAACACCGCATGGCCCCATGCTAGCACCTGAGCTCCTTTGCCTGAGGACTCCCTCTCCCCGTCAGAGCCCACTTTACCTGCCTGGACCTGCTGACAGACTGACACACCCCACAGCAGCTCCGGTCAGTGACACACAGTTGAGCCTGTGTAAAACTGCTCCATCTTCCTCTGCCCTCAGGTGGGATGATTACGTGGTACGTTCCACTCTCCTGTGCAGAATCCCCAGGGGAGATTAAGCTCCAGTCACCTATGGGGTCACCTGAGCGACAGCAAACACCCTGCTGGCCACCCTCCCTCCCTTGTCTCAGCCCCCAGCCCCCCCCCACCCCGTTCCACTGGACCCCCTCCCAAGTAACTAATGCACGGGAATCTTCTCCGGGCTTTCTTCTGGGGTAACAAAAACTCATACAAGAAGTCGCTTTACAGAAAGTAAGATACGCATTTGAAAAGAAGGGGATTTCCTTCCGAAGACAAAGGGATATGATCGCGCAGATCCTGGGAATGTAAGAATAAAGATTTCTTTGTTAACTAAGGTCCTCTGTAGAATATAGGACTTGACGTTCTGATGGTTATGGAGAGAATGATTTCCTACATGGAAGGGCCACAGGCCAAGGAATGCAGCACGTGGCCTCTAGAAGCTGGAAGACAAGAAAAGACTCGCCTCTGGAGACCCCAGAAGGAACCAGCCCTGCTGACACATCGGTTTTCGTCTGTAAAACCAGCCTTGAACTCCCAACGTGAAGACCTGTGCGGTAACAAAGGTGTGTTGCTTTAACTACCAAGTCCGTCATCATTTGTGACGGCAGCAACAAACAGCACAGCCACCAAGCTGATGTCTCTGGGGACACCGGGCGCTAGGAATGAACTCATGTGACAGCTCACTCATCTGGGGAGGAGAGCTCTCCTGCCCACCTTCCCCGGATACCTTCCTCTTCCCTACCTGCCTTCATCTTCTGCTGCTGTGTAACCAACTACCACAAACTAGGCGGCTTCTGGCAACAGTCAGTTACTAGTTCACCGTCCTCTGCGCTGTGCTCTCCCATCCTGGCTACCGTGAACAATGTTGCAGTGAACGTGGGGATGCAGTGATCTCCGAAATCCTGATTTTAATTCCCATGGCTCGATACCCAGAAGTGGAGTTGCTGGATCGTGTAGTAGTTCTGTTTTAGTTTTTGGAGGATCCTCTGTACCATTTTCCGTACAGAAGATGGTACAGAGGATCCTCATGTAAATTGGCTGCACCAATTTACATTCCCACCAACAGTGCACAAGGGTTCCCTTTTCTCCACATCCTTGCCGATCCACTCCCCCTCCTCCTCACAGCCTTGGCAGAGGTCTGATTTTTGGTTGTACTACCCAGAAGAGTTAGGCTGAAATTATTTTGTTACTGTTTCTGGGTTTGTACATTTTAAGAGCGAATCTGTTTTCCAGACTAATCATTTTGTGGATATAGAAAAATGTCTTCCTGAGCATTTAATCCATGAACTCATGGCTATGAAAGACTGTTAATTTCTTTGATAGATATTTAACTGACTCCAAAAAAGGACGGCCGATTAACAGGCCAATGTTATAGCTGATGTTGACTTGTGGAGAAATGGGACTTGGTGGCCATGGGTTCATTCCTCAACTTGAACTTTTCTGACAGCATCTTTGGTCACCTGGATGATGATATAGGTGTTCCAAAGGACGTGATTTGGAAAGAATAGTCAATGAGTTAGCAAAGAGAAACCAGATCTCAACCACCTGGAACAAGCTCTTAAGACCAACATAATTTTTGTTTTTTTTAAAATGCGAGGGCACGAATATTATATCAACATTAACAGAAACTCAAAAATAACAATTAAAAAGGTAAAAAAACTCTACCCTCAACCTTGCAACCCCGTAATATCTTTTATATATTTTTGACTCAGTTTTCCTCAACATTATTTTACTCATAGATATTATTTTAACATAACAGTGAAATATATAAAGCCTTGAATTTACGATTAAAAAAAAAATCCATAAATGTTAGATGTGGGAGAGCAGCATATAAAGTTACTTTAAAAAGTTACTTCACTATGAGTCCAATATAAATCAATACAGTAATTATTGTCTCAAAAGCTAATGCAATTCTGACTTCATTAATGAGTCTAGGAACATGAGAAAAATAAATAAGCAAAAACTTCATTCCTCATGTTTAGAATACCCCGAGGGTGCTGTTCTCAGTTCTAAGCCATTTGACACGGGTATTAACAATTCAGACAGATGTTCTAAAGGGTGAAGCTCACAGCTGGGGCACGGGAAGCCCTCCAACGGAAAAGAGAGTTGGAAAAATGGAGCAAAACCCTGGAGTAGAGACACAGTAACAATCCTCAAATAACAGAAATTGTTTCATTTAAAGCTGTTCAGTGTTGCTGGCAAGGATGGTCCAAGAAATAAGGCAGCGGCATTCCAGAGAGATCTTTTGTTTCAGAACAAGCAGGAACTTTCGATCTGTTCAAAGCTGGAAGTGATTGTCTCAGAAGGTAATGAGTTCCTGATTCTTTAATGAAGGCCTCTGTGGGGATTTTGGTGAGAGTATCTATGAATAGGGTAGACAGCTGGATTGGAAAAATTAATGGATTGGAAAAATTAAGTCCCTTCCAAATATAACATTCTGTACTCCTATGAGATACAGATTTCCAGAAACTAAAAATTAAATTTTTGTGCTATTCTCCTTCCCTCTTCTGCCCTCCCTCCCACTGTAGTCTGTGCAAAATGAGTACCATGGCTTAATGGACCAGGAGAATCCATGACTCTCCTACTTATATAATTCTAGAATTTGTTGCTGTAGCTCTCTGAAAATGTGGACACTGGAGTATGTAACCCTACTTTTATAATGTAAACAGTTCTCTCTCTTCTAACGCACAGGAACAATGTTGAACATTTAGTCAAATGATGGAAAAGAGATGTATTAAAGGACAATGGAATTTTGTTTCAAATTTTGGCAAAATATAAGAGTATTTCTCAACTAAATGAAGGAGAAAGCATTTGGCTAATCCAATATTTTCTGATTTTTATTTAAGACTCACTTTTCTGTTCTACTTGGCTTTGCTGTAATCTACTGAAGCCAAGAACAATTAGAACACAAAGGGGGTTTTGAAAATATTTGAACTTAATTCACAAGGTTAAAGGTAAGTGGACGCTATAGACTTAGAAGCCAAGCTGTAAGAAGTAAAATATATACAATAAAATGATTCCCTTGAAATTTCGTACTGTAACAACGATCATAAAAATTCCAAATTTCATGAAGCCAAATATAACACTAAACACCTGACTAAAAGGCACCACATGAAACACGCCGTAATTTTTATTTTTGTAATGTTGAAGTAGGGTGTGTCAGCACTGAACAGTTAGAACATTCCAAAGTTAATTTACCTCAACATTATTTAAATAGACACTTCTCCAATCTAACGAATGTTTGTGTGTTTCCTTCAAGCACTAATTGAAGGTCTTCCCACTTGATAATGGCATAGGATAGCATGGAGCCAACTGGGTGCTACTCAAGATAGCTGGGTTGGCACCCAAGAACAGGACAGGGGAGATTACAATTTAGGAAAATGGCCAGTAGCAAAAGCGGTGCCTTATGCCCCCAGGACTCCACAATGACAATCCAAGACATTAAACCATTTACAGGGTGTGTCTCTAAGCCAGTATGTTTTTGGCAAACACACTGAATTGACACACCAAGTTCACCCACATTCTTCTGAGCAGTCATCTTTAACACTTATTTAAAAATGCTGGGCTTCCCTGGTGGCGCAGTGGTTGAGAATCTGCCTGCCAGTGCAGGGGACACAGGTTCGAGCCCTGGTCTGGGAATATCCCACATGCCGCGGAGCAACTGGGCCCGTGAGCCACAACTACTGAGCCCGCGCGCCTGGAGCCTGTGCTCCGCAACAAGAGAGGCCCCGATAGTGAGAGGCCCGCGCACCGCGATGAAGAGTGGCCCCCGCTCGCCGCAACTAGAGAAAGCCCTCGCACAGAAACGAAGACCCAACACAGCTATAAATAAATTTATTAAAAAAAAAAAAAGCTTCCCCGCCCTTAATCATTTTTGGATTCTCTCCTCTTTTATAGTATCCTTATATAGAAGGATGCAGCCAAAAATCATTCTGGGCACAGAAAGGCTGGCAGATGTGGTGAAATAATGACAGCTAATTCAATTTGCAATATTAAAAAACAAACAAACAAAAACATGAAATGTTTTCTTGAAATAACACTTGACAGCAATCACAAGAGTTTCCAAAAATCATGGTTTGAAAAGTTTACACACTCACCCCAGGCACCTCTGCAAAAACCTATCAAAATTAGGAAACAGTGTTTCATAAATGCCAGTCTGAAAACTGTCACTACTGACAAAGAAATTTTTACAAACCCACAAAAGCTTGACTCGGAAACCCTAATGTTCTGACCTGTATTGACTCACTGAATGACTATACTAGGATTTCTTTGCTATTGTGTTTGGGAGATACAGGGAGTCCTGTAACTATACTGAAGGCTCGAAAAGGGACGGCAATATATTATAGGCATGTACTTTTAAGCTTAAAAAGATCACTTCCCATGAACAGTCCAATCTGCTAAATGCACGAAGCAGCAACACGACGGATTTCAGTCGTTCTCCTGGCGCCACGCCTCACTGTCTCCTACGATTGCTGCGCAGCTCTCACGCCCTCCCCCTTCCCCGCAGCTCACCCGGCAGGCTGCCCTTCTCCCACATGCCGCTCTGCCACCTCAACTTTACAAAAAACCAGCACCTCTCCCCACTTGTCTCTGCCGAGGGCTCTAGCGGTCCCTTTCAACTGCTCAACACCTCCTGGCTGCGGTCAGAGCTCGGCCTGCCCTGGAACCGCCAGCCTGGGCCGTCCGTGGGTCCCCACCAGTCAGCTGACACATCATTCCAACAGCTCCTAAGGGGCCTCCAGTCGCCTCTCGGGCACTCTGCCCTGCAGCGAGAGTCCTTAGGGTGGGACATAAAAAAGGCTCATTTGATGCCTTTTCCAGTTAGCGCTCAGTCAGTTCCCCACTTAAGCAAGTGAGTGCATTAACCCCTGCGGCAGTCCTCATGTTTTTTTTTTTATTTTTTTTTATTTTTTTTTTTATTTTATGTATGTATGTATGTATGGCTTTGTTGGGTCTTCGTTTCTGTGCGAGGGCTTCCTCCAGTCGCGGCGAGCGGGGGCCACTCTTCATCGCGGTGCGCGGGCCTCTCACCATCGCGGCCTCTCCTGTTGCGGAGCACAGGCTCCAGACGCGCAGGCTCAGTAGTTGTGGCTCACGGGCCCAGTCGCTCCACGGCATGTGGGATCTTCCCAGACCAGGGCTCGAACCCGTGTCCCCTGCATTGGCAGGCAGACTCTCAACCACTGCGCCACCAGGGAAGCCCAGTCCTCATGTTTTAACAAGAGGTAGTAAATGCTTCTGTGAGAAATTATATGGTGAGTCAAAAACTCTCCTGAGAAAAGCTTTATGATGTATAGAAACTCCTGTGAGGGACCACCTTTAGAATAACTGATCTAAAGAGTACGTCTTGGGGCTTCCCTGGTGGCGCAGTGGTTAAGAATCCGCCTACCAATGCAGGAGACTCGGGTTCGAGCCCTGGTCCGAGAAGATCCCACATGCCACGGAGCAACTAAGCCCGTGAGCCACAGCTACTGCGCCCGCGTGCCACAACTACTGAAGCCCACGCAGCTAGAGTCCATGCTCCACAACAAGAGAAGCCACCGCAATGAGAAGCCCGCGCACCAGAATGAAGAATAGCCCCCGCTCGCCGCAACTAGAGAAAGTCCGTGCGCAGCAACAAAGACCCAACGTAGCCAAAAATAAATAAATTTTAAAAAGAGTATGTCTTACTTTTCTTTCTTTTTTCAAAACCTAACATAATCCCTGACACTCTGCTCTAATCAATACGTGCTCTCTCAACTGAAAATTTTAATTAATCAAAGAAGGAAAGAACGGATGGATGGATGGATAGATGGAAGACTCACTCATTCAATCAATCAATCAATCAATCAATCAATGAAAACCTGGCTTGCTATAGTTCTGGCTTTGCCACTGGCCAGAAAACTCCCTTTTTATATCATTTCCCTCATTTGTTGCAGGGACTTAACATGAAAAACTGAGATTCTGCATTTTATTTACAAGTTACCTTTTAAACTCACTTAATTTTATTGAAAACATATTTTTACCAAAAAAAAAAAATTGCCTATCTTGAGTTTAACTAAATCAGTGAGGGGTCATCTGTATTGACTGTCTCCAAAGCTAGTGGTCAACTCAACCTCCTATAGTAAACATGATTTAAACACTTAGGTAAACAAAAAAGTTTTCTGAAGCAAATGTTCTAACAAGTGTCCGTCAATAATAAACACATTCTAGACTCCAGGTTACAGGTCAATGATCTTTGGAGCTATGAAAAAAAGTCTTTCAATGCTATAGAGAGGTCACACTTTCAACTTTATGAAGATGAAATTCAGAATAAAAATAGATTTCTCTTTAATTTTTAATAGCACTTGTGTAACTATTTATTGACCTTTGCCATGTCCATCTAAAAAATGTAAGTTACTATCTCAAAACAAAAGTGTGCACATATTCCCTTTTATCTTCAGGGATTTCTAATAATTGCTGCTTGAAGCCCATTGCTACTGCTTTGGTGACAAGTCTAAACCAAGGATGAATTTAAATTTGTTTTTAATTTTAAAATAAAATTTTTAAAAATAAAAAAGGGACCAACGTGGGGCTTATAATTGGTCTAGGATCACTCGTAACCCTACCAATGAGTGGGGTTCTGACCAATAAGTTTCTTTGCAGTGGGGCTCTTGTGTGGTCAAGTCCTGAATCTTCCACAGTGCCCAGCAGTGTCCTCTACATATATTAGAGGCTCAAAAGTTCTTGATGAATTAATACAGAAGTGACTCTTGTTCCTACCCTTGTTTTCAGATAGGACCATAATTCCATCACATCATCAGCTGCTGGACCAGTCCCACATTCACCAGCATTTGGCAAATACTCTATTTATATAGAGAGAAGAGTGCAGTGGGAGGGATGCAAGTTACAATTCACATTCTCTGACTTCAGGGGTTTTTGAGATCAAAGACAAGTGCACTCTGTAAGAAAATGAACAACGTCAGAAGGTGATAGATGGGAAACACGAAGAAGCTACGTAGACCATGAGTGTTGAGGGCCTAAAGCGTGAGGAACCATCGGGACTTCCCTGGCGGTCCAGTGGTGAAGACTCTGCTTCCACTGCAGGGGCGCATGTTCGATCCCTGGTCAGGGAACTCGGGGATGTCCCCGCGTGGTTAGCTGATGACCACCTGCGAGTGGACAGAGCCTGGCTTCGTGACAGTGTGCAGCAGATCTGCCGGTACGAGCGGCTACAGTACAGGTCAGAACTCAGGACTGGGGTAAGGCAAGCCCTAAGCCCCTCGGGAATTAAGATGCTACTAGGACACAGAGACGGACACAAGATGACGACTCGGTGGCTAGCGGCAAGCACAGCCCAGTTGCGGATCACCAGCGTAAACGCCAAGCAGACTGGTTTCAAGCCCCACCCACTCTCCCACCACATCCCTCTCTACCTTTCCACCGCCTCCTGCCCTACTCCACAGGCGTATTTACTTTGCTGGGAAGCAGGAAGCTTGGTTCCAGAAACCAATCACAGGATGTGCCTTGATAACTTGAGAGTCCTTCTCACCCATAGGCTAACAAAACATAATGCAGCTTCTAAATATTAAACTCAATTTCCTTTGTGTGCTCCTCCAATCCTGTCTGCCCCCCACATGACAGCACTCTGTGCCTGGTGCCTTCTGAAATCCTCACTTATAAGGCTTGATGACCTCACCCCAGCTCCATCAATGTGTTCAAGAATCAGAAGTCTCCATGTCCTGTTCAACCCAAGTATTCGAGCACCTCCTAGATTTATCTAAGCTCTTGGCTTGTGAATTCAACTACCAACTAGATTTATACAAAGAAATGCCCCGCCATGACCCCAAACGAGTATATCCCTAAACTAGAATGATTTTTTCCCATGTGACAGTCATCCTTCGCTCCTTTTTTCCAAGCCACACAACAAACAATCCTGGACGTCTCCCTTCCCTTTCCTAAAACCTCCCTTTTACTCTCCTTAACATGCACTGCATCATCCCTTTGTGCTGTCTGTTAGCTCCGGGTCTCAAAATCTCCCTCCTGGAGGGTGGCACCAGTGTCCTAAATATCGTCTCTCCCCTCACACACTAAGTTTATCCACACCGCCAATAGAGGGGTTGTCCTAAACATGACCCCGACCATGGAGCTACCCAGCTGAGACTCTGGAATAGCTCCCCAGGGTCAACGTGATAAGATAGAAAGCAGGGCACGCACAGCCCTCTGCTGTCTGTCCCGACCAGTTCCACAGCCCCGTCTCTTGCCACGTACCCTTGCTCGCTGATGCATGTGACAAACTGCTGACTTCCATCTGCCCAAAGTCACAACTGTGTCATGGGTCCATGCCGTTGTTCCTACTGCTACCTGTACCAAACTACCTTTTTCCTCGCTGCCTGGACTATCCTTTCTCACTTCCAATATCACCTGTTAAGAAGCAGTTCAACCATCTCCACTGAGAAACTGTTCGTAAGCATCTTCTCAAGCATCACACAGAAGCGACCTCTCCATTCTTTGAAACCCCAGGAGCTCAGAGGGCACACCTAGCACAGCTATAAGTACTGATAGCCTCATGCGGTGCCAGGCCCTTACTAGTAGTTTGAGAGAAGTTTGAAGGCATAATGTAAACAACATTTTGAATAATTGCAAGTCAAATGATAGGGCTTACATTTGCTCTTCCATAATCAAATCCTCCAGTAAGACCGAAGCGAAATATAAGGCCGAGTAAACACAACTACCCAAAATAGGCAAAAAGGTATCCCCAAGAAATTTGCAGTATTATCTGACATAATTCATATCTCAGGGCAGACCATTAACTGCATATTGTTACTCCTGGGAGCTTTAGATAAAGAACTATTTCTAATTTTACTAAGAATAACTGTTCCATAGCCATGTGATATATATTTAAGTAAATACTTTAGTTATTGTAAACAAGAACAATTTTTACAATTAAAAACTGTATTACCTTTCAATAACTTTACAGAAACCTTTTGAATTAAAGCTTCATTCTGCTCAGTTAAATGTAAAACCCTAGACATTCATGCAAGAAAATGATCCACCATAATATCCATTCAAATTCCCTTCCCCAGATTGTTTTTCAAAAAATAATGAAACTGTGTCCAAAAGAAGTTAAGAGAATTTCCCGTGGTTACAGTCTTGCTAACAACAGAATTGAGATTTAAATATGGTTTTTTTTTTTTTTTTGGAAACCTAGTTTAATATTTTCTGCCTACTTCTCTATGTCACAAACAAAAACAACTATTATTAAAACAACATGAAAAATGCAACATTCTCTGCTTCAAACACAAACATTCATTCATTTGAAAAAATAGTTAATAAGTGTGCCCCATATATTTGGCAATATTCAGGGACAAAGGAGGTGAGATGCAGGGGAAGTGCACTGGAGTTGGCATTATAGAACATGATTCTAGCACTGATGAAGCCACCTCCTAGTTATTAATGTGTTAGGAAAACCTAAGCGTTAACTGACATCTTACTCTTTCATAGTCTATTACTGGAATCTCAAACATCTTCAAATATCAGCCAGGATCTTTGGTGAGAGCTGCTGAGTTGCTCAAAATTGGCAAAGTCAGATACAACTCACAAATATTTTACACTGATTACCGTTCTAAATGTCTAAAGGAAGGAATTCTAGATTTCTTTATATCTTCAACACCAATTCATGGTATCTGTTTAAACACGAGTAGGAGACAAATTTCCTGAATCTAATAGTTTAGGTAAGGATCTCTGCTGCCTAGGGGTAAGTTACAAATTCTTAATTGGTGCACTGCTGGAAGCCAGAAAACAGGAAATTGCCATTCTGTAAGAGTGTGCTATATAAATCAGCCCAAATCCATGGATTTTGACAAGTGTGCTAAGATCTAAATGTGGATCTATTTCTAATCAGCTTTTCTTCCCTCAAATCCAGGTGTCTGGGTTTATTTTTTGAAGTCCCTGAGTTCCTATAGTTAGCAATGACCATATGATCATTTTGCAAAACAGTCCAGCCCAGTGTTCATGGGTAGAACACTGCCCAAAAGCATACAAGGTCTTCACAATTAAGTAGAAAACAGTAAGGGATAGTGTCCTCTTAGAATAACAGAAGAAGCCCTAAAGTGCCTTTACAGTACGCTCGACACAGAATGCACTGATGTGGCTTGTAAAAGCAGCATGAAAACACGCCACGCGGAGACTTCCGTTCTCTCCTAGCTTGGACGTAGCTAATCTTTTCTCCAGAGGACAGCTCTTCGTATTCCATGATGAAGTTCAACTGTCCACACAGTGGAAAATACGGAAAGCTGAAACACCAACTTCCAGTTGTATTTTTTTTTTTAAGGGAAAGAAAACTGCCCTATGACACATATCAACTGCGTAATATTTATACATTCCAAGATAACTAAATAAAATAAATACAGCTAGTGCCAATAGGAGAGCTATTTCTACAACCTAAGTTGATAGCAATTAGGCTCAGGCCTCCATCTTAACGGTCAGCGACTCGAAGTAAGTTATGGAACTTTACCACACTTTCTCCAACTTGAATCCGGGGGCAAAGGGTGAATGTCAGAGAAGAGAAAATAAACAATGAGATAGAGAAGGTTGAAATAAGTCTGGAACAATTTGAATATAGAAAGCGTAGTAAGTAATGAATTAAGAAAATCAATTTTTGAAAGGCTTCAGAAAACATGGAAAGAACTGTAAATGTAAAATTATCTCAAGACAATACTATTTATATTGAACAGGGTTTCTGAAACTTGGAACTATTAACAGTTGGGGTAATTTTTTTGCTGGGAGGAACCGTTTAGCAGCATCACTGTGGCCTCAAGCTACTAGATGCTACAATCATGCCCCCTTGGTGCGGGGCAAAAAAAACCACCTCCGGTTTAGAACCACTAATAGATAAGTATTCCAGTGGTCGTTAAAATGTCTCTCAAGTCAAACAAAACGTTAAGAAGTGGGTTACCCACTACACGTGTGTATATTTTCACTCTTCATTGAGCAGTCGACAAAAGTGAGCCTCGGTAGTACTTTAATGACTAGAAACCAGACCGAAGACCTCCCGTGAGCCCCTCAGCCTTAAGTCTGGGGTGGAAAGGGAAGGATGATGTGAGCAAACGGAGGGAAGCATGCCCAGGACATGGTCTGAAGGAAAGAGGGGAGAGAGAGGAGAACTGAAATGAATCCTGTTGGGGCTGCAGAAACACTTGGTACGGGGGAGAAGAGTGGGGTGTGTGCTCGTCATGCGCCAACACTCATTTGCTAAGTCACCAGCCCGGCAGCCGTCACCAAGCTCATGGCCGACGTAACAATGGACAGAGCCCTAGGTCAGCCTGGGTAGGTGAGTGTGTGACTGCAGACAATGCTGGATTCCCCTTGGCAGTGACCGTGCTGTTGCTTAAGTGGTCTGAGGGCAAAAGGGCAGGAGAAATCAGGACACGGCAAGGTGAGAACTGGCATGTGATTCCTTCTCGTCTTGGGACTTTCTTGAGATGCTGGAACTGTGGATCACGAGCTCATGAGACAGTTGCAAAGGTGGCACCGTACTGCTCCAGGAGAACCCAGGTGGAACGTGTATCATTTAAGCACCCACATTAAAACGAGAGGCTGACAGAATTTAAAGAGATTCATTGCATTAATCTTGCAGGGCATACCATTACAATATGTAGAGATGAGTACAGACTAAAAAGTAAGAGAAAAAAATCTAAGAAAGGCACTACCTAAAAAAAGAGTTAATGCGTGAAAGAATGGATGAATACATTGCTGGATTTAGTGGAAAATAAGCACTACATAAAAAATGACAAAAAGAAATTATAATCCTCCAAATAAAATAGGAATCTGATAGCTAGTGGGAAGCAGCGGCACAGCACAGGGAGATCAGGTCGGCGCGTGGTGTCTACCTAGAGGGTGGGATAGGGAGGGTGGGAGGGAGACGCAAGAGGGAGGGGATATGGGGATCTAAGTATAGGTATAGCTGATTCACTCTGTTATACAGCAGAAACTAACACAACAATGTAAAGCAATTATAGTCCAATAAAGATGTTAAAAAAAAAAAGGAATCTGAGTCCATATTGAGATCATTAAATATGGAAAGGAGAAACCTCTCCCATACAGTACAATGTTAACCAAGGAAAGCAGAAGAAATGATGGAATTAGGACATCATTCTTTGGCAAGCATCATTCAAGAAATATCAATGGATGATAAAACTAGTGGTTGCAAATTTGATGTATAACAGAATGTATTCATACCCTCAAAGCACCTCTGCACAGAACACTTATTGGTTACAACAGAAAAACCTGTAAGTGTCCTCCTTAATCAAGTGATCGCATTTAAAAATCACAAGTCATGGGACGAACCTAGCACTAAGGGGACTCAAGGAGAGTGCAGAATCACACTGACGTTGGTCCTGCTAAAGATACACAACCCAAATCTAATCATGAGCAAAGACAAGACAAACTCCAAGTGAGACCCAGCGGACAAAATATGTGACGTGTAACCTTCAAAAATATCAAAGTCACAAAAGGTAAAAAAAAGGCTGAGGGAACCTATATCAGGTTGAAAGAGACCACAGAAACAGAAAAACTAAATGCAATGCACGATTCTGTACTGAATCTTTTTGCTATAAAGATCACTATTAGGACAACTGGCAAAACTTGAGTAGGGTCTGTGGTTGTCACGTGCCAACATTAATTTCCTGATTTTGATGGTTGTATTGTGGTTTTGTAGGAGAATGTCCTACTTTGTAGGAAACACACACATAAGTATCATGTCAACAGTTGGCTTCAAATGGCTTAGGAAAAATTAAAATTCCTGGAATTTTTTTTGCAACTGTGCTTAAGTTTAAGATTATTTCAGGGACCTCCCTAGTGGCGCAGTGGTTAAGAATCCGCCTGCCAATGCAGGGGACACAGGTTCGAGCCCCGATCCAGGAGGCTCCCAGATGCCATGAAGCAACTAAGCCCTTGTGCCACAACTACTGAGCCTGCACTCTAGAGCCCTCGAGCCACAACTACTGAAGCCCACGCGCCTAGAGCCCACGCTCCGCAACAAAGAGAAGCCACTGCAATGAGAAGCCCATGCACCACAACGAAGAGTAGCCCCCGCTCGCCACAACTGGAGAAAGCCCGCACACAGCAACAAAGAACAAAGACCCAACACAGCCAAAAATAAACAAACAAACAAATAAATAAATGAATCTTTTTTTAAAAAGATTATTTCAGTCAGCTCTACCCACCACCAGTCCCTCCTGTCAGGAAACTTACACAAGCCTCTTAGATAGCCTCATCCACCAGGGGGCAGACAGCAGAAGCAAGAAGAACTACAATCCTGCAGCCTGTGGAACAAAAACCACATTCACAGAAAGATAGACAAGATGAAAAGGCAGAGGGCTATGTACCAGATGAAGGAACAAGATAAAACCCCAGAAAAACAACTGAATGAAATGGAGATAGGCAACCTTCCAGAAAAAGAATTCAGAATGATAGTGAAGATGATCCAGGACCTCGGAAAAACAATGGAGGCAAAGATCGAGAAGATGCAAGAAATGTTTCACAAAGACCTAGAAGAATTAAAGAACAGAGATGAACAATACAATAACTGAAATGAAAACTACACTAGAAGGAATCAATAGCAGAATAACTGAGGCAGAAGAACGGATAAGTGACCTGGAAGACAGAATGATGGAATTCACTGCTGCGAAACAGAATAAAGAAAAAACAATGAAAAGAAATGAAGACAGCCTAACAGACCTCTGGAACAACATTAAACACAACAACAGTCACATTATAGGGGTCCCAGAAAGAGAAGAGAGAGAGAACGGACCAGAGAAAATATTTGAAGAGATTATCGTCGAAAACTTCCCTAACATGGGAAGGGAAATAGCCACCCAAGTCCAGGAAATGCAGCGAGTCCCATACAGGATAAACCCAAGGAGAAACACGCCGAGACACATAGTAATCAAAGTGGCAAAAATTAAAGACAAAGAATAATTATTGAAAGCAGCAAGGGAAAAACGACAAATAACATACAAGGGAACTCCCATAAGGTTAACAGTTGATTTCTCAGCAGAAACTCTACAAGCCAGAAGGGAGTAGCATGATATACTTAAAGTGATGAAAGGGAAGAACTTACAACCAAGATTACTCTACCTGGCAAGGATCGCATTCAGATTCGATGGAGAAATCAAAAGCTTTACAGACAAGCAAAAGCTAAGAGAATTCAGCACCACCAAACCAGCTCTACAACAAATTCTAAAGGAACTTCTCTAAGTGGGAAACACAACAGAAGAAAAGGACCTACAAAAACAAACCCAAAACAATTAAGAAAATGGTCATAGGAACATACATATCGATAATTACCTTACACGTGAATGGATTAAATGCTCCAACCAAAAGACACAGGCTTGCTGAATGGATACGAAAACAAGACCCATCTATATGCTGTCTACAAGAGACCCACTTCAGACCTAGGGACACATACAGACTGAAAGTGAGGGGATGGAAAAAGATATTCCATGCAAATGGAAATCAAAAGAAAGCTGGAGTAGCTATACTCATTTCAGATAGAATAGACTTTAAAATAAAGAATGTTACAAGAGACAAGGAAGGACACTACATAATGATCAAGGGAGCAATCCAAGAAGAAGATATAACAATTATAAACATATATGCACCCAACATAGGAGCACCACAATATATAAGGCAACTGCAAACAGCCATAAAAGAGGAAATCGACAGTAACACAATAATACTGGGGGACTTTAACACCTCACTTACACCAGTGGACAGATCATCCAAAATGAAAATAAATAAGGAAACAGAAGCTTTAAATGACACAATAGACCAGATAGATTTAACTGATATTTATAGGACATTCCATCCAAAAACAGCAGATTACACTTTCTTCTCAAGTGCACATGGGACATTCTCCAGGATAGATCACATCTTGGGTCACAAATCAAGCCTCAGTAAATTTAAGAAAATTGAAATCATATCAAGCACCTTTTCTGACCACAACGCTATGAGATTAGAAATGAATTACAGGGGAAAAAAACGTAAAAAACACAAACACATGGAGGCTAAACAATACGTTACTAAATAACCAAGAGATCACTGAAGAAATCAAAGAGGAAATCAAAAAATACCTAGAGACAAATGACAATGAAAACATGACGATCCAAAACCTATGGGATGCAGCAAAAGCAGTTCTAAGAGGGAAGTTTATAGCTATACAAGCCTACCTAAAGAAACAAGAAAAATCTCAAGTAAACAATCTAACCTTACACCTAAAGGTACTAGAGAAAGAAGAACAAACAAAACCCAAAGTTAGCAGAAGGAAAGAAATCATAAAGATCAGAGCAGAAATGAATGAAATAGAAACAAAGAAAACAACAGCAAAGATCAATAAAACTAAAAGCTGGTTCTTTGAGAAGATAAATAAAATTGATAAGCCATTAGCCAGACTCATCAAGAAAAAGAGGGAGAGGACTCAAATCAATAAAATTAGAAATGAAAAAGGAGAAGTCACAACAGACACCGCAGAAATACAAAGCATCCTAAGAGACTACTACAAGCAACTCTATGCCAATAAAATGGACAACGTGGAAGAAATGGACAAATTCTTAGAAAGGTATAAACTTCCAAGACTGAACTGGGAAGAAACAGAAAATATGAACAGACCAATCACAAGGAATGAAATTGAAACTGTGATTAAAAATCTTCCAACAAACAAAAGTCCAGGACCAGATGGATTCACAGGTGAATTCTATCAAACATTTAGAGAAGAGCTAACACACATCCTTCTCAAACTCTTCCAAAAATTGCAGAGGAAGAAACACTCCCAAACTCATTCTATGAGGCCACCAGCACCCTGATACCAAAACCAGACAAAGATACTACAAAAAAAGAAAGTTACAGACCAATATCACTGATGAATATAGATGCAAAAACCCTCAACAAAATACTAGCAAACAGAATCCAACAACACATTAAAAGGATCATACACCATGATCAAGTGGGATTTATCCCAGGGATGCAAGGATTCTTCAATATACGCAAATCAATCAATGTGATACACCATATTAACAAATTGAAGAATAAAAACCATATGATCATCTCAGTAGATGCAGAAAAAGCTTTTGACAAAATTCAACACCCATTTATGATAAAAACTCTCCGGAAAGTGGGCATAGAGGGAACCTACTTCAACATAATAAAGGCCATATACGACAAACCCACAGCAAACATCATTCTCAACGGTGAAAAACTGAAAGCATTTCCTCTAAGATCAGGAACAAGACAAGGATGTCCACTCTCACCACTATTATTCAACATAGTTCTGGAAGTCCTAGCCATGGCAATCAGAGAAGAAAAAGAAATAAAAGGAATACAAATTGGAGAAGAAGAAGTAAAACTGTCACTGTTTGAAGATGACATGATACTATGCATAGAGAATCCTAAAAATGCCATCAGAAAACTACTAGAGCTAATCAATGAATTTGGTAAATTTGCAGGACACAAAATTAATGCACAGAAATCTCTTGCATTCCTATACACTAATGATGAAAAATCTGAAAGAGAAATTATGGAAACACTCCCATTTACCATTGCAACAAAAAGAATAAAATACCTAGGAATAAACCTACCTAGGGAGACAAAAGACCTGTATGCAGAAAACTATAAGACACTGATGAAAGAAATTAAAGATGATACCAACAGATGGAGAGATATACCATGTTCTTGGATTGGAAATATCAATATTGTGAAAATGACTATACTACCCAAAGCAATCTACAGATTCAATGCAATCCCTATCAAATTACCAATGGCATTTTTTACAGAACTAGAACAAAAAATCTTAAAATTTGTATGGAGACACAAAAGACCCCGAATAGCCAAAGCGGTCTTGAGGGAAAAAAACGGAGCTGGAGGAATCAGACTCCCTGACTTCAGACTATACTACAAAGCTACAGTAATCAAGACAATATGGTACTGGCACAAAAACAGAAACATAGATCAATGGAACAAGATAGAAAGCCCAGAGATAAACCGACGCACCTATGGTCAACTAATCTATGACAAAAGAGGCAAGGACATACAGTGGAGAAAAGACAGTCTCTTCTATAAGTGGTGCTGGGAAAACTGGACAGCTACATGTAAAAGAGTGAAATTAGAACACTCCCTAACACCATACACAAAAATAAATTCAAAATGGATTAGAGACCTAAATGTAAGACCGGACACTATAAAACTCTTAGAGGAAAACATAGGACGAATACTCTTTGACATAAATCACAGCAAGATCTTTTTTGATCCACCTCCTAGAGTAATGGAAATAAAAACAAAAATCAACAAATGGGACCTAATGAAACTTCAAACCTTTTGCACAGAAAAGGAAACCATAAACAAGACGAAAAGACAACCCTCAGAATGGGAGAAAATATTTGCAAACGAATCAATGGACAAAGGATTAATCACCAAAATATATAAACAGCTCATGCAGCTCAATATTAAAGAAACAAACAACCCAATCCAAAAATGGGCAGAAGACCTAAATAGACATTTCTCCAGAGAAGACATACAGATGGCCAAGAAGCACATGAAAAGCTGCTCACCATCACTAATTATTAGAGAAATGCAAATCAAAACTACAATGAGGTATCACCTCACACCAGTTAGAATGGGCATCACCAGAAAATCTACAGACAACAAATGCTGGAGAGGGTGTGGGGAAAAGGGAACCCTCTTGCACTGTTGGTGGGAATGTAAATTGATACAGCCACTATGGAGAACAGTATGGAGGTTCCTTAAAAAACTAAAAATAGAATTACCATATGATCCAGCAATCCCACTACTGGGCATATACCCAGAGAAAACCATAATTCAAAAAGACACATGCACCCCAATGTTCATTGCAGCACTATTTACAATAGCCAGGTCATGGAAGCAACCTAAATGCCCATCGACAGATGAATGGATAAAGAAGACGTGCTACATATATATAATGGAATATTACTCAGCCATAAAGAGGAATGAAATTGGGTCATTTGTTGAGACGTGGATGGACCTAGAGACTGTCATACAGAGTGAAGTAAGCCAGAAAGAGAAAAACAAATATCGTATATTAAAGCATGTACGTGGAACCTAGAAAAATGGTACAGATGAACCAGTTTGCAGGCCAGAAGTTGAGACACAGATGTAGAGAACAAACGTATGGACACAAAGGGGGGAAAACCACGGTGGGGTGGGGATGGTGGTGTGCTGAATTGGGCGATTGGGATTGACATGTATACACTGATGTGTATAAAATTGATGAGTAATAAGAACCTGCAGTATAAAAAAACAAACAAACAAACAAAAAACAACTAATACTAAACTTTCTTTGGATTATTTGTATGGAAATATGTTAATATAAATGTTTCAGACATTACATGAAATTTCTAAAAATCTTATATGTTCTGGTATAATGTTATAAGTCATAATTCTAGTTATTACTTTAAAATGTATATCTCAGAAATAACTAAAAAAAATAAAGATTATTTCAAAATAAAAAACAAAGTATTATACTTGGATTAAATTTCTTTCAACCAATGGGAACTTTAAAGGACTTTAGAATAATTAGAAGTATTTTGCTAACACGTTGGTGAGAATACACGTTCCTAGTCAGTAGAAATAACTTGGGAAATAAGTAAACTTTACTTCTGCATAATAAAAATACTTAGTATTCAAAGACACTGGATTTGCTAAGGAGTTTGAAAGAAGAAATATTGCCTTACAGGAAAAATACCCTTGATTATTTTTTACTATATATATTTTTAATGCCAAGGATAGCTATATTTCTGGTACAATTATCTGCTTTAAAATATTTTTCAGAGCCCAACTGTTTTATCTGATTAAGCTGGTTTTTTAATGGATGTGTGTATGTGTGTGTGTATGAAACACGTATTATTCACGTTCAAATAGCTTTACATTAATGATTGTTGCACACCTTGTTTTGACCACAAAATCCTGAGGCACATTAATTTTGAGTGCCCAGTCAGGTAGAGTTCAAACAGTCCAGACAGCTATCTGGAGCAACACCGGGAGGGATCTCTGAGCAATAAAAGTTATGTTAGAGAGATCGGTCTCTCCGTAGCTTGTAGACACTGTTCTAAGTTGCCAAGTGTCCCACACTAAGGGGCTAGTGACAAGCCTTGGTATGAGGAAGACATTAATTCAGCTCAGCGATTCTCCACTGGGGGTTATTCTGTCCCCCGGGACACCAGGCAACACCTGGAGACATTTTTGGTTGCCACAACTGGGGCACGGGTGCCACTATCTTCTAGTGGGCGGAGGTCAGGGACGCTGCTGAGCGTCCTCCAGTGCCCAGGACGGACCCCCACAGAGAACGATCCAGCTCCGACTATCCATAGTGTGGAAGCTAAGAACCGCGGACCTACGCTCTTGTCAAACTCACCCCCTTTGGCGGAAGGGGCTTAGCATAGCTTGGTCCCCCTGGTTTACCCACAAAGTGGGTAGATTCCCACTTTGTAGATGCAGAAGGAGATTCCAAGGGATTCAAAGGGGAACAGGGAATAATTTGAAGAAATACTGTAGAGGTGTCGTAAAAATATTATTTTTGATCATACTTTCAAAAACCATGTTTTTATGATTATTGCAAACTGTTCTCTGGCGTGCACAGGGTAATGGGCAACATGATCTCGTGGACTTTGAGTGCAGTGACGCCACGGCCTCGCAATATTCAGTCTACAATTAGAGTGATGCAGATCTCAAGGGAGGTTAAAAAAGTTTCTCACGTTTGAAAATACCATACATTTCATGAGCCAGATGTCATGTGGTAGGGAGCTGGAGTTGCTCTAGAGGTAGAGGCAGAGAGAGAACTCTGAAAAGACGACACAGGAAAATGAGGGGGAGACAGTGGTGTGCACTTTCCAAAGAGCTGTGGAATGTGAACCTTGAGAACAAATCCTGCGCGCGAGAGCCTGTGCTGCCCTCCCTCCACAGAGCAGCTAAGCCTTCCCGGTAGGCAATACTCTCTTGCATCTTGTTATCCCCGCAAGACGGTTCCCTCTTGATGGGTTTTAAGAAAAACACACGTGTGGCAAATTCTGATTTAGGGGGTAAAACAAGTGAATTCATTATATATTTGTCAATAAGTAGAATTTTTTAAAATGTATTAACTTTACCATTTTCAGGCAACCTCAGCTTTTTTTATTTGATCCAAAATGATGAATTACGTTACCTCTACTTGATTTCTAAAAGTTGTATGAAATAATAGGTTTTTAACCCATAGCTACTTTTATTTTTTTTTTAATTTTTAATCTTTTGGCCGCACTGCGCGACATGCGGGATCTTAGTTCCCTGACCAGGGATCAAATCCTCACGCCCTGCAGTGGAAGCTCGGAGTCTTAACCACTGGACCACCAGGGAAGTCCCGACCCATAGCTACTTTTTAAATTCATTTATTTCTTATAATACTACCATTCTTGCATTAAATGTCAGAACCTATGTATCAAACTTTAAGGTCTGTAACTTGGAAGTACTGTTCCCCTGAAACACATTGCATCTCAGACATTTCAATGGAATGAATATCGTGTTTCAGATCACGGAGAACCACAGGGGTTAAACCCAGTCAAGAACCCTAGGGGAAAACCCAAATTAGCATACAGACACTGCCCTGTAAACATTTCAAACCTGAAGACCCAACACAGGTACAAACAAGGCGGGAAATTTGGGGCCAGAGATTCAAGATGTGGTTGAGAAAACTCCAGAGGAAAAGAAGTGGTGGAGAGGAGGAATCATCCAGGGTAACTGACCTTTTTTTATTTTTATTTATTTATTTTTTATTGGAGTATAGTTGCTTTACAATGTTGTGTTAGTTTCTACTGTATAGCAAAGTGAATCGGCGATACGTATACATATATCCCCTCTTTTTTGGATTTCCTTCCCATTTAGGTCACCGCATAACTGACTTTCATGGACAGAAGCCTGCACATTTGAAGTTGATCTTTATGGGCGAGAAGCTGCAAGACCCACAGGAGAGGCGGGTGATGGCCAGAGGGGAAGCGGGCAGATCCGGTCCAGCCAGGACCATGACTCGCCATGTGTTGCCATGTTTGCTTAGTAACAAGTCCCCTCGGCATCCACATGGCGTTCATTCGATAGCCGTTTATTGAAGCCACCTGCCGGGGAGCTCCTGCACAAGCCATCAGTTGCCTTCTAGTCTCTGACACACCTTTTTCCTACCCTGCAAATACTAATGGCAGTTACTAGTCACTGAGCGCTCACAAGCACTAGAGCCACTGCTCATGGCCGTATGATGCAGACATTGCTACTTCCTAATCACACTCGCAGAAACAAGGTTGAGAAACAAACGTGGCCCAAATCACAGAGCTATGAGAAAATGCAGCCAGGCCTGGAAAGGGGACTCCTGCGATTTCTCACTTCCCACTAAAATACCTTTGAGCAAAAGAAAGACAATCTCTCTCACTACCACCGAAAGCTATCTGACCACGCCTGTCCTCAGAAGACACAAGAAGAACCTCCACTCACGATAAACATAATGGAGGTAAGCAAGAAAAAACAGTAAGTAGCTACCTAAAACCAAATCAAGCTACGTGGAGACCATGGATAATCTAATAAGTGGGTACATCTAGAAAATATATTCCCTAAAGATCTATGCCCGTGCACTATTTTTTGAATGGAGGAGGAAAACTATCTTAATACAGATAACCATGTACATATTCTTCTGTGTTTGAGGTAAGAAATGTATTTCACGCATGCAACATAATATCCTAACTTAGTTGGCAGAGAACCACTCATCCTTATTAAGGACAGAGTTTAGCCTCTGTGGATAGAATTACAAAGTCTGCTTCTAGTTTACCACACTGCCCCATGTATTATTAATTTGCAGAATTTCACATGATTGAAACAGAATATTTCAGTTGACTGTCAACTGCCTCAGAATTTGAGGGTCAGCCAGAAGTCTCTTTGTTTAACAGGAGGAGTGTTGTCTTGTTTAGTATCTCCACTTGAAGACACTGCATCTGCTTCAAGGGGGAAACCAATTACACTCCTCAGGTCACTTGAGAAGTTATATGTAAAAACAGTAATTAACTGACTACTTACATCCAATCTAATTTTTTTTGCTCAGGAGCTGGTATTCTGGAGAGTTAGCTGGCTGGTCTTCAGCTTAATTCGAATTCTGAGAATTCCTGCACACAAGTCATAAATCAAAGGACCTTGCTGACCCACTGTTTTATCCGTAGTTCAGAGTCAACTGCAATTATTCCACTAGGTAGAAATACCGTGAGGAAGCAGGCTGTGAGGGCCTGGTGTGCTGTTCCAATCCCCTCCCATTGCCTAGTCTTTCTACAGCATCAGGGCTTGTGACACCCAAATACAAAGTGGAATTAGCAAGGCAAAGAAATGAGTTACTGAGAGAGAGGACCAACTTTAGGCACACTCTCAGGATAGAAAGCATATGGCAAGTATATAAAATGTCTCCAGAAAGAGGAAATACACAGAGAAGAGAAGGCTGGGGTGGGACTTCGGGATTTTCCTAAGTTGGAATTCAGAATGGTGTGGAGATCATAAGGACTCATTTCCTGCAGAACAAAATGAGTGTGAGACCCACACCCACACCCAAGCCAACAAAACGCGTGTGTTCTAAAGGTGGCAGACCTCACTGCAATTTAAAAAATAAAAGTTCTTTTTAAAGTGCATCAAAAGAACAAAGTCAGACTGGCTCAAAACTCTCCCCCACCATGTTAAGTACCAAAGACATTAGACCCAAGTTAATCAGCTCTTGAGGAAACAGCTCATGATCTGAGAATTTTCTGCCCATCTCACTTGTCATTCAGGGAACGGGAACAATGAAAGATCATTTTAGGACATGCGGGGGACTGAGAGTATATTACCCGTGAGAAGTAAATTACACTAACCTCCCTCGTATAAATAAACCTGAAGTCAAGAATATAACAGTTGACATGAAAATAGTTGTGGCAAAGTCAAAAAGCTTGTAACAGAAAAAACTCAACACACATGCTATTTATATGGTCGAAACGCTTAATAAAAATGTACAAATAATGCTTGAAAATCAATGTAAAAGATCATTTAAAGAGACTCCAGATACAAAATTCTACAAGAAGCAAATGATAACTAACAACTGGGAAGACTGAGGAAACACAAGAACACTGCAAAGTAAAATTTTATTAATCCTGGTGACAACTGAAGACAAAGGGATTAAAGTGTATTCTTTAAAATATAAGGGTAACCTTCAGTAGAAAGACCACAAGAATCACATGCATTCTAGAATTCTAGGGAAAGAACAACAACAACAAAAGAGTATATGTAGGGGAATGGGAACATGAACACACAAGAAACTATAATAATCAAAATAATATATGCAAAAAGACAGAATTAAGATTGCACACATAAGCTTAGAGACTCCAAAGTTCACCTATTGAAAAGTCACAGACGAAGTGAGAGAGTGGCATGGACATATATACACTACCAAATGTAAAATAGATAGCTAGTGGGAAGCAGCCGCACAGCACAGGGAGATCAGCTCGGTGCTTTGTGACCACCTAGAGGGGTAGGATAGGGAGGGTGGGAGGGAGACGCAAGAGGGAGGAGATATGGGGATGTACGTATATGTATAGCTGATTCACCTTGTTATACAGCAGAAACTAACACACCATTGTAAAGCAATTATACTCCAATAAATACGTTAAAAAATATAAAATAAAAAAATAAAAGTCACAGATAAGAAAATATACAGATACATATTTTCCTATTTTACCTAACAGGCAAATAAAGGTAAAACTAATGATAACAATAAAATAATAATGACGGAATAAATTACCATGACAAAAATCTCGAGAATGTGATGAACATATAAAATTATAAATTGTAACCAAAAAGTAACTGGGAAAAATAAATGTTTGTATATACACTTTAAATTTTTAACAACAACAACAAAAAAAGCAACATACGATATGCACCATCATACGTTAAGGGTACTATCCAGATGCAACAATTATAATAATGTTTTTATTTAAGCAAATTCATATGGATAGTTTCAATATCAATAGTACAAATAGCTAATCTTGTTATGGAGGATCCAAGTTCAAACATTCCATTCAAGATAATAAGGAAGACTATATTATTCACTGATACCTTTTTGAACAATAAAATTTGAGCTCGTGGGCACAACAAATTCCTTTTGCGATGGTTGAGAAATTAAATATAAAAGTTTTTGAGAACTAGATGAAAATATGAGTGAATATTTATCTGATATTGCAATACACAATGATCTTTACAAACAGAAAACAAAATAAGTTAAAATTTTCACTACATATGAATTTAATTGTTTGCATTTTAACAAAAACATGGAAAAAGAAAATTTACTCATTAAACATCTAGGGAAAAAATGTGCAATCTATGTGGTGGAAAAGATTTTGTACGGACTGAATGTTTGCGTCCTCCCCAAAATTCATATGTTGAAGTCCCAACATCCAATGTGATGTAGTAGGAGGTGGGGCCTTTGGGAGACGACTGGATCATAAGAGAGGAGCCTCCATTGTGAGGTTGTGTCCCTCTAAGAAGACACATCAGTGCCCTCTCTTCCCCGTGTGATGCCATAAGGACAAGCTGGCCATCCGAAAGTCAGGAAGAGAGCTCCCACCAAGAACCTGACTATGCCAGCACCTTGATCTGGGACTTCCAGTCTCCAGAGCTGTGAGAAATAAATTTCTGTTGTTTAGACCCCCCCCAGCCTATGGTATTTTGTTATGGGAGCCCAAGCTGACTAAGACAGATGTTAAAATACCTTTAATAAGCAAAGAATATTCAAAAGTCACTAGGAAAGTGTTGTAAAACTTTGTACACCAAAAAAGGTGCCAGTAGCTATTTAAGATAATTTAATCTCAATATCATTAACCAAAATAATGAGATATTTCTCATCTATCAAATTCAATAAGCATTAATAGAAATAAGGAATAACCAGTGAGTGAGAGATCATGGAAATAAGCCCGTGCATATTCTATTGTTAGGACTTTAGTCAGACTTTCATTAGTATAATGTTCCTGAGTTGAAACTGGAAAAATATATTAAACATAACTCCATGAGGGGAGAGGGGAGAGGAGGATTAATGACCAGAAACATCCTATTAAGAGAGAAAGAATTGGGCAGTAAATAGTATCAGGACAACTGGCTAGCAATCTGGGTAAAATAAAAGATTCAGAGTTTCACATCATATCAAACACTGACTTTAATCCTCAATGATTTAGTGAATTTAATTAAAAATATAAAATGCCGGGCTTCCCTGGTGGCGCAGTGGTTGAGAGTCTGCCTGCCAGTGCAGGGGACACGGGTTCGAGCCCTGGTCTGGGAGGATCCCACATGCCGCGGAGCAACTGGGTCCTTGAGCCACAATTACTGAGCCTGCATGTCTGGAGCCTGTGCTCCGCAACAAGAGAGGCCGTGATAGTGAGAGGCCCGCGGGCCGCGACGAAGGGTGGCCCCCGCTTGCCGCAGCTGGAGAAAGCCCTCGCACAGAAACGAAGACCCAACACGGCCATAAATAAATAAATTAAAAAAAAATATATATATATATATATATATATAATGCCAAGAAGAAGGCACAGATGAGTGTCTCATCTCCTCAAGGTGAAGGATTTTTAATCTTTTAAGTAGTGGAGGAAAAGAATCATTTTCTATTATAATGATACATAATAATTGTAAGTATATATAACTATATATAAACTAAATCATAAGTTTTTTAGAAACTTATAAAGGTTATCCTAACCCTTCAAGAATTAGCCCATTGAGCAACGTTACCAGTCATATTTCTCACAAACTTGAATTCCGTTCTTAAACATTTGAACCAACTGTCTTCTCCTACATCAGTGTTTACGTATTTTCACTCAAACTAGGATGTGAATTCCTCCTAAGTAGGAACTGTCTTAGCCATCTTTGTCTACTCTATAGGACACAGCTTTGTAATTAATAGGTGACTTTTATTTAGAAAAAACATTATATATTTACTTTTACTTTACGTTCAGCATTTTGCTAACAGTGCACGTCAGAGTGACTCCATTCCCATGCTTCCCTGGAATCTGCTTGGCCCCCTTTCCATAATTATATGGATTTTTTTTAAAGCCTAGACCTCCGCGATTTTCTAGAGCTCCACTAATGATTACCGTTCCTCCCATGTCCTGCGTCCTTTACATCAGTGGTTCTTTTCTCTGGACCATCCCCCCTCTGTACCAGAAATATTTCATCGTACCTTTTTTTTTTTTTTTTTTTAATTTATTTATTTTTGGCTGCGTTGGGTCTTCGTTGCTGCACGCAGGCTTTCTCTAGTTGCAGAGAGCGGGGGCTACTCTTTGTTGCGGTGCGTGGGCTTCTCATTGAGGCGGCTTCTCTTGTTGTGGAGCACGGGCTTGGTTCCTCCACGGCATGTGGGATCTTCCCAGCCCAGGGCCCGAACCCGTGTCCCCTGCACTGGCAAGGCAGATTCTTAACCACTGCGCCACCAGGGAAGCCCCCTTCATCGTACCTTTTTAACTCTCCTGAAATAAAATTCATGGGTACCATAGTCTACCTACATATATTATCATAAATATTATAGGAAACAATGCCCATTGCAATGCAAAGCAGAAACAAAGACTATAATTTTTTATAACTCTGTTTTTAAATATATAAATACTTGGGCACGATGACAACAGAATGCAGAACCAGGTTGTTACAGGGTTGCTTCTATTTCTAAAGAACAACTTAGATACAGGAGACGTAAGACACTGTTCAAATGAATAATGATACTTTTGAAAAAAACTGACATTTTGAAAACGGATAAGTATGTTGGTGACTAGTTGTAAATCTACCAAAAATACATAATACCACGTGCAGCCTGATACATGAGTATCTACCCACAACTCAGAGAGCAAGGGGGATTTTCAAAAATGACGAGATTTTCTCAAGCAGTGAACTCTCAGTGGTATTCTCAACGAACCAAAGTAAAATATTTCTTCGAGTGACCTGCAGGTTGCATTCCTCCAGTACTCAATATATGTTAGAACCATACAGAGAATGTCTTGGGTTTCTATGTATAACAAAGTTAGCTTTTGGCTTTGGAGAATCGTATACAACTTTACCCTGTGGGGCATTCAAAAGCTGTGAGTGACCTGGGGCCCTTCTCTACTGAGTTACTTCATTGCCTGTGGAATCCCGCCAGGACTGTGGCAACTAAAGCGCCTCTGAACACTATTTCAGAATGTTGCTATTTCTTCTGATCTTTCTTTTTGTTTATTGGTACCATTTTGAAACACAACTTGCTCACATTCTCAGCCTCTTCCCCCTCTCCTTAAGTCCTTCATCTGCCCCTGTGTTTACCTTTGTATGGATTAACATTTGCAAATGGACTCTATTTTTAGTAACACACATAGATACATCTCCTCAGCAGGAAATATAGGTGATTTTTTTAACATCTTTATTGGAATATAATTGCTTTACAATGGTGTGTTAGTTTCTGCTGTACAACAAAGTGAATCAGCTATACATATACATATATCCCCATATCTCCATATCTCCTCCCTCTTGCGTCTCCCTCCCACCCTCCCTACCCCACCCCTCTAGGTGGTCACAAAGCACCAAGCTGATCTCCCTGTGCTATGTGGCTGCTTCCCACTAGCTATCTATTTTACGTTTGGTAGTGTATATATGTCCATGACACTCTCTCACTTCGTCCCAGCTTACCCTTCCCCCTCCCCGTGCCCTCAAGTCCATTCTCTACGAGGTCTGCGTCTTTATTCCTGTCCTGCCCCTAGGTTCTTCAGAACCATTTTTTTTTTTAGATTCTGTATATATGTTAGCATACGGTATTTGTTTTTCTCTTTCTGACTTGCTTCACTCTGGATGACAGACTCTAGGTCCATCTACCTCACTACAAATAACTCAATTTCGTTTCTTTTTATGGCTGAGTAATATTTATAGGTGATATTTTTGTTAGTTGAGTTAATATGAATTTAGTGAGAAGGGTTTTGGTAGAAAGAATTCAAGGAAATTCAGCGGATGAAAACTTAAAGAGATGTAAACTGATAAGCTCATCTATTTCATTTATTTAATGTGAAATGGTACTAAATGAAGATACATTTTTTAAATCTTAAGTGTCACAATACACAATTTAATACTTCTATATGCCAGAATATTCAGTCATCACATTAGAAAAGTTAAACTTAATTGAAAGCATTAGCTATTTGTGTTCTCCTTGCATAAAGCACTTAGCTCCTCCTATGAATGAACTTGTTCTCATTCATCCAACAAACAGGCTGCTGTTGCATGACTGGCCTGGGGTGACAGTTCTGCGGGGATGGAAATTCGGTAATAAACTCCGACGGTATCAGTGCAGTATTGGGTAGCTCGAAGCCTGGGTTTCAAATGCTCCTGGACAGCAGCGGCTGTGTATTCCTGCTGTGGCTGTGGATAACATTTCAGAACGGAAGGAACTCATCTGTCCCCACTGATACGGTGTTGACAAGACTTCTCAGCTTCTCCCAACCTATGAATGAGTCCTAATAGAAGGTTGGAATGAAGGCAAATTCCTCCAGCATTTAAACTTGATTAGGAATGCTTATCTGCACGATGACAGATGCCAGCCATTCTCTCACAGTCCAAACTGTCAGCATACCGTGAGCTTTAGGGAGAGCAATTTCATCTTAGATTAGCTCATGGTGGTGAATATTTATTGAGCCCTATCCATGCACAAGGCACTGCACAAAGCGGAAATGCAGACGCGGACATAAAAGGATCACGCACGTTGCTGTTCATGAGGAGCTCCTTGGTTATTAGCCATCAAAGTACTTTCACTCCTCAGCATGAAAGAAACGAGAGCCCTTTCAAGTGTGAGCTGGTCATAGCGCTGCTAAAATGCAGGAGAGCAGAGGAACCACATCTGTCTATTTGGCACCACAGCCCAAAGGTGACTGGCACCTTCCCCCAGGCCATACATGTAATAATGCATCCCAAAAAGCCAAGGCACTGACAGTGACTGTAAAATAAAAGCTTTGGGGTGCCACAAAGGAGACAGCTTCATCAAGAGATTAGAGAGGGACAGGAGGTAGAGAACATTCTCTCCTTCTAGAGTCACGTGTTTTATTGTCCAGTGAGAAGGAAGTCTATTACATCAGCTGAAAGTCTTAGAACGTGTAGTTCAAGCACGTGGCTGTCCATACACCATCCGTAGCCCAGCAGTGTTGCCTTTAGCTAAACGGAGGGGCGGTGGTTATGTGATGAGGAACAATCAGCTGGAACCAATGTCAACACGCCACTGTGCGCCAGGGAGGAACGGGAGGGTCTCAGCACCACCTGATCTAAGCAGCCCATCGATGTTACTTTTCCCACAGTGAACAGAAGGTGATATGGGGTCACCTGCTCTCTCTCCTGCAGCTCCCACGTAGGCAGCCATGCCTCTGAGGTGGCCACAGGCCAAGAAGCAGAGACCTGAAATGGGGCGTCCAGCCCAACCAGAGAGAAGAGAGACAAACTCGGGGTCAGGGACATCTGGGAAAGGAGAGAGGGTTCCAAGAGGCACAGAGGACAGGAAAGTAGGGACAAGCAGGTGCCTCTCACAGAAGAAGGAGGTCACAAGCTCACTTCTTTGACAACAAAAATGACTGATTATATGTATGTCTCTCCAGGTCACGTGAGGGAAAATTCTAGAAGTGGAAGTGTTATTTGTTAGCTTTCTGAATAAAGCTAATAAAACCTACAGGTATCAGATTTCCAACTTGAATAAGCCTGGGTGTTTTGGGGTTTTTTTGGTAGAGAAATTTTTTTTTTTTGGATCAGGATCATATTTACCAATACTGTTAAGCCACTGACATGAAATATCAGCTTTATTACATACTTTCTTTATGTGCATATCTGTTGTGAATACATGTGTGCTGACAAATACAGACAAGCCTTAAAAAATTTTTAGGATTTTGTTAGGTACAAAGAATCTGGAGATTAATTTGGGGCCTACTAACATCTGTATAACACTGAGTCTTATACAGTCTTATATTCCCTACCGAAGGATAAAATATCTATTCTTCTTTCCATCCTCCATTAAACTTTCATCATTTTCTCTGGGTGTTTTGTTTTTTGTTTTTTGGTTTTTTTTGGTCATGCTCCAAAAATTGATGCTGAGATGCTATGGGTGGGAGATGATCTAGCATTTTTTTTTTTTTTTAGGTAATTGCATTAGAAATGTAAATTAGTATGAAAATAAAGCTATTTTAATTTTCTCCCAGATCTCTGCAATCTAGGTGAAATATTTCTCTCATGGTCTTTGTTGTGCTGAGTTTTGTCACTCTGTGTGCCTTGATTATATCGTAGGATAAACTATGTAGCAACAGAAATAAAAATGCAACTATACATGGAAAACCCTCCCAGTCTTGGTCACTCAGAATTCAGCACTCCACTTGTGCGCCGGGGGCCGCCAATACACTTCTCTTCCACGTGGGTTTCACGGTTCCTCACCTCAGCTCACCACGTCTAGATTGGTATCATTTGCTGAATCGTCTTTTCTTTCCTTTACCCAAGACATCCTACGGAATCTCATTATTAAACTGATTTCGTTCTTGTCTTCAGGGCTGCCAACTACAAATTGGCACTTGCCATCTGCCTCTACAAGGATGAGGTCACTGGCGACTGCAGTCGCTGACCTCTAACACCCCCTGAAAGGAGTTCAGGGCAGAGATCAGAAATGAGGCATTTGTGCTCTGGAAAAACTGGCAGAACAGGCCTGCAGAAAGTTAGAGCTTTTCAGGAGAAGATTTTATGAGCCCAATTTCTTGCATCTTCTCATAGCTGGAAAAGCACTAAAATCATTAATGGAGACGTCTGCTCCTCGTGACGAGCAGCAACTTTCTCGTGACCGGCAGCCACGTTCCGCCAAAATGTACGCTCCGTTGCACGCATCCTCCTTCCCTAAAATCACATAGACGCTGACCTCCGCTCGCCCTCCCTCCTTCCCGAAAATCACATAGACGCTGACCTCCGCTCTCCCTCCTCGGGGCCGTTCCTCAGAGCTACCTGACAGGCTGCATCCCAGGTGCAGTCCTCATTTTGCCCAAAATAAGACTTAACTCACAGCTCTTACGTCGTGCATTTTTTTCCAGTCAACAGACACATTCTCGTTTGTTCATAAATCTAGTTTAGTGCACACTTACATTCACGCCCAACCAAAACCTGCCTCATACTCTTATCCATCCACTTTCCATGATCGCCTCTGATACCTGAGGAAGGGAATGCGGACAAAAGGAAACTTAGAACAAAGTGAAACTCCTTGTTCCCGTGAAGCTCCTTCTCTTGCTAACTTCCATTAGTCTCATATCTGCCTGTAGTTTTTCTCCAGTTTTTAACTTTGGGGTTCGTGTGTTCTCTTTTTTAAAATCCTTAACCCTCTGCAGCAAGAGTTGCCAAGAGTTGTCATCTTCATGTAGCAATCAGATTGGCTTCTTCTGACTTCCTCGGGTATTTCTTTGATTCCTGAACCATTTTAACACTCGCCTAACCCCCAAAGATTTCTTCTTGAGGGGAATGAAGGAGCCACTAGGTGAGAACTAACTTGAAAAGCATTTCCCAAACATTTTTTTTCCTCTGTTGAGCAAACAATTGAGTAATAGCAACTTTAAAAGCCAAGTAAAGGTTTCCAAAATAAATGCTTGGTTTGCCAGAAAATATGTGTAAAGGTATTTCAATAGCTGCAATAAAACAAATACTTGCATAATGGGCAAACAACACATCAGAAATATTTTTGCATTCCTTTCTGAGCACCTGTGGTTACTCAAGCTTCATTTCTGACCTGTCCAAGGACTCAGGAGATACTGGGGGAAAGTATTTTTCCTTCCTCCCTACCACATACAGTGAATTTAGTTAAAAAGTATTTTGTTTGCCAAGAGGATTCTTCTAGCTAATACACACCCATTTCAAATTGTGTGCAGTTCCTTGCAATTCAGTCCTCACAGTGGCAATGTGACAGAAAAGGATTGAAAAAAGTAGAAGTTGGCACCACTGAAAAGCAATTACAGCAGGTAATTTGATTTGACTGTGAAGTGCCTCGGGAAAAAAGATTCCCACCTAAATTCTCGTCAGGAATGTGCGCTGTGCTCACCGGTTATCACCGGCACAGTGTCACTTTGCTGACTGCAGTTCCAGACAATTCATCCTTCTGTGTGACAAGAAATTCTATCACCGTCTAGTCAGGGATACGACAGTTTGCTTAATTGACATGAAAAAGGTTGATGCGGTGTCTAAACTCTCATGAAGTTTAACAAAAAATAAATGTCACCCCTACGGCACCTACTTTAATATGTATTACAGTGCAAAAATGTATCTCCAGAAATACTTAAAATTTAACCTTATCTGGCCTACTTTTCTCTTGAAGCTAACACTTACAATCCCATACACTTAATAATGCTGAAAATTCTACTCGAATAGAAATCTCAATTATAGTCTATAATTCCACCGATAGTTTCTAAATGGCAAGATTTAAAAATTATATAAAAATTCTACAGTTTGCTTCAGTGGTTCTCAAGCAGAGGCAAGTCTGTTTGTCCACCCTTCTGTTTCCCAGAAAGGTACGTCTGCAATATTTGGAGATATTTTTGGTTGTCAGGACTGGGAAGAACCTCTGGATCCAGTGGGCAGAGGCTAGCGAAGCTGCTCAACATCCTATAATGCACAGGACTGATCCACAACAATTATCCAGCCAAAATGACCACGATGCTAAAGGTGACCATGACGCTAAAGGCGACCATGACGCTAAAGGCGACCACGACGCTAAAGGTGACCATAATGCTAAAGGTGACCATGGCTTACTTTGAGCATTTACCTTTTCTTGATAAAACAAGTCTAAAACATGAGAAAATATATCCTTTAAATGAAATGTTACATATTCTGAGGGTTTGTACATAAATATAAATAAACTAGGTATGAGGTAAGAAATAGTCTTCTGGAAAGTAAAATTCTTTATACCCTTTTTTTCCAAACTATGATCTCCTATTTTCCTAAAGAAACACTTAGGAAGCTCTTACTCCAAGACATCTCAGTTCGATGAATTTTCCAGAAAAAAAATGATTCAAACGTTAAGTGAAACTAAATCAGAAATATTCAACTTCTGTTCAATTTCTTTTAAAGTACCACATGGACTTCAAAGTCAAGGGTGAAATCTACATGACAAATGAGTTAGCAGTCAACCTGCATTTTAGGTATTACGGGTACTTGTCAAATGGAGGAATAGATGTTTCTCATCTCTAAAACTTTGATAGAATGATTTTCTTACAGACTCTAACCTTGGTTGCTTATTGAACTAGCATCACATAAAGAGCTAACCTTATATAAAATAAGAGTGTTAAAATTGGGGGCCACCTTAATCAAATCAGCAGCAGCAACGGGACTGATGAAAATGTGCCTTCTGACAGAGTGCAATGAAAAGAACAGTGCATCACTTCTGTGCTACCCCTGGCAAAGACGTGCAGCCCAGACATAACCATGAGGAAATACCAGATAAACCCAAACGGAGGGGCGTTCCAGGAAATGACTGGCTTGTAAATTATAACTCTGCCAAGATCAAGAAAGTCAAAGAAAGGTGAGGAACCAGATCAAAGGCGAGTAAAGGGAGGTGACGACTCTCAGCGGTGAGTAATTCTAACTGGCTCCTTGTGCTCTAAAGGACATTATTAGGACAACCGGTGAAGCTTGAATGGGGTCTGATCGTTAGAAGGTAGTAATGTATCTGTGTGAGTTTCCTGATTCTGGTGCTTGTACTCTGTCTACATACTACAGACATGTATACTACACTCTTCAGGGTCCAAGGCGTCAGATGGGTAACTTACCTCCAAATGTTTCCGGAAAAGAGAAAGTTCTTTGTACTCTACTTGCAACTTTTCTATAAGCTGGTGATTGTTTCAAAGTAATATATGTGTAATATTTCTCAAAAACATATATATATAATCTGAAAATATACATATATAAAAATTATTGTTTCAAAATTATGTCTATGTACCTTTAAGTTGTACCAACTCAACCCCAATGTAACCACACTGTTGAAGAAAAAAAATTTAAATTAGCCACACCACAAAATTTAGAAACCAATATGAAATGTGTTCACTTAAGGTTACACCAGTAAGACTATCTCACTTACCACTGAATGAGGCAGGTACTTCATAATAGCCAATAGGTAGAAACAACCCAAATGCTCATCAACTGATGAATGATAAACAAAATGTGATATATCCATACAAAGAATATTTTTCAGCCATAAAAAAGAATGGACTTGTGATACATGCTATAACGTGGATGAACCGTGAGAACACTAAGCTAAGTGAAAGAAGCCAGGCACATATATGATTCCATTTGTAGGAAATGTACAGAATCGGGAGATCAATAGAAACAGAAAGTAGCTTAGTGGTTGCCTAGGGCTAGTTGGGGGCTGAAGGCACTGGGAATCATAGATGAAGGATACAGGACTTCTTTTTGAGGTGATAAAACTATTTCAAAATGGACCGTGGTAGGGTTTCCCTGGTGGCGCAGTGGTTAAGAATCCGCCTGCCATTGCAGGGGATACGGGTTCGATCCCTGGTCCGGGAGGATCCCACATGCCACCGAGCAGCTAAGCCCGTGTGCCACAACTACTGAGCCTGTGCTCTAGAGCCCGCAGACCACAACTACTGAGCCCGCATGCCACAACTACTGAAGCCCGCATGCCTAGAGCCCATGCTCCGCAACGAGAAGCCACCGCAGTGAGAAGCCCGCACACTGCAACAAAGAGTAGCCTGTGCTCATCACAACTAGAGAAAGCCCGCGCACAGCAACAAAGACCCAAAGCAGCCAAAGATAAATAAATAAATTTATTTAAAAAAATACACTATGCTAAAAAAAAAAAAAAAAAGGACCGTGGTAATGGCTGCACAGATTTGTGAATATATTAATTAAACACTGAATTGTACACTTCAACTGGGTTAATTTTATAGTATGTGAAATACATCTCAATAAGGCTATTAAAAATAGGGTCAGGCTATATTTCTTTTCTCCTAAAAATTTTGTAAATTACACAATGTACTCTGTTTATCCACTTGTTCATTTATTCTGCAAATACCGTGCCACTGAATGCTGCTGAACTCAAACATGGGTAAGAACAGACACGGCGAAGTGGCTACCGAATAGTCCTTCCTCTGTCACTATCCACGTGTTTGTAAGTTACTCATGAACATGAATGGGCACGTGAACATGAATGAGCACACGTGAAGAGAACCACGTATACGGACAAGGCTCACAGTCTCGGGTATCCACAGTACCGTTTAAACCTTTGTTCATTGAAGAGGGACAGCTTAGTGCCTTCAGTTAAACAACTTGCACCTTTAAGTTGTGGCTTGACAAAACTGCCACATTCCCAGGGTGTGAAATATTTGGAAATCTACTAAATACCACTGTGTTCTTGGTTTAAGCCACACGTACACAAAAACATACAGTTGTAGTGATTATGGTATCAGATGGACCCATTCTCCCAAATCGTGCTGTCCACATCATTCTTTCTTTCACACTCCCCTTCTTTGTCTCTCCCCCCATTTTTCAGATACACCGATGAGGGTACCAGAAGCATATTTCTTTGGAATTTGATTTTGATTTCTTCTCTTATTTTAGGAATGTAGCCTCCAGAGAAATTTGTTTTAGCTTCCTCTTCCTCAAAGGCTACTATGACCAAGTGAGTGACTGTCATTTTTCTCTTAGAGTCTCAGATTTAAACCAATGGTTCTCTAAATCCAGTCTTCCAATCAGCAGAAACAGCGTCACCTGGAAGCGTGAGAGAAATGCCGATCACTGAGCTCCACCCCAGACCAACTGAATGGAAAGCTGGGGGCGGGGCCAGGCAACCCCTGTCTTCACAAGTCGTCCAGGTCATCTGATGAACTCTAAGGTTTGAGAAACAATGACCTGGATCATTACTTCTCAAAGTCAAGCGTGTGTAGATGTCACCTGGGAACTTGTTGAAAAGGCAGGCTCCATCCTGACTCAATAGGTTCTGCTAGGGCACAGAAATCTGAGTTTTTGGAAGAGCTCCAGTTGCTTCTAACTTAGGTCACTGGGGCATGGTGGGCAAGGTCAGGGTCACTCTCTCTGAGGCATCAGCGTTTACGAGAAATCCCACCACATCACAGTGTGGCTTAAGGAATGGGATTCATTGGGAAATGGGGCAAGTTCCAAAGCCAAGGGCAGTGAGAAAAGAGAAGCCATTGCTTCCATCCACTCGTCATCCTCCAGAGAGATGTGTGGAGGCCAGCATGGCTGGACACACAGTTTTGGCACTTATAGCCCCTCCTGTCATGAGGAGCTGAGTGTGTGTGCAGCCCTGCCAGCCCCCAAACACACACTCACACACACACACAGACACACACACACACACACTGGGGAAAAGAGGGAGAAGCCCCTGGATCACAAACTGCCCACTGCCCATGCAATCCAGAGAGACCAGTGAGGGCCACACTGAAAGCTCAGCTCGTTGCACCGCAAACGTCTATAGACCATGCTCGCAGAAGTGCCTTCCTAGACTATTGTACAAGCTCTGACCTTCTGGATTTCCTTAATATGTGGCTTTTTCCACCTCCCATCCCAGAGGAAAACAATTATTGAAGTGCCTTACTTGTGAGATTTCATTTCCTTTCCAACCCTGATCACAGGCTCCCTCCTACAAAGGGAAAGATGTGAGGTCATGGATGTGTTGATTAACTCTACGGGGGAGCCCTTTCACAATCGACACGTACACCAAATCATCACCGTGTGCCCTTTAAATATCTTACAATTTTATTTTTCAACGATACCTCAAAAATACTGAAAAAAAAGAAGAGGAAACCAAGTTAGAAGCACCGCTGAAAGATTTGGTCTCAACATGGCTCGGTAGATATCCTATATGTTAAATTCATGGAGTCCGTATCTTCAAATGAAATTGCAGAAGAGGGTTAGGAGAGCCAGTAAAATGCAAACACAGCCTGGACACGTGAAGCCTTGGGGTGATGTGTCCCGACTGAGGTTACCACTAGGAGGGCTTCCACAACACAGCCAGCAACCCAACACAGAGCCTCAGGTGCTCAGGATGGGGATGGGGGTGAGGACGGAGGGTTGACACAGATGTGAAAGGGCAACGCATCCCGTACCACAAAGCCACCAGGTGCCTGATTCCCAGGCTGCTTTGCTGAGGGTGTTCATGAAACATCCTTGCACAGACAGAGCGTGTTCTCTACTGGGGCAAGGTTGAAAGACAGGAGATAAAATGAGGGCCTCCACCCAGTTCTCGGAACCTCAGGATTCTAACTGTTCATCCTCCCACTGTGGTCGGGCAGGCGAAGTCATACTCACATTGGAATCCCAGCACAGGAGACTGAAAACGACAAGCATTCTTTTTTACTTGAAGGGGAAATTCAAGTTGGTAACAATATTGCGACTCGGGTCTTTCCAAGGGGACAGACTCCAAGGTTTTGCGTAGGATTAAGTTCCTCAGTCCTGCGAGGTGCTACAGGGTGAACCACTTGCCAAAACGTTTACCCTTCCAGCTGACGGGAGAAAAGTCCTAATGCCTGTCAAAGGGGGACTGGCGCGATTCCCTCAGAACCACACAAGGATCAAGGCACCCTTCCCCACATCTTCCGCCAGAGACCAGCAATTTAGCTACGTTTAGGACGAGTCAACATCACTTCTGCCTTATTAACTTTGTAATAATAATAATAATAAGCGAAGCCCAGAAAGCTAAAACATTATTTTACTATTTGGATACCGTTTTAAAAATACACACTAAAAATAAGAATCTGATGTTCAATAGCAAAAGTTCAAACTATGTATATATTTTTAATAAAGGACCAAGATCAGTTGCTAGTATATTACCACAAACAAAACATGTTTGTTGCCACATTATGGAAAATGTTTTTTAAGCATTAAGTCAAGAAGCCTAGTATTAAACTTATAACCAGAGGGCAGGGCAAACCCAGTACCAGTGCCTAGACTGGTCTTTTGTATTGTAGGACAGTGCCCCCTGCAGGAACAACAAATATCCTTTACTTCAGAGTAAAGGTTTTCAGCCACCTAAATTTTCTGTGTTAGATTTGGTTACTTAGTAAAGTAACAGACAGGTGAGAAGTCTTGTTAGGATATTTCATACTGAAATCATACTATGTTTGTAGCACTAATTCAGATCACATACAATGTGCAAAAATGAATCTTTAGTTTCTTCCTAAGAAGAAAATATTAAACCGCATTATAAAAATTTCCACAAAGGGAAGCTGTTTGCCAAGCATACATAATAAACAGATACAAATCACCTTTAAAGCAATTAAAAAATACAAACTAAAGTTTACCACTACATGCCATGTCTCTTCACTGTGCAGTGGGGAAATGAATCCCACAGTCAGAGAACTAATTAAAATACATCATAGGAGACTTCCCTGGTGGTCCAGTGGTTAAGAATCCGCCTTCCAACGCAGGGGATGCGGGTTCGATCCCCGGTCGGGGAACTAAGATCCCACATGCCGCGCGGGGCAAGTAAGCCCATGCGCCACAACTACTGAGCCCGTGAGCTCTGGAGCCCACGCGCCACAACTGGAGAAGCCCACGCACCACAACTGGAGAAGCCCGTGCGCCACAACGAAGAGTCCACGTGCCACAACGGAGATCCCGCATGCTGCAACCAAGACCTGACACAGCCAAATAAACAATTAATAAATAAATATTTTTTAAAAAAATAAAACTAAACTACATCATGGTGTATTTCCGCCTATTTGTTCTCACTTTAAAATAACACTTTATCTAAAGTTATATGTTTACCAATGAACTATCCCTACGTTCTATTTATGATAGATAAAATAGTCCCACAAATCCGGTCTATCCTGAGCAAGCAGAGTTAAATTCTGAAAGCGGTGGGGAATGAAGAAATTAACAGTAAAAAAATAGATATTAAATAAAAAATTAGATATTTTATTGTCAACTAAATCGACAATAACAAAGTACATAATCATCCAAAAGATTTCTCCTTAGGAATTAGGTTTAGAGAGTACGGGTGCTGTAGACTGAGTTCTCTGGAAGCAGACACTGAGATGGATCCAGCAGGGGGGTACTGTCAACTGAAATTTTGAAAACGCGCACCCTGAGAGCTGTGAGTTTCAGTTTTATTCAGGGGCTGTACTGGGGACTACAGCCGGACAACAGCGTCTCCTCTCGGGAGGTCTGAAGAGAAGCTCCGAAGAGGCAGTGGGATAAGCCAGAGTGTATGTGATTTTCTGAGGAATACACACAGTCAAGCACACATCAGGAGAAGGTTACTGCTGGTCACGAGGAACAGCTATCTCCGTCAATGATTCCCGTGCTTTTCTAGGTACGGGTTGATAATGCTTTTCCGGAGATCTCTCCAACTACCGAAGGGCTTGGTTTACCCCAAGCACAGAGCACCTCAGGCTGGTTTTCGTCCTGAACCCCTTTCAGGGTGCACTGTTGGCCAGCTACTGCAGTGGCTCCTGACTTAATGCTTGCAGAGCCCAAGCGTGAGCAACCGTCTTTGTTTTACGGCACTACTTATGGATCAACGCACGTGGAAAGGAGGAGAAGGCGCGGGCGGCGGCGGAGGAGAAAAGCTGAACGGCCACGCGGCCCTGACCAAGATTTGGCCAAGCCCTGGGACGTCGGGAGCAGATACACCTGTGACCGTGGTCCTGCGTCGCCCTAGAGGAATGGGGCTTTCTAGCCCTTCCCCAAGCACTCTTTGCATGGGGGTCAGCCCGGGAAAGACAAGCGCTTGAGCCAAAGGATGTTCTGTGGCCGAAGCAGCTCCCTCCTAACCGCTCCCCGCCACCCACGCTGGGCTGCAAGACCGTCCAGGAAGGGGCACCCGGGCGGACTGCGGTGAGTGCCCCTCGGTCCACCTCTGCTCTCCATCCCTGTTCGGGGACCACGTCTGCCGCTTCTAGATCCTGGATCCTCCTGCCAGAGGAAATTCAGCACAAGGCCAGGAGGACGAACCACAGCCCCACGGGCTGCATCTGACCTCAGACCCGCCCACCCTCCGCGACCATCTCTGCTGGCCGGCTAGCTTCCCTCATCCCCGAGGAGTAGGAGCCCGGACACTACGTTCTTCTAAATGCAGCCTTGCTGCACTCCTTCAACTGGGGGGAAATAAGTCACTTTGGAGACACAGCTCTTTCTCCCTCCCTCACCGAGGTAACAGCCACCCTATCTCATCTCATGACGAAGGTCTCCTCTTCTTGCCTGTTGGAAACAGAGAGCCTCCAGTGCCCAGGCAGCAGCTGTGGCTTATCCTTTCACTGGATTCTTCCTTGTGCCCTGGCAAATGTGCAGCGTCTTTGGGGACCAGCACCTGTAATCCTGCAAAGCTGAGCACTACAGGGGCAGGAAGCATAGAGTCCCCCGGTGGGTCAGGAGAAGTGACCGTTAAGTGGGGACCTTCCTGCTTTTACTCCTGGTTTCAGGACGTGTGTCATCTCATCGGAGACACGGTACCACATCCAATCTTTGACTGTGTATACCACATACTGAAGGACAGCAGCCCATCTTTGCCGGCAGCCTCACTGCCTGTCATGAATTTAGCTCGTCCTCTGACACCTTGCATTGTCCAGCTTCTATGTGATACGGGGTCAGGCTTCAGCTTCTTATTCCCGACTTTGTCTCTTCTCAGATTCCTGCCCTGACGCTGTTTTCCATTTTTGCTCATAGAATCAGGGCCACGGCCGACAGCTGTGCAATTCTGCAGTGCCCAGCACCAGGGGGCGCACTTTATAAAGGATTGTCTATGTGAACAGCTGCTGCAGCACAATGCCATCTCTACTGAATAAAAAGAACATCTCAAAGTCCATCACAGTGGCTCAGAGATGCTTTTTTATATTGAGAGTGGGTGTTTGGAGACAAAGAAATGAACATCATCAGGGATTTTCATCAGGACAAATTGTTACCTAATATTTGACTACTGGAAACACTATACAATTTATAAATCGTTCATATATAACTAAAGAAACACCAACACATTTAATTACCATTATCTCCACTGCCATCATAAAAAAAAAAATCAATAGGCCACTAGTGCGAAAAAAAAGTTTTTCTGAAGGTCCATTCTGTGAGAGCATATCTTTTAAACAGAAAAGATGGGAAACTGCCTCTCTTTAAGCTTTATAGTTGCCATTTCCTATGCTTTTTCTCTCTGATGGTTTGTATGGGTCATAAAACCTTTGAGAAATTTGAAATATCGAGGTGCTTTCCCTGAGAAAATGTAATTATGGACATGCACATACAGTTTTCAGGTGTTTATGATCTCCCTAAAGACCATGCAGAGATTTGGGAAGATTCTCTGGGTTTTAGAATTTAGTAGCCAGGGTGAAGTAGAACACTCACTGAGTTTGGGTTCAAAACCTTGCTGTTGATCCTGGTTCTGCCACTTACTAATGGCATGGCCTTGTGTAAGGCAACACTCTCAGGGACATTTTTTCAACTGTAGCTTGAATATAATTATTTTATGTAATTATACTTTACACAGTGTTTATGGGCATCACATGAGAACACAAAGAGGAAAATCTCTGCACAAAGCTGGCTGCTTACTTTTTTAAAAAAGTCAGATTAATAATAATGTTGTTTATTTAATACTTATCACTATGATTTTCTACAAATAGTTGCCTTTCTCTAATCTCTTCTATGCTTATTGACTAGACCCATCAATCCCCAAAACAGTTATACCTTTCTCATAAAATGAATGAAGTATTTGCCTTTAACATATTTTCCCCCCATTAAATTTGGTTAAAAAACCTTAATAACATCCACATTGGATTTAGGCACCTGTGTGCCTAAAAATACAGAAAACTTGATTGTGCATATGCCTTGATGGGCTATTTCAGGGCTACGCACGTCTAAAGGTACGCAGTATGAACCGTAAAAGTGCCGGTGAAAAGCCAAGAAGATCTCCACAATTAAAGAGTCATTGGGGGGCTTTCCTGGTGGCGCAGTGGTTGAGAATCTGCCTGCCAATGCAGGGGACACGGGTTCGAGCCCTGGTCTGGGAAGATCCCACATGCCGCGGAGCAACTAGGCCCATGAGCCACAATTACTGAGCCTGCACATCTGGAGCCTGTGCTCCACAACAAGAGAGGCCGCAATAGTGAGAGGCCCGCGCACCGCGATGAAGAGTGGCCCCCACTTGCCGCAACTAGAGAGAGCCCTCGCGCAGAAACAAAGACACGACACAGCCATAAATAAATAAATAAATAAATAAATAATTCCCATTTAAAAAAAAAAAAAAAAGAGTCGTTGGTAGGAGAGAGATGCTGATATTTGATGAAGTTTCCTCTGGTATACACAGCTTAGCTATGTTAATTCAATGAACCAATTAATTAATGCATATTCTTTGGACATCCACTAGATTCAAGGTACCATCATAGATAAGCTATGAGGGTACACTGCAGTAGGAGACACAGAGCCGCCCTCAAATATTTTACAAAAAGCCTCTTTCCAGAGATGCCCTATGCACAGTCACTCACAATGAACACCGTGTGGGGTAGGGATCTGTGTGCTGTGCTGGGGAGGACTAGGGCAGTCAGAGCTCCCGCTCCACACACACACACACACACACACACACACGCTCTGGCAGGCCCACAGGGAGCTTCAGCTGGCAGTTGGGACAGAGGCTGGAGCTAGAAGCAGAAAGGAAGACAAGTTGGAAGAAGCTGGATCATTCCTGGCACAGAGAACCAGAGAAGGGATGGAGAAATCATGGCAGGAAGGTGCGACAAAGGGAGGCCTCTCGACGGAAATAAGATACCTTTGCATGCTTAGTCCATTGGACTGATGGAAAGGGGATTAACGAAATAGTATTTGCAGGAGTTTAGAGATCTCTGCAGTCTGAGAGAGAGAGAGAGAGAGAGAGACAGACAGACAGACAGACAGACAGAAGAGAGAGAAGAGAGAGGTTTCACATTAACTCCAGGATCTGAGAGCCACTGGACTCAGGAGAAAGCACTTGAGTAGTTATTGACTCTTCACCGTGAACTTGTTTGCCAAAGCTTGCTCTGCTGAGAGAGCTAACCTGTACACAAGTCCCCAGAGCTGCATTTGGTTTGATTTGAGACATGACTTGAGAATCTAGGCTCAGCATCCCTGAAGTCTCACGCCCTGAAGTCACTCTTCTGAGGCACATATGAGATTTCTATCATAATAAGAAAAGTGAGCTATGTTGCACAGAAGAGCTCCAAGTTCCAGATGTCTGCTGTAAGTTAGGTATCACCGTCAACCACTGCTTTCAGGGAGAGTCACAAGCGAAGGTCAGGGGCAGCAGGCCATCCTCTCGTGAAAATTCTCTGGGGCACCAGGACTTTGAGAGGCTGTGGTGGAGACAGTGCCTGTGTCACAGCAAACAGGAAGATGGGTTAGAGGGCTTGGGATCTTTTTGTTTTCTAATAAGCAAAAAGGCTTGAACATAATAGAAGAGGTTAAGAAGAACTCAGAAAGGAACATTTTGCCTATTAAATCTATGCCACAGCCAATTTCACATATTTAATTATCTCACTTCAGTATAATGTGAATGTATTTGTCACCTCCCCAATTGAGCATCTACATTCGCTACATTTGACAGGATGTTTGCAAAAAGTCTTTGTATGTATCCAACTCTTCACAGAGTTTCTAATCTATGGTTCATACCTTGCTGTCCCCAAAGATTCAGGCAACTGTGGTTCATCCCTTCTTGGTTACAAACAGATGGTTTTCACTAGCTCAGAGCTTTGCTATCTCTAGAATGGTTTTTGAAAAGTACAAATCTGTTTCTTACAGGGAAGACACCCAGGAATGATTTCAATATCCATAACAAGTGTGTTGGTAAAAGGGGATGAAAAATTGAACACAAATTTCTTTTCCTTTGCTGTAAACATTGAGCAAGCCCAGAATATTTTCTATAAAAACAGACATTTTACTTAAGAGGCAGTATCATGAATCCCATTTTCTTACCCATAAAATATTGCTTCCAATCACGGTTTAGGGGAGGAAAATATTTGATAATTTGCATTCAACTTAGTCCTATGCCCTAAAAAGTTTAAACAAATCATCAGCATCTCGGACAAAGGCAAGATGACAGTAGTGAGATTTTTTAAATCTCCATAAATCCTTTTGCAAAAATAGAAAGAGCAACTGAAAACAGAAATGGATACTGTATTGATTTCCTACTGCTGTTGCATCAACTAGTCAACACATTTCATGGCTTAAAACAACCCAAGTTTATTATCCTATAATTCTGGGGATCCGAAGTCTGAAAAGATCTTATTGTCCTAAAATCAAAGTGCTGGCAGGGCTGTATTTCTTTCTGGAGGCTTTAGGGGAGGGTCATTTCCTTCACTTTCTTTAAAGTCTCATCATTTTGTTAGAATACATCTTTATGTTTATCACTTGGGGATTGGTTTTCCTAGCTATCGAGTGTACCTTTCCAATGTGGAGATTCAAACCATCCTTTATTTCAAGAAAATATCCTTGAATTATCCTTTTTAGTATTGTTCCATTCTATCGCCACACGTTTTATCTCTTGAAGATTATCACGAAGGGTATGCAATGCCCTCAGCAATGGTTTCATCTCTTGAAGATGAAATACATGGCAACAGAAAGGAATTAATAGTAAAAATTATTAAAATAGTAGGCTAAAAGAAAAATGAATTGATAAATAATAATAATAAGCCATGTACAAATAGTTAAAATCCAAGCAGATGCTAATTATTGGAGATGACCTGGTGGCCCTCAGTTGTCAGAGACAAGGAAGCCCTGAGGGTCAGACGTCTCATGGTGGAGGCTCCACGAGAAGAGGCCCTTGCAACTGACCTCTATCTCACCTGTGCGGATTTCATCTGCATCTTACGCATGTGAAAGTCGTTATTCCAGGGCTACTCAACATGTTTTTCATTACTACTGACACAAGAACATAATCAAGGCAGGAGCTTCCTAACCTAAGAACACCCCAGCCAGGGCACCTTGTACATGTGGACACCCAGCTTGAGCTGAGCCAGAGAAAAGCAATGACACAGGTCAGAGCAGTTCTGCTGCATGTCCTGTTACAGATCCTTCTGTCTCCAGACGAGCCCACGGACTACGCCAGATGTTCAAGCCTCACAAGGCCTTCTACCTCACTCTCCCCAGGGCCAGGCCGGATGGCAGTGAGATGCTATCTCTCCGTCTTTCTTTCTCATTCATTTGTCAAGTGTAAGCGTTTTGCATGTTGGTCCCCAAGTAACTGAGAGCAGGAAAGTGGCCAGGTGTGTCCCATCCTCTATGGCTCCCTCCCACCTAAGAAACGAGACGCTCTGTAGGTGTCCACGGCAAACACCTGGCAGGGCACTGGGGGCTACAAGTTTGGCAGAGGGAGGAAACTGCTAAGAATACTCTATCCCTCAAACCTCTTTGTGTTCTCCCTGGATGCCGGCCCACACCACCTCCTGAAAACTCCCCAGAGAGGTCCTGTCACACGGGAAAGCTCCGCTAAGCCAGAGTACGTTTTTGGTACACCTGGAGTTGACAGGCCTCTCTGTCTGAAAGGCCAGCGGGAGGCTCTCTCCCTCTCGGCACCAACTTCCTCATTTCGGACGCTGCAAAGGCATCTGAGAATAAAGAGTACTCTCCCATGCCGGCCCACGTGTCTTCACTGCAGCTCTTTCTCCTACACACGTGCCTGGGGAGTGTGGGCTCTCAGTGCGGGTCACCCTGCTCCTCCGTCCCTCATTCTCATACCTAAAGGCGTGCTAGAGAGATTATTTTTCAATTTTGTTTCGTATTTATTTATTTATTTTGGCTGAGCTGGGTCTTAGTTGCGGCACATGGGATCTTTCGTTGCGGCGCGCGGGCTTCTTCAGTTGCGGCACGCGTACTCTTAGCTGCAGCACGCATGCAGGATCTAGCTCCCCGACCAGGGCTCGAACCCGGGCCCCCTGCATTGGGAGTGCGGAGTCTTACCCACTGGGCCGCCAGCGGAGTCCCTAGAGAGATGACTGTGAGTGCAGTGTCTGCCAATCTATTGTTCTAGTGACTGACAACCGAAATCTAATTGGAATCCAAATAAAACCTACTGGCGTTCTGCTCTCCCAACGTTTCATCATGGGAGTCGCCGCACACCCTTAATAATAACCCACAGTATATTTGCAATCCAAGAAATACTGCATTTGTCACAGTGCTCCATGACTTCTTTGTTAAAAGTGTAGCCATGGACGTTCTCAAGTGCGTACTTTGCGATTTGAGCAAACTGCCTTTACACAATCACACTGGGGTTTATTGGCGTGAATCCCTTTGCTCTCGGTGCCTCTCCCTACCCCGCAATGGTATGTCGGTTTCACTCCCCTCCCTTTCTCACCAAGAACCGCCCGGCAGGCGCTATTCAGGGCTGCCCTGACCCACCGAGCCTTGCCTACCCTCCTCCTCTCACTCTCTCTGCCTGGCCCCTGGCACCAGCAGCCCCGCCTATGATCCCATTTCTCCACACCCTCCCCCCTCAGAGGCTACCTCGTGAATTATAGGGTAAGAGGACCACACTAGCTCTCGGACACCCTTCCTGCCCCTGGCGCCAGCGTCCTGGGGAATAAGCTCTGTGGCCACGATGAAGCTGAGGCAGAAAGGAGTTTGTCTTCACGCTCTCAGCCAACTTATGGAGGGCTTCCTGGCTCCGAGTGGTCAAAGGATCACTGAGGGTTGATATGAAGGAAAGATGTTATGGAAGAAAGAAGTCCTGCTGGATCCTTTACGAGCGGACAAGGAACTTAGGAAATGTCAAGAACTGATGTGCCCTATCCTCTGGTTTTGGTCTCTGTAAACGGGGAAAGTTGAAATAGTGAGATTTTCTTTTGAGTAACAACATTGTTCACCCCAACTTTCAAAATGTTTCCAGAAGAGCTAAGCCTTATAGGCACGTGGGTATGGGGCCAACCAGCCCCTCTTTCCACCACTAAACAACCAGCTATCACCAGATTCCATGGGGCCAGAGCAAACGTCTATGCTGGTGATACTGGGTGAGTGAAAAGGGGCAATTTCCATGTTGCCTTGTTCCTTGGTCAATGTGCAAAACATACACTTTTACTGCATACTATAAAAATATGTATAAATGGTAGTTTGACTTCCAAATACAGAATATTTAAATCAAACAAATGCAGTTGAATTACTTACTACTTCCACGTGTATTATGGTTTACATACATTTTTACAAACTGACCAGGAACACAACTTCTATCTATAATTTGTATCCAAAAGAACCACAAAATTACAAATTAATTTCTAAGTAGACTGTTGGGATACAGCTTCTTTGTAAGCTAGTTTTTATTAACTTTGTTTGATTTGCAGTATTTCTCCTACAAAGCAGGAGGAGAGGAGGGGGAGAAGAGGAGGCAGAGGAGGGGGAGGGGGAGGGGGGGAGGGGGAGGGGAAGAAGAAAAGGAAGAAGAAAAAGCAGCAGCAGAATTCCTCCAGCATTGTGCTGAATGGCTTGAGGAGATATTCAGATAACCTGAGCTGTGTGTCTCCATAACAACACCAAGAACAGCAGCCCAGTAATAGTAACAATGACTGACTAACGTGCTAATGTGCACGCACAACAGTCTTCTGGGCAGAAAGATATCCTTGTGAGGGCTGTTAAAGCACTTGAGTCTACACCCCTCCGAATGCCGACAAAACCAACACACCAGGTTTAGAATAATGATGTTCAAAGGCCCTTTAAAGAGGAGGCGGATGAGAGGACTGAAGTCTGACTGATCATCTGATTGATCTTATGGCCCGCGTGGTCAGACCTAAAGTAAATCCACCCCCTGCTGGAATCCAACTGGATCAAGTTTCTGAAACTTCAAAGCTAAGGATGAAACCCTGGACTTCTAGGACTCACTGAAGTCAGTTGTACTCCATGAGGCCTTTGGGGACCAACCAGCTGGCCATCCCCCTAGTGACTCCTGACATCCAAACATCATCCCCATGAGCCCAACTGAGCCCTGCTGTTCTGTGTGCTTGGACTGCTACGAGCTGTGTGCCTATCTTAATAAAGGGAGGTCAAGAACTAAAAGCTACCCAGCAAGAGAAAGGATGCTGTAATAACATCTAGGTTAATTATCCAAATCTCCTGGGATCTACCAATCCCAAAATGCTTCTGTATTAGTTTGCTGCCACAACAAAGCACCACAGACTGGAGGGCTTAAACAACAGAAATGGATTTCACAGCTCTGGAGGCTGGAAGTCTGGGATCAAGGTCTCCGCAGGTTGGCTACCCCAGAGGCCTCTCTCCTTGGTGTGTAGATGGCCGTCTTCTCCCTGTGTCCTCACACGGTGGTCCCTCTGTGTGTGCCTGTATCCTAATCTCTTCTTATAAGGACATGGGTCAGAATGAATTAGGGCCCAACTTAATGACTTCATTTTACCTTAATTACCTCCTTAAAGCCCTATCTCCAAATGCGGTCACATTCTGAGCTCCTTAAGTGTTAGGACTTCAATATATGAATTTTGGGGGTGACACAATTCAGCCTAGAACAGCTTCCCAGAAAAAATATCTATATTTCAAGAAACTATAATCATTATATGTGATGGTATGGTCACTTTATTTTTCATTTGACATAATAAAAGAAATTAATAAAGCTAGCCTCCATATTATAATCAGAGTAGAGAATATTCCTAATGTACATTCACATAATTCACTGAATGGAATACTGAAATCCTTGCCAGATTTCCTCTTGTTCTTCGGTGCAATGCAGATTTGCGTTGGGGTTTAAGAAAAATAATAAATTTCCCTTACACATTCTCCAAACTGCCAAAACTTCAACAATATGAAATTCCAAATATCATGTTTTTGGACAAATTAAATTTAGGTAAGAACTACCTTTCAGGATATTTTACTATGAAAATTCCATAAAGCTCTTCCTATAAACACTGTTCTTGACAAACCAATTTACTGCCTATGTTTTAAGTGTCAGCTCATTTCAAGAGAGAGAGAGAGACAGTGAAGGAGAGACAGAGACAGAGAGGGGGGAGAGAGAGGGAGAAAGGAGAAAGTGTCAGTTTATAAATCGTACATTGACAAAGAACACTAATATTTAAAGATTTAAGATTAAAGATTCTAAAAGTTAGAAAAAAGAGGAAGATAGGTATTAATTTTTCAAGCGTATAATAAATGAAAATTTTATCAGTATGTATTACCAAATATTCTTGCTAAAGAATGTATGAGCATTAATGACAAACGAAGATTAGACAAAAAGTCATAAAATCATTCCATAGTACAGGCTCAATGAAAAACATGTGAGTTTGGGTCTTTAGTTCCTTTATAATATATCTTAGGTGCACATAATATACTATAACATCTTAATTCAACAAAGAATCATCAAGCACCTGTTATTTCCAAAGCAGTGAGGCTGCTTTGATTTTGAGTGATAAAGGGGGTTAAGAAATGGACTGTATTCTCAAATAACTGCCAGTTGTGAGAGGAGATAAACAATGAATACCCACACTGAGGTAGCTGAGGAGAAAATGCGTGAAACATGAAACTCCCGTTTTCTTCTACAAGTCAGCTCCTACAAGGGCTACTTTCTCTCCTTCTCTTCCTCCTGCCCCATGTGTCACCTACTCTCCACCCCACTGCCTCTGCTGTGAGGTCACCTTGCCCCTTGCCACACACCACCACACTGAGTCACTTCCTGTGTCCCCCGTAGAGTCCCTAGGGCTGCCTGGGTCCCCAGGTGGTCCCCTCCGTGCCAGCGCGGAGCAGAGGCAGGCCCCCCAGTGGGAAGGGCAACCCATCTCCTCCCCAACAACGCCTGCCTTTCTACTCAGCCCAGCACCCCTCCCCTCCTGTTCACATGGGGCGACCTCTAAAGCTGCTGTGTTCCAGAACCTCCAACTGCAAGCAGGGCAAACACCCCCGTGCCTTTGGCTTCCCTTCCTATCAACCTTTGTGCTGCCCTTTCCCACTGCGGGTAACTCCAAAGGAGGGTCAAGATGTGCTACTGCACCATTCAAGCAGCTGTTTCCTTTCTTGCCTCCTATGCCTACCTCAAGTTTTTATGGGGAGAGAATCTTCATTGAAGTCAGAGGTCTCCAAACTAGCCCAAGGAGGACCAAATCCAGGCCCGGCCCTGCTTTTTTATGGCCCAAGAGATAAAGAATATTTTTTTAAAATCTTTTTTTAATGGTTGAAGAAAATCAAAAGCAGATTTGGTGACACATGAAAGTTATTTAAATTCAAATTTCAGTCCTAAACAACGTTTCACTGGGACACAGACACACTCAAGGGTTTATGCATTAGTCTGTGGAAGCTTTTGCGCCAGAATACAGAGCGGAGTGGTTGCAAAGCCTAAAATATCTACTATCTGACACATTACAGAAAAAGTCTGCTGATCCCTGCCTTAAGTCTGACCCTCTACTCTCTCTATTCTAGGACTTAAGTAAGACTTGACGTGCTGGCCGCCCAGCCTTGCTTTTGATATGTAAAGCTGGCTATAAATCCCCCTTCTCCCCAGAAAGCCTGCCTTTCAAGATCGGCTGCTTCACCTCAGGTTCTCAAAAAAAAAAAGTGGGCTCTGGGAGTTGGGGGTGAACAATGACCTCATTATTTCTTCTTTCCACTCCTGCTTTAGAAGTCCTTATCGGCATTTTAGATAATGGATGATTCTGGTTCCTTGGACGGGGGACGCTGTGCCCAAGGACAAGCAAGAGCACAAGAATATTTTTCAAAAACTATCGCCTTCGGTGCAAATACAAATTACACGAGGGAGGGTATGGAGGGACAGGCACCATAAGGGAAGAAGGAGATGGGAATAACTGAGGGACTGAATGAGACCTTGAGGGCTGAGGAGGATGGTGGGGAGTGGAGACAGGGGGGAAGGGCACAGCCCGAGAAAACAATGCAAGCAAAAGCCTCAGAACCGGGGCGCTCGGGCCGTTCCTCCAGGAGCCTGGCAGTATTTGCAGACAAGGAGATACTGGAAAGGAGGGAAACACAGTGACCTCTTAAAAGGCAAACGATTACAGTCGCTTGTGTTCTGAGGCAGATGAACCAATGTTGCAACGACTCCAGATACGTATTGTCAATGAGCGAAAGGGGATGCAATACCCCTCGCAACCAAGATGCTTGGATTTAATTGCCTGCAGGCAGAACGTGGGAGAAACCAAGAAAACATGTTCACATGAATTATATCCTATCTCGTGAACACAAAGAAGGACATAAAGGAAAAGGACAATGAATACGCAGCTCAGGGAAAGGGGAATCCGAGCATTTTTTACAGTCTCTTCCTGTCGCATTTTCCCCACATGCTTCACAGTCTGCTCTTTCCAAGTTAGATGCTCTGTGACTCCTTGTGTCTATCAGTCTTGTTTATTTTGGCAGCCCCCTCTAATTCCTGCTTAGTAATATTAGGTATTCGATAAACATCACTGAAATGAACATTCCAAGATATGCAATTCCCAACAAGAAATCTCAAAGGAATGAAAAACGAGTCCATAAATGGTCATGTGACCAAATAAAATAGGAAATCATAGTGAGTCTAGTTTATCCTAATTTATAGAGCAGATGTGTTCCTGAGCTATTGAGTGAAAATAAGTTATATAATGCCTTCACAGAATTCCTTTATAGAACTACATGCATACTCTTGTAGAATACATCTGAGCACCATGACAGAAAGATGGGATTTAAGTTCAAGAAAATATCAGACGTTTTTCTTATTAAATGATCAAATACAAGATGTTGGCTTTTCTCATTGAACATGTTTCATAGCCAGGTCCAGTCGTACGGGGGAATGGCACAGCACAGACTCAAGGGCACTGGATCGAGAGTAAGAAATGGACTTAAATCACTTGATCTGTTTGGATTTCAGCTGATGGAGTTCAGGACACACTACTCCAAAATAGGGTACCTTGGTATAGGGAGTATTTCCAGCTGAAGGAATCTGAGGAATGGACTCGCAGAAAACCCTCACTGGACGGTCAGCTCCCTATGGCCAGAAGAAAGGAGCATCTTTACCTGGGACGACAAAGGCACACATAGAGGAATCCGCAGGCACAGGGCTTGCAAAGGTACCCCCAGTTCACTACACTCAGCTCACCTCTCTTCTATCATCTCTTCCACCATTTTCCAGTCTTCATCAAACCTGGCATGAAAACACTCAGGTTGAACCGTTTCTTCGGGTTTTCATTTCCTTATGAAGGATCCCACGTCAGGGAAGCCTTACACTAAATAAACGTGTATGCTTTTCTATTGTTAGTCTGTCTCTTGTTACATGGATCCCAGTAGATAACTTAAAAGGAAAGAGGAAAAAGATTAGTTTCCTCCCCTACGTGGCACTTCGTCTGCCGAATTTGAAGAGGATGTTTGAAGAGGATGACAGCTAAAATATCTTCTAGTTTTAGAGCCCATGAAATTATTCCATCGGATTCTTAAATATTTAACCCAATTTGCTGAGTGGCCACTACGCAAAACATCATGCCAAGCATGTGACTGGATGCAAGAAGAAATGGTGGAAAGAAATGAAGAGTGGTCCCGCCCAGCCTCAGGAAGCTTCCATGCTCTTCGCCCTCAGGCAACAATCCATGGGACAAGGAACTGCTGTTCAGTTCTCTAAACAATGTCCCTAGATCTGGATTTAAGTGAATTATGCCTTTTAATTGTTTTCTTCAGCTTTTGCCTAGATGATTCCATCCTTTCTAGTTGTAACACCCCTAGTAATTTGTGTTTTAATGAAGAGAGTCACACAGAGCCATGAGATTTATTTGCAATGTTTTTTGTTTTTTTGTTTCTTTGTTTGTTTGGCTGCGTTGGGTCTTCGTTGCTGCGTGCGGCATTTCTCTAGTTGTGGCGAGCAGGGGCTACTCTTCGTTGCGGTGCGCAGGCTTCTCACTGCAGTGGCTTCTCTTGTTGCGGAGCATGGGCTCTAGGTGCGCGGGCTTCAGTAGTTGTGGCTCGAGGGCTCTAGAGCGCAGGCTCAGTAGTTGCGGCGCAAGGGCTTAGTTGCTCCATGGCATGTGGGATCTTCCCGGACCAGGGCTTGAACTCGTGTCCCCTTCAGTAGCAGGCGGATTCTTAACCACTGTACCATCAGGGAAGTCTGCTGCAACGTTTTTATTTCCATAAACGTTATGTTTCCACCATCACATGGCCTGCATTGGTACGGCTCTGTAGTCATCTCCATCAAAGCCACCTCTAGCAAGTGCAGTATCTGTCTCCCGACTTGCCTCCTTCACTTCACTTGGGTCACAAAGCTTCTAACTCAGATACCATGTGAAGCTACACAGTGCTATTCTAACTGGCCTTATTGATTTGCAGGCACTATAATTTCACTCTGTGGAACACGTGCCTTCTTGGATTGGCCATGGCCTCTTTCTTGCTCGTCACTGAGCAAAATCTCAAAGTCACTTAGTTCTTAGACTAGCTTGGCAAGTAATTCCAGTCCCACTTTCCTCTGACTCTAACTTGTACAGGATTTAGCAATGTTCTCTAGCTGGCAGGTTAATTGATGATGGAGTTATTAAATTTATACTTTCAACCCCTCCAGGAAATTCATTACATCCCACTGAACTTTGCCTCTGCTCCTTTTAGCTTTTATGATGCACCCAGGAAAGATAGTTCTAATTTATTATGCATTGCAATATCAAAAAATTTTGGATCTAGAAATATAGTATACTGGAAGTACAAAATCCTCGAATCTTCTTCTTAAAGACCTCCTTGTCTCATTTATCAAATTATCAATTGATAAAAGTTCAAGTGAATACAAGTACGACTAAAATTACATAAATGCATCACATAGGCACTCTCCTCACTATGCATTTATGTCATGCCTTGTATTCCACTTATATATTTATCTATTTCTTCCTCAGTACTAACAGTAAGAGCCGTTTCTACACTCCAAATTGGATCTGGGAAAATCTCCAGTGGGAGGAGATGTAAAGCACTGGTGGAGTTGGTAGAGCTGAATTCTGAAACGTACCCACTGGTGGTGGTGGAGTTGTGGAGATGTTCAGTGCATCTTCTTGGTTTCCATATTTGCTCCTTGTGCACTTTGGATGCTCCTAAGACATTTCTTAAGTTATATTTGAAACAGGTTAGTTATCAGCTTTCAACATAGCGTCAGTGTAAGCAGCAAGTAACACTACAATCAGCAGTGCGTATTATGTTCTGATCATTAGAATGTTCTCATTATTCTGCATGCCTTAACCCTGGCCACCAAGAAATGTACCATCAGACATTCTGATCTTACCCTCCATCTACCTCATCCACCTTCACATGCACATACGTGCACCGTTTTGGATTGATAACCTTTTCAGAAGCTTATATTAGTTAACCACCTCTAACAAGTTATTTATCCACTTGCAAAGTAAAGGGAGAGAAGTACAAGAGGAAGGGAAAGGCTTGTATTCTGCGTGTCTACTACCCACCTAACCTGTTAGGTATTTTACACACGGTTTCTGTCATTAGCTCACATTTATGGCTTAACAGTCAAGAGTTATGAAAAATAAAACACATAAATTCTGCATAATTAAATGTGATTCCTGAGTGAAACATGCTTTATCTTCTGAAACTGGCAGCCCAGCTTTGTTCCAGGGATGGACTCCAGTTGTGATTTGCAGGATATATGCTTTCTGGCTGATCGAAAAGCTTGGAGATCAGCCGGGCGGCAAATCTGAAAACAAACCAAGAGTGGGTATTTGCCAGTGACTTCTTGGAAGGCAAACATCACAGCCCTGAGCTTAATTCGGACACCACAGACTTAAGTAAAAGTTCTGCCAAAACTAGAGTCAAGCAGAGAATCACAGCGTTGGCAGGAAAACCCAAAGGAATCATTTCCAGGAAGAACAAATTCTAAGGTGGTCCAGGATGGCTGGCAATGCTTTTTACTGTTTTTGAGACAACGTCTTTATTTTTAATCTGATGGGTGTAAACTCCTGGCCAGGAGAATCTGTGTGATGTTAGAGCAATCCAGCCCTCTCACAGGATTTCTAATTCTCCCACCACGTCTCTGAGCACGTACCAGCAATACGACACGCTTTTCTTTCTCCCTCCCTTCCTTCCCTTCCCTTTCCTTTCCTTCCTTCCTTCCTTCCTTCCTTTCTTCCTTCCTTCCTTCCTTCCTCCCTCCCTTCCTTCCTCCCTCCCTCCTTCCCTTCCTTCCTTCCTTCTTCTTCTTTTTTGGCCGCACTGCCGCATGCGGGACTTCCCCGACCAGGGATCGAACCCGCACCCCCTGCAGTGGAAGCGCGGAGTCTTAACCACTGGACCGCCAGGGAAGTCTCACAACATGTTTTTCTTTTCCATCCTTTCTGAGAAGCCATTGAGAATACTGAATGGTTTAGGAGGAACATTCTCATCCAGATGATATTTCTACTTTATTTTCCCTTTAAGTTTTGTGGCTGAAGACACCAGGTCTACTCATTGGCTTATGGTTCCCCAGTAACCTACAGCGTTACTAGCACGGAGTGGATTCTCTCTGCATGTGCATCATTAATTAACCAAGGTTTGTGTTAGGACAAGCTATCATCAAGGAATCAAGACTGCATCTAGAAATGGGGATCCGATACAGAATGAAGGCACAGAGGCTGACCAGAGAGGAGAAGGAAGCAGCGAGGCCATCATTCCTCTCTCCCCCTCACCTCAGTCCCTCGTAAGATACAGGCAGCGGCGGAGAGAATACAGGCCAGGTATGTGCAGATTATCCCTGTCATTTCTCCCTGGGTCTTCTAATAACCCACATTTTATCCAGGAAAAAAAAGACATATCATGTGGGACAATTTCAGCTCTAAGTCAGGAAGTCTTAACTCCAAAGTGCTTTTATAACGAGGGAAATTATCATTTCATATAACAGGAAATGGAACTGTGGCAGTTCCAAGACTCCCTTCGCCCTTCGGGGTACAGGAGAAGCTACTGCACTTCTCCAGGCCTCACGAAGACTGGCTTACATCCAGGAGAAGACGGTGTACTGCTTTCTAGTAGTCTTCTGCGTTCCCAGAAGTCGCTCTTTGATCTCTTACTGAGTTCTGCTTCCAAGCACCCTCACATGTCATCGGGATGGTGGATGAACCTGGAACATGCCTGCCCTGGCAACATTCCCACCGGGGCGCTGAAGGCTTCCTCCCTTTGTTACGACCGAGCGTGACCTCAGTGGCCACGCCAGCCACTTTTGGGATCTGGCTCTTAAAGCTGTCTCAGTCCCTCCCTCCCCATCCTATCCCAACCCCACCCCTGCCTACAGTCCACCAGACAGTTATCTCTGTGTAGCAAACGTTGGCCCTGTTTTGAGGTTTCCTGTCCTGTCTCTGGTGTTCCTACCGCCCCAAATAAATCAGCTCATTCAAGTGAAATCGAGGTTGGTAGAGAGGACAAAACTTTACCAAGCTTCACCAGAAAGTTCCATTGTATTCTCATTTTGAGCCCTATCAAAATTCCAGTTACATAATACTTTCTAGATATTCTGCACACTACAGACACTCATTCAATGTTGCCTACCTTGTGTCTTTCTAAAACAGAATCCTTCCCTAAATATCACTTTGTGAGTTTCAAAAGAGCTATTCAATGATTTTTTTAGGAAACAGCTCAGAAAGTTGGGATAAGAAAAGCCAACTGAATACTAAATTGACTGCAATGTCTTTTTATTATTCAAGGACAAATTTAATCATTTTTTAAAAGAGTTCTAATCTTCATTATCTATTAAACCTATGAAAGCCTTAAACATTATTGTCTTGCTATCAAATGGCATGTACAGGAAAAGAAATTACACTTAGTTTTACTACTCAAGGAATTAGAATTACTATTCAAGTAATAGAATTGCTATTACTATTCATATTAATTTCTTATGAATAAAGTTCTAAAAGAAAAATGTATATATATATTGCTATTTAAAGCAAGGACCATATACTTTTATGACATCTCTAAATTCACACTGAACTCTGCAGCTGGCTACATTCTTTTACACACACTAGCTCTCTGTGAGGCTCTTGCAGTAACACAATGGAAGCATTGCTATTAGCGGTACCTTTTTATGGATGATTTAGCTGAAAGTCCTGTGTGACAATGAACTGACTGAGGATGAAGAGTCTGAAGGTCAACCCAGAACCCAAGACTTCTCATTCAAAATCTCATGCCCTTTCACATAGTATTTTTAAATTAATTTTTAAAGAATTTCTCTTGTGCAAAATATGTGAAAGCAAATTATCTCTGTCATTGGAAATACTGTTTTGTAACTTTCAGGCTCATAAAAAGTCTATTTGGACGAACGATAAAGCATGATGGCTAGTTCACTTACATTCTAACGTTCAAAGTACAATGATGTAAGGTAATCATTTTGCATTTGATTTTATTTCCAACCTACTTTACAACCAGTTACCAGTTTTTCCATCCTTGCTATCTGGGTCTTTAAAATCTAGGCTGATATCACCATGTTTGCGTAACTAAAGATACACACGTGAGGCAAGAGAGAGAAAGGTGAGATAGGGAGGTTGTCAGGATAGTATTGTGTGTCCCCTGAGGATAAAACATCCAGCTGACAGAGAACGGCTATTCTGCTATTTCAGGATCCACCACGTTTTTTGTGTTGCCCCAGTGGGACTGGTGGACATAGCATGTTCTCGCATGACCCGTGTGAGAAAGTGGATTGCAGATCCTATTTTGAAGTTTTATCTCAATAGAATGGCCAGGGCCTAAAGGCAAAGGAATGAAACGAAGGAGCTTGTTTTAAATTCCATTCTAGCATCACGCTTGAGGATCTGTCATAATGTCATGGAATCCATAACCAGAGACTCGAAAGTCCCTGCGCACCAATGCTGGAAACGGCTGCGGCCCTTCCCCTGCAGCGTGCCCTCACTCGCGCCACCTGTTACTCTTGAGTGCTGCTTCTGAAGCATCACGCACAGGGGATCTTCATGTTGCATTCAGGCACACTGATCTGTTCCTCTTGACGCTTCCTGGCTGGCTCTTATAGTAGCTTTTAACCAGCCCATCTTTCTTGGACTAGAGTGTATTTGCAATGCCAAGTTCCACTGGTGAGCTGGAATACCCAGTTCGGACTTTTGGACACTGCATTAAGAATCTTGACCCCAAGAAAGACGGCAAAGAATCCACAAAAAGTCATGAAAATACAGACTTTGTTCATTTATCAGAGCATTATTCTGACACGTGCCCTGATCTTCTTTGGTCATAAAAATTATGAAGAAATGAAGCAGTGGTACCTGCATGGACAGTAGGAATTCAGGCTCCAGGTTACCCTACGTGAGGCCATTTCCAAAATGAAGCTAGCTCCTCAGCCTGGCCCAGTTTGTTCCCATCTCTCCGCCTTTGCCCTGAATGCCAGACACTAAGATCCACGACTGCCTCGCAGCTAAACCCATGAATAGTGTCACTGAAAGGGACACAGAACCTCACTTCTCTCAATGTCTGTCCTTCGTCAGCCATCAAATGCCACGTTGTGTGCATTCCACATCCTGAGAGCACGCAAATCTTTCTTTTCTTTTCATTTCCACCCAGATCATCCCATGAGCACTTTGAAAAGTGTTTTTCTCAGTGAATACACAGTTTTCTTTTTCTTTTTTTTTTTTTTTTTGGATAACAAGAAAGTTTAGAAACTGCTGAGCCACGGGCCCACTTATAACTAAGCCCTCCTGTTGACCTGTGCTTTAATTTCTGCTTTCCAACTCAGTCCCCTATTGGTAATAGGCTGTACACCCAAATTCCAGGCTGGTTGGTTTGGACAATGACCCACAGGGACTGTTCCTGCTAAGCATTTCCCTCCGTCTCACAGATGGACTCAGTTTCTGCTTTCTCTTGCCTCAATCCTTATGGATTCCCCTAACCTTCAATGGCAACTACTGAAGCTATCAAAAACCTCTTGTTCCCCATGGCCCTACATCCTAGGTTTATACTCTGTCCTGTCCTAGAGTCAGCTAGAAATGGGTGTGATGATGGGGACTCCTCTGGCCTTCTGCCCTTCAGCTCTTCCTCACCTCTACACAGATCCCACTGTCAGCTATATTAGTTATGTTGCAGCCTAGCTATGCATTTCTATTACTCATGTATGTACCTATACACACACGTAAGTATGATAGATATGTATGTATGTGGGTGTGTACACGTGCAGACATATATAGCTACGTATATATTTGTGTGGGTGTGTATGTGTGTATGTGTGTATATTTCCCACCTCACTGCTGGGGAGCAAATAAATTTTTAAAGTTGTCTACTTTATTAAGTGCCCTTAGAGAAGGATTAGATAAGCAGATGTGGTTTGAAATGAGAGAAAAAAATGTCATCAGTGAACTGGTAAACTCTAGAACCACTGCTCTTTCCAGTCAACTATCAATATTTCAAATGCCCCTATTTTTGCAATATCACTTTATTTTCCAAACAAACATCTACAAAGATCTGTTGATTTTATTTTCAAAACAAATGTTATGAAAGACCTAAACACAAGAAACTGACTCACAAGGACACAAGGACAGGTGTCCTATCAAACAGACACGAAAACCTTGTTAAGGAGAAAAATACAAATAGACGATGCTATACATGATTGTTTTTTATGAGTTTTCAGAAACACTTAGGAAAAAAGTGGGAACCGGGCTTCCCTGGTGGCGCAGTGGTTGAGAATCTGCCTGCCAATGCAGGGGACACGGGTTCGAGCCCTGGTCTGGGAAGATCCCACATGCCGCGGAGCAGCTGGGCCCGTGAGCCACAACTACTGAGCCTGCGCATCTGGAGCCTGTGCTCCGCAACAGGAGAGGCCGCGACAGTGAGAGGCCCGCGCACCGTGATGAAGAGTGGCCCCCGCTTGCCGCAACTAGAGAAAGCCCTCGCACAGAAACGAAGACCCAACACAGCCAAAAATAAATAAATAAATAATTAAAAATAAATAATTAAAAAAAAAAAGTGGGAACCAATGTTGAGTTGTCAACCAACGTCACCAGAGTCAGACATTCCACAGAATTCCCACGTGGCTGTGCATGCGTGGCGCAAGGAGCAGATTTGGGATCAAATAACCATGAGACGCATGTGAAAACGTGTTAGAGCACGCTTGTTGCAGAGAAGTTAAACAAAGGGGGGGAAAGCCATTTGCAGGAAAAACAAAGGTGGAAACATGGCAAAGCAGTGTTCTCATCAAAGAAGAGAACAGTAAATAAATTACAAAGCAGCGGCAAGGTGGAGGAACAGAAAAAAGGCCCCACAGAAAAGAGCATTTCCTTGGAAAGAATTCATTATCTTGAAGGAAATTAAATAGAGGTCTTTTACTTTTAGACCGAAGAATATTTCATATGGAAATGTCAGTTGCAACACAGATAGGAAAAAGGAAAGAAGGTGAATTAGTGTGCCTGCTGTCAGCAACACTTTTCCCTCTGCAGAATTTTTTATTTATATTAAGTACTAAGCTTGTCAACAGTAACAAGATAAGGAGCCAGAATAAATTACTTGGACCCAACAGTTCAGAACAGAGCCGAGGGCGCAGCTAGGTCATGTGTTGGTATGAATCCCACATAAAGATTTGGGGAAGACGTCCACCCATGAAGACTGAGTTTGATTTTTATTTTTTCCACCAGGGCCCCCACACTACTCTCCAAATGCTGCTAAATGGTGAAATGTATCATAGGCATGCGTTAAATTCTCCTGCACAGGCTTTGGGTGGCACGCTGGCTATGTTCCTCCCTGCAAAAGGAAGCCAGCTCTGTCCACCTGAAGGGCTGAGAGGACCACGTGAAGCACTGAGCAGAAAGCAGCAGGAACGCTTTCTGAGATGGGGAGGTGGCCCGTAAATGTGAGCTGCCTTCCCGTTTACCTTTCAGCTTTCTTCTGTAAAGGAAAATGTATTTGACTAAAATTCCTACAGTCCCCTGCTGTAGGGAGCATCTTGGTGAACTACAGAGCAAAAACCTCAGGTCCAGGTGAGCACAGGTCACAAGAAGACATCACCTGGGAAAGACAAGCAGGAGGAGGAGGAGGAGGAGAAGCGGGGGGAGGAGACGGAAAGATGAAGTAGAAGAGAAAGAGGAAATAAGAATATAATAATAATAATAATAAGCAGCTGAAGTATATATATTGGAAAATGCAGTGAAGTAAGTTTGAGTAACTAGATATTATTAAACCCTTATGTTTTTATACCACTTCATGTTTATAAATCATCTTGTAAAATTATGAGATGAGATCAAAAATTATGATATATTTTACAAATGAGGGAACTGTACCTCGGAGGGACACGCCCAGGTCGTACACCAGATGGAAGGCAAAACTGAGATGTCCACTGCAGTCTCAGGAAAGCTAACCTAGTGTGTTTCCACAACGTCATGTCCCTCAGGAATTGGTGAAAGGAGAACTCTCCACGGCCCTCTAAAATATCTGCTTTTTTAAGGAGCTATATAACCCCATTCTAATGAAACTCTACCAACACATACCTAAAGAAAATTACCAGCTCCCTCATTACGGTTTGGGTGAAAGTCACTAATTCATTGACACATAAAAATGGGAAGGTTTTTCTAAAAATAAGTAATTCAATTCTTGAGGCAAAAATTATTGATGTTAGAACCTAGTGGCAAGACGGGAATAAAGACACAGACCTACTAGAGAATGGACTTGAGGATATGGGGAGGGGGTGGGGTGAGATGTGACAGGGTAAGAGAGTGTCATGGACATATATACACTACCAAATGTAAAATAGATAGCTAATGGGAAGCAGCCGCATAGCCCAGGGAGATCAGCTCGGTGCTTTGTGACCACCTAGAGGGGTGGGATGGGGAGGGTGGGAGGGAGGGAGATGCAAGAGGGAAGAGAAATGGGAACATATTGTATATGTATAACTGATTCACTTTGTTATAAAGCAGAAGCTAACACACTATTGTAAGGCAATTATACTTCAATAAAGATGTTTAAAAAAAAAAAAAAAAAAAAAAAAAAAAAAAAAAAAAAAAAAAAAAAAAATTATTGATGTTGATGTTAGTACTTACTGTTCATGAAAGAAGGTCACTTCTTTTCCAGCACAAGGTAGCCCAAGGCTGGATAAGTAGTCAAGTCTTTCAAGTGTATCTGCAGTTGGAAGGACCTTTCAGGAACTGCTTCCTGGCCAGGACGGGCTAGGCAGCTCGCATGGTTTGGACACAAAGAGGAACGAGATGAAATCCAAACTCGGTTTGTAAATAAACAGTGATATACATAAATACGGTTATGTAAATAAGCAGTGATGAGCCAGTGGGTAAATGTAATAATAGTGGATCAAGAAGACAGGAAGGAGGGAGCATCTCTGTCTGCCTCGACTAGGAAGGACACAATTTGAGATGCCAGCCCAAAGGAAGGGAGTCTTAGCTGGTCCAAAGAACCGGTGGGGACATTCCAAACAATCAAGACAGAGGAGGGAGGACCTACTCAGTGAAGTCAACAGTTTGTGCAAAGGCAGAAGCACAACAAAACTCGTGATCCTTGAAAACTGAGCATGTAAGCTGATTAGGCACTTGACACATGGGTGGGCGCCAGTGAAGAAAGACCGTGATGCAGAATCATGGAGCGGGGCAAAAAGAGGGATCCTTCTTATACGTGCCCATCAATGGCTATCCTTGTATTACCGGTAGCTATTATTTACTACTACCTTTTAATTATTTTTATTTAAATTAAAATTTTTATTTATTTTTAAATTTCTATTTCTAATCTGTAATTTGAAGATCAGAGATCAACACTTAAAAAGAGGAAGGAAGAAGGAGGGATGGAAAGAGGAGGGGGAGAGAGAGAGAGAGAGAGAGAATGAGAATAACAGATCTTCTATTAACTCCAGATGCTGAATACACAGTTGCTGGAGCTTATTGATGGACTAACACAGGGCATATCACCATCACTGAAAAAAAACTATACCAAGCGGAAAAAGACAGGTGTTTCAAGGTTCTTCTATCTTGCTGGGAATACAGGAGACCACACACAATAAGGTCTCATGGCCAAGCCAGTAAAACCATGCCACAGGGCAAAAGCATCCCCAAGAAGCATCCCCAAGAACGCACAGGGCAAAGACAGGTGCCAAGGTAGACACCGATGGAAAAGTAGGACACGTGGAATTTGATGAAGGGTGAGGTCGGAGGCCAGGGTCTGTACACAAGGAAGATCGTATCAACAAAAGCTGTGAAGGCAAGTCGCCTATAAGATATGCACCATCTATACCAGAAGTGATGAGATGACTTGATCACTTTTAAGAGAGTGGAGAAGATGCAGTAGAGAGACACTCTTAGATGCCATGACATTTTGATGATGTGACATTAAGAACCAGCGTCAACCAGGGCTGGGGGAGCAAAGTGGCAGGAAATGTTCACATGGATAACTTGAGCAAGTATTTATTACACCAGTAAGTACCAAGGTCTCAGCACTGGGGGTGGTCTTGGAGATACACAGATGAAGGAAACATGATCTGGTCTATACGGAACTCAGAGTGTCACAGAGCCACACCAGAAAGAAACCACAACTCGACGCATGAAGCCACAGAAGAGAGCTCAGAGCGATGAAGCTAGCTTAGCAGGCGACGGCAGGGGAAGCGTTACGTGTGATGGGTGAGGTTTGTAGCGGGCGCCTAGGGTGAGGAGGGAACAAAACAGGCAGAGGAGGGGGAAGCAGGCGGTACAACCGAGGGAACCACGTGTGCGAATAAGGCCTGAACGGGAGAACACGGATGGTGGAACAGGAGCAAACAGCTCTGAAACTGAGCACACACACACAGAAGCACGGAACTCTGCTGCAAACAGGGCCGGGGTCTGAGACGGCTTAGACCCCACTAGACCTGGCAGAAAGCCAGTGATGGAAGCAAAGTGCTCAGGTCAGAGGCATCGTGGTGATTAAAAGTGCGGGATTTGGGATCATACAGCTCTTTGGTTCAGGCTGGTCCAATTCTCAGCCGTATAACCTTGGGAAAGTTACTGAACGCTGGTAAACTTTAGGTTCCTGATCTCAAAAGGGATACAATAACTGCCCACCTCCTGTCCGGGTTGTTGGGCAGAACACATGACACTGTGATGTCTAGTGTTGAGTGCAATATCTAGCTCATAGTGGATACTTAGTAAACTGTTTCTAAAATTATTAAAACGCCACACATTTGCACAGAAAGATGGAAATATGGGTTCCTGTGGATTCTGGAGTAGAAATTCATGTTGAGGTGCCTGGCAGGGTGTAGCATCCAGGGAGACCCGTGCCAGGACACAGAAAGGCACTGACTCAGATGGTTTCAAAGCAACCCCAGGGAAAGGCAAGGCATGCAGCCTGGAAGGTACCGGCAGGAAGCATTTTTCTGGATCTAGGACACACAGGTAGATTCATAAAATAACCCAAACACGGGCCTAGAGCCAGAACGTCTGCAAAGAAACTATGCAGTAAATCAAGAGAGAGAACACAGGGTATTTTTAATTTTACAAGAACCAGAGGATTAAACTGCATTTAAAGATAATTAAGGCTCCAACCTCTTAAAATCATCCGACATTCTACACCAAATTGTGACTACTCTACTAGTTTTTTGTTTTTGTTTTTGTTGACTATTTTTTTGAGAGCAGTTTTAGGTTCACAGTAAACCTGAGAGGAAGGTACAGCGATTTCATATGTACATTCGGGCCCTGCAGATGTATAGTCTCCTCCATTATCAACCAGAGAGGTGACTGATTTCAATCGATGAACCTACACTGACACGGCATTATCACCCAAATCCATAGTACGTTAGGGTTTACTCTTGGTGTTGTATATTCTGTGGGTTTGGACAAGTATCCATCATTATAGTATCATTAGGAGTATTTTCACTGCCCTAAATTTCCTCTGTGCTCTGTTTATTCATCCCTCCTGCTTCACCTCCCCAGCCCCAACCCTTGGCAACCAGTGATCGTTTTACTGTAGCCACAGTTTTTCCTTTTCCAGAATGTCCCCTAGGTGGAATCATACAGTGTGTAGCCTTTTCAGATGGGCTTCTTTCACTTAGTGACATGCATTTAAGGTTCTTCCATGTTTCTTCATGTTTGATAGCTCATCTCTTTTTGGCACTGAATAACATTCCACTGCCTGGATACACCACAGTCTGTGTATCCTTTCACCTACTGAAGGGCATCTTGGTTGCATCCGAGTTTTGGCAATTATGAGTACAGCTGCTACAAAGACCCCATGTGCAGGTTTTTGTGTGGATGTCTACCTTGGGATAGACACAAGGAGCACACTTGCTGGACTGTACGATGAGAGTATGTTGTTGTGTAAGAAACCACCAAACTGTCTTCTGAACTGGCTGCACCATTCTGCATTCCCACCAGCAATGGAGGAGAGTTCCTGTTGCTCCACTTCCTCATCGACATTTGGTGCTGTCAGTGTTTTGGACTCCCACCATGTTAACGTTGTGTAGTGCTATCTCATTACTGTTTGAATTTGCATTTCCCTGATGACATATGCTTGTCTGCCATCTGTACTCTACGAGTTTCAACTGACAGAGATTCCTTGAAGTGTAACAGAAATACCTGGATAGATATGAAAGAGAAGCTGTGTGTACAGTCACAACATTTTGCTCTCCTTATGACTTTTGAGTTTAATGGGATTTGCAAGCAGGTGGACCTTCTGCCCAGAGAAGGACAGCAATAAACTCAGACACCAGGCCAGAGAGGGGCTGCAGCACCTGCACGGAGTGTGGGCAGCACCCTGATTTGCAGAGGCTATGACTGCTTCTGGACAGTTTGGACAAGGACAAACCAACAGCCCTAGTGAGTCACCAAATACTGCAACAACTTTTATTCGGCTCTATCTGAAATCCTGAACTTAGCAGAACACACAGGTCTATGAAACACAAAAGAATATTCACTATTATTGTGAGGAACAAGTTGCCCAGAAACAGTAAGCCACATCTCTACTAGAATCTTATTAAAAGGCCGAAGAAACAAATTCTTGGGTCTTGCGGTCACTGTAGACTCCCTGTCAAGCCACTTAAAAAATGGATTCTAACGAGTTCTCCACTGTAGAAAGGTATGCGCTTTTGCTATCGCCAGAGCAGCAGGCAGCTATGCTTCTTGAAATTGATTTAGTATACTTATTTCCTCATTACTTTGAAATCTGAAATTGATCATATCAGGTATAGGAGAGTGTAAATTTTATTGAAAAAAAGTTTTATTCCTGGAAGTGTAACTCAATTGCTTGTGCAAAAGCCAAAATGTGACTTTTTAGAAAAATCATCTCAGAAACGTCTATTTGGAAAATTAGAACTGGATGTCAGAGCCACCTACTCCTAAAATACATCTTTTTTTTTAGATTAAAAAATATGAAGAACCACCAAAATATAAAAATAATGGAACAAACAATATTCAGATGAAATGTATTAGACAAATATTCTTTCACTGCAGCTTATGCATAACATATTCTTTTTTTAATATTTATTTCATTTATTATTATTATTATTATTATTATTATTATTATTTGGGCTGCATCGGGTCTCAGTTGCTGCACGCAGGATCTTCGCTGCGGCATGCAGGATCTTTCATGATGGCGCCCAGGCTCTTCGTTATGGCGCGTGGGCTTCTCTCTAGTTGTGGCGTGCAGGTTTTCTCTCTCTAGTTGTGGTGCGCAGACTCCAGAGCACGTGGGCTCAGTAGGTGTGATACGTGGGCTTAGCTGCCCTGCGGCATGCGGGACCTTAGTTCCCCAGCCAGGGATCGAACCCATGTCCCCTGCATTGGAAGGCGGATTCTTTACCACTGGACCACCAGCGAAGTCCCACGCATAACATATTCTTGTTTTTTTTGTTTGTTTGTTTTTTTGTTTTTAACATATTCTTGTTAAAAAATCACATTTCTTGTCCAAGGTTATCATATTTTAAAGTCTCTCCTGTTTTTCGAGAAACAGAAATATATAATCACCATTACGCAAGTCATATTAAAAATTCACTGCTTGTGGTAAATTGTGAAGTGGGTTATTTGAAAGATTTCCTTTCAAGGGGACAGTGGAGTACGGTAGATAATCAAGCCCCGCCCCTTCAAGCAGAAAGACAGAGAAAAGACCTCTGAAGAAAGGCCAGGTGCGATGGTCAACCCTGCCACCAAGCCCAGGGCTAACTTCAGGGAAATTTTCTGCTACCATCTGGTTTTGGGACAGCAACATAGTTCCAAATCCCTATTAGTTTTCTTAAAATGTTGATGGCTTGGATGTCAGAGGGCTAGCTGTGTGCGGGGTTCCCAGGAGTCGGAAGTTGCCAGTTGGTTCTTACATCATATGCCGGTTTGAGATCCAAACGAAGAGCTTCATTAATCTTGTAAACAGGTAGAAGCACAGAGCAAAATACCTCAGTGATGTATAGATGATAACAAGATTAAAGGCACTGATTTACCCTTGGAGAAAAATAACCAAAGTGGTCTGTAAACACTATGAATTGTAAAAGTGTAGAACCTGGCACGGTTATAAAACTTCCCTAGTCCCACGATAACTGCATAACTTTATCAACCTGTGCATTAACCTGGTACATCGACAACACTGCTTTTGATTAGTAAGCAAAGCTGGTGTCTTGGGGCCATCTGATGCTTGATGGATAGGCACAACTCAACTCAGCCAGCTGGTTTATGCGCCCTTGAACGCACACAGGAACATCAGTAGCTGCTTGGTATTATAAAAAGCACCTCTCTGTTCAGGAGTCCAACTCCATATACAGCTTTTTTTTTTTTTTTTTTTGCCACGTAGGTGATGCAATGCTCAGAAACCGATACCTTTAGGTAAGAAAAACACATTGAAAGCCTAATGGACTCAGGAAGGCTCAGAGTTCTCTCATTTTGGGGGTGACAACTGAGCTGTCGCAGATGCGCATTCTAAGCAGGTGACAAGGGACTTAGCAATTAACGTTCATTGTTATGAGTGCAGTGATTTTCACCCAGGTAATGAGGCAGAATTTTCTAGGACTTCTTAAAATCGTTTCATCAGGTCATCCTTGGTTGGTCCCATAATCCCACTATTCCAGAAAGTGTATCATGAAGCTCTGGACATTTCCGTGTTGTAAGACATCCCGCACTGATCGGATTAACTCAGAATGGACCCTGATGAGCACGACTGCTCCAGCATCTGTAGTAGAGAGGCGTCAAAACATATGATTAACTTGAGCAAAACCAGATTGTGATAAGCTCTCCCTACCTCCCTCATTCTTCCAAGCAGGTAGAGTAGGGAGTCGATTCTCTCCAAATACTGAATGAGTTTAAGCTCCTTATTCAGAGGAAATGTCTGGTTTCCATGAGGTTTCATTCTGTATTTTCATTTCAGCGTGAATATCGCAGCTTATTATGTGTCCTCTCCAAGTGAAACGGAGCAGGACCCTATGGTCCCTTCCCCACCATGTCCTCAGCCTGCCTTTTGTCTGTGGAAACACTTTAGCCAAAGAATAAGTTTAATCAGAGAAGTAAGAAAATGCAGAAGCAAAGGAAAACAGTCAAAGGAGACCAAATAATAATAATTTAGTCATTAGGCAAAGTCAAGGACCTTTTAGTTCCTCCTCAAGGGCTACAGATCATATTCTGAGCCACATCCTGTGAGCTGTCTTATAGATACTGAAAACCCCGCCAGGTAGAAGAAGTTAAGTCCATGATGACCAGACTGTAGCCATGACATATAGGCTGCCACAATTCCGAGAACTGGCCTCAAAGAAATGGAAACAAACCAACCCTGGAACTGGAGATTAACTGTACTTAAAACAGTCAAGAGGACGCTGGTCAGACCACCGATGACCAATTGCAAGATGACGGTCAGAGCTGACCGTGCTGTTTCTACGTGCAGCCCCCCCCCCCTAAAAGCTCTTGCCCACTGATTGTCGGGGGTGGGGGGGACAGAGTCAGCTTTTGGACAGAAGTCCACCCTCCTCCCCAGCTGCCAGCATCCAAAATAAAGCAAACTTTCCTTTCCATCAACCTGGCCTCTTTATTGGCTTCTGAGTGGTAAGCAGCCGGACCCCACTTTCGGTTACACAAGGACACAATTCTTGATTGATACTCAAGCTCCTTTTCGTTCTGTGGTCAGTTATTAATTCACTCCGGGTTCTCTGTATGTCCAATATGTGTTCATTTCTTTGCTAAGTGCTGGAGATGCAAAGACAAGCACGCCATGGTTTCTGCTCTCCAGTCTAGCACGAGAGAAAGACTTGCAAACAAGTAATTCCAGTACAATGTGCTATGAATCGTGATAAAGGAATGTGTGTGGTGCACTCAGAATACAGAGTAGGGACAGCCAGCATGTCTTGGGAGAATCTGGAAAGAGAACTGGAAGCCACTAAATGTCTCTTTTAATTGACCCCCTTCCTCAGACAATGTCTGGGGAAATTTGCTAACCTTTCTTTTTCAAACTAGGTAATAATAACAGTATGAACTTCTTGGACTCTAAATCCTAACAATAGGAGTTATACTTTTCTTTTTTGAGTAACAGGGGCCCACTGTTTGCCAAGGAGCCATTTGGGACAGCCAAACACATTTCCAACATCAGGAGTGAGACCACTGCAATTTTGAAATCAAGGAAAGTGTCAGTATATTTTGCAAAGGGTTTTTCTGAGACTTGTAAATGAAGGAATCTCTAATACATCAAAATCAGTCTCTGACTTTCGCCTACAATATACGACAAACAAAACTGACTACTCCAGTCTCCTGGACGACCCACTGGCTCTTCAGAGTACCGTACGATCCCTGGAGTCCTCAAGGAGGTAAAGCCATCAATGCTGGGTAATAGGAACATCTACCGCCCTTGGTTTCACGCTGATGGATGTCAATGGAAACATTCCACTTTCCGAGAGCTGCACTTCTGACTGAATCATCCCAGAACAATAATTCCAATGATGAGGAGACGTGCTTACTATTATCACAGAAACATGCCCACATCCATGGATTCATATGTGTACTGAACACAGACTTCCAGCAAAGCCAGACTACTGGCTGAGAAGTACCTTAGTTATTCTGGGGCATGTATATCCTAGGTTATGCGGACCTTAATGCCAAAATCAGATTTGACATTGGCTGAGAAAGTCTCAACCAAGAAGACAGCACCAAGGCCTGTCAGAGCAACTACAGGTCAGATCTCTTGGTCAATGTCAAATTTCCTTTTGGACAGAGGTCTCATAAATGTCGTCATCAGGCATGTTATATCCAGCAGGGTCCACGTTGCCCTGCATGCTGTTAAGAGAACTAGTACTGAGACAGCTGATAAAGCTGTTGATCTGTTTTCTTTGTTTTTTTATAAATTTATTTATTTATTTATTTTAAAATTTTTGGCCGTGTTGGGTCTTCATTGCTGTGCGCAGGCTTTCTCTAGTTGCAGAGAGCAGGGACTACTCTTCATTGCGGTACACGTGCTTTCATTGCAGTGGCTTCTCTTGTCGCGGAGCGCGGGCTCTAGGTGCGCGGGCTTCAGTAGTTGTGGCTCGCGGGCTCTAGAGCACAGGCTCAGTAGTTGTGGCGCACAGGCTTAGTTGCTCCACGGCACGTGGGATCTTCCCAGACCAGGGCTCAAACCCGTGTCCCCTGCATTGGCAGGCGGATTTTTAACCACTGAACCACCATGGAAGTCTCTCTGTTTTCTAAATTTAATTTCCTAAGTAACAATTGCTAGCATTCATGCGAAGGTGCTTTCAGGAACCGAAACAGTGATGACATGTTCCCTGCATAAATGAATCAGATGAGATGATGAGACCTCGGTATTGCAAAACTTAGGTGGGTCATGTGGAAACACAGCATAGTTCTATTTTTTTTTTTAATTTATTTATTTATTTTTGGCTGCGCTGGGTCTTCGTTACTGTACGCAGGCTTTCTCTAGTTGTGGCGAGCAGGGGCTACTCTTTGTTGCAGTGCGCGGGCTTCTCATTGCGGTGGCTTCTCTTGTTGCGGAGCACGGGCTAGGCACGCGGGCTTCAGTAGTTGTGGCTCACGGGCTCTAGAGCGCAGGCTCAGTAGTTGTGGCACACGGGCTTAGTTGCTCCGCGGCATGTGGGATCTTCCCAGACCAGGGATCGAACCCGTGCCCCTGCATTGGCAGGCAGATTCTTAACCACTGCACCACCAGGGAAGTCCGGATAGTTCTATTTTAAAGAGTTCTTATTATCATAGCAAAACTAAGAAATTCTCTCAGCTTAAGAATGTCAAGAAGCATCCTGCTTACTTACATGGTGTCCAACACAACTGCAAAGCAATCCCTGAAAGCCCAAGGTGGGCATTATACTCAGTTCCCTTTAGAAGGAAAACAGCCTCCCAAAGCCTCAGTTCCTTATCAGCAGGAGATGGTATAATTTATCATCCAAACCAGGACACATGAGAGGGAAAGGGGGTGGGCTTATCAGCTGGGTCAATGGGCAACAGGTGTCTGCTGCAACTGTCCTGGGTAAACAAAAAGTTACCCCAGTTGTCAGAAACAAGCTTGTTGGTTCCGTTCAGTCATTTTTGCCCCTGGCTACACATTAGAATCATCTTCGGAGAAAACACACATACACAAGCATACACCTATACCTGCATATGCATACACCTATACCTACATATGCATACACATGTTTACATGCACAAATACATATGCATATGCATATACATATACTGAGATGTCTAAGCCCTACTCCAGACCAATTAAACAAGATTTCTAAAAATGGAGTGAATCTTGGGCATCGACAATTTTTAAAAGCTCCCCCAAGTGATACAAATAAGCAGCTGGGCTGAGAACCACTGAACTGGACACTCTCCAAAGCTTTTCCAGATCTCAAATTCTGGGAGTATAATTCCTGAGAATGAAGTTCCCACCCTTGCTATGGTCAAACTTTTAGTCTCCTTTCTAGAACACAGAATATTTCATACCAGTATGATAATAACCAACACGTATTTGTGAAGAGTTTATACTTTACAAACCACTTTCTCAACATCATCTTTTTTTTCCCCCTCACATTAACTCCATGAGAAAGTCAGGTTGGTTATTATTATTATTGACTTTCTACAGGTGAGGAAATTGAGGTTTCAAAGATCAAATACACAGGTACCAGGCATCTTATACAAGAAGCATAGGGAATAATCATGCCCACATCTTGATTAGAAACGGCAGCAGACAGGAGCAGGTGCCTGGGATTCCTGCCACACGGTCTGAACTCCACTTCTATGATTTATTAGCTTGATAAGCTGGGGCAAGGTATTTAACCTCTGCAAATATCATCTCTAAAATTAAAATAATACCAGTACTCTTGCTCCGTAGCGCTGTGGTAAGTACTGCATTAAGATTTTACATGGCAGACCTTAGCCCCGGGTCGAAGAAACAGTAACAACTGTATCATTGTTGTTGTTCTTGTTACCGTTACTCCTCTTCCTCTTCACCCTCCTTTTACTGCTATAATTATTGCTATTACTACTACTACTGCTAGAAATAATAATAATCATCCCGGCTATAGGCAGAGTCAATGGCCCTGCAAAGAGACAACCTTAATCACAGTAAAACCCTTTGAGCTAATCTTTACCCTCTTCCCACATACTCTGCCCCCAAACCAAAAGGAAACATGAATATTCTTCAGATGAGACACTCTGTGAAATCAGACACCCCCAGCCAGGTAACAGTGTTGAACTCTGGAAGTCTTTGGTGTATACAGCAAACCATCAGACCCTAGACAGATGCTCAGCTGGATTTAGAAACCGGGGTGAGAGCAGCCTTGGAGATGTGCTACGCGAATGTGCCTTCGAGGAAGAACCTATTGGGCTGGCCAGAAAGTTCGTTTGGGGTCTTCTGTAAGATGTTACAGAAGACCCCAAACGAACTTTCTGGCCAATCCAATATTTATCAGCTGCAAGGAGAACACTTAGCTGGCAGCCTCCAGTGGCAGACCCCTGGGGTCTGCTCCCCTGTTTAGATGGAAGCCCCACACTTTGGGGGGAAGCCCACAGCTTCCCCATTGGTGGAGTATGGTCATCAGTACGAGGGTCTGGCCATTTCTGCCCAGTGCCTTGCTACTCGAGGGCCATCTTTGCACTAGAGCTGCTGCTGGACCAGGAATGCAACCTGTGGTTCTTTGTCCTCCATCCCCCCTTTCACAGTATCCGATTACACTGTGACGTAGACTTTCTGGTGAAAAATAACACAAAGCACCCCCATACATGTCAAACAACCCTGTCAAGGATGGTGGGGTGGTACCCTACACAACTGAGAAACAATGAAAACAATACAAAATGTTTTGTTCCAAAATTGTATTATTTCATGACTTTCTAAGAGTTTATTTGGAAAGCTCTATGGAGTTATAAAATATGTCTGACTTGTCTCTCTTTCTAATGAAGTGCCTACAACATGAGGCTTAAAAAAAAGTGATTATGGATCATGTTCTATTCATATCATCTTTGTTTTGCAAATTAAATTTGTTATGCCACATTAGCTCAAAGATATGAATATTTTAATAATGCCAGATCTATAAATTGCAAGAAAAATGAATTCGAATTTTAAAATGCATTCAGTTCCAAGGAATTGGATTTCTTGAGGATATATTTTTCACCTAGAGAGAAAAGGTATTCTAAATTACTGTGTTTCCATTTTAACCATTTAATTTCATTCTCATTTTGGTAATTCATATTTTTCAACATAATGAAAACATTAAAAACAAGCAAAAGCTAAATGGTAAACTATTTTAAAATATTAGTTGGACCTAGTAATCTAAATATTCTTAATATTAATATTATTATGGTTAAGGATAATAATAATAAAATAGTTACAATGTGACAAAAGGTATTCTATACTCTTTGCATGTATTAATCCATTTGGCTTCAGAAACATTTTACATTTTAAGTATAATCATTATCTTCTTGTACATATTGACAAACATTTTATAGGTTATTTGATCTGGTAAGTTAAATATTTTTAACGTTAATATTGTTTGGGTTGAAGATAATAATTATGCAATAGTTAAACAGTTCTTACTATGTAACAACCAAAATTCTAGGCTCCTTACATATATTAACTCATTTAGCCTCATACACATTCTATAATTTAGTTGTAATCATTATCCATGATGTATGAATTAAGGAACTGAAAAACAGAGAGGTTAAGTAACCTCCCCAAGGTCACACAGCTACATGTGGTACACCCTGGATTTGAACCAAACAGTCTGCATGAATCAGGAAAACAAATGCCGACTTACCTTAAGCCACATCAATTAAACTTTCAGTCTGTGAGTGTGTCTGTATGTAAATGCACATGCAAACTGAGTAATTTTAAATCAAACTGATTTGACTTCAACAAATGCATCTGAATTTTAAAATCCAAATGAGTATGGTCTTTGTCAAAGTACTCACCCTGAATATCCGAGGCATGTTCAGTGTGCTCTGGCAGCCGCCTCTCTTGTTCAAATGAGTCTCACCTCGCAGAAGAGCTCCTGCAAGTGATGAAATGAATCAGCAAGCTCCACAAGAAAAGCCAGCTCAGCACTCACACCTGTCTGGTTCTAGGCCAGAACTAGAATTTTCCAGTTGTGCATCAATCATTTTGTCAGACCTCTTGCATAGTCAATTATCAGTAAATAGTCATTAAGTACCTACTGTATGCCGTTCCCTCAGCTAAATCCGAGCTTTTAAAAGGTAAGTATGACTCTACTGAACTAGCAGTATTCACAGAAAAAGAATCCAATTTATATCAAATATTTATCATTTGCCCCTCTACGGGACAGTCAAAATACCCTAAACTTTTGAAGACGATTCCAAAAAAAAGAGCTCCCTGCCTTTTCTGTGGCTATGATGCAGTCCTGATAATGCACTTTTTTCCAGTTTTATTGAGATAGAATTGACATACAGCACTGTGTAAGTTTTAAGATGTAGAACATAATGATCTGACTTACACACATCATGAAATGATGACCACAATATGTAGTGAAGCTCCATCATCTCATAGAGATACATTAAAGAAAGAGAAAAAATATGTATTTTTTCCTTGTGATGAGAACTCAGGATCTATTCTCTTAAGAATTCCATATATAATGTGCAGCAGTGTTAATTATCTTTATTATGTTGTACATTACATGCCTATTACTTATTTATCTTAGGACTGCAAGTTTGTACCTTTCCACTGCTTTCATCTCATTCCCCCTCTTGCCACCCCCCATCTCATAATCACAAATCTTATTTTTTTTTTTTTTTTTGCAAGTTAAGTTTTATTTGGGGCGAAATGAGGACTGCATCCCAGGAGACAGTGTTTCAGATAGCTCTGAGAAACTGCTCCAAAGAGGCAAGGGGGGAGCCAGGTTATATAGGAGTTTTGCAACAAAAGGGCAGGTAGTCTGAAAGTCATAAGATTATTGTTAATTAAAGGAAAACCAGGTATCTCAAGTTAAAGAATTTAGGGCTTTTCCATGTATGGGAAGATGCAAGAGTCTGGGCTCATTGAAATCCTTCCTTTGATATGCACCTCAGCTATCTGGGGCCAGTATCCTGTGTTTTCATATCCTGAGTTTCCTCAGGGCTCACCGCGGGGAGTGGCTGCAGTCTGATGGCTGCTAGATGGCAGGTATTCTTTCCTTCCTGAGTTCCCTCAGGGCTCACCTGCTCACCTGGCTGCAATCACTGATGACTGTGACATCCTTTGTTTACTGATATGGCAGGAAATATCCGATTTCTCAAATCATCCTCTTGGTCAGGAATTCGAACAATACTTGGGAGACATTTCATGACCAAATTTAGTCCCATGGTGCTGGGAGGCTCATCCCAGATCAGGAGAAAACTCTTGTTGATATGCCACTCCAGGTGCTAATTTCCGGATTTGGCCCTGTTGATAATTAAAGATTCTCTGGATCCTCTGTCTAATTATGATCCAGGAGACATTTTCCCTTGTTGCTTCTTCCCATACCTAGAATCACACTATTACAATTATTTTATGTTATAAATGTGAGAAGTTTTACTGAGGGCCTGGTTACACACTAGGTACTGTGAGAGACAACAATCTTATAAAACAGACAGGATATAAGCAATGCAGCTAGTAACACTGACAAAGCCATAGTGCAGCAGGGAGACACAAAGCGCAAACAATTTGGAAACAAAGAACAAATTAAAACACTGATTAGTGTAACTAGTTGTAATCCAGTTGCAATAAACCATCAAGTCCACAGGAGAGCCAGCTGGAGAAGCCAAATTCTGGCAGGTCTGAACTCTTTTTCTATGAGTCTGTTTGTTTGTTCTTGAAGTATAATTGACCTTCAACACTATGCTAGTTCCTGTTACACAGTGCGGTGATTTGATACTTCTATACATTTCAAAATGATCACCATGATTAGTCTGGTCACCATCTGTCACCACACGAAGATATTATACAGTTATTGACTCTCTGATGAATGCACTTTTGAACTCTTTACCCGTACTCTGAAATTCCATTGGCAGGATACAGCTCAGGAGTCATGCTGTTTTTTAACATGTGACCTGACCCCAGGGACGGGGTTAGGCAGGATTCCACATCACTGGTGCCACCTTAATTTAACACTTACACTCCTGTCTTGCAATGGCTGGTGTCATCTTTTCTCCCTCATTAGACTGTAGCCTACCTGCCTCATTCATTATTATATCCACGGGTCTGTGAAAATGCCAACACACAGAGCACTCACAGGTGATACTGCTGAAAAAATACATTCATAGATTAAGGAGACAGTTAATAACCTCTTAACAAGACTGTGTGGAATAAAACACTTACTTCAAAGTATGAGTTCTGATGGGTGTGTTAAAAAATCTATCCTATTACTTTATAGACGGCCTTGTTCTTCGTGCATTTAATACTTCTAGCACTGACACCCATGGCATGTCGTAATTTATAAATTTATTAAGATGCAAGTTCAGACAGCATTGTTAAAGCTGTTGGGAAGACATCATTTAGGTGGTGAAAAAGCCTAGCAAATCATCAAACATCGATATCTAATATAATCTTTCTTCTCTTTATGTCATTCACAAGTGGACACTATTATGCATTAAAATGATGTTCACAAGTCTAAGTTATTGATAAGATGTCTGGAAGCAAGATATGAAAACAGGAGTCTTACATACATTTAATATTAGGTCACTGACTGTATAATCAATTAAGTTATTGGCAGTTACTGGGTTAGATTATCTCATATTGATGGCTTTTTATATAATGCTTCGTACTAAGTTTGAGATAGAAATCTCTAGAAAGTAAATTATACATTACATTTACCTATGTGTGTTGGGAATATACACCATACATATTAATTTTACATGGGTAGTCATTATTTTGTTTCTCTAAATTTGTACTTGTATTTGTTTGTATTCTCTAAATTTTCTATGAAGAATGTTTCTTTAGAAATAAGACAAATATTTTATTTCTTAAAAAACTAAATTCTTGGGCTTCCTTGGTGGCGCAGTGGTTAAGAATCCGTCTGCCAATGCAGGGGACATGTGTTCGAGCCCTGCTCTGGGAAGATCCCACATGCCGCGGAGCAACTAAGCCCGTGCGCCACAACTACTGAGCCTGCGCTCTAGAGCCCATGTGCCACAACTACTGAGCCCATGTGTCACAACTACTGAAGCCCGCGCGCCTAGAGCCTGTGCTCTGCAGCAAGAGAAGCCACCACAATGAGAAGCCCGTGCACTGCAATGGAGAGTAGCCCCCGCTCGCCGCAACTAGAGAAAGCCCGTGCCCAGCAACGAAGACCCAACACAGCCAAAAATAAATAAATAAAATAAATAAATTAAAAAAAAAAAAACTAAACTCTTATAGGAGTAGAAATAACTCACACTTCTTTTGTGAAATAATGATTCCCCCTTGAGTGTGTGTGTGTATATCCATATACAAACATAGTTCAAAAGCATATTTTCATGACCTAGAAGTTATATTAGCAATAGCTCTAATTATGAGAGCTCTTTAATAGGAAATTATACCAGTTAATATAGAAATTATACTTATTTTTAAAATTTAGTTTTCTTCACTAAAAAAAATGAGTTCATAAAGTGGACTCAATAAAGTAATGGCTGTTTAGAACCTCAATGAACATTTTAGATACAAATAAACATAGAAACAGTCTAAACAAGTAACATACTCTATAGCCATTTGACTTTTATTCAGGACAGAACCTAATTCATCTACCTTTGAAATCAATCAGTACTCTATAAAGGTGAAGGAGGCAAGAGATGAGAGGGACAAAAGTGACCATATTAATCTCAGCTTTCTTCTTTTTTTAACATCTTTATTGGAGTATAATTTCTCTACAATGGTGTGTTAGTTTCTGCTTTATAACAAAGTGAATCAGTTATACATATACATATGTCCCCGTATCTCTTCCCTCTTGCATCTTCTTCTTTTGAATGTTTACATATTTGATTTTATATCGGGATTTCAGTCATGTCTCAAGGAAGGCACACAGAGCGGGCATTCTCTCTGCAGGTGATGTGGGGAATGATAACGCACAGGCAGGGGAGAGCCCGCTGGTTTCTAACTGGACTAGGGCCATGTTAAAGTGAGACCTCCCTGGCTCTCCCAACCCTGGGAATTGGGGCTTCTCTCTGCCATTTACATCCTTCTGGGATCTGCGGTGTCCCACTCGCATCAGCCAGCAGGGGGCAGCCTGGAGACAGTTATAGAAAACAATAAACACGGCCCTTGTGAGGAAACCTATTTTCACATATGGGTCAGTTCCATCTGGCATTATGTTTGTGGGATTTTGCACGTCATCTTGCAGGATGCAGGCCCACTCTTCTGAAAGTCACTCAGTAACTAAAGGCAAACATTTCTGAGAATCTGCTGTGCTCAATTGCTACCATCCCTTTAATCGAGTTCCTTGGACAAAATCAAGGATCAGAAGTTGTCTCAACACTTTGAGAGCAGCCAATGAATAACCGGGGGGAAGGGAAACCATAAGATAGTGATAATAGTCTCTCAACAGTGTGCACTAAGACAACCCCCGTTTACTACTTTCCAGTAAAACAGTTAAGGGTACAGCTTTGCCCTCTGACGAACCTGGGTTTCTTTCCTTTGCTCCCTTCTATTTGGCCAGGTAATCTGGGAAAAGTGCCTTAGCGTGTGTGAGGCCACTTTCTCTACCTGCTTCAGAGCATTGATTGTGGAGATGGAGATGAAGAACATAACACAATTAGCAAAGGCTCTGGCACACAGTATGGGCTCAGTAACTATTACCTGATTACTATTAATTATGATTATTCTTCATGCACAGGACATTTAATCCAGTGCAAAGGTGCAGCAGAAAGTGTCAGGAGTATCTGTCCAGCCCATGAGCCTCCAGGCCTTGGCACCCATCCCTCACCATTCCTCACTGCTTGGACCAGGGATGGATCCTGATACACATTTGGCCAATCATATATTCTCTCTACCGGACATGCAGCCTAGAGGGAAAGGGAGGCTATTCTTTGTGCCGTCTGGCTGAACTGAGGGGCTCCCACGTTTGGTCACGTGCACCTTGAGAAGCAGAGAGAGCAGATCTCCTGAGAGGAAGGGAAATAAAAGAGATGCTGCATTAGAATCCACAAGACCCTGGCAATCCACATTTGCAGCAACATGGATGGACCTAGAGATTGTCATACTGAGTGAAGTCAGTCAGACAGAGAAAGACAAATACCCTATGATATCGCTTATATGTGGAATCTAAAGAAACGGTACAAATGAACCTATTTACAAAACAGAACTTGAGTCACAGATGTAGAAAACAAACTTATGGTTACCAGTGGGAAAGGGGGGCGGGTAGGGATAAATTGGAAGATTGGGATTGACATATACACACTACTATATATAAAATAGATAACTGATAAGAACCTACTGTATAGTGCAGGGAACTCTACTCAATACTCTGTAATGACCTATATGGGAAAAGAATCTAAAAAAGAGTGTATATATGTATATGTATAACTGATTCACTTCGCTGTACACCTGAAACTAACACAACATTGTAAATCAACTATACTCCAATAAAAAAAATTTTTAATTAAAATGTTAAAAAAAAAAAAAAAAGACCCTGGCAATCCAAAGCAGAAGCATGGTTTCTGCAAGCTTTCCCCTTTTTAGTGCCCATCCCCCCTAGACTTCCATCGGTCCTTGGGTTCTGTATTCTAACAAAAATTTTCTTTATCCACATATGATGATTTCTGTTTTTTTCTCTCAGCAACCAAGGGAGTCTTAACTAAGGCAACGAATCTCAAAAACAGAGAATTTTTTTAAAGAGCTCATTATTTTATAAGTAGAACCCAATAATCAAGACAGACTCATTTCAGGTGCAGCAGAAAATTTCTTTTCTCCCCTTTTCCTCCAAGATAATATCTGGGTATACAGGAGAGTACTTCTGAGCAGGGCTAGCTAGACGGACCCCATGCTCAGAAGGCTCTCACACCTGGTTTACTGCTCTGCTGTCACCATCTTGAAATTCTTAATAATTTTATCTCTGAGCTTGCGTTTTACAAGTGAAGTCCGATGGGACAGTAAAGCGTCCACACGAATGAACAGAGCGGATGCATGCGATGTGCATTTCTGCTTTCCCTTGCCACCGCTCTCTTGCATAGGGCCTGCGGTGCCCATGAACAGGCGCGGAATTCCAGCGGACCCGCAACGTGTGGGAGACACCCAGTCTCACGGCCAGCACAAGGTAAGCACGCCACACCCAGCACTGAGCCGGCAGGGGTGCTGCCAGCCTCAAGAGGACACGTTATTCATCCCCACCAGAACTTCCTACAAATGCAGAAAGAAGGCACAAGGGTATTAAAAAACACAAACGACCAAAAGAGAACCTTATTACTCCCTTTCTCCCTGAGGTCACTTCCCTGTATTGGTCAATCTCTTAACCTGGAAGTGATGACATAGAAGAAAAGTGAAAGAGTAACTCTAGTTGTTTTCCTTGCAGTCCGTGCACATTGGTCAGGTGGAGAATGACCAATGTGGACTGGTCAACAGGCTGTGCAGAATCTTCTAGACCCCCTGATGACCAGGCTGAGGCTTATTTTAGCACTGGCTTTCTATGTGGCCACCTCCGTCGCCCAGACCTGCAACATGGCTCTGGTGTCGTGGTGGCCAAATTGAGAACTTCTCAAGAACGGTGGTCCTCAGCCCTGGCTACACCTTAGATTCCCCTGGGAGCTGTGTCTTCCTAATGATAATACTGACGTCCGGGCTCCATCCTACACTCATCAAAAGGAGCAGAATTGAGACACTGTACTGGTGTACCACAGTTCCCAAGGCTATGTCTGCAGAAACAGGCAGGGCGATCATTGTCTACAAACCCCATCCCAACATACAAACGTGAGAAGTGGGGGATTAGCACACTGATTTTCTACCTCAACACCCCTCCTTCCCTCACTCAGCTGTGCCAGGGGGTGGGATGGGTTTTCCCCCTTTGCTTAGGCAGGGACTTGCCCTAAATCGTACCCTGAGTCCCCTTCATCCATAGGTAGCCAATCCAAATCAATAGTCCTCGTGCCATCACAGCACCTGACGTGGAGGCCCTAGGCAAAGAGGCTGCACCAAAGCTTTGGGCATGAACCGTGCCGCCTCGTGTGAACAAACAGAGAAGGGAAGAGACTCCCAAGCCTAAGACGCGAGAACTCCCATGTTTAACGGTTTGCTGCAGGACGAGCCTCTAAAGATCCTGGGGTGACGGTGCAGCTGGACAGGATCACTGCTGCCTTCACTTATCAGTGTCTTTATGACAACGATCGCTGTGAACGCCCCGTGAGTGGATATCTGCTTTTGAACATCTGGCACCGGGGGGACAGTAGAGCAAAGCAGTCAAGGAATGAATCCTGGCTGAGCCAACGATCAAGCGTGCGATCTCGAGAAAGTCACTTTGTCTCTTTGCACCTCATTCAGCCATTGTCGCCATGTGAGCGCCACTGTCCATCGCCCCACAGGGTTCTTAGGGATGTTGAATGTGCATTGGCGCGGGCAAGGCCCCTGGAGGAGACAAACAGCAAAGACCACGCAAGTGCGCGTTCAACAAGCAGCAGCGAATGCAAATTTGGCATTGCTCCACGCCTTTGAGCACAGAAATAGAAACCAAATAAAAAGCACGCCCAGAGAGCCTTTGAGCTGCAGAAAGTATCACAGACACTTGCCACTCTAACATAGAAAGTACAGAGAAAAAAAAAAGGCATAAGTCAAATGTCAAGAAAAACGTGTAACTAATAGAAATGCCTATGATTTCAACAATTACGTGTCAACATCTGATGAAAATACACCTCGGGTGGGTGGCCCATACAAGTGGGGTCACTGAAATGAAGTCTACGTGGTTACGAGATCCTTCTCACTCAATATTAAGCAAAAATGTTATTTTAGTTTCTTTGCTAACTGAAGGAAAATAACCTTTACACTCGTCTGTGTTCACAGAATGCTGAAATGAAGCTAACTTATATTTTAAATATTATCTTGTGAATGCTTCCGTACCCTACAGAATCCACATTTTTTCTATAATACAACTGGGGAAATGGGGTCATGTTGGTGATGAGCTGATTTCCTAAAATTTGGAGTATATGAAAAAAGTAAACTAAAAATAAAATATGGAGTATACGTGCATAAAAAAGCAGGAAAATTGAATTTCAGAATTACAAAGACCTTTTGGAGACCCTTGACCTTACAATTTTACTTTTACAGCTGCTTTTTAAGTGCAATGTGGCCATGCAGCTACTCCAAGGACTGTTAAGAAAAGTTCACTTTCTGAAAATGGCCCTTCAAAAGCATGCTAAGAGTGCAGTCCTGCTCCCTCAAGGTGAGAGAGTGAATAAAATATGGGAAAGAAAGTTTGGCGCTTAAAATGACAGCTTAAATAGGGCTCTCTGGCTTCCACGGGGAATTTAGAAATACAAAACTAATGTTAGGCTGGAGGTAGACTTCCCCAAGCAAGGAATGCTATTGAAATGACTTTGAACTTGCCATCTCTTTTATTCACAGAGAATGAATTTTGTGTGTTCATTATTTTAAATATCTCTGCCTACTGGGAAATAGCCCAGTTCATCAGAACTTGGGATTTTTTTTTTACCCCAGGAAAAACTGAATCAGTCCATACGATTCAACAAATACGTCTCCATAATACTACCACATTCTAATAGTCACTACTCTGCTGCTAGTTTTCTGAGAATGCAAGCCCTAACAGAAGATTCTGAAATTACAGCTGTCTTTTCCATGTCAGCCTGGGTCCTTTCAAAATTTCACTTTGACCTCCATTTCAGACTTCTAACCCATTTTACCCATTCGTTTTGTAGCTTTGTGAATAGGGAATGTATCTGTGTATAGTTTGCTATAACACATCACTTTTGTCTTAGAAATTCTGTGAAGATGTTGTAAAGAATGATTTTGAAAGTTTATGTTAGCGGTGTATTTCTTATGGTTTTAAAATCAAATATGAAATACATTAGTGGACACTCACCAAATGGTGACTCTACTCTTTTCCCAAATGCTCAGAAGTAAGGGATGATGGGAGGACCTCTGAGATCACTCCCTGCTCTACAAAATGCTTTTGGTAGAAAGGCATTGTCATTATTGTCACAGCTGTTAAAAACAAACATTTATTTAGCATCTACTTCTCTGACCCTATGTGTAGGATAAGATCCTTGGTAGCACTCCAAGAACCACAGCTCCCTACATGGAAATTCATCACAGGGAAACGTTTGCATCCATTTACACCGATTTGGTGAGCAACAGTCTTGTACCATCTCTAATATCCAAAATAGCTCATATAATTCAAAAGAGGCAAACAAAACTATTGATTAAGTCAATGGTGAACATTTATGCCAAGCAGCATGTACTGTTCATCTAAACATACCTAAAATCGCAACCAACTTTTCAATGCCCCAAACATCACAGTCGTGTTCTTATTTGTTTGGGGAAATACTCGCCAGATGAATACGTATCACGAAGTTTTATATATCAAAAAGACTAAATTTCCCTGTCTTATGTAGAGATTGTAGCTGCATTTTTGCTTGTTTAACTCAACAACTATTTATCAGGTACTGCAGTGGATGTTGTTGGTTTAGGCCTGCCCAGCTGACTCCATCTGGACCTGGCAACGCTTCCCCTCATTCTGTCCATGGTCTGCAGGACTCGCTCCCCCGTTCATGGGCTCACATCACTGTATCACCATTTGCTGTCCACGCTGACTCTTCCAGGGACACGCATGCGACAAAAATAGAACCAGCAGGAGTCTTTTTCTAAGTTAGAGAGGTGGGTAGTGGAAGAACTTTTCCGCTGATATGCTGAGAGTCTGTGAGGCTGCCAGCAGCCTCCTGGGGATGTCCGGACTGCAGAATGAAACTAAGATGAGAAAAACAGGAAATGGCACAAGGGTGGCCTTCCAGCACCCACTGCATGCTTGATCCAGACATCTCCACAGTTAGTCCTACCTCTAAACCTCCCCATATTTGATATTTGTCCATTTTGGCTGCGCTGGGTCTTAGCTGCGGCACTCGGGATCTTCATTGCGGTATGTGCAGCATGCGAACTCTTAGTTGCGGCATGTAAGTGGGATCTAGTTCCCCGACCAGGGATCGAACCCAGTCCCCCTGCACTGGGAGCATGGAGTCTTAACCACTGGACCACGAGGGAAGTCCCTAAACCTCCCGATATTTGAACTAGCACATTCTTTTTGCTTAAGCCAGTTAGATATCTGAAACATATAAACTAAAGATTCCCAACTCTTATAAACATTTAGCTACCTTCTAAATGCCGGCAAAAACCAAGAAATAGGGACTTCCCTGGTGGCCCAGTGGTTAAGAATCCGCCTGCCAATGCAGGGGACACGGGTTCGAGCCCTGGTCCGGGAAGATCCCACATGCTGTGGAGCAACTAAGCCCGTGAGCCACAACTACTGAGCCTGCGCTCTAGACCCCGTGAGCCACAACTACCGAGCCCGCAAGCCACAACTACTGAAGCCCACGCGCCTAGAGCCCGTGCTCCGCAACAAGAGGAGCCACTGCAATGAGAAGCCCGTGCACCGCAACGAAGAATAGCCCCCGCTTGCCGCAACTAGAGAAAGCCCGCGCCCAGCAATGAAGACCCAACGCAGCCATAAACAAACAAATAAATAAATAAAATCCAAGAAGTACAAGATGGTCCCTGCTCCAAATCAACTCTGAACATAGAAGACGGAGGCAACCGCATTTCTAACCAAAATGAAAGGTGAAAAATACTACCGCAATGCCTCAAGCATGGTAACAAAGAGAACGGTGTGGTTAATATTGACAGAAGGTGTTTGAATTTAATCCAAAAGGACATACTGAGACAAGAGTTTTTTAGGCCCAGAAGAATAAGTAGAACTTAATAGAGTAGAAAAATGTGAAAGTACATTCCAGTAAGAAAAAACAGTGAACTAAAAATGGACAGTTTATCCACTAAGATTTTTTTTTTTTAATTTTCTAACGCCTACTCCAGTCCTTGTCATATATTAGACACTGAAGTTTATTTAAAGAGTGAACAAAGGCATGAATACAATTGATTAGATACATGATTTATCTGGAGTTAGGACCCTGGTCAATGACATGACCCCCTTCTATAACACTGTTCCTAATGGAAATTATGTTCTCTTTACAATAACCTACTTTATGACACAGCTTCCAGGAAAAGGAGTAAACCGAGTGACTTACTGCTGTAATTGATAAATGCAGAAAGGGTAGCCTGAGTTAACTGCTTTTTTTTCTTCTTTTCCAGATGCAAACAAGTTTCCTAAATGCTATAAATTTATACATCACATTTATTAAACACTTTTACCACTTTTTAGTAAAATTATAAATGCCTAAATATGAAGACCAATTACAAATTCTGACCAAAGAAAGGACTGAAGGAATAACAAGTTTCTGAGACCCGTCAAGGACCAAAGAGCACAATCCTGGGCACATAATAAGAACTTACTAGCTCACTAATTCATTTCTGAACCACTGTAGGGGAGGAAGGTCCGTGAGCACCGTTGTAACAGTTATATGAGACAATGGGTACAAAGGACTGGCATGGAATGGGCCCTCAAAAGGCATAATTAATAATAAGCTTCCAGCAAGTAGGAGTAGATGCAAAAACAAAATACACCAGAATTCTTATTTTCTCCCTTTGAAATGAGGTGATTAGGTAATTGGATGTTTTGGCAATTAGGCTGTTTCTTTTGACGACAGCATCAGTAATGATGAGATCCTGTACTCCAAATTAAAACAGAGTAGTATTTTGGTGAATTTGATGAAGCATACGGCACCAAAGCTGACATTCTGTTTATCACTCAGCGCTATCACCTGTTTGACACTGATATTATTTCCCCAATAATCCCCTCCACTGGAGGATAATTATCTGAAGGGTAACGAGAAGGACTATTCCCAACCATCTGTACGAACTGTGGACCACAAGCAGCCAGGTCAAGGGCAGAGCTGTTTAGCAACAAAGAAAACAGGGCAGAGAGAATACAGATTTTCTTTTATTGGGTTTTTAAAAAATATTTAGGACCCTGTCAGGCATTTGATATCCCACTCCCACCATCACTTCACAACACCAACACCTGGCTACCAAAGATCTAAACCCCTTTTGTATAAAAGATATCTCTTAAGTATGAACATTTTGAAAGCTTCTCCGCTCTATCTCACACTTATGCAGAATATCAACTGCAAGCACTGTAATTAAGTAATTCTAATACAATTACAGAAACACTCAGAAACTCTTTCTACCTTGATCTCTCAGTTCAGTGTATATTATATTTAGAACCTTTCACATATTAAATTAAAACAAAGCTTATACATAAAGGTTACATTTTTTAATGTTTTTTCTAATAGAAATAGCTTGATATTTAGTTTCTATGCCATGTTAAGATGATCTATAGTGTACACTTTCAGATGTCTCCAATCCCAAGTAAATTACACTTCTTAAGGACGCCTAGTTTTGAATTGTTTTCAAATGTCACCAGTCTGGTTACATACATACATTTGCATATATATGTACATATATAACAGAAAATATATTACATATGTAATTCATATACTTTTTGAAAAAAGTATTCTTCCATTTAGAAAAGAGTCACCCAAGGGACTTCCCTGGTGGTCCAGTGGTTAAGACTCCATGCTCCCAATGCAGGAGGCACAGGTTTGATCCCTGGTCTGGGAACTAAGATTCCGCATGCTGCACAGTGCGGCCAAAAAATAAAATGAAAAAATAAATAAATAAACATAATCACCAAAGTACCATCACAGCTCTATGTGAGAAAAGAGTCACCGAGTTTTACTTCAAGTAGTTGGTTCTTCTAGCGTATTTCTAACAGAGAGAAAACAGGTGCAATGGAAAAGGCACTTACATTAGTGAGATCTGTTTAGCTTGCAAGATTTAGAAACTCGGTTCTAACTCATTTAAGAAAACGAAGAGCAAAGGGCGGGTGCGGTGTGGGAGTGAGCCAGGGATGGTCGCAGTTGCATCCCCAGGCTCAAGAAATGCCATCACACCTACTAGGCCAGCTCCTCTCTCTTTCTCAGCCCCGACTCCCTCTAAACTGCCTTTATTCCCGGGCTGCCCCTCCACAAGGTGGCCTCCGCTGACGACCGACGCCTCCTTAGAGAAAACCACCACCTGTGGGAAGGGATGGGGCCTCCTCTGCGGGTTCACGTGGGATGCCCTACTCCACGACTGCAGAACTGCCTTGCTCAGAATTCTACGGTGGTCTCAAAACAAGGGAATGCTTCAACAAGGCACAGAGCGTGTGGTGACCCGAGGTATCACCTTGAGGCCCCTGTGGCAAAGGGCGCTGCTGTGTGTGTCAACGGTGTGGCCACAATCCCCTGAAATTAAAGGCTGTGCATCTAATCTTTAAAGTGCATCGAGTTCAGCGTGCAGGGCTCTGGGAGGGGGTGACAGGGGTGAGGAGTTCGTACACGGAGGGAGGGTACGGGTGTCTCGGGGAACGATGGCATGTGCCCCACAGAGCTGTTCTCCTGTGCTAAGATGCCAAGGTTGGAAAATAAATGCCACCGCATGGACAGTAGACTGGAACATGAGATTACACTCAGACACTTTGCGATAAGGCTCAGTCCTTGGGGCAGAGGTGTGGCAAGAATCCCTTATCCCTCCCTGATCCCGTACCTTTCTCTCTTTAGGAGAATACATGATCAAATCTTGCGGGAGGAAGCTGGGGGTGTGGAAAGCCTTGGGCACCTTGTGTCTGTGCCAGCTGCTCTCGTAGGTACCTCCCAGAGCTAAGGGTTTGCTACCCCCCAGCTCAGTGTGGACATGCACAGCACCTGTGTGTGGCTTTGTACGAGCACACGATCGCGCCTCTGCAATTAACACATCGACTGTCTCCCTACCCTCTAGGCTCTAGATGAGGCAGAACTGTATTCCTGTCAACTTCGTGTGCCCTGAACCAGCACTATGTTTGTTACACAATGGATACTTAAATGTTCGATAAATGGCTAGAAAATAAACCAGTTCAAAACTAAACTACGGGGCTTCCCTGGTGGTGCAGTGGTTAAGAATCCGCCTGTCAATGCAGGGGGCACGGGTTCGAGCCCCGGTCCGGGAAGATCCCACGTGCCACGAGGCAACTAAGCCCGTGAGCCACAACGACTGAGTCTGCACTCTAGACCCCGTGAGCCACAACTACCGAGCCCGTGAGCCACAACTACCGAGCCCACGAGCCACAACTACTGAAGCCCGCACGCCTAGAGCCCATGCTCCACAAGAGAAGACACCGCAATGAGAAGCCCGTGCACCGCAACGAAGACCCAATGCAGCTAAAAATAAATAAATAAATTTATTTTTTTAAAAAACAACTAAATTACTAAGGAAAATACAGAGGCAAAACCAGGCAAAAGATTTTCTGAAAAATGTCCTGAAAAGGCAATTAAATTACTATATACTCACATCACAAGAGTAACTTACTTACATCCAACAATCACAACAAATATTTATTAATCACACACTATGTGCCAAGTGCCAGGCATGGCGCTGAGATTATAAAGACAAACGTGAATGAATCTGATATTCTTCCTTACCTTAGGAAGCGGAACCTTTTAATTAGTTGCATGTGGGTATGACATGGGGTAGAAGGGAGAAAAGAGGAGAGAATTTTTTTAAAAAAAGGTTTAAATTGTTAAGAATTACATTATGGAGCTTTGTGGACACTTTTCCCGTGACCCTTAAATTTGGCGGGATCTCACTCACCGGCAGGGGTGGTAATAACCGCTGATCTCATCTTTCCTTTAAGCAAAGGATCCCAAAGCCGCGGTGTGCATCCTGGTTGCCCCAGCGACAAATTTCTCACCTGTTTTCTGAATCAACCTGCTGCCAGTGTCCCAAAGCAGGAAATAGGTGGCCCTGCCACCACTGCAAATTCTGGCTCTGTGGACCTTGTCCCTCCTTAAATTTTCGATGTCACCACACCACTTTAAACCAGACCACCCCAGGAGTTAGACCGGCGCTTTGCAAACTTTAGGGTGCAGAGCAATGCCTGGGGATTCTGTTAAAATGCAGACTCTGCTTCAGGAGATCTGAGGCCTGGGATTCTTCCTTCCTAATAAGTTTCCTGGAGGACGCTCTCTTGGGAAGACCACACCCTACCAGAGAGTTAGAAGGCAATGGAAGGACGCAAGAATGAACAGCTTGTCCTTCTATATTTCCTGGATATACACACACTTGCCCTTCCCGTCACGAAATTCGAATGGTAGTGAAGAATTCAGAGTAATGCAATTGTGCTATGCATAGGCATTAGGGTGTCTGCAAGATCAGCTGTCTCAGAAGTCTACTTACAAGAATACACACGAGATCTCTTCCTTAGTCGTGACATCCACGGTTCCTGCTTACAGAAAGTGTCGTGGGCCAGAGCCCAGGTCACTAGCACCCCAAATGAGGGAGAAAGAAAAAAGTCCAAGGTAAAGGCCATCTGGGGAGCTCCCACCCACTCCCTCTCCTGCTTAAGGTAGAGACACTTGTGTGTTTCGGATTCTCTTCTGTTCTTCAGTGAGAGTAAATCTGTCCTTAAACAAGGGGGCCTGGAGAACCTTCAACCGGAAACTCTGCAATTCCTTAAGGCTTGCTTGTTAGGATTAGATAGGGAAGACATTGCTGAGGGAGAGAAGGAATTGTCAGTCCTTTGAATCCGGGCGGGAATGCGAGCCGAGCGGGCCGCCTTAGAAAGCTGCTTCTCACATCTACCCAGAGCCAGTGGTGCTACCAGATGACAGAGGCCGGTCTGCTGAAGGCCTGCTATGCAGCATGAACGTTACGATTTAGCACCAACTCGGATTTTACCATCCCATTTTGCAGAGAAGTCACCTGGGCAGCTCAGAGAGGTCGCATAACCCACCCAAGGCCACACAGCTTAAGGCGGGCTAAGGGTGTGAACGCTGCCCAAAGCCATAGTGCGGCCTTTCCAACAAGGCTTAAGGAAACATCAGAGGTAGGCTTCCAAAAGCTGCGGGGCATTCAAACCCAAGGTAGCCCCTAGACCCCGCCCTTACAGGGACAGCTGGACCGCCCCGAGGCTGAGGGGGAGGGAAACCACTTCCGGACAACAGCCGCCAAGGCCAAGCACTTCCGGTACACAGCAAACGCGGGTCGTTCGGGTCAGCCGACTTGCAGGTGAGGGCCGGCCCGCAGGTGGCGCATAGGGACGAAAATGCATCCCGAGGTATCCGAAGACAGTTTGACTCGAGACGAGAAAGTCTTATCCCTTACCCGCGCTAGGGGACACCAAGGTCAAGCGCCCGAGCGCGCGCCGCCATGTTGAGTCCAGCGGTTTAAGTGGAGCAGGCGGAGCGTCGCGGACGCTCGCGTCGGCGCGATGACGTCACAGACCCGCGCGGGTAGGCCGGCCTCAATCCCTTGTGCGGAAGCTTCCTGGGCGGGCGTGGTCCGGCCCTGATAGGCGGGGCCGGGTTGAGTGACGGCCCTGCCCCGCCTTCCGGTTAAGGGACGGGGGGTGCGGGGCGGGGGGACGATGTTCTACACGGAAGTGCCTCAGGCCTGTATTGGTAGGGCGGAGCGCGGGGCGGGCGGGGGGCAGCTTCCGGCCCCCCGGTGGTGGCTCCCGGGCGAGCGGGTCCGCGTAGGCATCCCTGGGGGTGTTGCAGCAGCGACCCTCGTCCCGCCACCCCCAGACCGCAGGATGGGGGGGACACTGGGCCTGCGCACGCTGGGTCGGCCCCCCTGGAGACCCATCCCCTTGTCCCCTCTCCAATCTGAAGAAATTAAACCCAAACCGGGGGCTCGGCTGCAGCGACTGAGCCTCCTTTCGCACAGGGCCTGGCTCCGCGCATCAGAACGAGGGTTTTCGGTTCCTAAATTCCAGGCCGGGGCCAAGTGCCCAATCTGAAGGTCCCGGGACCCCCGAGAAACCCTTGAGGGCATCCAGGGGGAGCAGTTTTGGCGGAGGCGGGGGGGGGGGGCACTGTTTTATACACGTGGTGAAATCGTTCCCCCTGAAGTTTCGTGAAATATAGTTTCATCGTTAGATTTGTTGCAAGTATCAGGTGATGCAGATGTCATTTCTTTGAGCCTCCAGTTGCCCTCGCCAGTCATGACCTCAGTTTGTCTTGAGAAACTTGGCTATGAAATACACGGCATTGTTGAATAATTGAGGATTGCATTATTGAATAATTGAGAGCATCAGGTTAAAAAAACAAAACAAAACAACAGCAACAAAAAACGGATGCTCACGATGGAAACGGTGGGGAGCGAAGCCATCTGTTTTAAATTCACTGATGCACTCGCAAAGAGCAAATGTGTCTTTCATTTGAAGTTTGCTAACGTCTCTAATGATTTTACCAGTAGCCCACACCCCCAAAAGTATCAAAAGGTCAAGAAAAAAGGACCAAATGCCTTGCCAATTGGAATTTAACCATTTGGTTTTTGCCAAGTAATTAAAAAGTAGGTTGCATAGTCTATGTACTGAACAAATATAGACTGTTGTAATTTTTTTTTAATTAATATGATTGTAGTGGGTCAAGGTGAGAGAGGGAAAAGTTTCCTTGAAAGCTTTGGGTGTTTAATTAGACTTTAATTGAAAAGATTATGCTTAGAACAGAGAATTCTGTATATAAAAGAAAGCCTTGGAATGATGACTAGCATAAGAGTACAGAGCATGTGGAACAAACTATACCAACTTACGGGCATTTTTGGGGTTTGTGTCACCAATTTCACAGCTAGAATGAAGCACATCAACTTGTCGTTTGCAGCGTGTGGGTTTCTTGGCATTTACCACTTGGGGGCAGCATCCGCACTTTGCAAACACGGCAAAAATCTCCTGAAGAATGTCAAGGCCTTTGCCGGGGCTTCTGCAGGATCCTTGGTTGCTTCTGTCCTGCTAACAGCGCCACAAAAAATAGAGGTAATTAAGTACTAACTAGGCTGTGTTTCTCATGCAGAAATTACGCCCAAACAACGAAGATGATTTTTAACTATATACTAAGTTAACTGCAGAGAAATAATCCTTTGCCTGGGAAACAGAAAAGGTTGACTTTAAAATTTAATCATTCGGGATCTCTGCTTTCCGTTTGGAAAAGATTATTTTGAGTGACAACAAGACAAGGAAATAAAATGCCTTCTTTTACTCTAGAGTGTTTATCTAGTCTTAAGATTCCAGCTTTGTTTCTTTCAAGCAAAGGATATTTCTCCATTAACTGATCATGAGAAGAGAACAGAGCCTGTTCTCAAGGCCTTGAACGTGTGGCTGATAAGTCTTTGCTTGCTCCTGTTTACAGACAGGCATATAAACTAAAATGTTGGCCTGTAATCTCTTTTTTTTTTTTTAATTTTTACTTAGTTTTGGCTGCGTTGGGTCTTCGTTGCTGCACGCGGGTTTTCTCTAGTTGCAGCGAGCGGGGGCTACTCTTTGTTGCGGTGCACGGGCTTTTCATTGCTGTGGCTTCTCTTGTTGCGGAGCACAGGCTCTAGGCACGCTGGCTTCAGTAGTTGCAGCACGTGGGCTCAGTAGTTGTGGTGCACGGGCTTAGTTGCTCCGCGGCATGTGGGATCTTCCCGGATCAGGGCTCGAACCCGTGTCCCCTGCATTGGCAGGCGGATTCTCAACCACTGTGCCACCGGGGAGGTCCCTGTAATCTCTTTTAAGGGGAATGATATTGGAATTTAATTTGTTTTTCATTCCCACAGTAAGAAGACGCCCTGAATTCCAAGCAGTTTATCTAGAAGTAATAAAAATAAGCATTAAGTATTTCATTTAATATAATCTATGTTTTTAAAGTCTGTTTTCTGCTTCTAGACAGCCATCATGCATTCTCTGTGAGAACTGGCTTCTGCAGGTGGAGAATATTCTATTTCTTAATTACTTACATTCTCTAGCAGCTTGGAATAGTAATCAAATAATGATTAACACTTCCGTGCCCAAGGATGAATTTGTCACATTTAAATGTTGAAATCCACAACATTTTAAACATTAGAAATCTTGTTTTCAAATCTCTGAGGAGCTGCTTATGGAAGAGAAACTGGACTTTAGACCAGTTATTCAGAAATCCACTGCTCTTTTTCTTTTTTATATACTAGAAAAGTGATGGAAAATTTTAGAGATTGTACAGGATGAGAACCTGAAGTCAGGGAACGTATGCATGAAGTGTGCAAACTCCCCCCAAAGTGGCAGACTCATGTGCTTTGAATTGCAAGCTCGTCCCTCCCAGCTCTTTATTTCCTTTCTGAAGCAGGGGGCTACTAAGGGGTTGTTTACTCCTGTTCAGTGCAGTCTCCTTTAGGTGGGAGCAAATCCCGAGCTTTGGAGTTGGGTAGATTTGGTTTCGAATCCTCAGCAGATTTCGAAATATATTAAGTGTGATTTAGAATTAGACTGATTTGGAAATACTGTGATCATATAGCCCCTTCATTGAAATTCTGTGATGTTCAGACATTGAATCCTTTACCTGAATTTGAGACTTTTGATATCGGTCCGATTACCTGTTCTTATTTACATTTTCAATAAACTGGAGATCCAGTCGTATTGTCTCATTGTGTTGGTCAGACCCTGGGGGTAACTCTTTATCGGGCGCTCACGTTGGCAGGTGGGAAATGATTCTCTGGATTCGCCTAGGGCATCCTCGTTTCTCCTTTCTCAAAATCAGTTTTCAGCCATTTGCCTTGAGGTTACTTTACTTCTTTTCTCTTGAGCATTTGACATCTACCCCTGGAAGGATGGCTTTGAGCTTTCTTAGGAAACTGTCTTCTACCTACTCAAGTCCCCGTTAGCTCAGTTCTCCCTGTTGGTATCTAAGTTCTTCGAGCTTCGTGGTGTTGTGACAGAGATGTGAGTAATGAATCCAGTTCCGAGCTGGTGCATGTATAATTAAGAGCACCACCTGACGCTGGTGTACTTTAGGTGGCAGGCAGGTTTAGACTTTGATATGTTACAAGCTCAGCGCAGCCAGCCTGCCCTCAGCCCTCAGGATTTACCAGGCATGGCGTTCAACACAGCGGGGAGCTAACTCAGAGATAAGTGCATTCCTTAGTAGGTTTCCAGTCTGGTCAGGGGCCGTGTGTGTGTGTGTGTAACCAAAAATAATACAAGAAGATAAGCTGGGTGTGCAGTGTGGCTTAGTAGAAAGAGCACACATTGGGGGGGCCACCCCCACTTCTCACCTAGAAGTCCACAGCGGCTTCTTGACAGGCAGGCCTGCGTCTGCTCCTGCCGCCTACAAGCCACCTACCTAAGCATTCACAGTGATTTCACCCAAACACACATCTGAACCTCTCATCCTGTGACCTCCCCCCCTCCCACCCCCGGGATCCCTGTTGACTCAGGATGGGGTGCAGATTTCTTTTTTTTTTTTTTTTTTTACTTTTTATTTTATATTGGAGTATAGTTAATTAACAATGTGATAGTTTCAGGTGTACAGCAAAGTGATTCAGTTATACATATACATGTATCTATTCTTTTTTAAATGCTTTTCCCATTTCGGTTGTTACATAATATTGAACCGAGCTGCCTGTGCTATACAGTAGGTCCTTGTTGATTATCCACTTTAAATATAGTAGTGTGTACATGTCAATCCCAAACTCCCAATTTATCGCTCCCCCCATCCTTCCCCCCGGTAACCATAATTTCATTCTCTAAGTCTGTGAGTCTGTTTCTGTTTTGTAAATAAGTTCATTTGTATCATTTCTTTTTAGATTCCTCATATAAGTGATATCCTATGATATTTGTCTTTCTCTGTTTGACTTACTTCACTCAGTATGACCATCTCTAGGTCTATCCATGTTGCTGCAGATGGCATTATTTCATTCTTTTTAATGGCTGAGTAATATTCCATTGTATATATGTGCCACATCTTCTTTATCCATTCATCTGTCGATGGACATTTAGGCTGTTCCCATGTCCTGGCTGTTGTAAATAGTGCTGCTATGAACATAGGGGTGCATGTATCTTTTCAAAGTATGGTTTTCTCTGGACATATGCCCAGGAGTGGGGTTGCAGGATCATATGGTAGCTCTATTTTTAGTGTTTTAAGGAACCTCCATGCTGTTCTCCATAGTGGCTGAGATTTACATTCCCACCAACCGTGCGGGAGGGTTCCCATCTCTCCTGGGGCACAGATTTCTTAGTAGGACTCCCAGAGCCACGTGGACCTCAGCCCTCTCGTGGCTCACTGAGGTTGCCTTTCTGGTCTCTGCCCCGTCTGGGCCGCTCGCACTCTTCTCACTGCTCTCTCTGCCTGTTGCCCTCTGCCGCCTCCATCTCCTGCCCAACTCCTGTCTGTGTCTTAGGTCTCAGCCTAGCAAAGTGAAGTTGGAGGTTGATGCCCACTGTATGAGCTCCCAGTTGCTGCTGCAACAGATGACAGTAAACATAGCAGCTCTGAACAACGCACGTTTATTTTCTAACAGTTCTGGAGGTCAGACATCTCACAAGGTCTCACTGTCTAAAATCAAAGTGTCCGCAGGGCCACGCTCCCTCTGGAGGCTCCGGAGGACAGTGTGTGCCCTGGACTTTTCCAGGTGCTAGAGGCGTCCTGCATTCCCTGGCCCTGGCTCCTTCCTTGATCTGTAAAGTCATAAGCATAGCATCTTCACATCTCGACAACTCTGACCGTCCTGCCCGCCTCTCTCCCTTACAAGGACCCTTGTGATTATACTGGGCTCACTGAGATAATCCAGGAGCGTCTCCTGATCTCGCAACCCTTAGCTTAATCGCATCTGGAAAGTCCCTTTTGCTGCGTAAGGGTACCGATTCTCAGGTTCCGGGGACTACCCTAACCTTTGGGGGAAGGAGGGGACATGAATCTGCCCCATACACGGATGCTCTCCTGGCACCCTGCCCTCTCCTCACCGAGGGACTCCTGAGTCTCAGGAAGGCAGGGGCTCTGTGTATCTCATGCTCAGCCGTTGAATCCCAGTTCCTAGCCCAACGCCTGGTGCCCAGTAGGATGTTGAATGGAGGAACTAATAAATGAAAGACAGACCTGGGTTTAAATCCTGGCGCTGACACTCAGTTTTGATGATGCACTGGGAAAGACACTTAACCCTCCAAACGTCAGTTTTCTCACCCGTCTAGTGCGGTGATTATACCCACCTTGCGTTGTTATATGAAGAGGAGGCAACAGAGGCCACACCAGCGGCTCCCGGCACTGGCTGCCTGTTAGCGCCGACCGGGGGGACTTTTATGGAAGACCAGTGCCGCAGCCTAATCTCCAAGGACTCTGATCCGGCAGAGTCATCGCAAGTCCTTCCTCGGTTGGTGGTGGTGGCGTGAATTGTGAGCACTGTTGGAGAGCTGCAGTCTGAACGTTCCCGAGGCCACAGGACTGGGGTGGGTGAGGAGGTTAATTATGCTGGAGAAGCCTGTAGAGAAATGTGCTCAGTTAACGTTAGAACGCCGCCTTCAAGGATTTCCCACAGGTGGGCAACGCCATGTGAGGTGGTTTAAAAAGAAAAAAAAAAAGACTGCAATTGGCAGAACATACAGCTTGCCTGGGGACCAGGAATGGTGGGTGAGGACCGGGCCTCGTGGGGATCCGTGCCTGTGAAGCATCCGACATCTGGGATTGGCTTCATACGGTCCAGGTGCCTTGTGTGACAGGCACAGGGTTCTGGAACCAGAGTGATAATGTTTTTGACAAAACATAGGCTCACCTATTAATTTTCTTTTTCAGGAATGTAACGAGTTTACCTACAGTTTTGCCGAAGAAATCCGAAGGCAGACTTTCGGGGCAGTGACACCGGGCTATGATTTCATGGCCCGACTGAGGTACATACAGAGTACATTTCCCCGCAGAGCCTGTGAAGACAGAGGATACTGTGGATACACTGTAGCAAGCTCAGTCAGCATTCTCTCCCCTGAAGCGCTTACAAGGCGGTCAGTAATTAAAGGGGAATCATGCAGTGCGTGGCCAGGCCACTCAGGATGGCTGTTCTCTTGCTCTCTGTACATCTCCTGCTCGACCAGTCCTTGCTTCGTCTGCACCCTACTCACACAGACGTGCTTGCCTCCTGCCCCAGCTCGTGATTGTCCTAATCCTTGGGCCAGAGCGGCTCCACCTGGTAGTTTATTAAAGGGAGACATCTGCCCTCCACCATGGGTGTTAACCTGACGGGCTGTGAGCTGCTAGTTGCTGTGGTAACAGATGAGCCCACCTGACATCAATTCCCCATATAAATGGTGGCCTCCTTCGCCCCCGGGTAGCGAAGATGGCTGCTTTGTCCTGGCTGCCGCCTGCCGAACATGATGGGGTGTCTCTCCAGGACTCTTTTGCTTTGGACATGTAAGATTCCCCCATCCAGTAAGCCACAGGTGTCGCTGTCACTGTCTCCGGGCTCTTTCTCGGGTCTCCAGTCTGGGCAGCTACAAGGTTTGCAGGCCAGTGGGGCGCAGCCCGACACGCGGGTCCCTTTTTCTTCTTCAGGAGCGGAGTGGAGGCGATTCTCCCTCCCAACGCGCACGAGCTGGCTCACGACCGCCTGCACGTCTCCATCACCAACACCGAGACCAGAGAAAACTACTTAGTCTCCAGTTTTCCCTCCCGGGAGGACCTCATTAAGGTAACACGGCCGCATTCCTTGCTGGAGGAAATGAGCAAGTGCTGATATACGTACTTCCACAGACAGCGAGCGCGCCCGCGTTCTTCAGGTCCAGCATCACATACCACGCCTGATAGATGGCACATGCCCCATAAATCATGCGTCTGACGGATGCATCCTCCAGTATCCCTCCGAGGCCACCTCCTGGCAGGCGGCTCCCAGAGGCCTCCGGAGTAGCTCAGTGTTTTCTCTCGTGACGTTCCGTGTGCTCACGTTTATCCTGGGATTAAACTTGAGTAGCAATGAACCATTCCTTACATTGATGTAGATAATACTTCTGCAGTTTGTGTAAGACTTTGTGTCAGCACTACCGTATTCAGTCCTTCCACAGTCCTGTAAATCAGGCAGGACAGGTGAGATTACTGTCCTTTTGTCGCTTTTTTAACAGAAGAAGTGGGTGGAAAGATTTTGCGTGACACACCGCAGGGTGTACTGATTGCCAGTGGGAATCCGGGTCTCTTACCTTTGCACTCTAATGTTCCCTTTCCTTTCTTCCATTTTGCGTTGATGCCTTTCTATCCAAACACATGTGAAAGTTGGTTGGGAAATCATTGTCTCTGGGAAATAGTTCAGCTGATTTGCAAATAACAGTGCACTGCTAAGGTAATACATTAAATATTTTAAATTGGAAAGGGTGCACTTCTCTTAGAAAAGCCAAGCTATTTTCTTCTTTTTCCTCTTGTGGGAATCGTAGCAAGCTTCAGGTGATACAGAGAGCGCGTGTTTGGATACAGCAGCAGGCGATGGATTGAGAGAGCTACAAGTTCCACCTGAATTAGATGATAAATGCATTGATTTTTACTATCAAAACTCACTGTTCGAATTTTATGTTTGAATGATATGATTTGAAATACCTAATGAAATGTTGAGCTGACAAGTAAAATTACTTTGTGACTTAAGAGATTAGAATATTTTCACTCCCGTCTCTCACTTATACATTAATAGTCATTCCATCTTAGGAAAATATTTTTCTATAATATTATTATACTCTTGTGTAGACTTAAAAAATAGAAAGGGAGAAGCTGATAATCCATGCCTGAATTGTCACAAATTGTCAATGCCAACGCAGATACATCAGGCTTGCAGTGGTTAGAATACCTCTTTTTGTTGGTAAGAGAACAAGGTTGGGAGCAAAAGACTATCATCCTATCATGAAACAAGAGGGGAATTCTACCCACAGTTACTACCTTCTCCTTGAGTCTGGCCGTGGCTACTGTATCTACAGTGGCCGAGCCCCGGATGTTTCCTACATCCCGCCCTGATTTACTTACCACTGTTCCGCATACGTAGTTTACTGCTCTGTTTACTTAGTTTTTGTCTGTCTTCCTTCACGAGAGTGTAAGCTCGGGCTGGGGGGGGGGGGGGGGTAGGAGGGTCCAGGGACTGCTGTTCTGTCCACTGCTGTATTCCCAGCGCCTGGCACAGTGTCATCTCCGTCAACCTGTGCTCCGTGAGTGAATGGGAATGAATAAATCAATGAACTAAGATGGCATCTATTAAAAGAATGAAGAAGCTGGATCCTTCATGTGCAATGACCTGGACAAAACGTAATTCAGCTCGTTAGTGGCCCAGCTGGGACCACAGTCCGGGCCTCTAACATTCTGCTTGGTAGCCGTGGCCCCCTCCCCCAACGCGAGATAAAATCACCCTCTTAATTCCTTTCATGTGGGAGTGTCGTGAGCTGAATAACGTCCCCCAAAGATGTCCACGCTGTAATCCCCAGGACCTGTGAATACGGCGTCTCACATGGCAAAAGGGATTGTATAGATGGGGTGAAGGTGAGGGTCTTGATGGGGAGGTGATCCTGGGTTATCTGGGCCGACCCAAACTAATTTAATCACATGCGTCCTTAAAAATGGAGATGTTTGCTGGTTCTGAGATGCAGGAGCCTTTGTATGAGGAGGGCACTACAGGTGCTCCCCTCGACAGCCAGTGAGGCAGAGGGACCTCAGTCCTACAGCCGATGGAACTGAATGCTGCCAGTATCTGAATGAGCAGGAAACCAAGTCTCCCCTTGAGCCCGCAGGAAGGAATGCAGCCCTGCCAACACCTGGATTTTTTTGCCCAGGTGGATCCGGCCCGTGCTGGATCCCGACCTCCAGACCCTAGGATCATACATTTATTTGTGTTGTTTCAGCCTTTCGATTTGTGGTAACTTGTTATAGCAGCCATAGCAAACTACTGCAGTAAGCAAACAGGACTTTTTTGATTTGCTTTGTTTTGGATAATAAGTACTCAGAGAACTGGTGTAATTACTTGAGTTCATTGAACAGAAGAGAACTAGTTGGCACAAATGTGTAATACCTTGTAAGGAGAATAATTGAATAATTAACATGTATCCTAGGTTATACGAGAAGCACTTTAAATGTTTGGTAGAATGCTCTAACCTCTTGCAGAAACTCAAAGAAAGGAAGGATAGATGGTTCCTTGACAGCAGATGGTGGCTATAAAAATGTATGACATGTATGCCTGGAATACTCATGAGCATGTAGTTCAGAAAGTAAGACTGGTGAAGACTGCAGGAGGGAGGGAGAAGAATATGAAGGGAAAATAAAATATCTCCCCCTCCCCCCAACACACACACACGCTGGGCAGTGACATGCTGTGTTCTGATGAAAGAGGCCAGTGGGAGACCGCTGTCTGGGGTGGTGGTTCTGACCGCCTCATTCAGTGTC